>NC_084843.1:32485473-33110473 GCF_033115175.1 Lepus europaeus
AGCGCAGCCCCGCGGCCGCTCGAGGGCTCCTTCCGGTTGGGCCTGGCGGAGCCGGAGCCCCGGGAGCGGGGAGGAGGTCCTTCCGTGCGCTCCCGGGACTCGGCGACGCTCCCGGACGGCCGGGCAGGAGCCTGGGCAGGGACGGGGTTCGCTTGGCCGTGCGCGGGCAGTGTGTGTGGGGGGTGCAGGCCGGCCGGACTCGGGCTGGCGCCCCCGGGGATGGGGGCTGCTGTCTGGCTGCCCGGGGCCGGGGCTACGACACGGCGGAGCACGGATGCATCGCGATTACCCGTCATACCCCAACCAGGAAATACCCTCCACGTCGTGATCCTGTCCGGCCCGGCTCCCCTCGGCCCTCCCTGCCGCCCAGCCGGATCGAAACCCCGGGGTGGGGACAGCGCTGGCCAACCTGAGGTGGAGCGCGGGTCACACGTGTGCGCGCGACCCGCCCGCCCCGGGGCCGGGGCCTCTCGGCTAACTTTGTCCTCCTCACTCTCCCAGCCGCCGGCCCCGGGGGTCTCTAACTGGGGCGGCTTCCCGTGGGGAAGGGTCTTAAGTGGTCCAGTGTTCTGGTCAGGGCTGGAGCAGTCTCTCTGTGCATCTGGCCTAAAGTGGGTGCGTTATTTGATCGCACTTTCACATCAAAGCGTGGGTGTGACCGACTCCTGCGGTGGCTCTCGCTTGGGGCTGTTAACTCCCAGGTTTGCGGAATGCAGGGAGCTCAGGTAAATTGAGAGGTTGCTTTCCAGTAATTATTCTGACATGATTGTGCCCCAGAGTTTGCGTGTGTGTGCTAAGCCCCGTGGATTTGGGGCAGTGTGTTGCCGTTGCTGATAAGAGAGGACATCAAGCAGTCGTCCGTATCTATTTAATGGACCCGATTGGTGTTTTCTCTGTAATGAGCAAAAAAGTCTCTGGTGCCACCTGGGTTAGCTGGACTCTTTCTTTAGCTAATAAAAGTTCTGAGCTTTTGGCTACCTCACCTTCAGTTACGGCCAAAGTCGTCTTAACTGTATATATGAAATTATTTAGGGACACAAGTCCTCAATTAATGACATGTTTTTATCATTCTGATTTTTTTTTTTTTTTACCTTCAGATAATTTTGGGCGTCAAACAGTTAAATTAAAGCCGGTGTTCTGTTGGTTTTGTTTTTCTATCATGTAACTTGTAAGTTTCAGAACTACTGTTTTTTTCATGTAGTATACAGAGACCAAGTATTGATTGGGGTATTTGATTACTTTTTAATTTCCATTGAACATCCGTTTGGTTAGTGGTATTATTACTAATATTTTCCAATGTACTCAAACACTTTTAAAAAAGTTACTGTGTAAAATTTAGAACTCTCTCTGAGCTACCTTTCGTGGTAACAGGCATACATGCTTGAGAGTAGTCTGCTGTTTCATCTTGTGCTTCATACTGCTATTAGTAGGGGAAACAATTAAAAATTTAAAAATTGAAAGTGTATAAAAGCCTTAGAATAATTTACAAATTTAAAATGTAAATGCCAGTTTCAATGAAATTTTATTGTCAGGAACTTTTTTTTTTAATGACAATTGTTGAATATAAGATATTAGATAAAATGTTTTGGTTGACTGCCACGAAAGAGAATGTGGACTATCTGAGGTGGTTGCTGGGCCACACAATTAAGAATCTGTTCATTT
Organism: Lepus europaeus; assembly: GCF_033115175.1. NCBI lineage: Eukaryota > Metazoa > Chordata > Mammalia > Lagomorpha > Leporidae > Lepus > Lepus europaeus. Next base: position 32,487,136 of record NC_084843.1, read on the forward strand.
GATGTCTACGTTGAACTGCTCTTGTTTGGTTACCCATTATTACATGCCTATTATTAAAACAGCAAAAAAGTTATAAGAAGAATAGCATTAAGATATAAGTGTAAAACTCAAATCATTGGGATTCATATTACTATTTTTAACTGTTAGCCAAAATCTTATGCTTTTTCTAAGTTCCTTTAAAATATTTTTGGAAAACTAGGTATTCACCCTGGCCAGATAACAGACTGGAAGGGCTATGGGTTGGTAACTTTTTTTTTTTCTTCAAAAAGGCGGAAGTAGTTGGTGAAGAGAGAATGCCGCTGGAGGAGGAGACAGACTGCCGAGGGAAGGTTGCTGAGCGGATGCTTAATAAATACTTGTGGAATTGAATTATTAAGGAACAGCTTTCAGAATGTAAAGCTTGCTGTTTATATTAACTTTCTCTGAAGGCTATTTGCAGATAGAAATGATAACTAGGCACTAGGTGTAATACACATACTAACAACTGTGGAATAGATACTATTATGTTTTTTTCAAGGATGAGGAAACTGAGGCCAAAGAGGTTAAGTCACTTGCAAGAGGCCACAGAACCTGTAGAGGTAGAAGGTGGGATTTGAACCCATACTGTTCTGAGTTTTTAGTGTTCTACATGCTTTGCTGATATGTTTTAAAACCCTTTATCTTGAAAATAGGACAGTAAAACTCTTGGTTTTAAATTGAGTAGTTCTCTGTATCAGTAGTATGCTTAAGTGTTTAAAGAAATGTGTATGGTTGAGTCTAGGTTCAGAATGGGTTGTTACTTAGATGTCTGGATTAGCATTTAAGAGAGCTATGGCTGGCTTTGTGAGCACATGATATGAAGAATCACATAGAAGGCCGGCGCTGTGGCTCACTAGGCTAATCCTCCGCCTGTGGTGCTGGCACCCTGGGTTCTAGACCCGGTTGGGGCGCCGGATTCTGTCCCGGTTGCTCCTCTTCCAGTCCAGCTCTCTGCTGTGGCCCGGGAGGGCAGTGGAGGATGGCCCAAGTCCTTGGGCCCTGCATGGCATGGGAGACCAGGAGGAAGCACCTGGCTCCTGGCTTCGGATCGAAGCAACGCACCGGCCGTAGTGGCGATTTGGGGGTTGAACCAACCGAAAAAGGAAGACCTTTCTATCTCTCTCTCTCTCTCACTGTCTAACTCTGCCTGTCAAAAATTAATTAATTAATTAATTAATTTTTAAAAATCACATAGAACTGTATTTTAATGCTCTGTTGTCACCATCTTGAAATTCTTCATGTTTGAGCAAGGATCCTGCATTTTTACTTTTACGCCCCCCCCCCCCCCCCCATTACATAGCTGTTGCTAAGAAAGGGCAGCTACTTCATGCTGTTCCTCAAAGCCCCTTTTTCTCCTGCTGTACCCACCAAATTGGGATGCAGCTGACATTTGACCAGCATGGTATTTTAAGGTGCTTATTTATCTATAGTTCTTTAAATATTCTCTGAAGAATGATGAGATGGAGATGTACTGACTTGTAGACTATTTACAGATCTAGACTAGGCAAAGATACATTTTTCTTAAATTTTAAAAGTTCAATCGTATGTAATTATAGGATGCATTTGAAATTAAAGGACACTTTCTTGAAAGGCTTTTAGTAAGTGAAAGGTCACAAAAAGCCCTCTTTGGAGTGAGAGAAAGATGTATAGAGTGTGGCTTATCCTTGTTTGGTTTTTTGAAACATGAAGTACAAAGAAGTATATCTAGAGTTAGACTACTGTGTCTCCTAAGATTTCAGAGATCTCCACTGAAAATTATTTCAAATTATGAATCAGACTATTTTAGAATTAGAAAGATTTGAGATCATTTAATCTCACTTTCCCAGTGGCCCACAGAGGCCCAGTGACTGACTAAAGACCACAGAAGTCTCCTGAACTTCCTGAGCCATACTCCTTCCTTTTTCTGCCTGTCTTGTATGTAACTCTTATCTCCATAGTAATATATAGTTGTTAGCACCAAAAACCAGTACAATCAAAACTGTAGGTATTTTAGGGCATTGAGTTTTTATGGGTTCTGTTTAATTAACAATCTCACCAAGTCAGCTCTTTGTGTGTGTGGTGTGTGTTGGGAGGGTTGTTACATACCTACTAAGCATTGTGCAATGGACAGTGATTTTTAGTCAGTGCTTATTGAGTAGCTTGGGTAATTGGAGAGCTACCAGGACCCCAAAGATATGCAGTGGAACTCTATTGCTTAAACCACAGTAAACCCAGAACACTATTTTTTTTTTTTTTAAAGATTTATTTATTTGAAAGGCAGAATTACAGAGAGGTAGAGGCAGACAGAGATATCTTCCATCCACTGGTTCACTCCCTAAATGGCTGCATCGGGCAGAGCTGGGCTGATTCAAAGCCAGTAGCCAGGAGCTTCTTCCAGTTCTCCCATGCCAGTGCAGGGGCCCAAGCATTTGCGCCATCTTCCACTGCTTTCCCAGGCCATAGCAGAGAGCTGGATCGGAAGTGGATCTGCCAAGACTCGAACCAGCGACCCTATGAGATGCTGGCACTGTATTTATTTATTTATTTGAAAGTCAGAGTTACCCAGAAAGAGAAGGAGAGGCAGAGAGAGAGAGAGAAAGAAGTCTTCTATCCGCTGATTTACTCCCCAACTGGCTGCAGCGGCTGGAGCTGCAGCAGATCCAAATCCAGGAGCCAGGAGCTTCCTCCAGGTCTCCCACATGGGTGCAGGGGCCCAAGGACTTGGGCTATCTTCTACTGCTTTCCCAGGCCATAACAGAGAGCTGGATGGGAAGTGGAGCCGCTGAGACTCGAACCGGTGCCCATATGGGATGCCGGCACTGCAGGTGGCGGCTTTATCCACTACTCCACAGTGCTAGCCCTGCAGAACACTGTTAATTTAAGATTCATCATCTTAAATTAGATACTTTGTATTACACCACTAAGTGATTTTAAAACTTTTCTTTTCTTTTTTTTTTTTTTTTCCGCTTTACTTTGGCAAATGGCAGCCTTTCGTCTTTGTCTCTGTTGGGAGTATAGAAACTCTTAAAACTTATTTGAGAGGCCGGCGCTGCGGCTCTCTTGGCTAATCCTCCGCCTGCAGCGCCGGCACCCCGGGTTCTGGTCCCAATTGGGGCGCTGGATTCTGTCCCGGTTGCTCCTCTTCCAGTCCAGCTCTCTGCTGTGGCCCGGAAGGCCAGTGGAAGATGGCCCAAGTGCTTGTGCCCTGCACCCGCATGGGAGACCAGGAGGAAGCACCTGGCTCCTGGCTTTGGATTGGCACAGCGTGCCGGTAGCGGCCATTTTGGGGTGAACCAGTGGAAAAAGGAAGACCTTTCTCTCTGTCTTACTCTCACTGTCTAACTCTGCCTGTCAAAAAAATAAAAATAAATAAAAACCTTATTTGAGAATAAACTGTTCACTGTAAGTGAATTTGTAAGTTCTCTAATATAGATCTACTTTTTAAGAAATTCCATAATTCATTGTCCTATTTTCAGCTGTACTCAGTGATAGACTAGCAGCTTATTTAGGTACAAAGCTATTTTGAGAGAGCAGTTATCACAAGAGACTATTTCTGATTTATTTGTATTAGAATTCTGATGTGTGGTTTGAATAGACAAATTTTTCCAGAACTGGATTTTACCTTCTGTGGTAGATATTTAAAAGTAAACATGTTTTTGTTTGTTTTTACCTTTCCCTTGAAAACAAAAAACAGCGTTTGGGTGCTTATGCTGAGTCCTCAGTCCTTTTCCTGTCTGTCAAATTCTGATTTCTGTATTCAGATTTTACATGTGCATGTCAGCAGCATTATCTCCTACAGTATTCCTCTTGAAAAAATTAGCACATGAATTCTATCAGGGAGGAAGCTTTGGTGCCCCCCTCGAAGTATGAAAGTATTTCAGTAAGAGGGTTCCCGCATTGGAGACTTCTCGAGCTTCTGAGATTAGAGCACATGTAGCTTCCTAGGAAGATTTTCCTTTTTAGGGCAGATTAAAGGCTCAAATGGAAAAGTTGTTCAGTATTTAGTACTGTCTTTCGTTGCTTCGCACAGGTGCACTTGCTTTGTATTTCATTGAGTTTGTGTTCTTTAGTTGATGAAGCTGACCAGGAATTCACAAAAGTATAGCTCTGGGTTTGTAAACTTGATACTGAATAGTTATGTCATGTTGGACAAATGACTCAACATCTCTGTTCTTTAGTTTTTGTTTTTTGTTTTTAATGGGAAAATAATAGGACCTGTCTTATAGAGTTTTGAGAGGATTAAATGTTGATGAAATGATTTTAGAATTATACCTCATGATATGTGCATGTTAAGAGTTTTCTACTGGAGCCAGCATTGTGTAGCGGGTTAAGCTGCCTACTGAGATACCAGCATCACATATGGGCACTGGTTAGAGACCCAGCTGCTCCACTTCCAATCCAGCTCCCTGTTAATGGACCTGGGAAAGCAGCAGAGGGTGGCCCAAGTGCTTGAGCCCCTGCACCCACGTGGGAGATCAGGAAGAAACTCCTGGCTTTGGCCTAGCCCAGCTCCAGGGGTTGAGGCCATTTGGGGAGTAAACCAATGAAAGATACATGTCTCTGTGCCTCTCTGTTAACCCTACCTTTCAAGTAAATAAATAAATCTTTAAAAAAAAAAAAAAAGAATTTGCTAGTGTAGTTACTGTTACAGAAGATGGTGAGAACATGTCAAGTTAAGAATTGGTTGCTTTAGCTTTATCTGAAGATTTGAGAAAGGAATTGAGCAACTCTGAAGGATAAGTAGAATTTGGCTAAGTGAAGAAAAGGAGAGCAAAGGAAACAAAATAGAACAGAAAAGGAAAAGAAGACAATGTCATAAGCCATTTAGACTGGAGTGGACAGCTCATACGTTGAATCTTAATAGTGACATTCTTCAGAGAGCTGGAAAATGCAGGTAGGGGCAGGCGTTGTGGCATAGTGGGTAAAGCCACTGCCTGCAGCCCTACTTCTAATCCAGCTCCCTGCTAATATACCTGGGAAAGCAGCGGAAGATGGCCCAAGTGCTTGGGCCCCTGCACCCATGTGGAGACCCAGAAGGAGCTCCTGGTTCCTGGCGTCAGTCTGGCCATCCCTGGCCATTGCAGCCATTTGGGGAATGAATCAGTGGATGGAAGATCTCTCTCTGTCTCTGTTTCTCCCTTTCTTTCCCTCTCTGTAACTGTACCTTTCAAATAAATAAAATAAATCTCGAAAAAATGCAGGTAGCCTGAATTAGCCTTGTCTTCCTTGGCCACTTCCCAAGGAGGCCTCAAATGAGAGGAATTCTTGCCATGCTCAGGGGTTTCCTAATCACTGCTGTCCTTCCTTGACTTTCCCCTTCTCTTGGTTACACTTTGGAGGTAAGTTAAAAATGTTATTTTCAGTGCCACTGGTTCATTCAAAGTTTTTTTTCAAGGAAAAGTGTTTTAAAATTTTTGGTAGGATTTCCTGGAGTGTTTTGGAAGCGAGTTATACTAGCTATTTGGCCAAGCATTCCTGAGAAGTAGAGTGGTAGAGGAAAGAGTCTTACCTGACTCTCCCCTCCCACAAAGTAGGAGAGCTCAGGAACTAGAAAGATTTGTTTTATTTTTGTTATTCTGTTTTGTTTTCTCCTTAAAAGACTCTTCCCTTTGGTAGTTTCTATTAGCAACATGTTTCAAAACACATTTTCTCTCTTGAGGAAGATCTCTTGATCTTGTCTTGGGAACCCTTATTCTCAGGGATAATCAAGGACTGGGATGAAAGCAAACATTTTAATTTCATTGTATTTGACCATGGTTTGCATAATAAGGAACAATATAAAAGGAAAAATCACATTATTTTGTGTTATTATTCACTCTAAACTCTGTGCGTGTTTCTAATTAGTATTTCTGTCCTTGTCCCAGAAAGGATCACAAAGTAGTTTACACATTGTAATAGTACTTGCATCACATCAACGCAGCTCTCCCACTCTATTAAGGTTTCTAGACTGTTTAAAATGAATGACTTCAGGGAGCCAGCAATTAGCTTAACTATTAAAAGATGCCAGCATGGAGTCCTTTGGTTCTGTTCCTGGCTCTGACTCCTGACTCCAGTTACCTGCTAATGCAGACCCAGGGAGGCAGCAGTGATGGCTTGAATAATTGAATTTCTGCCACTGTGGGAGAAATTCCTGGCTCCATCGAAGGCATTTGGAGAGTGAACCAGCAGGTGGGAGTTCTCTCTTTCTGTTCTGTCTCTGTGGCTCTCACAAAAAAGCTTTTTTAAAATGTGTGACTTCAGAACAAGTAGTTTAACATATACTGTGACCCCTAATTTGTTTTAATCCTATGTTTCAGTTTGTGTAGATAAACAAATGCCCTATTTTTAAATGTATGTTCAATATTTTGTTTATTTTTAAAGGAATATTTGCATGGGGATTTATGGGAAAGGTGTCTTGGTGCTTGTTTTCACAACTTTGGTTTATAACATTTCCGCAAGGTCCTCAAGAATTCTAATCTTTTTTTTTTAATATTTTATTTATTATTTATTTATTATATTTATTTGTGAGGTAGAGTTACAGACAGTGAGAGGGAGAGAGAAAAAGGTCTTCTGTCCATTGGTTCACTCTACAAATGGCCGTACGGCTGGAGCTGTGCTGATCCAAAGCCAGGAGCCAGGTGCTTCTTCCCGGTCTCCCACATGGGTGCAGGGGCCCAAGGACTTGGGCCATCCTCCACTGCCCTCCCAGGCCACAGCAGAGAACTGGACTGGAAGAAGAGCAGCCAGGACCAGAACCACACCCACATAGGATGTTGGTGCCGCAGGCAGAGGCATCAACCCACTGCGCCACGGTGCCGGCCCCATGAATTCTAATCTTAAATGTATACATTCTCAACAACATACTGTCGCAGTCAGTAGGCACTGTTGCTGCTTGTATCTCAGACTTCTCTTACTAGGCTATTGGTGGACAACATTTCAGCATTTCTTAAGCGTTTTCCTATCATATTTATTGAGTATTTGTTGGGCACATTGTACTATGCAGAAAGGATTTAGCTTTGTGAACAGGTTTCATTTCTAGTACTATTTCTGGCCAGTTAGTTTAGAGCACTGTATTGAGAAGAATTTTGAAGATACATACAGCAGAGAGGAATAAGTTGATTGGTTAGTGCTATGTAACTATGAACCTTGATGGAAGAGTGGTGTCATATAAAACATTTGTCAACCTTCTAAGGTAAAAAGATGATGAATGAGGATATGTGGATGCATTAACATTCAGACCTTTGATTCGTTGCCTTGCACATGAAGATTATCTATAGTTGTTTGAACTCACTTAAAACAGCTTGTGATTTTCTGTATGATTATTCGTCCTGACCTTTCTTTGCCAAAACACAATTAATCATTCTTTTATTATTGTTGTAATAGCCCTTCATTAACTGTAACATTTCTTCATTGTTAATCATTTACTTATCTAGTTTCACTATGGATTGTGAAGTTCATGATAGAAAGAAAGTGTGTTCTTTATCTTTATGTCCTTAATACCTAATACTAATACTTAATAAGACATGGTACATGTCTTATACATATTAAAAAAGTGAGATTTCTTTCCTTGACTACTTGGATGATGTTTTATATGAACAGTAAGACATTAAGTATTTATAGTGTTTGAAGGTGAAGTCCTTGGATCTAAGTTTTAGGGTGCTGATGATGTGAATAAAAAGGAAGAGGCTGATGCTTTGGGTAAGAGTAGACAAGTTAATATTTTTGGTTCTCTAGAATGCAGAGGGAATTGGAGTTTCAAGTCTTCATGTCTGAGAGAATGGGTAGTTCCATTAGAAAAACAAAGGTGGGGTAGTTGGGCTTCGGAAGGATGAGTTTGGTTTTGGTGATGTTACATTTTTATTGAACATGTTTATTAATTAGTTTTAGATGAAAAGTTGAAGATGATGATTTTGTAATAGGCTTTGGATAGCTTTTTCTGTTGTATGCTGCAGAGCAGCCTGTCTTATAATTGCTTGCTCAATGTTCACCTTTCCCTTTAAACTCCAGAAGGCAAGGAACACATCATGTTCATTGCTGGATTTTCAGCTATAAATATAGTTGTTGTCACAAGACAGTAAATAATTATTCAATGAATTAACTTCTACACTATCAGCTGACTTAAATGCATTCCTTGTCTTTAATTTATACTGCCAATTACAATTACGAGTTTTAAATTACTTGAGTAATTGGTTTACATGAATCATTGGAATTTTAAACTTGTAGAGATCTTAGAAATCTTTGGCAGATTTGGACCCTAATAAGATAAAGTCAGTTACCTAAAGGCATTGGGCCATACTCCAGATTTAGCTAAGTACAGTCAGTATTCACTGATGTAACGAAATATACAGACAGTACATATCTTTCAAGCTGATAACAGAATGGACTTGAGGAGATTTCATAGTGTGACTTTTCTTCCTCTGGTTTAGCTATTTCTGTCTTCAGTACTGTGACCAGTGGCTGTGTGAAAGACTAGAAAGGAGATTCAGTTTTATCTATGCTTGCTGACGAAGTTAGGGATTTTTGTTTTGTTTTTTGGTATCTACTGATTTATTTGAAAATTAGAGTTGAGAGAGGGAGAGAGAGAGATCTGTCATCGTTGATTCACTCCCTAGATGCCTGCAAAGCCAGGGCTAGGCCACGCCGAAGCCAGGAGCTTCTTCCGGATCTCCCACATGGGTGGCAGGGGCACAAGTACTGGGGCCATCCACTGCTTTTCCTGGACCATTAGTAGGGAGCTGGCTAGGAGGTGGAGCAGTCAAGACGCGAATCAGTACCCATTTGGGATGCCAGCATTGCAGGCAGTGGATTTACCTGCCAGGCCACAATGCTAGCCCCTCAAAGTTCCATTTTTAAAATTTGAACAGTGGTTGGGATCAGCACTGTGCTGTAGCAGGTTAAGCTGCCACCTGTACTACTTGCCATGGATGCCCATTCAAATCCCAGCTGCCCCACTTCCAATCCAGCTCCCTGCTAATGCATCTGGAAAAGCAGTGGAAGGTGGCCCAAGTGCTTGGGTCTCTGTACCCATGTGGGAGACCAGGAAGAAGCTCCTATCTCCTAGCTTCAGATCGGCCCAACTCTGGCTATTGTGGCCATTTGGGGAGTGAACCAGTGGAGGAAGATCTCTCTCTCTTACTCTCCCTCTCTTTCTCTAACTCTGCCTTTCAAATAAATAAATAAATAAATAAATACATCTTTAAAAAAAATTTTGAACAGTAGTCATCAAAGTAAGCTTCCAGGGGCTGGCGCTGTGGTATAGCAGGTAAAGCCACCACCTGTAGTGCCAGCATCCTATATGGCCGCTGGTTTGAGTCCTGGCTGCTCTACTTCTGATCCAGCTCTCTGCTATGGCCTGGGAAAGCAGTGGAAGATGGCCCAGGTCTTTGGGCCCCTGCACCCACATGGAAGACCCAGAAGAAGCTCCTGGCTCCTGGCTTTGGATCAGCTCAGCTCTGGTCGTTGTGGCCATTTCAGGGAGTGAACGAGTGGATGGAGGACTTCTTTCTCTCTGCCTTTGCCTCTCTGTAACTCTGCCTCTCAAATAAGTAAATCTTTTTTTTTTTTAAACAAAGGAAGTAAGCTTCTAGTATTTTATAACTTTCCAAAGAGACAGTACACTATTGTTTACAACAAATAAATTTAAATAACTAATTTGAATTAGATTAAAATACATATTTATGTTGTTACTTGTTTTTTTGTTTCAGTATCAAGATAAAGAAGAAGTTGTCTTATGGATGAATACTGTTGGGCCCTACCATAATCGTCAAGAAACATACAAGTACTTTTCACTTCCATTTTGTGTGGGGTCAAAAAAAAGTATCAGTCATTACCATGAAACTCTGGGAGAAGCCCTTCAAGGGGTTGAGTTGGAATTTAGTGGTCTGGATATTAAATTTAAAGGTAAGTAGATTTCTTAACTTTGGAACTATGGACACTGGAACCAGATGTTTGTTGTGTGGGTCTGTCGCATACGTTGAAGGATGTTTTGCAGTGAGGCCAGCTGCACCATTCTGTTGGACAACGAAAAAAATCTCCAAACATTGTTAATCACCCTCTGATGAGAAGCCCTGCTCAAGACTAAAAAAATTATAATCTGTTAGTTAAGTGTATTTCTTTTAAGAAATATATATTAGTAACAACAAAGATTTATTTTGAGTATTTTTTTTTCTTTTTTGGCAGAGTGGATAGTGAGAGAGAGAGACAAAAAGAAAGGTCTTCCTTTTTGCCGTTGGTTCACCCTCCAGTGGCTGCCATGGCCAGCGTGCTGCAGCCGGCACACTGTGCTGATCTGAAAGCAGGAGCCAGGTGCTTCTCCTGGTCTCCCATGGGGTGCAGGGCCCAAGCACTTGGGCCATCCTCCACTGCACTCCCGGGGCATAGCAGAGGGCTGGCCTGGAAGAGGGGCAACCAGGACAGAATCCGGCGCTCCAACCGGGACTAGAACCCCGTGTGCCGGCACCGAAGGGTGGAGGATTAGCCTGTTAAGCCATGGCGCCGGCCTTTTTTATTTCTGCCAGCATCCCATATGGATGCTGGTTTGGTTTTCTTGTTTGTTTGTTTGTTTTGTTTTTGTTTTTGTTTTGACAGGCAGAGTGGATAGTGAGAGAGAGAGACAGAGAGAAAGGTCTTCCTTTTTGCCATTGGTTCACCCTCCAATGGCCGCTGTGGCCGGCTCATCGTGCTGATCTGAAGCCAGGAGCCAGGTGCTTCTCCTGGTCTCCCATGCGGGTGCAGGGCCCAAGCAATTGGGCCATCCTCCACTGCCTTCCCGGGCCATAGCAGAGAGCTGGCCTGGAAGAGGGGCAACCGGGATAGAATTCGGCGCCCCAACCGGGACTAGAACCCGGTGTGCCAGCGCCGCAAGGCGGAGGATTAGCCTGTTAAGCCACGGTGCCGGCCTATTTTGAGTATTTATAGACTAATAAAATAATTGTATATAACATTGTATTTTTCTAACACTTTTTCTAAAAAGTGGTTTCTAGTAAATCCTTTAGTGGTTAGACAAACTAGCCTGAGAGGACCTTCAGAGATTCCTAACCAAGTAATTTCTGGAGGTAATGGGAAGTAATGGGAAGTGTGGATGCTCAGAAGATTTCATGTAAAGCCTCAAATTCAAACTTGTTCCAGTGATTGGGCTGTATTCATCAGTGTTATGTTAATTTATCATCTCAGCATCTATAGGATATTTACATTTTAAGTCAAAGACTGAAAACTTGGGAAAACTCATCTATATGTTATGCAAGTGTCTTGCCAAGCCATTTGACTCTGTGAAGTTTGTCAGTGCATTTCCTACAAAGGCATTTCTAGCACAGTGAACAGAACTTGAAATGATTGAATTTTTGTAGAATCTTTGATTAGGTGCCTTGGTTTTTGAATAGAACATAACTTTTGTAACCAGGGGCTTTGAATTTTAATTTCATTTCTTGTAGTATATTAATTTTAGTACAGTTGTTTACTCTAGTTTTGATTTATTGTCTGGAAAATGAGTAAATGACTTTTGGCATTTTTAGTGCTTTACAGAAGAAGATGTGAAATGAAATAATTTAAAGATGATGTTACTCTAATTTTGATTCGTTATGTTCTATTCTTGTTTTTAGAATTTTTTGGGTTATAATTGAGAATAGGTATACATACTTAAATTCCTTTTCTCCTTATTGTATCCCTTGGGGATTAATTATAAAGTTATTATAATTTTAAACCACAGTGGTATGGCTTGTAATTTTATACATTATTTGTAAACATGTCCTGAGGCTTGTGTTTTAAATTAATCAGGTAATTTAAACATTCAATCACAAAAAAGAGAAAACTTAAACCAGAATATGTGATCTTTAAGAACTTCAATACTATACTTAGTCACCTTCTTTATTTTTTTCTTTATTTTGTGGGCTTCTATATTTCATGGACATTTCTGGTTTATTAAAGAGGGATCAGCAAGAGAGATTAGGCAAAAAACTGAGTACTGTGCTACTTTGGTTTCAGCTGTTTTTGAAACCTTCACCCTATTTGCTAGAGAAGAATCTCAACATCTCTATTTAGTTCCTTCAGGCTGAGATGGAGAAGCCAGTTAAACAGAAGGAGAATGTTTTCCTGTTCAAGAAAGTAGGATTTATTTTCTTTTTAGACTAAGCATTTTTAGATTAAAAGAAGAAAAACTTGAAAACTGGTGTGGTTTCTTGGGGTTTTGTCATCTCTGCACCTCCTCTGGTGTGGATATGCTGCAGACGTTGCTTGATGAAGTGGTCCAGATGAAACAGTAAATGCTGATCAGAGTTCTCTTTTCCCTCTACTCTAACTCTTCGCTTAATCAGTTCAAAGATAAGGTAGGTCGTGCTTTGAAAAGTGTTCTTGGCTGTCGTTAATATTTTATTTTATTTTTTTTTTTTTTTTTTTTTTTTTTTTTTGACAGGCAGAGTGGACAGTGAGAGAGAGACAGAGAGAAAGGTCTTCCTTTTGCCATTGGTTCACCCTCCAATGGCCGCCGCGGTAGGTGTGCTGGGGCCGGCGCACCGCGCTGATCCGATGGCAGGAGCCAGGTGCTTCTCCTGGTCTCCCATGGGGTGCAGGGCCCAAGCACTTGGGCCATCCTCCACTGCACTCCCTGGCCACAGCAGAGAGCTGGCCTGGAAGAGGGGCAACCGGGACAGGATCGGTGCCCTGACCGGGACTAGAACCTGGCGTGCCGGCACCGCAAGGCGGAGGATTAGCCTAGTGAGCCGCGGCGCCGGCCGGCTGTCGTTAATATTTTAAAAGTAGTATGTTCCTTAGAGATTGTGTCATCCAGTTTCTTCTCACAGAGGCCCAGAGATGAAATGATTTGATAATGGCATATCATAGCATACTAAGAATGTAATGGGAACTAAAACATTCTGTATGTGAGCTCTGGAAGTATTTGTATCGTTAATCTTGTATCCCTTAAACATTTGACTTTTAAAGATTGTTCTGAAAGCATATTCAAATAAAACTTTTGGAATTACTGTGAAACCTGAAAAAATTATATCTACATATACATATGTATACACATTCATCTTTTTTTTCCAAACTAGTAGATTCTGTCAGGCTAAATGGATTGATATCTTTTTATAAAATGAAGATCACTAAAGAGATTACTTAATGATAGTCTTAAGTCTAAAGTAGAATACCTCTTAAGATTTTTATGTACAACTTTTTTTTTTCCTAATAGTCTGTGTACTGGCATTAGGCAAAATTGCCAAACTCAGACTCTTTAGAGAAAATACATTAAATATAGAATGACAGTCTTAAATTGAACCAAGCTTGAATTCATTACCCTCTCATTTTAGAGGATACCTGTTGGAACTTCGCCGTAATGGATAGGAAAGGACGTGTGCTTTATGGTCAGAGAGACTTGGCACATCCCAGATCCTCCTCTGCCTGCCTTTGTGATTGAAACAAATACTCAATTTCTCTGATCTTGTATTCCTCTTCTTTGAAGTGTAGGGAATAATATCTAAATCATAGAATCATATTCATGTTTAAATGAGGTTATGCATGTAGAGCATTTGTCAAAATGTCCAGTCCATAGTTTATATTCAAGAAGTGATAATCTGCCGGCACCATGGCTCACTTGGCTAATCCTCCGCCTGCGGCGCCGGCACCCCGGGTTCTAGTCCCGGTCGGGGTGCCGGATTCTGTCCCGGTTGCTCCTCTTCCAGTCCAGCTCTCTGCTGTGGCCAAGGAAGGCAGTGGAGGATGGGCCAAGTGCTTGGGCCCTGCATCCACATGGGAGACCAAGAGGAAGCACCTGGCTCCTGGCGCAGCGTGCTGGCCGTAGTGGCCATTTGGGGGGTAAACCAATGGAAGGAAGACCTTTCTCTTTATCTGTCTGTCTGTCTCTCACTAATTCTTCTTATCCAAAAAATAAAATAAAAATAAAGAAGTGATAATTGCTACAAATACTGATAGCGCATAGTATGTATGGGTCTGTAGTTACAATTGATTTGGTATTAGTGATTTAAATTAGTTGATTGATTATACAATTTTGTCTCCAAGCTGCAGCACTAGCCTGGTAGTTCCTCCAGGGCAGGGACAGTAGCTTTCTTATTCACCATTGCATCCTCAGCTACTAAGGCATAATAAGTTCTTAATAAATCTTGTTCTTATGATAATTAGATGATATGGATAGTAATTCTTTTTTTTTTTTTAATATTTTATTTGTTTATTTGAGAAGCAGAGTTACAGAGAGTGAGAGGGAGAGACACAGAGAAAGGTTTTCCATTTGCTGGTTCACTCCCTAAATGGTGTCAATGGCCGGAGCTAGGCCACTCCAAAGCCAGGAGCTTCTTCCCAGTCTCCCACAGGGGTGCAGGGGCCCAAGGACTTGGGCCATCTTCTGCTGCTACCCCAGGCCATAGCAGAGAGCTGGATCGGAAGAGGAGCAGTCAGGATTAGCACCAGCACCCATATGGGATGCCAGCGCTTCAGGCCAGGGCTTTAACCTGCTGTGCTACAGTGCTGGGCCCAACCCATTAAAAATTCTTGATGCAGGTTATTAATCATTGAAATTTCAATGACTTCTGGAGGATTTCTTCATTTATTTTATTTTATTAAAAGATTTTTATTTGAAAGGCAAATTCACTCCCAGGTGACTGCCAACAACCATGTCTGGACCAGGCCAAAGCCAGGAGCCAGGAACTCCATCCTGATCTCCTACTGGGGCCTAAGTACTTGGGCCATATAATTCCACTGTCTTACCAAGCACATTAGCAGGAAGCTGGACTGGAAACAGTAACTGGGACTCAAACCAACATTTCAGTACAGGATACAGGCATTGTAAGTGATGGCTTAATAACCTGCTGCACCACAATTTTGGTCCCCTCATTTATTCTATTAATATTCCCTTGAATTTTCTCTTCTTTGAATATCCCAAATTAAAAGATGTTCTTCTGTAGAGTGAATTGTTAAGGTGAAAGTACTGCAGATAGAGAAATGCCTTGGACTGCTTAGTTTTTGGACTGCCTGAAGTTTTTCTGGTTCCCTGAGTTTCAGTCTTGGCTGTTCTCAACCTCACTATGCACTGTTGCCCTCTAGAGATCAGCCTGGACTACGCAGCTCTCCAGAAGTTTAAGAGGAAACTGCCTCTGTCTCTGGTCTGCTGTAGGGACTGAGTTGACATCATTCATCTAGCTGTGTGATGAGTGGAGGAGGGGACTTGGGTATCCATTCCCTCCAAATACATATTTTATACTGTTGTTTATCTTTTTTGTCGTTTTTATAAAGTTTATTTTTTTTATCTGGTAGGCAGAGCAACAGAGACATAGAGAGACCTTCTATCCACTGGTTCAGTCCCCAGATGCCCACAACATCTAGGTCTGGGCTAGGGTGAAGCCTGGGACTCTGACCAGGTCTCCGACATGGATGGCAGAAACTCAACCACTTGAGCCCTCCTGTGCTACCTCCCAGGGTGTGCATTAACAGGAAGCTGGGTTAGATGTGGAGGTGAGACTCCATCCCACGCACTATTGGGGTACTGATGTCCCAAGCAGCAGCTTAGCCTGCCACACCATAGTGCCCTCCCTGTACCCCCTGCTTTTTAGGTCTGTAGTGCCTTGAGTCTTAAGTGTGTCTTGAGCTCTATGACACCAGTTTCCTCCCTTTGCGTACGTGTCCTTCTGTTCTATTTTTCCCATTATTAGTCATCTCTCATTGTCCATCTGTTTTTCCCTTTTCCAGAAATGATATATGTTCAGTGTATTCAATTAGGAACTACAGGAAAATATAAAGAAGAAAATAAAAAATCGCCTGGATACAATTACCATTTGACATTTTAGTATATTTTCTTCAGCACTTTTTATTTTCCTGTTCATCCACATTGTTTAAAAGTATTCTAAAATTGAGCTTTTGTTGTGTAATTTTTTAGTTTAACAAACCCTTATTTAGTTCTCATTATTTGCCAGACACTGTTCTCACTGTTTTAACTGAAAAAGTTATATATGTATTTATTTTTTAAAATATTTATTTATTTATTTGAAAGGCAGAGAGAGAGAGAAAGAGATTTGGGCTTACATCTTCACTCCCCAAATGGCTGCAGTGGCCGGAGCTGAGCCGATCTGAAGTCAGAAGCCAGGAGCTTCTTCCGGGTCTCTCCCATGCGGGAGCAGGGGCCCAAGCACTTGAGCCATCTTCCACAGCTTTCCCAGGCTATAGCAGAGAGCTGGATTGGAAAAGGAGTAGCCAGGACTAGAACCAGCACCCATATGGGATGCTAGCACTTCAGGCCAGGACGTTAACCCACTACGCCACAGCACCGGCCCCCTGTTTTTTACTATTAAAAATAACAATGTGTTTGACTTTCCTTGCACTTAAGTAATGAGTCTCTGAATCTTTTATTTGGATAAGTTCTTAGACTACTGAATCAAAGGGTATAAACACTTTTAGAATGTTTCCTTAGAATTTTTTAAATTTATTTATTTGAGATACAGAGAGAGACCAAATGCATCTATGTGCAAGAGTGAGTTCTGCTACCTACTCATTCACTCCCCAAATGCCTGCAGTGACCAGGGCTAGGCCAAGCTGAAGCTGGGAGCTGGCATGCAATGAGGTCTCCACATGACTGGCAGGAGCCCAGCTACTCCAGCCATCACTGTTGTTTCCTGGAATCCACATTATCAAGAAACTGGAATCAGAAACCAGAGCCAGGAATCAAACCTAGGTACTCATGTGGGGTATGGTCATCATAACCACTAGGCTAAACACCTGCTCCTCATGGGTACATGTTGCCATCCACAGAAAAACTGCAGTTTATACTGCCAGTTGAGTTGGTTAGTTAATCAGTACTCTTCATGTAGTTTTTTTAATTGACTGTGATACACCAGGCTTTCCAGTCCATATTTTCTTTAATTTGTGTGGTTGTTACTGGAATGCCTTCCTGTATTCCAGCACTGTGGTAGGCTCTGAGTACACAGAATTCAACCAGTAACGCTGTGTGTTTCAGGCTTCAGGATTCCTCTTCACAGGCTCTCTGAAATGGTACACTTAATATTATGTGAATGAGCTTTTTTTGGGGGCGAAGGGAGATACTGTTTTCATTGGATTCTGAAAGGAATGTAAGGCCCAAGGAGACTCAAGAATATTGTCTTTGAAGATAGGGAACAATGAGTTCTTAACTCTGGGAAAGAGATAGTACAGATGTTGTGTCTGTTTCACAGTTGAGGGTAATGACTTTTATTCACATAGCCAGGAAATAGGGGAGCTCAGACTACAACTCATGTTGCTTCCCATTTCTCTATAATAGTGATTATATATTCTCATAGTGATTTCTTGAGAGACCCTGGCAAGGGCTGCTGAATTTGAAATAGTACATATCTGATTTTCTAATTTAGTAGTGTTATCAAAAGATAAGGTAAAGTGCAGCATGATACATTCTTAGAGAACCTGAGAATAATTATGACATTCTTTTCTCGATGCTACATGTGTTTATTCAGTCTCATTAAAACCTGGAGTTTTAATGAGAATTGATGAAAGATGTGTTGGGGTACAGTTTGCAAAATCTAACTTTGCTTTTTATTTGAAAAATCACTTAGCATTTGCTACCTTACAACTTGAGTTTTATTTATTTCCACATTAAAAGCATCTACAGGGTCACTGTTTGGCCTAGAGGTTAAGTTGCCACTTAGGATTCCTGTATCCCATATTGGAATGCTTTGTCCTAGCCCAGCCCTGTCTGCTACAGGCATTTGGGGAGTGAACCAGTGGATGGGAGCCCTCTGTCTCTCTGGCTCTGAAATAAATAAATTAAATTAAACTGCTTCTCAAACTCTCTAGGAAAAGAGGCCAGTTTGTGTTGGTAAAATCTTACCTGTATCTTTAGAATTCCCAAGTATGTGGTTTTTCTTTTTCTTTTTTTTTTTTGACAGAGTTAGAGAGAGAGACAGAGAGAAAGGTCTTCCTTCCCGTTGGTTCACCCCCAAATGGCTGCTACGGCCTGCATGCTGTGCCGATCTGAAGCCAGGAGTCAGGTGCTTCCCCCTGGTCTCCGACATGGGTACAGGTGCCCAAGCACCTGGGCCATCCTCCACTGCCTTCCCGGGCCACAACAGAGAGCTGGACTGGAAGAGGAGCAACCGGGACTAGAACCCGGTGCCCATATGGGATGCCGGTGCTGCAGGTGGAGGATTAACCAAGTGAACCATAGCGCTGGCTCCCCAAGTATGTGTTTTATCTGAGAAAGGTATACCCTATTAATTTTTTAAAAAAAAAAGATTTATTTATTTATTTGAAAGAGTTACAGAGAGGCAGAGAGAGAGAGAGAGAGGTCTTCCATCCACTTGTTCACTCCCTAAATGGCTGCAGGGGCTGGAGCTGGGCTGATCTGAAGCCAGGAGCTTCTTCTGGGTCAAGGACTTGGTGGCAGACTTCTTCTGCTTTCTCAGGGCAAAGCAGAGAGCTGGATCAGAAATGGAGCAGCCAGGACTTGAACTGGCGCACATATGGGATGCTGGCACTACAGGCAGTGGCTTTACCTGTTACACCACAGTGCCAACCCCAAACCTATTATAATTTTAAAGCAATGATTTATGGTGATAAGTTTCTCAGATTTGTTTTCCAATTAGATTGTTGAATATTGATTTGGCATGTTAATACCCATTGTATTAGTTGACTTCAGAGTGGCTCTATCCTGAGAGAAGTGCTTGTTTTTCAGTTATTTGTGATGTTTGTATTTTTTTTTTTACTTGTCTGAAGAGGAATTTCATTAAAATATGACCAACCAGTGCCCTTTTTTGCAGCCCGCCATGATTGGCTGCCCGCCTCCTTTTTTTTTTTTTAAAGATTTGTTTTATTTATTTGAAAGACAGTTACAGAAAGAGGTAGAGCCCGAGAAAGAGAGGTCTTCCATCTGCTGGTTCACTCCCCAAATGACCGCAACGGTCAGAGCTGAGCTGATCCAAAACCAGGAGCCAGTAACTTCTGGGTCTCCCAGGCAAGTGCAGGGACCCAAGGACTTGGGCCATCTTCTACTGCTTCCCCAGGCCATAACAGAGACCTGAATCAGAATTGGAGCAGCTGGGACTCGAACTGGCACCCCTATGGGATGCTAGTGCTGCAGGCTGAGGCTTTAACCCACTGTGCCACAGCACCAGCCCTAGGCTTTTCCTTTTACTCCAATTTTTTTTTTTTTTTTAATATATCACTGAAGGATACCCTTCACCCTCCTTCTCATTCTTTCTGAGAGATCCTGTTCAAAATTTCATTTGTTTTATTGTCTTTTCTCCTACACACATATATGCAGGTATCCATTCATACATAGATGCATGTGTATGTGTGTACTTTGGTATAACTAATGATTTTCTTTGTTAAATAAATGGAGAATTTTATTCTTAAAATTAAAATATTGTGGCCGGCGCCGTGGCTTAACAGGCTAATCCTCCTCCTTGCGGCGCCGGCACACCGGGTTCTAGTCCCGGTTGGGGCGCCGGATTCTATCCCGGTTGCTCCTCTTCCAGGCCAGCTCTCTGCTGTGGCCCGCGAGTGCAATGGAGGATGGCCCAAGTGCTTGGGTCCTGCACCCGCATGGGAGACCAGGAGAAGCACCTGGCTCCCGGCTTCGGATCAGCGCGATGTGCCAGCCGCAGCGGCCACTGGAGGGTGAACCAACGGCAAAAAAAGGAAGACCTTTCTCTCTTTCTCTCTCTCACTATCCACTCTGCCTGTCAAAAAAAAAAAAAAAAAAAATTAAAATATTGCTACTCTGTGCAGGATACTGAAGCAGGCGTAGCTGGGGATGAAAAGGTTGTAAGTAGTTCTGGACATAGCTCTCAAGATCTAATGGTGTTTTTAAGGCACTGACATGCTCCTGTGAAGTTAAAAAGTTGTGTAGGCCTCTGTGCCATAAGGAAACTGGGTAGAGCAAACCTTGGGGCTTCAGAGAAAAGGATAGGGATAGGCTATGGGATGTGAAAGGTGTGAGGGTGGGGAATTGGGGACTAGCTGGCCTGTAGAGGACAGGGGGGCTATGAGTGACAGGATTCTAGGATGGGCATATGAGGTGGAGTTAACAGCAGGAGTACAAAAGTCCAGAGGCCAGGGCAGCACCATGTGTGTGGGAACTGCTAATCTGTGAGGTTCATGGCCCATAGGCAGAGAGGGTGGGGTAATAGGTCAGTTGGAAGACAGAGCTGAACTAAATTTCAGACAAGAGTCTTGAGAGAGGTGTCATATAGTGTATCAGAACTTCTTCAAAAACCACCAAAGTGCTAATGACCATTGTCACATGTGTGTAACAGCCAGGACTTAAGTGGCTTTGCAGAGGGAGCTGTGAGGTCTCCCATAGCTGCTGCAGCCATATGTTACCCTCCAAGTCTGAGCTCCTTTGATTCTGGCTGTCTGCTCTGCAGCAGCGATGGCCTGCTGCCATTTATCTGTGATCACACTTCACAGAAACCTCATCTGGGGCGCCCTTGCTGCCAGTGCCGATTCCTGCTGCAGGGACCCTTTTTAGCTGTCTCAGTTTCCTAACCTTCCCTTGCTTCCCTGCTGAGCCTCAGTTTTTATCATTATGAGAATCCTAAGTTGCTTGCTGTGTAGAAGGAACTGAGTAGAAAAGAGATCTTTGTAGGCATCATTGTTGTTGCAGAAAAAGCAATTTTCTTCTCCCACTTTGAGGGTGAGAGTATTTTCCTGTATTTCATGGGACTTCAGTGTTCACTGGCATCTTGGTGTTGGGGGTTTTGGGATTTTCTCTTTGGGCTTAGTAAAGGGAAGCCGTTCTCTGTTGAGTGTTGGAGAGAGAATGTTGCCACATGTCTTGAGTTGTAACTCAGATTGCTGTTTTCTACAGAAATAATGTTGTAGGTGACCATAAATTCATGGTTCAACTATACTTTATGTTTAAAACGTTTGAATTAGTATTTAAGAAGTTTGTGTATGTTTTTTGGGAGAACTGCATTTCAGATTCTAAATAACCATTATTGTAGTACAAAAAATATAAAAACAGACCTGGGCTTTCTTTTTTAGTTTTTAATTGCTTAAGTGACATACCAAAAGTTTAATCTTTTGATTGACAATTAGAATATTTGTAGGTATTTTTATTTTGTTTTGTTTCATTAGAAACATTAATAGATTTTGAAATACTAGATTTGTAAGTTAGAGACCATCTGTATGGAATTATGGTAGTAGTAGTTTTGATAGCAGTTAAGGGTGGAAATGACTCATCTTAAAGGGACTTTGGGAGAATTTCCAAGTACTGATGCTTGCTGGATTTATTCATTAAACCAATTTATCCATTTTAAAGTTCCTTTGAATTTTTTTAATTGTTTAAGCTATTGTGTGCCAAACAACTATCTTTTTTTTTTTTTTAAAGATGTATTTATTTATTTGAAAAGCAGAGTTAGAGAGAGTGAGAGGGAGAGGGAGAGAGGGGTCTTCCATCCGGTGGTTCACTGCCCAGATGGCCACAATGGCTGGAGCTGAGCCTAGCAGAAACCAGGAGCCAGGAGCTTCTTCCACAGGGGCCCAAGGACTTGGGGCCATCTTCTGCTTTCCCAGCCCATAGCAGGGAGCTAGATTGGAAGTGTAACAGACAAGATTTGAACCAACGCCCAAATGGGATGCTGGCAGTGCAGGCAGCAGCTTTACCTACTACGCCATGCCCCTAAACTTCATTTGTAAATGTTCTTGTGTAATTTTCTTTATATAAGAGAGAATTTCTTAGATAATCTTTGAAAATAAAGATCGAGTCTTTGATTATAAAAAAAACCTTAAAAGATACATGAATAGTACAGATTCAACTGTTATGTATAGAAATCTTAAGGAAATGTTGACTTTTTTTCTTGTTATTTTTCCTGTAACTATTTTGCAATCCAGTGGGTAAATTATAATTTTTAATTTACGCAGATGATGTGATGCCAGCCACTTACTGTGAAATTGACTTAGATAAAGAAAAGAGAGATGCATTTGTGTATGCCATCAAAAATCACTACTGGTACCAGATGTACATAGATGACTTACCAATATGGGGTAAGTGTTACATGTTATATTTAGAGTTTGGGAATGTTTGTATAATAATCAACATTTATGTAATCACTCTGTTAAAGTGATTGGATCCTGGATCATTGTGTAAATGTCTTCAGTATTTTCCACTGAATGATTTTACTTCCAATTTTATGGTCTTTTGTTATTAGTGATTTTTGACAAGACCAAACCTTACTTGAAATTCTGCTTAAATATAACTTTCATACAGTTTAACTTCTCAGATTCAAGGAATTAAAAAGTTCTTTGGACAGTCTGAAATATCCTCTGCTCTTATTTTTCTTGTATCTTATTTTACTTTGTGTTTTTAAAAAACAATTGTAGGAACTGAATAAGATTTTGAAATATGATTCTGCCTGTAGTACTGTGTTAATATGATTTTTAGGTGTGATAGTTTCTGAAATAGCTTACTTTGCTAATTCCTCTTATTTTCCAAATTCCAAATATTTAAAATATTTTATGTTTTAGCCCTTGCTCATGTATGTTAATGGAGAAGAGCTGTGGTATAGTTATAGATTTTGCATAATCCAGAAATCATTTATGTTGGGCGACACCAGCACACCGGGTTCTAGTCCCGGTTGGGGCACTGGATTCTGTCCTGGTTGTTCCTCTTCCAGGCCAGCTCTCTGCTGTGGCCAGGGAGTGCAGTGGGGATGGCCCAAGTGCTTGGGCCCTGCACCCCATGGGAGATCAGGAGAAGCACCTGGCTCCTGCCTTTGCATCAGCGTGGTGCGCCGGCCGCAGTGGCCATTGGAGGGTGAACCAATGGCAAAGGAAGACCTTTCTCTCTGTCTCTCTCACTGTCCCCTCTGTCCAAAAAAAAAAAAAAATTACAATGCAAAGTGTGGCCTGATATGGCCATCATGTTTGATTTCATTTTTCTCATAATGTTTTTTCTTTTTTTGTCTTTGGACGAAAGATTTTTAAAGATTGTTAGCCGATTACTGTGCTCGTAAGCAACAAACTATGAAAGACTGAATAGAGCAGAGTTCACTGTTATAATAAAATGGAATTTGTAAGAAAGTTAATCTCAGATATTTGTGTGCCTCATCTTTACTGTTGCACGTTAAATAGGTATATGTAGTAAGCATTTCATATAAATCATTGTAATTAGAGTTACAGCAACACAGACATTTCTGATCAACTCTGAGGTAGTGAATATTGACTAAAGTTTTATGAGCCTATACATATATAATCTCATATATATATATATATATATATATATATATATATATATGAGATTCCATTAGTCTGAGCTCCCTTAGCTTTTGGTGAGAGAGCAGTTTCCTCCCTTTTTTTCTTTTAAAAAAATTGCTTATGGGTTTCTTTTCTGACTCCTTAAGTGTTTTTCAGTCAGTGCTATAAGCTGCTGCTGCTCCTGCTTTTTTTTTTTTTAAAGATTTATTTATTTATTTGAAAGGCAGAGTTACAAAGAGGCTGAGGCAGAGAGAGAGAGAGAGAGAGAGAGAGAGAGAGGTCTTCCATATGCTGGTTGAGAGAGAGAGAGAGAGAGAGAGAGAGAGAGAGAGGTCTTCCATATGCTGGTTCACTCCCTAGAAGGCCGCAAAGGCCAGAGCTCTGCTGATCTGAAGCCAGGAGCCAGGAGCTTCTTCTGGGTCTCCCATACAGATGCAGAGGCCACAGGACTTGGGGCCATCCTCCACTACTTTCCCAGGAAGTGACAGAGAGCTGGATTGGAAGTAGAGCAGCCAGGAGTCAATCCCACACCTATATGGGATGCCGGCACTGCAGGCTGCAGCTTTATCCGCTATGCCACAGAGCTGGCCCCTGTAAGCTTCTTTAACAACATTGGCAACTGTGCTTTTTTTGTCTTAAAATTGTAAATGTGTAAATATTTTTCAACCCTGGAACTCCAGGTTGTGCCGTCTTTGGGGAGATACTTCTGGATGTCCTATAATGTCTGAGCCTTGGAGAATCCCCGTATGGAGAAAAAAAAGTTCTTCTCTGATTTTTTGGGGTAAAGGTTTCAGAGTTGATTTTAAAAGCCTCTTAGAGAATAGCTTCTTATTTGATATTTTGTCTGCCTCCAAAATCTGGCTTTCAGAGTAGACAGGCAAGCAAACCTTAATGAAATTCATTATTAGAAGAATTTTTTTTTTTTTTTTTTGACAGGCAGAGTGGACAGTGAGAGAGAGAGACAGAGAGAAAGGTCTTCCTTTGCCGTTGGTTCACCCTCCAATGGCTGCCGTGGCTGGTGTGCTGCGGCCAGCGTGCTGTGGCCAGCGCACCGCGCTGATCCGAAGCCAGGAGCCAGGTGCTTCTCCTGATCTCCCACGGAGAGGTGGCACTTGGGCCATCCTCCACTGCACTCCCTGGCCATAGCAGAGAGCTGGCCTGGAAGAGGGGCAACCGGGATAGAATCCGGCGCCCCGACCAGGACTAGAACCTGGTGTGCCGGCGCCGCAAGGCGGAGGATGAGCCTGTTGAGCCACGGCGCCAGCCAGAAGAATTTCATTGTTCCTATACAACCCCAAACAAAACAAAACTATACTTCTTGAATTTATATCATTAGAAAGAATCATTTTTGTCAATAATCAAATAATCCTTTCTAAGAAATCATCTTATTTTTTTTTCTAATGCTTTAACAGGGTGCACTGACCAAGGCAGTAAGGCCTTCAGTAACTTACAGAGCTTAAGGCTCTTGGGAAGTATACAGGCTTGGCGGGGGGGGGGGGGGGGGGGGAGGGGGGGAGACACTGGAGAAATGCTGACAGGGAACAAGAGATGATTCCTCAGCTACCATCTACTGTCCTCACATTTTTGAAATTTTACCTTCAATATCGCAAATCATGATCAAAGTGATCATTTTAAACTATTGCCTCATGACTGTTTATCTTCACTTCTTTCATTTTAATGACTTTCTGTGGACAGGTACAGAACTTGAGGTATAAAGAGGAGGCATTTTTTAAAAAAGATTTATTTATTTTCACTTGAAAGAGTTAACAGAGAGAGGAGAGGCAGAGAGAGAGAGGTCTTCTATCCGATGGTTCACTCTCCAATTGGCCGCAACGGCTGGAGCTGCGCCAATCCAAAGCCAGGAGCCAGGAGCTTCTTCTGGGTCTCTCATGTGGGCAGGGGCCCAAGCAATTGGGCCATCTTCTACTGCTTTCCCAGGCCATAGCAGAGAGCTAGATTGGAAGTGGAGCAGCTGGGTCCTATATGGGATGCTGGCACCTCAGGCCAGGGCATTAACCCGCTTCGCCACAGCGCTGGTCCCAAGAGGAGGCATTTTAAGTTTGAGACCCACGTATACAAATGTGCATCTTATTAGGAATGGGTAGATTATAGGTTATTGGAGAAGGTGTTATACTGGGCCTCTGGAAACCTTGGTTTTCTTTTCTTTTCTTTTTTTTTTTTTTTTGAGAACTAGTGGTGAAGTAACCTTACAGAAGGCGATATAGAAGAACTGAAATTTTGGGATGCTAAATAGTATGCACATATAAGGTGATAATTGTTACAGAGAAGGTGAAACTAATGACAGTTACGAACTTTGGGGATCAAATTAATGGTACCTTATGCTGAACTGTTCATTATTTTTTTAAAGATTTTTTTTTAAAATTTATTTGAAAGGCAAAAATAGAGGAGAAAAGAGAGGGTGCAGTGGGGAGAGAGAACTCCCACCCACTGGTTTATTCCCCAAATGGCTGCAGCCAATGTCCAGGGCTAGGCCAGGCTGAAGTTAGGAGCCAGGAGTTTCTTCCAGGTCTTCCATATGGGTGGCAGGGCCCAAGGGCTTGAGCCATCCTCCACTGCCTTCTCAAGTGCATTAGCAGGGAGCTGGATTGTAAGTGGAGCAGCCAGGTTTCGAACTGGCAACCACGTGGGATGCTGGCACTGCAGGCTGCAGCTTAATCTTCTGTGCCACAGCAATGGCCTCTGTTCATCACTTATTTGATGTGGAATGGCCATGGTGTGTGTTTGCTAGGTAGTTAACAAAGAGCAGAAGTCCTGCCTGCACTTCTGCCTTGTTCTGCCTATAAGCAATAGTAGTGATAAATGCTTTTATATACAAAAACATTTGAATGTGCATTACCTTCTAGGATATATTAAATGTTAAGTGGTATTACCTTGTATAAAGTGTTTTTTCTTTTGTAGGTATTGTTGGTGAAGCAGATGAAAATGGAGAAGATTACTATCTTTGGACCTACAAAAAACTTGAAATAGGTTTTAATGGAAACCGAATTGTTGATGTTAACCTAACTAGTGAAGGAAAGGTGAAACTGGTTCCAAATACTAAAATCCAGATGTCTTATTCTGTGAGTATTAAAATAATTGTGTGCAGGAAGATGTGTTTGTGATCTAATGTCAGCAATTGTGTTTTCAAACTTCAGTAAATGAAATGTGGCTTGAAATGGGACATTTCAAAATATTACTATTGTTCTGTTTTCTCAGTGTGCCTAGTAGCCTCCTAAAAGCAGGCAGTAGGTTTGTTTCAGGTCTCTCATGTTAGATGCCAGTTAAGTATTTGTGAGACCTACTATTTGTTTTTTTACAGTACAGTTTGCTATTAGAACTGCCATTTATTTTCCTTGTAACTGGGATGACTCTGTTACTAGTAGATAATAGTAGTGTTCAAGCTTTGTGCACATATTCCTAGTGCAAATAATACTTGAATAGCTAAACATGAAGAAATTTGATAGTTGTAATAAAAATAACGCATAAGGATAAATTCAAATTAGTTTAAACACTTGTGACGTGCTTCTGTTAAGTCAGTTCTTAACACATTTTTCAGGTCAGAATGTTTAAGTCAAGAGTAAAAAACAATTGAAAACTGAAATGATCCCTTGAAGTTGTAAGTTTAATTAATACACAGAAAACTTGGATTAGTTTTTGTAATGTCTTTTTAAGCTTCACCGATTGTCAGTAACTTTGCACTGTTTTTTTATTTTTAATTCTAAGTTTGTAAATCTTTTGAAATTTTGCTTAAGGTGTTGTCAGCAATTGTTGATTTGTTTATTGGCCTTGGTTTTTAAATGGAAAAACATTTTTTTTCAGGTAAAATGGAAAAAATCCGATGTAAAATTTGAAGATCGATTTGACAAATATCTGGATCCATCTTTTTTTCAACACAGGGTAGGTAAATAGTTTGTATAGCTTTGCACCAGGTTAACAAACACAGGGGACCTGCCATATGCAAGGAACTGTGCTGAATGAAAGCTGTGGATTTCAAGATTTAGCTAATGATGATTGCAAGTATGACCTGGGGGTGTCATAGGGTGGTAGGAGGTGGTAGAAGGGCAATCAAAAGCTCACTTTTTCATGCCTGTAGTTTAAAATAATTAAGAGATACACAAGGAAGAATACAGCATATGGGAAGCCAAAATGTTACTCTTCAAAGAAGGCTATAATATGGGAGAATGCAGTTCATATCCATGGTTGTTAAATGGGCTTCTTAGAACTGAAACTTAAATTAGATTTAAAACAGACAGTGCTGGACTGTTGGAGGCTTCTCTGTGTGGGTAACTGCACTTGTGAAACTTAAGGTCTGCGTACTTTGGTATACCTAGTGGTTTCCTTTAAACTCAGGATCAAAAGCTTAAAGGAGTTGTAGGAAATAAAGGATGTGGATGTTTGGGGGAAGTGTATTCCAGGCAGAGGCAACACTTATTAAAAGCCTGTTAAAGTGGGGACCTGCTTGTGGTTTGAAGATGAGCAGAAGATGAAGTCAGCAAGGTTGCAGGAGCCAAATCATCCGTGGCCCTTGAAAGGACTTCTGTTACTCTTGAATGTAAAGGAGGTAGGGGAGCACTGTAGTGTTTTCAGAAAGCAGGGGAGAGGTAAATCTGACTTACCTGTTAATTTGGGTTATTAGATTGAGAGTAGGTTCTGTGAGGTTAAGGTTGGAGCAGGGAGACTAATGGAGAGGATATGATAGCAACTCATGTAAGAAGTGAAGGTAACCCAGACCAGGGTGGTAAGTGATCTAGGGGGTGAAAATGAAGATAGAGCCAACAGGATTTCCTAATTGATAGAAAGATACAGAAGGGTTGCAAAGAACTCCAGGGTTTTCAATCTGAGCAACTGTTAGAATGGAGCTGCTCTCACTGGGGCTATATTTTGAGATTGGGACTTAACAAGTTTCAAGATGTCTGTAAGATACCCAAATGGAGACACTTTCCATTAAGTTGGATATGTCAGTATGGAGTCCTGAGGAAGACGTCTGGGCTAGAGTGGGCTAGAGATACAAGTTTTTCAGTAATTGATATATAAGTAATTTTTATTTTATTTTATTTTATTTTTTTTTGGACAGGCAGAGTTAGACAGTGAGAGAGAGAGACAGAGAAAGGTCTTCCTTCCATTGGTTTACCCCACAAATGACAGCTACGGCCAGAGCTGTGCCGATCCGAAGCCAGGAGCCAGGTGCTTCCTTCTGGTCTCCCATGCGAGTGCAGGGCCCAAGCACTTGGGCCATCCTCCACTGCCCTCCCAGGCCACAGCAGAGAGCTGGACTGGAAGAGGAGCAACCGGGACTAGAACCCAGGGTGCCCGCACCGCAGGCGGAGGATTAGCCTAGTTAGTCGTGGCACCGGCTATAAGTAGTATTAAAAGCTGTGAGATTGGATATGATTTCCAAGGATTGAGTCCTGGTATAGTAAGAAGAGTTAAGGGAGAATAGGAAATCTAGCTAATGGCTTTGGGGAGTGAGGACAAAAATTAATCTGTCATACAAAGGAAGTGTGTTGCAGAGGATAGAAAGATGAGTTCTGAATTTATTGCTGATATGTCAAGTAAGATGGGTACTGAAAAGCAACTGTTGGGTTCATCTGGAGTTATCAGTGGACTTGATGAATAGCAGTTTCTGTGTAGTGGTGGGGCAAAATCTGAATGGAGCCACTGTGAAAGATTGACAGGAAAGAAATTGGAGACAAGTACAGACCTGTGAGGAGATTGGCTGCTAAATGGAGCAAAGAAATAGTGCAGTAGCTGGTAGGGAAGATGGAGACAGGAATTATTTTTTTTTTAAGATTGAAGAAACGTATTAAGTAAATATGCTGGCAGGGTTCAACAGGCTGCCGAAAACTGACAGTGTACAGGAGCGATGGGAAATGTGCGGCGTTTTCCTCTGAAGGTGAGAGGGGATGGAATTTACTACATACGTGTAGGACTGTTTCTAGTCTAGTGGCTGAAAACACAGCGTAAGAGCTAAACCAGATTCCAACTCAGCTGAATGACCAGGTCTCTACCTCCTGTTTTCCTCAGCAGTGAAGCAGGGACTGTAACACTTCACAGGGTTGTGGGGAAATTTCACTTTGATAATAGATGGCCTGAAGCACCTACTTTGGTGTTTTGCACATAGCTGGTTCTCAGTAAGAGGCAGCACTATTGGTGTGGTTAATTATTGTGTCCTAAATTTATGACAAATTAAAGGTGCTGCTCTAGGATTATCAACACTAGGGGGTGCTGGAGTGCAGCAGTTACTAGGGTTAGTTACCCCTTTGTGATATCTGGTTTCTTTATTGTTTTCGAGAAATGGTTTCCCTGATGCAATAATTATAAAATAATACATTACATAATCTTAGAATAAAAGAATATTATAAAATGTCAAGTTATTGGTGGTGCATTATAACAGGTATTGCTATCAAGTTTGTGTCTTAGAAAATAGAAGAGAGCCTTGTTATAAATGTTAGCATTTATGTCATATCTCTCATTACTGCATAGTAACTATGCAAAACTTCTATTGTCTTTAACAGTTTAATGATGATAAGAGTCATATTTTTACCCCTCTTGACCTCTTCTGAGTTATTATTAATTTCCCAGGATAGGAGCAAAACCAAATCTTTGGAAAAGTCTAACATTTTATATGTATTTTTTTTTTTAAGAATTATTTATTTGAAAGTGAGAGTTGCATAGAGAGAGAGGAGAGGCAGAGAGAGAGAGAGGTTTTCCATCCAATGGTTCACTCCCCAGTTGGCCGCAACTGCTGCAGCTGTGCCGATCTGAAGCCAAGAGCCTTTTCTGGGTCTCTCACGCAGATGCAGGGGCCCAAGCACTTGGGCCATCTTCCACTGCTTTCCCGGGCCATAGCAGAGAGCGGGATCGGAAGTGGAGCAGCCAGGACTCAAACTGGCGCCCATATGGGATGCCAGCACTGCAGGCAGTGGCTTTACCCGCTACACCACAGCACCCCCCGCCCCCTTTTTTTTTTTTTAAAGATTTATGTATTTACTTGAAAGGCAGAGTTACAGAAAGGCAGAGAGAGAGAGGGATGTCTTCCACCTGCTGATTCACTCCCTAGATGGCCAGAGCTGCACTGATCTGAAACCAGGAGCCAGGAGCTTCTTCTGGGTCTCCCATGTGGGTGCAGGGGCCCAAGTTCTTGGACCATCTTTCACTCCTTCCCCAGGCCACAGCAGAGTTGGATTGGAAATGGAGCAGCTGGGATTCGAACCAGCACCCATATGGGATGCCAGTACCACAGGCGGCGGCTTTGTTTGCTATGCCATGATGCCTGCCCTGGAAAAGCCAGTTGTTACTAACTACCCTTATAAATCTTAAGTGATACTTTTATAATAATCTCAAAGTTTTATAACCTTTTGGGGGAAAACATTTTAAAATATAATGTATTCATTGTTTCCTTTATAATTTCAGTAGGTGGTCAATAAATAAATAGAATGAAAGAAAGAATGCTCTTATGAAGTAGCATTGACTCTCCTTTTTTCAGGAAGAGTTTATCCCTGATGCCTCAGGGTATGTAAGAGGGCCTGGGGCCTTTTATCATAGTGCACAGCCTCAACAGAGTAGCCCAAGTTAAAAATCTATCCTGATTACATGAGACAGTATGTCCATATGTTCAGTTTTCTATGTATGTATGTATGTGTGGAAGGTTAGAGCAAGAGGATGTCTATGAGAAGTAGAGTAGGTATAATGAGGTTTTATGGAGGAAAGAGTACATGAGTTGGAATTAAAGACTAGTTAGAATTTATAAAGTGGGTAGGAGCACATCCTGTGAGAGAAGAAATTATGAGAAAACACAGAGATGGAATTGAGTATGCTGTGCTTGTCGGTCATTGAGGAGGTATAGGCCTGACTGGAATATTAGAATATAATGGAATGAAAGGTTGATTAGATAAGCTGAGGTAGCCCTATTTCAGGAAGTATTAAATACTGGAGAAAATTAAGATTTAAAAATGTTTTAATTTGTAATTTATTTGAAAGGTAGCCCCCGCCCCCACACATCTACAGAAGAGTGAGAGATGACGAGAGAGAGAACGTGATCCCATCCTTGGTTTACTCCTGAAATGCTTGCAACAGCTGGGGCTGGGCCAGGTGAAGCCAGGAGCTAGGAACTCAGTCCAGGTCACTTATGTGGGTGGCAGGGACCCAAGTACTTGAGCATCATCACTGCCTCCCAGGGTGTAAGTTAGCAGGAAGCTGGAGTCAGGAGTGGAGCCGGAACTCCAACGCAGGCACTCTGCTATGGAATGCATTTTAAGATGTGTCACTGTAAGTATTAGCATAGAGGAGTGATATATGAATGTGTTTCATTTTTTTAAAAATTTTTTTATTTTTTCCTTTTTATTTTTGACAGGCAGAGTGGACAGTGAGAGAGAGAGACAGAGAGAAAGGTCTTCCTGTACCGTTGGTTCACCCTCCAATGGCCGCTGCGGCCGGCGCACCGCACTGATGCAAAGGCAGGAGCCAGGTGCTTCTCCTGGTCTCCCATGCAGGTGCAGGGCCCAAGCACTTGGGCCATCCTCCATTGCACTCGCGGGCCACAGCAGAGAGCTGGCCTGGAAGACGGGCAACCGGGACATAATCCGGCGCCCTGACCAGGACTAGAACCCGGTGTGCCGGCACCGAAGGCGGAGGATTAGCCTATTGTGCTGCGGCGCCGGTCATGAATGTGTTTCAGAAAGATTTTTCTTGGTAGCTTTTTACAGGATTGAAGGGGAGGACAAAGACACACACAGACTAGCCAACTAGGAAGCCATTAGAACAGTCAAGGTATGAGATGATGGTATAGGAATAGAGAGAAAGGGAGAGATACAGGAGACATTTTTGAAGGAAAATAGAAGTCAATAATTGTTACCTATGAAGTCACTAAGGAGAAGCAAGAACCAGAGCTAATTCTGAGTTTCCAAAGCCAAATGTTCACACACGTGACATGTTACGAGTTTGCTTTTGGGAAGCTGAGTTTGAAATTTCAGGAAGGCATTCAAGTGGAAACTATTGTTGTTAGCAGAAGTCTGAAAAATGAGAAAGAAAGTTAGAGATTTGGAGCAGGTTGGGCATTTAGGAATGGAGGGTGTTGTCATTAGAACACTGGTTGAAAGTTCCAAGAGCCTAAAGAGGTCACAGCAGAGTACCAAGAGGGGAGCTTTGGGGGCAGGCAGTTCCCAAAGGGTAGGATGAACTGGTAGAAAGAGGAGAAGCTGCAGTCAGTGAAGTAGGATGGTGTAGCGTTGGGGGTCAGGGTGGCAGAGAGATCAAGGAGGGTTAGGCAGATAACTGACTGCCGAATTGGGTTAGAAATTCATTGCAGGCCTTTGAGAGATGTTTCTGTGGGACCAAAGGGAAATTGCAATGTGCTTTAGAGCAAGAAATGGAGCAGTAGTCTGATTGGAAAAGTGTTGACATTGGAAGGAGGGTGTTGAGAAGATCTGAACAATGTGAGGGTACAAAACAGCAAGGGAACATTTTAACAGATAATAATAGTGATAACAGTAACTTTGAGATTTGTTTAGTGTTTATGATATGCCATAGGAGGTTGACAGGAGGAGTGACAGGCTAGGAGGATAAGTGAAGAGAGTCATGTTGTGCTGGCTGGATAGAAGTTATGCTAATCTGCTTCAAGTGAAGGCAAGAGAAAGGGTGACTTTGAGGCTTTGAAGAGAGAAGAGAAATTCTGGAACTGCCTCTAAGGATCTTCTGGGAATGGAATATTCATAAAAGAATAACTGGGCAGTGCCACAGACCTAGTTCAAGTAAGATGCACTGGGTTCTGAGATGCACTCAGAGATATATCTTGTGATTAAGAACCAGAATATGTATATAACTTGTGATTAATGTACACATGAAATCAAAACCAAGAGCTTTGAGAACATTGAGGACCTTCAGGGGTAGAGAGGATGAACTAATGTAAGCAAGTGAAGCACACTATTCAAGGAAGGTGGCCTTAGTCCGTATCAACTGACCGTGATGATTTGGTCCTCATATTTTTAAGGGTTATAGGTTGGTATGGAGCTAACATTTATTATCTGCTGTTTCGTGCCAGACATGATGTCATAATTTTTGTATATATTATTATGTGATTTGCCTTACACATTTTTCAGATGAGAATTGGCAGAACCTTGGTTAAAACCCAGACCACTTTGATGCCCATGCTCATTTTATACGATACTGAATAGCATGTTCTATATGGTCAAATTATATTTTTTAAAAAATTTATTTATTTATTTAAAATTCAGAGTTACACAGAGGGAGAAGGAGAGAGAGGTCTTTCATCCACTGGTTCACTCCCCAATTGGCTGCAATGGCTGGAGCTGCGCCAGTCCGGAGCCAGGAGCTTCCTCCGGGTCTCCCACGTAGGTGCAGGGGCCCAAGCACTTGGGCCATCTTCTACTGCTTTCCCAGGCCATAGCAGAGAGCTGGATCAGAAGTGGAGCAACTGGGTATCGAACCAGCACCCATATGGGATGCTGGCACTGCAGAAGGTGGTTTAACCCGCTACACCACAACCACAGCGCCAGCCCCAGTCAAATTGTACAGTAAATTTGATTGTGAACGCTTGTATAATATTTCTGATGAATGGAAATTTACTGTAAAAAAAAGAAAAAAAGCTAGTCTCAGGGCTGGTGTGATGGCACAGTGGGTTAAGCTGCCACCTGTGATGCTGGCATCCCCTAAGAGACCTGTTTGAATCTTGGATGCTCCACTTCTTTTTTTTTTTTAAAGATTTATTTATTTATTTATTTATTTGACAGATAGAGTTACAGATAGAGACAGACAGACAGAAAGGTCTTCCTTCTGTTGGTTCACCCCCCAAATGGCTGCCACGGCCGACGCTGCACCGATCCGAAGCCAGGAGCCAGGTGCTTCCTCCTGGTCTCCCATGCGGGTGCAGGGGCCCAAGCACTTGGACCATCCTCCACTGCCCTCCTGGGCCACAGCAGAGAGCTGAACTGGAAGAGGAGCAACTGGGACTAGAACCCAGCGCCCACATGGGATGCCGGCACCACAGGCCCAAGATTAACCAAAGTGAGCCACGGCGCCAGGCCCCAGGATGCTCCACTTCTGATCCAGCTCCCTGCTTTATGTGCCTGGAAAATCAGATGGCCCACGTGCTTGTGTCCCTGCCCCCAACTTGGGAGACCCCAGATGGAGTTCCAGGCTTGAAAAGAAGAGTTATAGAAAGAGAGAGACAGAGAGAGATCTTCCATTCGCTGATTCACTCCCCAAATGGCCACAACAACTGGAACTGCACTGGTCTGAAGCCAGGAGCCAGGAGCTTCTTCTGGGTCTCCCACATGGGTACAGGGGCCCAAGCACTTGGGCCATTTTCCACTGGCTTTCCCAGACACATTAGCAGGGAGCTGGATCAGAAGTGGAGCAGCCAGGACTTGAACTGGTGCTCATATGGGATGCCGGCACCACAGCCAGAGGCTTTACCCACTATGCCACAGCACCGGCCCAGTAAAAAGATTTTGAAGAGCTATCTTTAAAGATGTTAACATATAGTTGTCATAATGAAACCTATGAATTTTATGTTGATAACATTTTATTTTCTTTTGTTTTAGATTCATTGGTTTTCCATTTTCAACTCCTTCATGATGGTGATCTTCTTGGTGGGCCTAGTTTCAATGATTTTAATGAGAACTTTAAGAAAAGATTATGCCCGGTACAGTAAAGAAGAAGAAATGGATGACATGGTGAACATTTTATATTATGTTTATAAAAGCAGCTTACTTCAGTATTATTTTGAATGTTGGATTGAAAGTCATTCTTTGTTGTCTGAAGTGCTTGAGGCCAGGTGAATTTTCAGAATTCAGAATTTTCAGATTTCAGAAAGGTATAAAACCCTCCATGGAGTCTTATGCCCTGTAAATCAGATCATTAATTTTTTCAGCATAACATGTGAGTGTTCATCCTATGTATCAATGAATGGTATAAATCATATTATTAGTTGAAGCCAAGTTTTGCCACCAAGTTAAGGATACATCAAAGTTACAAAACAAACTTTTTAGTTTTTCAGAGCTTTTGATTAGGTTTATATTAATCTCTTTCTGGTCCTGAGGATCGTTGCATATAATCCAGGGAGCAGGTGAAAGGATCAATTGACATTTAATTTAGAGGGCTGAGAGAAAAGGTTTGTCTTCTTAGTTCTTTTACTAAATTATAGAATAGAGATACATTCTATAGAGTATTGATGGCTGTTCTAAGTGGGTATTCTCCAATATTAAATTAGTTTGGGAAGTAGTTACAAAATATAAATGTTAATATGCTAAACTATATTGTAAAGAATCAGAGGGTAGATAAAATATTTGGCACATCTCAGATCTCATCAGGTGTGCCTCTCCCCCACCAAAAGACAATTTCTTAGGAAACTGTTTTAGGAACACTTGCTTACTAGGGTTGAAAAGTGAAAATTTAAAAATACTATACACAAATTAAAACTTTGATATTTTCCCCATATGTTTTGTTAAATTCTAGTCTATAAAGTACATTTCTGTATATGTTTTTAGGGCATATACTGGTGTGGGAACTGTTACTCTTTTTCCCTCTCTCTGGTCCCAGTTTTATTTAGGCCACAGTCTGATAAGAATGTCAAGGATGGTGTATGAAAATAACAAGAAAGTCAGTATATTGTGATGTCAATTTGACCATTTCAATAAAGAAATTAACATTTAAAATCTTTCAGTTTTCAAAATATTTAATTATTTGAAAGGTAGAATGACAGAGAAAGAGATCTGTCCTTTGGTTCACTCTCAAATGGCCACAATGGCCAGGACTGGGCAAGGTTAAAGTCAAGAGGCTGGAACTCCATCCAGATCTCCCTCATTTGTGGCAGGGGCCCAGGCACTTGGGTCACCTGCTATTGCTTTCCCAGGCACATTAGCAGAGAGCTGGACTGGAAGCATAGCTCCAGGACTCGAACCAGTGATCTGATTCGGGGTGCTGGTGTCACAGGCAGCTGCCTTACCCTGTTGCCCACAGTGCTGGCCCCATTGACCTTTTCTTTCTGCTCCCAAATCTTTTCTTTTTTCATTTTTTGAGATTCTCTCATCACAACCAGGAATCACCTTGCTGAACTTCAATACTAACATCAGTTTTTAAGACAGGGATTATTTTAAACTAAAATTTCTTTTCTCAATATTTAAATCCCTTTAAATAGCTATAAATTTGGAGGGTGGTAAATTACAGCTGCAAAGTTTTTTAAACTATATTTTCATTTAATTCTAAATTTTTTTTTTCTCTGTAAAAATATATTTATATATAGGATAGAGACCTAGGAGATGAATATGGATGGAAACAGGTGCATGGAGATGTATTTAGACCCTCAAGTCACCCACTGATATTTTCCTCTCTCATTGGTTCTGGATGTCAGATATTTGCTGTATCTCTCATTGTTATCATTGTTGCAATGATAGAAGATTTATATACAGAGTAAGTGCATATACTTTATGATGTTTCTGTTCTTGAATGGTTTAAATTATTGGAACCCTCTGAATCAATCATCGTTAAATAATTGGTTATTTAAATTATCTTAGAATTTAAATACAATAAATTTCATTGCAGACAAATTAAATAGTGAATAGTAATCTTTAGCTATAAGTGTATTTTTCTGTAACATGTGAAAATTTATGAGCATTCCTGAATGTTTTGGTTGGTTATAAAGGTTATGTTCCATTAGAGATGTGAGTAGAGATTACTTTGTTTCTAAAACTGTTTAGGGAGGTTAATAGGCATTTTTCTTTTGAAAGTTGAAGATCCAATTAGATTCTTTGTAAGAATTTCATAGTTGACTAAATTAATACTTGTCATTTACCTCCAAAAACCAGAAGATCTCTACAGGAAGCGTTGTTAATTGGGTTCTTGGCGAAAAAAAAAATTTGAGTTTTAAAACTGGCTGAGATTTGTTGTGTTTTAAACGTGGGAATGACAACTTCTTATATTACATTTGTTTAGCTACCTATTGATAGAAATGAAATACCACGGTGTTGTCACTGTAATCCATTTTAAGGAAGTGAGCATAGTTGAGCAGAAAATTGCTACATATTCTAGACTAATATATAGTTGGCTAATAAGTACATCTCTGTATTATGGCAAGTGATATCAGTGATATTGATACTGTCATCAATTTTAATATTTCCCTATGCAACTAGACATTTTCAAATAATTTTTCCAGTTTTACTCAATAGGTTGGTTGATCTGAATTCTGTAGATAACATTATTAGAGGAGTAAGAGGTTAGGGATTGTTGTTCTGACTTAGTGTTGACTGTGGACCTATAGATTTTTTTAAAAACACAATTTTTAACAATATAAGAGAAACCAAATAGAGAAAGTATTAGTGTTGTACCATTTAAAATAATAGCATTTAATATAAATGATCGCACTTCATTTTATTTCTGTTAGCAGGCAAGAATCTTAAGCAGGTGAATCAAGTTATGAAAAGGAATATTCTAGAGGATTAAGCCCATGATTATAAAGTGAATTAAAAATATTATCAAAATAATTACAAGAAAAGAAGAAAGGAGGAGGACAAAAGCATTATGTTCTTAGAATTGTATCTATGAGCTACATGAAATCTGATCTGTTTATATTAATAACAAATTTTAAAAAATAAAATATATTTTAAAAAGGAAAGGAGTATTCTAGGTTTTTTTTAAGTAGGTAAATATCCTTTCTCATGTGATAGAGTTGGTTTACAGTGTTGTGAAAAGTTTTAGCACCAGTTTGTAATATTTTTGCCGAAGAAATATGAAATGTTAGTTTATTATGAAATTTAACTGCAGATTAGAAAAAATTAGGATCACCCTGTATAATTTAAGTATATTTTAACTAGAAAATCATTAATTAGAGAACCTTTTGAGGTCTTTTACAGTCTAGAATGTGATATTTTTGTGTTTCTATTAAATTTATCTTAAAGTATATGATGTTTTCATTAAAACTTTGGTTTTAATTTATCACCTATATTTTTTCTCCTTTTAGGAGGGGATCCATGCTCAGTACAGCCATATTTGTCTATGCTGCTACATCTCCAGTGAATGGTTATTTTGGTGGAAGTCTATATGCTAGACAAGGAGGTAACTTAGGAATTATCAGTCTATTTTCCTTACAGGTGCTAGTATTTCACTGTGAGGTACTTGGAATTTAAAATGGGTAGTATAGCTATGTGTGAGGCCTCCACAGAGCATATAACCTTGTAGACGAATATAAAGGTATACATAATGGCTTCTGGGGAAAGTTTCTGGACAGTGGAAGAAAAATAGGAGAGGCAGCTATTCCTTTGTGTTGACTTACATGTTTATCAGAAGACACTGCAAACACTTGTTACCTGTATCATGGTCTCTTGCTAGGAGCTCCTCGTCATCCCCTTGCTCCTTTACTACAGTGACCTAGAAATGATGGAGATAGTTCATGGATGATTCAGGGGCACTGCGCTCAGGTGTTGTCTTCTGTGATGGCTTTCAGTAGTCTTTAAGTTCCTTTGTTTTCCTTACAATATTCTTCGTCAGGAAAGTATTGAAAATAGTAGACTTGCATATTTTAGTTTATGAATGAAGGCTAGTTGAAAGATTTTAAAACTATTTGCAAGAATGGAGACATCTTAAGGTAATGTTTAACAGCCCATCCAAAGTGGTGTCAGCATTAGGGGATCCTATCTTTTAGTAAACCAGGGAGGCTTACAGGTTATAGGAAATTAGAGTATAGGATCATTTTAAATTCTTTAAGGATATCATGGTTTACCATTGATTTTTTTTTTTTTATTGCTCCTACTAGATCTTCAGTATAGATAATTCTTTGGATTGCCTAAGGGGAGCATCATTATGAATTCCTGACTGTTAGTATTCAGTCTCTAAATTCTACTTCCAGATATGGGAAATGAGTCCTATCAAATAGGATTGAATCCTGAGGAAACAAATATACCTAAGGTGACTCCTTTGATTTTGACCTGGAAACTCATTAGAGTAGAAATTTTACAGTTTATTATGCTCATAAAAAGTTTCCACAGCAGAAGCAAATTTATTTAAAGAGGAAATTTATTCAAACCTGTACATAAATTTGCTTTTAGTCTCATTGTAAGTTAAGAACACCCACCTAAACTTCCTTTTACCTCATATACACTTGAAGGTTTGCACAGTTTATGCTGAGGTCTAGGAATAGCAAATCATATGATGTATAATCTGAAGATTATATTCTGATTTATAGTCCCCTGAGGGGGTCTAATCATGCCCTGATAATTTGTCTGAACTATTCCTTGAAAATGGGTTAATGTAGAAGTCAACATGGGGAATCAAGAATTTTTTGGTTATCTCAGGATTTGAATTACAGTGAAGCTCAAGGTCATGTTGTCTGCAGTACACTGAATAATGCTCTAGAACCAGTTTGAAGCCAGGGATAGCCTAGAACTTCAGTACAGTCTCCAGGGGAGTGAGGAGCAGTAGGAAGCACAGTAATGTGGATACTTGGGCTGTTGACTGTACCCAGTAGAATGTGCTTGGGGCTCTTAGAGTATGTGAGGGGGAAAAAGGAGAGACAGAGTTGGATAAGGACTTCTTTTTTTAAAGAACACGTCTGATTCTGGGAAGTTGATGGAGAATGCAGAAAAAGAAAATGACAGGACAGAGTTGGAATTAACTAAGAATAATACTTTAATGGCCAGCCTTTTTAGTGTTATTTTTCATATGCTTCATATTAGTTGGAAAGGAAGGGTTCTTGAAACTTGCCTGAAAAGGAAATGAAATAGAGGGAAAAGAACAGACTGAAGGTTTTTCTGGAGGAATGTTAAGATTTGGGGTAGCAGTTCAATGAGACCTATGTTTAACATGATCTAGATAAAGTTCTTTTATGAGAAAACAAAAGTTAGGATATTGCTTGTCTTTCTTGTGGCACTTTTCTCTTTGGATCCCTATAGCTTGTGATTGTGAGGTTGCATTTTTCAGTTGTGATCCAGTGCAATTCTTTACATTTCCTAAGCTATATGAAATTGTTTTACACCTATGGTGCACTTCTGTGTTTACTTTGCTGTAATGGAAACACAGATCCTTGTTGCTCTCCTCGTTTATTTAAACATGATGTAAAATTTTTCATTATGCCAGTTAAAATTCTTTCCATGATTATTTGAATAATATGTGATCATTATATAGAATTTTGGCAATGCATGGAGATACAAAAATACAGTTAAAAAATCTGTTTATAATCCAGTTACAAATCTGTAGTTTGAATCACTGAGCAACAGTTCATGAAACATTATTTTCTTTTCCTTTTAAAGATTTTATTTATTTCAGAGGTAGAGTTACAATCAGAGAGAGAGAGAGACAGAGAGAAAGGTCTTCCTTCTGATGGTTCACTCCCCTAAATGGCCACAACAGTTGAAGCTGGACTGATCCAAAATCAGGAGCCAGGAGCTTCTTCTAGGTCTCCCATGCGGGTGTAGGGGCCCAAGCACATTTACCACTGGCTTTCCCACGCACATTAGCAGGGAGCTAGTTAGTAAGTAGAGCAGCCAGGGCTTGAACCAGTGCCCATATGGGATGCTGGCACCACAGGCGGAAACTTAGCTTCTTTCACGACAGTGTCAGCCCCTTTTCTTTTCCTTTTAAAACATGGATACACATATCTATAATTATAGAACTGAGTGCCTTTAGAGAATATTTAACCCAGCAGTGTTTATACTTGTTTCTGAAACAGTGTAACCTCATTCCATCCTCTGACTCCAAACTCTAGTGCATAAAACTGTTGAAAGTAGAATTGTTCTGGTTGAAGCAGGGTCAGGAATCCTGGGATTTTCTTTCATCAGTAACTTCATGGTTATGGCAACAAGTTCTGGAATTCTAATACTTTTTTTATATAAAGATTTATTTATTTATTTGAAAGGCAGAGTTATAGAGGCAGAGAGAAAGAGAGAGAGAGAGAGAGAGAGAGAGAGGTCTTCCATCTGCTGGTTCACTCCCCAGATGGCCACAATGGCCGGAGCTGTGCCAGTCCTAAGCCAGGAGCTTCTTCCAGGTCTCCCACACAGGTGCAGGGGCCCAAGGGCTTGGGCTATCTTCTACTGCTTTCCCAGGCCATAGCAGAGAGCTGGATTGGAAGTGGAGCATCTAGGACTCGAAATGGCACCCAAATGGGATGCTAGAACTGTAGGAGATGGCTTTACCTGCTATGCCACAATGCTGGGCCTCCAAGTAATACTTCTGAAACTCCTGTTTAGGCCTGCTTGTAGCCCAGAGAGATTGAATGGTTTACCAAAGTTCACAACATTTTGGTAGCATGATCAGGACAAAAGATCAGAGTATTTTATTTTAGTACAGGTCATAGCCCTTTTTCTGTACAACCGGTTGACTTTACAAGTTGTGTTTCTGTTACATGTGCTCACAGAACTGGACTGGTATTTATTAGTTTTGAAACAATCATTAGGATATCAAATTTTGCATCCTATATTAAAATTTTAAGTAAATAATTTGATACTAAGTAATTACATTTTAAACATCAGTGTGGAGCCTGCGCTGTGGCATGGCGGGTAAAGCTACCGCCTGCAGTGCACCATATGGGTGCCAGTTCAAGTCCTGGCTGCTCCACTTCCAATGTAGCTCTCTGCTATGGCCTGGGAAAGCAGTAGAAGATGGCCCAAGTGTTTGGGCCCCTACACCCACTTTGGAGACCCAAAAGGAGCTCCTGGCTTCGGATTGGCCCAGCTCCAGCCATTGCAGCCATTTGGGGAATGAACCAGCAGATGGAAGACTAACTCTCTCTCTCTTTCTGCCTCTGCCTTTCAAATAAATAAATCTTTAAAAAAAACATGCACCGATGCCGTGGCTCACTTGAATAATCCTCCGCCTGTGGTGCCGGCACCCCGAGTTCTAGTCCTGGTTGGGGTGCCGGGTACTAGTCCCGGTTGCTCTTCTTCCAATTCGGCTCTCTGCTGTGGCCCAGGAGTGCAGCGGAGGATGGCCCAAGTGCTTGGGCCCCTGCACCCGCATGGAAGACCGGGAGGAAGTACCCGGCTCCTAGCTTTGGATCGGCACAGCTCTGGCCATAGCGGCCACTAGGGGAATGAACTAACGGAAGAAAGACTTTTCTATCTCTCACTGTCTATAACTCTCTGTCTCTCTCTCTCTCTAATTCTGC
This sequence comes from Lepus europaeus, assembly GCF_033115175.1. Taxonomy (NCBI): domain Eukaryota; kingdom Metazoa; phylum Chordata; class Mammalia; order Lagomorpha; family Leporidae; genus Lepus; species Lepus europaeus. The sequence goes on from NC_084843.1 coordinate 32,529,404, forward strand.
CTGGCAAAAAAAAAAAAAAAAAAAAAGCATGTGTGTCTGTCTAGTTCTGGTTTTCAGTTTCCCTTCTCTTTCAGGAAGAAGATGGATAAAGCAGATGTTTATTGGGGCATTCCTTATCCCAGCTATGGTGTGTGGCACTGCCTTCTTCATCAATTTTATAGCCATTTATTACCATGCTTCAAGAGCCATTCCTTTTGGAACAATGGTAAGTTGCTTAAATTTTGCTTTTAATCTGAAAGAGTGTGAACATTGTTAATATGAGACCTACTCTATAAAATAGTTTCAGGCAGTCACTGTTCAGCCCTGGAATACTAGGTCAGCAGGAAACTATTGTTGTTAAACTCCGGAAAATTTTGAATAAGTTCAAACCCATAGCCGTCCTTTTTTTCTTGATTCTATAAGCCAGTAAAGTAGAAGTCTTGAGTTCAATTATGATGAAAGAGAGCACTACAGCTCTTTATCAGAAATGGGGGAAGGTGGTGATTATATTTTAGAGGAAGAATAGTGACACATCAAGAAGCATGAATGTCATTGCCAGTACAGCTGTTTTTTTTTTTTTTTTTCTTTTTCTTTTAAGATTTATTTATTTGAAAGGGAAAGGGAGCTATCTTCCATCAGCTGATTCACTCACTTCTCCAAAGGCTACAACAGCCAGGGCCGGGCCAGGCAGAAGCCAGGAGCCAGGAACTCCATCTGGTTCTCCCACATGGATGGCAGGGGCCCAAGTACCAGGGCCATCTTTTGCTGCTTTCCCAGGCACATTAGCAGAGAGCTGGATCAAAAGCAGTGCAGCAAGGACTAGAACCAGTTACTCTTATGTGGGATGCTGGTGTCATAAGCATTGTCTAAACCTGCAGTGCTATAATGCCAGCCCCAGGATTATTTTCATGTATTAAAACTAGAACACAGATACAGTGATTCTCAATAGAATTAATCCATAGTATCTCAGTTCTTCTTGTTACCTTTTTATTAGAAACAGAATTTTAGACCTGGATTAAAAAGTAGTCTTGGCCGGCGCCGCAGCTCAATAGGCTAATCCTCCGCCTGTGGTTCCAGCACACCAGGTTCTAGTCCCGGTTGGGGCGCCGGATTCTGTCCCAGTTGCCCCTCTTCCAGGCCAGCTCTATGCTGTGGCCAGGGAGTGCAGTGGAGGATGGCCCAAGTGCTTGGGCCCTTCACCCCATGGGAGACCAGGAGAAGCACCTGGCTCCTGCCTTCGGATCAGCGTGGTGCGCCGGCCGCAGTGCGCTGGCCGCAGCGGCCTTTGGAGGATGAACCAGTGGCAAAGGAAGACCTTTCTCTCTGTCTCTCTCTCTCGTTGTCCACTCTGCCTGTTAAAAAAAAGAAAAATGTAGTCTTAGTTATAACTTGTGCATATATATATATACACACACACACAAACAAATGCAAGTGACCAGGTGGTTCTACTTTTTTTTTTATTATTATTATTTATTTGACAGACAGAGTTAGGCCATGAGAGAGAGAGAAAGGTCTTCCTTCCGTTGGTTCACCCCCCTAATGGCCGCTACGACTGGAATTACGCCGATCCGAAGCCAAGAGCCAGGGGCTTCTTCCTGGTCTCCCATCCGGGTGCAGGGCCCAACCACCTGGGCCATCCTCCACTGCCTTCCTGGGCCACAGCAGAGAGCAGGACTGGAAGAGGAGCAACTGGGACTAGAACCCAGCGCCCACATGGGATGCCTGCACTGCAGGCGGGGGATTAACCAAGTGAGCCACGGCACCAGCCCCCGTGGTTCTACTTTTAAGAGAGACTAAATAACTTAGTCAAGGTTATACAGATAATTAATGGTAGAACTAGAACCTATACCTCTGAGTTTCTTTTTTTTTTTTTTTTTTTAGATTTATTTATTTATTTGAAAGAATTAGAGGGTGAGGGAGAGACAGAGAGATCTTTCTTCTGTTGGTTCACTTCCCAGATGGCTGCAATGGCCAGAGCTGGGCTAGACTTAAGTCAGAAGCCAAGACCTTTATCCAGGTCTGCCACATGGGTGCAGGGGCCCAAGCACATGGGCCATTTGCTGCTGCTTTCCCAGGCACAATAGCAGGGAGCTGGATTGGAAGTGGAGCAACTGAGATTAAAACCGGTACCCATATGAGATACTGGTGTTGCAGGTGGCAGCTTTAAGCTGCTACAACACAACACTGGCCCCTGAGTTTTAATCTTGTCTGAGTTTTCTTTCTATATGAGTGTTATTAAATGGTTTCACGGAAATTCCAGGTGACTTTGGTTTTTTTATAGTCCAGGTTTTTAAAGATACATTGAATATGTATTTTTACTAAATATTTAATGATTTTTAGTTATGAATACTTGAAACTTGCTTCCTTATTGAATTTTTTTTCAAGCCAAAGTGCTAATTGTTAGGAAAAGGAAAAGATAAAAGTCATTAATTACTTTCTGACTAGAAAAAGTTTACTTCATAGTAATTCCAGGCCATCAAAGTAATATAAAGATATCTTAAAGATAATCTACTGAATAAAACTATTTTCATGATGCTTTAAAAGTTAAAATTTTGATTCTGCTATAGTTTTTCTTAGAGAGTTTTGAATTTGGTATTGGTTAAAATTCTAGTTTCAAGTTGCTTTGTTTCACTAATATTATAAATTTTGCCACTTTGTAAATGGAGTTTTTAATATTATTATTCAGTGTAATCTCCCTTTTGAAATTGTTAAAATATAGTATTAAACTCTAAACTGGACTAGAGAAAGTTTATAGAACTGAACTTAGCGAATCAAAGATTAAATGTGGCTGCTTAATAGGTTCCTACAATATCATGTTCTTAATTTGCATCCTAATGAAGGAATGCATTACATTGGCTTCAAGTTTTAATCAGGCCGATGGTGTGACATATTTTTCCTCACTTAAGAGTATCAAAACTTGTTTAGAATGTGAAAATTTAAGAGCTTGTGGTGAACCTAGCTATTCATTAATCATTTGAACTGCTTAAATTTGTAATTTTAGTTGTTTGATGTGTTACATGAAGGAAGTGGTTGTATATTCTTATAAACTCAGTGGTTCTCAACCCCAGGCACATAATGTAATCATTTGGAGATTTGAAAACTTCCGGTGCCCAGGGCTTTATTGTAAACCAGTTGATGTGTCCTGTTTTGTAGCCAGTCTGTGTATTTATCTGATTCCAGTTCACAGCATCTGGGGATGGTTCTGTTAGCTGCAAGTTTCCCAGACCAAGGTTCACCATGTATCAGAAAAACCAGGTGCACTTAACAACTGCATACCCAAGTTTCAGATCCTCCTGTGCGCTCTTCCCCAGACCGTACCTCTTTCTATCCCTGTAGTCCTTTGATCTATGAGACTTTGAGTCCTTTCTCTATGTTATCTGTGCTTGCATTTTCTGTTTTTTTTTGTTGTTGTTGTTGTTGTTGTTTGTGTGTTTATCAAAGTTTCCAAGACTGAGGACTTAATCTAAACTTAGTGACTAAACTTCTGCTTTGCCCTAGCAGGGTAATAGAAAAAGGAATTTTGCCCACTTGAGATCTGGAGTTTGGGTAGAATGCTGCTATTATTACCAGAACTAGTCTGAGATAATATTGTAAGTGGGTGAAATTTGTCTTTATACCCCAGCTTCTCCACTAATTACACATAAAACCATTAAATCCATGTCAGAGTAAACTTGTTGAATAGTGAATCTTAGAAGCTCAATACAAATAAAAGAAACATTGTGTTAGGAAAAGAGTTGCAGGTTGGTGCCGCCTCACATGGGGTACTATGTTAGGAAAATTAGGTGCAAAATAGAGAGGAGGCAGTGTACGAATTTACAGCCAGACCGAATTTATTCAGAGAAAATAAATTCACAGTTGGTCACCCACCTGCACATTGAACACGTGGCGGAAGGCCCCTGACCCCCGGGGCCAGGCCTTTTATATTTTAGGAGGGCTAGGGATTGGTGGGGCAGGGGCTAGGGGGCAGCAAGCAGAGGGGAATTTCTGGAACTGGTCTTTCAGGTGGCCATGGGGGCTGGGGTATGAAGGCAGTAGGGTGTGAGACCCAATTGAGATTCAAGGGAAAGGAATTCATTCTAATATTCATCTATCTTTTGGGTCAATGAACCAGAAATAGCTGAGGCTAATGTCTTTGTTCCATCACATTGGTAGAGGGTTTTGATGATATTCTGAACTAACACCTAATGTCCCAGGTTTAAGACATGATGCCTGCAGTCAAGAGACTAATACAAGAAGATGTAAGAGAAACTGTGAATTTTGGAGTTTGATGGCAGAAGTACTGCAGAGAACAGACTAGAATGTACTTGAAATTAGATTGATTCTGGGAAGATAAAAACTTTTTCTTTGGAAATTTGTCCAAGAATGATTTAGGTTTTGGTCCTATGAGAGTTATGTGTGATTTAGGAAAGATTTACAAAAGAGTTTTAGGCATGAAATCAGTTGTGGGCTATAGCCCACAGATACTAAATTTGATGTTATTGTAGTCTTTCAAGGGACAGAGAAGTTACAGAATTTTTAAACTCACAGAGGCAAGGTAGCATGGGAACTAGTGGTCTTTCTGTTCTACACATTATTCAACAAAGCATTCCCTGATAAATCTTTTACTTATCATACTGATAATTTGGCTCTCAGGGGGTAGAACAGTTGATGAAGGAGAAGTAATAAAGGCTGTGGATGAGCCATGCCATCCCATCCTATTGGGGATGAATCTTGTACATAATCAGAAGTATGCTATAGACTTTAGGAATCAGATTTCACATATATTTAGAGAACTGCTCCCCCATGATCCAAGTCTTAAGCTGTAACTGGGAAAATGGCTTGAGAATTTTAGATTCTCAAAATGAAACTCATGAAATGTAATCAGAAATTATCAGTGAAGAAAAAAATGGAGATCAGAATTAGTTGAGTAGGTACTAGCAGAGATTAAAAAGGATATTCCTCAAAGGTGGTGAGAAGAGTACAGTCCATCTAGGCATCAAAGAATAATAAAGATTTATAAAAAATAGTGTTAAGACTCCCATTACCTTAGTTGAACTATTGACAAGTGCTAAGGTGAACAAAAGGATTCTGTGAGGATATTTTCACAGCAAATCCAAAAGCTCATTACATGGGATTACTGATATAACAGAATAAAAGAATAGTTCCATCCCATTTTCCCTCTTTTTAATTTTTGTCAAATAAAGTAACTTTCTGAGAAGAAATTAAGAAGAATAATTCCCTGATAAAAGAGAGTAAAGCCTGAGATTAGTTAGGTAAGGCAATTGATTGTCCAGGAGTACCTTGCTATTTTAATTGGAAAGTCTTGTTGTTCATATAAATTTATTTTTAAATGGCAGGAAGCAATTAAGATGAGGAGCCAGTATGGATTGATTAAAATAAAAATGCTAGAATAACTTTACTTCCTCTTTTTTTTTTTTTTTAGGTTTTACTAGACTATAAGAACAAAAGAAGGAAGTATTATATCTTGTTGGACAAGATAGGGAAGTGTGGCCAGAATATTAGTATAGTAATATAGATGTGTAACTAAACAGTGACAAAGAATATTAAGACATTACCACATACTATCCTTTAGTGACAAATGTTCTTGACTCTGACCTGAAAAGATCATCTGTTGTCTATTTCTGCATTTTCTGTTCTGTTTCATTGGGAAAATTATCTTGTTTTTTGCCAATATCATGCTGTTTTGATTACTGTTGTTCTATAAGTATTAAAATCAGTTCTTTTCAAAGTTGTTTTAACTTTTCTATATCCTTTATATTCCAATACAAAGTTTAGAATCAGCTTGTCAGTTTTATGCCAAAAGCCTGCTCATGATTTTGAATGGGATTGCATGGAATATATCTATAGCTAGTTTGGGGAAGAATTGGCCTCCTAACAATATTGAGTGTTTTGATTCATGAACATAGTATATTTATATCAACTTATTTAGGGGTCTTACTTTTTCTTAGCAGTGTTTTATAGATTTTAGTACTAAGGTTTTATCCATCTTTTGTTGAATTTATCCTCAAGTATTTTGTTAATTTTTTATGCTGTCTGTAATTTCAAATTCTGACTGTTTATTCCTGACATAGAGAAAAATAATTGGTTTTGAATATTGACTTTACATCTCACAACATTGTTAAATTCAATTATTATTCCTAGCGGCTTTACTCAGACTTTGAAATAGAGATAGAGATTATTAAATTGTCTCTGAATAAAGACAGTTTTACTTCTCCTTTCTTATCTATGTCTTTCTTTTTCTTGGGGTTACTGCACAGAATAAACCTTCAGTGCATTTAGAATACAAGTGATGAGAGCAGACATCCTAGCCTTGTTCCCAGTCTTGGTTGGGTGGGAGGTGGACATTCAGTCTTCTGCTATTAAGTAAAATGTTAACTGTAGTATTTTAGTGGGTGCCCTTTATCAGGTTGATAAAGTCCTTCTTACTCATAGTTTGCTGAGTTTTTTAAGTTGGGACTAGAGACTGAATCTTGCAACAGCCTTTTTTGTATCTTTTGAGGTGATCTATGATTTTTCTTTTAGTCTGATAATATAGTGAATACCATTTATTAATTTTCTAGCTTAAATCAGTCTTTGCTTCCTTGATAAACCTCAATTTGTCATGATGTAGTATATTGTTGAATTCTGTTTGCTGAAATTTGTTTTTTTGCATGCATGTTGTGAAAGCCACTGATCTATAGTTTTTTTATAATTTTTTTTTCTGGTTTTGGGATCAGGATAATGCTCACTTCCTAGAATGAATATTTCACTTCAAGTCTAGTGCTTTTTCCTGTAGAGCACTGAAGTAACCCAAGAAACAGAATGGCAAGTTACATATTAACATGTTGAAAATATCTGGGTGAAGTAGTTAGGCTTCTTAGATACATTTGTGTTTGAGTTGATGATGCTCTGATTAATAGATCCACTAGTGGAAATGCTTGAATAGAGGCTAAATAATTTTAAATAGACAAATTCATAAAATATATGAGTTTGAAAAAAGAATAGTAGAAGAAATGATCTACTGTGAGCAAATGTTGAAGAAATGCTTAAGCATGGTGACAAAGAATGATTTGTTTCTTAAGAATCACCTATAAACAATTACTATCCATCATGCTTAAAATTTCCTAAATAACTCATGATTGGCTGATTTTCTTCTTTCCATTCCACTCACACCATAGATTTCATAAAAGGTGAGTCTGGAAGCAGAGACAGAATAAGTAACAGCTACATTTTTGGCTGAAGTTGGGAAGAGCTGATTAGTTGGTAGATCTTTGGGATAGTAAGCACTGATAGCCAGTACTTGGTTCTAACTTGTTCTTGCAGAGTGGGGAGGCAGACCTCTACCTGGAGTATGTACGTCTTCTCTCCACTGCCTTTTTATCACTGTCCTCTGGTCCATGAATAGTGGCTAGGAGCCTTGGGGAGGGCCTTGTATTAATTTGAATTCTAGGGTTTCCACCATTTTTTTTTACATCAAAAATTTTTTTTTATCGTAGCTGCTAAATTTCATTGGAAACTCAGTATAGAAAACAGATGTAAACAAGATTCTATGAGTCTAAATATATTTTTCAAATTCACTATTTTACCACCTAAATTTAAAGAGCAATAGAGTTGTGATGACTACAGATCTAATAATTAGGGGTATAAATAACAGGTCAGTTCATCTTCATCACCAACCAGTTTATTTGGTTATCAGTATTGAGAAATATCCTGACTTCACAAGTTAATTAGTTCTATGTGATGTTTTTAACAGCTTGCCTTGAAATCTCAGAGAATTCCTCAAGTAAACTCATCCAGAGCCTGAACATAAGGGAATAGGGAATTGGTTTCACAATTTAATCACCAACAATTTCTGACAAAACTCCTTACATTTTCTATCATGTGCACAAAAATGCAAAAAGAAAGAAGAAGGTTTTTTTAGTGCTAAACAGTAGATAATGTCTTGATAGACCTTAAAGGAGCCTTTATTGCCTGTTGTATGCCCAGAAGGCAGAATGTACCCTCACTTCAACTGCCACTCAAGGCCTGTGATACACATGTGGCAGTAGTGCCTGTGCTTGTACAGAACCTAATAAGCAAATATGTGTAGGCCTGAACTGAGATGAGAAGGGATGTAAGACCAATGTAACTAAACAGGCCTTCCTCATCAATGATACATTTTCTAGAAGTTTGATTAAATATACAGAGATAGCTGGAGAAAATTTAATCTAGGCTTTGCATGAAAATGAGTACTTACTTATGGTATCTCCAATTTGTTAATACTTGGTAGAGAACTCTATTTTTATTACAAATGCTTAAAAAAGGTTTTTTAAAGCTGTTTTCACAGGCTATTCAAATCAAATGCCTGTGGAATTCCTGAAGTTCTAGAGCAGGACTTGAAGGTTTTATGGAACAGTGTTGTAAACCATTCCTTCAGACCATGTGATACCATCTAGGAGTGTTTTCTTCAGTTTCTCGTTAATCCTTATTTCAAATTAAAGTTCTTGTAAATTACCAGGAAAATAATAGATCTTTATTATAATATGTTAGGTTTATGAATCTTGTAATAATTAAGAAAGCAGTCAGAAGCAAAAATTGAGACAGGATTTACTCTTCCATATGTGTAAGACTTAGGTATAATTGACAATAAAATATTTAAGATATATTAAATTCGTGCCTTTTCATATTTCAGATTCTTATTATATAACAAGAGATATTCATATGTAATATGAACAGTAATCCATCTTATTTATAGGTCTAAACTGAGAGACTTGCTAAGTGTGATCTTTCAAATGTGATTACAGAACTTTTGTTGTTTTTTAAAAATTTATTTATTTTGAAATTTAGATCACAGAAGGAGGGAAAGATAGAAAGATCTTCCATCTACTGGTTCACTTCCCTGATGGTTGCTGTGGCCAGTGCTGGTCCAGGCTGAAGCCAGGAGCTTCAGCTGATTCTCCCACATGGGTGTCAGGGGCCCAAACATATGGTCCATCTTCCAGTAATTTTTTTTCCCAGGCCATTAACAGGCAGCTAGATTGGAGGTGGAGCAGTTGGGATGCCAGTGTCACCAACAGTGGCATTACCTGCTCCATCACAATGCTGGCCCTTACAGAGATTAACTCACTCATGTATAGAGGTTTTATCTAGAAGAAAGAGGACACCCTTTGGCTTGTTTAACCACACACAACTTAATGAAGAGAATAGTCGTCACTATAATGTTGCCGCAAGAGATTCTTTGCTTCTCCTGCCATCACCATGGATTTTTTCTCATACTTCTTCATTTCTTTCAGTCAGTTTCTTCATAGTTTTTGTTTAGCTTTTGTCTCACTGTTACTTTCTGTTGATTGGGGATCCAAAAATGTATAATTGAAAGAGATCTTAGAAGTGATTCAGTTCTACTCTGTTTTAAAAATATTCAGAGTGAAATGATCTTAACTAGTTGTTGGCCAAAAAAGAGATTGAGTGTGTGTCCTTGTGTATGCACATTTTATAAAGGAAAAGAAAATCACAAAAACAAATATTTTCCAAATAGGCTGCTTTAGTTCTAGAATCTCTTTATGGTCTTCTCTTAATTTTAGACATTGGACTACTAATGGGTAGAAAACATTTCTTTTAGTAACGGCACACACAGATACATATACCTGGAGCTGTGCTTCTGTTATTTGGATTCTAGGGCAGTATAGAATAGATAAGAGGCTGGGCTTTGACTCTAGCAGATCTGAACTGAAGTTTTAATCTGGCTACATACTAGCTATGCAGTCATGGGAAGTTACATAGCCTCTGTCTATCTATAAAGTAGGGAAGTTCCATATGTAAATTTTCTTGTACACGTGAGGATGTCAATAAAGTATAGTCAAGTAAATACTCTTTAAATTGGTTGTAATGATGAAGGATCAAAGGGGTCTTCAAATGGTGCATGGAAAATACACATTATCTTTTAATTCCATTTTCATTAACTTTTTGAAGAACCCTTATACATTATAATCATGACAGCTGAAAGTGAAAAAAAGGAGAAAAGGACTGTAGCAGAGATAGTATGGAAGAACAGGAAAAATATGAATAAAATGGATAGGAGACAATTCAGCTTGTATTTAGATCACTTCTAATATTTTAAAGCACATTCTTTTCCTATTTTCATCAGTGTATATCTTCTATAATTTTAGCCCATATTCAACTTAAACATTTTCTTTTGTGATCAAATTGTGTTTAAACTTTTAAGTGTCCCTTTTATTTGTTTTTATTAGTGTTACTGTTCTCTGAGTAATCACACACATTTTTATTTAATTTACAGGTGGCCGTTTGTTGCATCTGTTTTTTTGTTATTCTTCCTCTAAATCTTGTTGGTACAATACTTGGCCGAAATCTGTCAGGTCAGCCCAACTTTCCTTGTCGTGTCAATGCTGTGCCTCGCCCTATACCGGAGAAAAAATGGTAAAGAGAATGCTGAATCTTATGCGATTGTTTCTCACAGTATTTAAGTTACTAAACTGTTGTGTACATATATACCTTTAGTATTGGCATGCCTTTCTGAGAATAATTATCTTTTTTTTTTTTTTTTTACTTTGGGCTTCAGAACTTGTTTGTTTAAATTTTTCCTTTAACCTGCATTGTTAGGAGTCATTATAAATGATATCCGTATTTCCCTTTCTGAATATGGGTGCCATTTACAGTTAAGTCAGATGTTCTGATAATTGCACTAATGTGTAGAAGTGAGTGGGAGCTACAACAGTTTTATAAATCTACAGGCCAGTGGACCTGCTGCCTGTTGTAAATAAAATTTTGTTGGAGCACAGCCACGTCAATATGTTCATATATCATCTATGGCTGCTTTTCCCTGTAGCATCAGAGTTGACAGGTCAGAGACCATATCATCTACAAAACCTGGGATATTTAGTATATGAACCTTTACAGAAAAAGTTTGCTAATCCTTGATTCACAATTTTATTTTCCTTTCCAGATATTTAATTATTCTAAATGTAACAGGGCTGCATTTGTAGCTGTATGCATCTTACTAATTGAGAGATGAATTAGGCTTGGGACCAATTATAATTTACTGACTTACATTCTTTATCTTCAACCTGGGATAGGGTAATATAGAATCTCTAAAACACACTTACCTGTCTGTCACACTGCATGTTCTTGTGGACCTCCCATGATTCAAGATTAATCCTGACAAAGAGTTTCTGTTTAACACTATGGCAATAGTGTAAACATAGTTTACAGTTTGTTCAGTCAGTAGTTTTGAAATGATGATTTTTGACGTATCTTTAATTTGAAATGATTTATATTTTTCAAAAAGTAAAATTCTAATTTTTGTAGTGCACACTTGAACAAAATGTGAATTCAAGTACATATATTTTGCCTCTTTTTAAAAAGATTTATATATTTATTTTGAAAGTTAGAGTTACAGGGTCCACCAATGTGGCATAGTAGGTTAAGCATCCCATATGAGCACTGGTTCGAGTCCCAGCTGTTCCACTTCTGATCTAGCTCCCTGCTGATGGCCTGGGAAAGCAGTAGAAGATGGCCCAAGTGTTTGGGCCCTGCACTCTCGTGGGAAACTTGAAAGAAGCTCCTGGCTCCTGGCTTTGGATCAGCCCAGCTCCAGCCATTGCAGCCATTTGGGGAGTGAACCAGCAGATGGAAGACCTCTCTGTCTCTCCATCTCTCTTTCTGTAACTCTGCTTCTCAAGTAAATAAATAAATCTTTAAAAAGTTATTTAAAAAAAAAAGTTACAAAGAAAGAGAGAGCTCTTCCATCTGCTTGTTCACTCCCCAGATGGCTGCAACGTCCAGCACTTGGCCAAACCAGAGTCAGGAGCTTTATCCCGGTTTCCTACGTGGGTGGCAAGGACCCAAACACCTGGGTCTTCCTCTCCTGCTTTTTCCAGGCCATTATCAGGGAACTGGATCGGAAGTGGAGTGGCTGGAACACAAATCAGCACCCATATAGGATGCTGGCATTGCAGTTGGTGGCTTTCACCTGCTATGCCACAGTACTGGCCCCTATATTGTAAATTGAATATTAGTGCTAACTTAGGTGTTTCTGCTTTTGTTCTTTATTTTCCTAGTTTCTAATAGCAAACAAAAATAGAACACTCTTTCTGTATATGTATTATATTCCTTCATCTCAGAAGAATAGCTGTGTAATAGACCATACAGTTTAATAAAGATTTCACACTGAAAAGCTCAAATTCCTAGATGTTTTGCCACATTACAAATACAAGTTAAACTTTCATTCAGCTTCTTGTACGAACAGGTGGTAATTGTTCTTTCCTTCTAGACATGGAAACATGTAGGCATTTATAAAGATAAAGGCGGAATAAAGCAGTCTCTGTAGTTTCCAGGAGAGTGATCTGTTCTATTTTAGTCTTAGGGTTTTGCCATATTCTTTCTAGAATGGGGCTTATGAGACACTTTGGCTAGAAGTTTTTGAGTCTGTTTTTTAAAGCCATTTAAATATTTCTAAATCAGTAATACACTGTTGGGGGCCATTGATAGCCTGATGTTCATTTCTGGGGACAGTAAAGGCGAAAGGAAAAGCATAGCTAGAAGTCACAAACCTTCGCGGTCACAGCATTCGGGAAGAAGAGTCACAGCACATGTGACATTAGATACAGGAAAGCTCATGGGTGTCTGCTTCTTTTTGAAAATCTCGTCATATGGGAATGGAAATCTGAATCCTAGATCTTGCTCCCATTGAGAGTGTTGCGTTGGGCAAACCTTCCTTTAACCTCTGGGTCTTGGCTCTCTAAAATGAGGAAAGAAAACTCGATTATTTTTCAGCTCTCAAAAAGAATTTTTCAAAAAATTTTCTTCCCTGTTTTTCAATTCATCCACTCAGAGATGATTAGTTTAGTATCTTTGCTGTGCTGCACACTGGGAAATACCTAGAATAGCTTCTCCCTGCTAAGGTTTATAATCTAGAGAGGCTGGCCAGGTCTCTGTAATTAAGCAGTTAAAGTGCAGTGTGGTACATGCTATGATGGAGTTATATGTAAGAAGCAGTGCAAGACGGGGGAAGAGCTCGTCTCTTCTTTGGAGACTCAAGGAGGGCTTTTCAAGAGAGAACATTTGATCCAGTGCTTGCTTAGAGGAAGAGAAATAAGAGATGAGAGGAGGTATTCTAGAATGAGAATTGCCATTTACAGTCAGTAGATGTTAATTGTGTAAATGAATGAAATTCGGCTCTTTTAAATTCTTTCTTTGGCCCCATTTTAAGCCAGAACTCATAATACCTTAGTTGTATTATTCTCAGGAAAGGAGTTAAAAACCAAGGAGAAAGCAAAGAAATGGCAAGGTAGCAAATTAGGAAACCTGTTTTTAGTTTATTTATTTTTTAAATATTTATTTGTTAATTTGAAATGCAAAGTTACAGAGAGGCAGAGAAAAAGAGGGGGGAGAGAGAAAGAGAGAGAGAAGTCTTTCATCTGCTGGTTCACTCCCCAGATGGCCACAACAGCTGGAGCTGCGCCAATCCGAAGCCAGGAGCCAGAAGCTTCCTCTGGGTCTCCCGTGTGGGTGCAGGGGCCCAAGGACTTGGGCCATCTTCCACTGCTTTCCCAGGCCATAACAGAGAGCTGGACTGGAAGTGGAGCAGCCAGGTCTCGAACTGGTGCCCACGTGGGATGTTGGCACTGCAGGCAGTGGCTTTTTACCCGCTATACCACAGCACTGGCCCCAGTAAACATTATTTTAGATAGAAGTTTCAAGATTGATATTTTCTTTTCCTTTGAGTTTGTTTTTTGATATTTATTTGTTTTATTTCTTTTTTAAAGCTTTATTTATTTGAGAGGTAGAGTTACAGATAGTGAGAGAAGAGATAGAAAGATCTTCCTTCCATTAGTTCACTCCCCAAATGGCCGCAACAGCTGGAGCTTTGCTGATCTGAAGCCAGGAGCCAAGAGCTTCCTCCCAGTCTCCCATGTGGGTGCAGGGGCCCAAGCATTTGGTCCTTCTACTGCTTTCCCAGGCCATAGCAGAGAGCTAGATTGGAAGAGGAACAGCCGGGACTAGAACTGGCGCCCATATGGAATGCCGGCGCCACAGGCGGGGGATTAACCTACTGTACCATAGCACAGGCCCTGTTTGTTTTATTTGAAAGGCAAAAAGATCTCCCATCTGTTGGTTCACTCCCCAAATGCCCTCAACACCTGGAACTGGGCCAAGCTGAAGCCACGGTCTTTAAACTCAATCTGTCTTCCCTGTGAGTGGCAGGAACCCAGTTACTTGAGCACTCGTCGCTACCTCCTAGTTGTCTGCATTAGCTGGAAGCTGGAGAAGCAGCCAGAGCCAGGAATTGAACCCAGGCACTCCGTTGTGGGATATGGATGTCTTAACAATCAGTGTCTTAGCCACTAGGCTAACCACCCACACTGGTACAAGTATAGGTGGGACAGGGCTTGGCCTGCAGCTGGGGTGGTGACAACTGTGAGCACACGTGCCCTCAGCCTCAGCAGTCTCTAGGAGCCAGGACACCCCGATCCGTACACTTACTTCCCTGCTGTAAAATCCAAGCTGGCTGCACCCTTCCCATGGCCCTCGCCATCAAGGGCTGCTGTGAGGACTTCCTGCAGAACCTTCAGATGAACATTTGGGAGTTAGTCAAGACCAGAAATCTCCTCTTCCCCTTCCCAGTTCAGAGAGGCCCATTCTCCAGCTTAGCCAGCACAGCAGAGCAGGCGTGGCGAGAGCTCCTACAGCAGGAGAGTCACTGGGTGCTTTGGGAAAAGGACTCTCCCGGTCAGTTATTTTTTTAAAAAAGATTTATTTATTTATTTGAAAGTTAGAGTTACACACAGAGAGAGAAGAGGTAGAGAGAGAGAGAGGTCTTCTATCCGCTGGTTCACTCCCCAAATGACTGCAACGACTGGAGCTGCGCCAATATGAAGCCAGGAGCCAGGAGCTCTTCCAGGTCTCCCACGTGGGTGCAAGGGCTCAAGGACTTGGGCTACCTTCTACTGCTTTCCTAGGCCACAGCAGAGAGCTGGATGGGAAGTGGAGCAGCTGGGACTCGAACCAGCGCCTATATGGGATGCTGCCACTGTAGGCGGCTTTACTCACTACACCACAGCGTTGGCCCCAACAGTCAGTTATTTTTGCCCATCTGGGAGCATTGTTAGGAGCAGAGCCCACGGGGGTTTTCCTGGGTCAGGGCCTCTTACAACATAAGAGAGGAGACCCCTGGATTTCTGGCTTCTTGTTAAAATGCAGACTCTGGGTCAGGGGTCCAGGGGGGACCTGAGGATCTGTATTTCTGTTATCTCATTTATCTTAATTATTTGAGAGACAGGGGTCTTTATCTGTTGATCCACTCCCTTAATACCTAAAACCACCAGGGCTGAGCCAGGCCAAAGCTAGGAACTGAGAACTCAGTCTAGGTCGCTCACGTATGTGGTGGGTACCCAACTACTTGAATCTTAACTAGCTGCCTTCCAGGATGAGTATTAGCAGGAAGGCGAATCCAGAGTGGAGCCAGGACTCTGACCTGGCACTCTGTTACGTGATGCAAGAGTCCCAGTTGGAGTCTTAACCTTTGTTTCAAATGCCTGCCCCTTCTTTTGGCTTTCTGTTAGTAAAAGCCTGTAGAGTTCTTAAATCTTCAATAATTACTGTTCCTCAAATAGTTATCTTAGCCTTTAATGCTAGAAGGAATATTGATGATAACCTGTGCCTAATATGAAGTCTTGCCTATTCATTGTGCCTCTTTGGATTTTGATTTTCATTTTACTGATTTGTTTCTGTCCTTTAGAGATGGTGTTTTTAAAGTATTAAGCATCTGCTTTCTATTGTTGGGATCTATGTAGTATAATATGAAAAGCATATTAGAAGTTTAATTTTAATGTTTTCTAGGTTCATGGAGCCTGCAGTTATTGTTTGCCTGGGAGGAATTTTACCTTTTGGCTCAATCTTTATTGAAATGTAAGTTTTTACAATATATTCATTGATGTTTAGGGATATGATTATGATAAGATAACACAGGAGTTACAGTAGGTGTAAAATCATTGAAAGAGAAAGCATCTAACAGAGTTGGTTTGTTAATTCCATGGCTTCCTGAAAGGGATCTGCATTGTCTGTCTAAAGGTAGTTGTCAGCTCTGGTCTCATACAATCGAGTTAAGTATAGATACCTTTTTGTATTATATTCTAGACTTCTCTGACCTAACAGACTTTAGAAATCAAAGCACACATGCTTGAAAATGGCTGACAAGCTTTTGATCATGGCATGATGTAAGAAATTACTAGTTTTTACTGTACATTTTTAGTATATCTGAGGTCCAGAGAACTTGGTAAATCATTATATACTGGTCCACCTAGATGTTGGCATCTTTTGGTGATTAGTCATTTCCAGGCTCTTTCCTCAGAGGCCGACAGGAGTTCTGGGAAGTGTGTATGTGTGGGTATGTGTGTGCACGTGAGCACACATGCATGCTTGTGAGAATGAGAGGTCTGCCCCCTGTGCGTACTTACTGTGCTTCCTGTCTGTATCCTACTATTTTAAAATATCCTTTTTTTTCTCAGCTCTTAAAAACTTGTTCTTGATGTTGCTCTGTATGAATGCTTTGGGAATTTTAGGCAGGACAGCTCTCCGTATGAACTTTCTCAGATACTGAAGTCATATTCTCTGGCTCTGGCCCACCACATGCCAGTCATTGTAACAACTCAGAATGCCCTTACACATTTCCAGATGCCCCACGCTGTGTATATTGAAGCCTCCTTAACAGACATGACTGGATTAGGTAGTTGGTTAATTGAAAAAGTTGGGTCATGTGAGTGATTTATTTAACAAAAGGTAAATAATATTTTATTTTACAAATTAATGTACATCCTTCACTGATTTTTTTTTTTAAATATAGAGCCAAAGGTATTATCTTTGGTTCATATCCACTAGTTAGTTTCTGCCATTTTTCGTTTGACATTAAGAGGAACAAGAACATAAAGATCTACCTGAAGCACTTAAAATACAGATTCCTCCTGGATTTGTACATTTGTTCCTCAGTCTTTTTTTTTTTTTTTCTTTTTGACAGGCAGAGTGGACAGTGAGAGAGAGAGAGAGAGACAGAGAGAAAGGTCTTCCTTTTCCGTTGGTTCACCCTTCAATGGCTGCTGTAGCCGGCGCATCGCGCTGATCCGAAGCCAGGAGCCAGGTGCTTCTCCTGGTCTGCCTTGCGGGTGCAGGACCCAAGCACTTGGGCCATCCTCCACTGCCTTCCCGGGCCATAGCAGAGAGCTGGCCTGGAAGAGGGGCAACCGGGACAGAATCTGGTGCCCCAACCGGGGCTAGAACCCGGTGTGCCGGCGCCGCAAGGTGGAGGATTAACCTATTGAGCCACAGCGCCGGCCTGTTCCTCAGTCTTTTATAGCTAGGTCATCCACACCTAGTTTTATAGGTTTTTTTTTAAGTGACCTTACTGAATCTTTCCAAAGCATTCATCGTAATTTTCATAGAAACCACACATCCCTTTTGCTGTCCTGTTTATTGATTTATATACATTTAATTAAATAGCCTAAGTTCACTAACATAAACTGATAACCAACTTCTGGTTGTCACCTACCAGCTGTTAATGTGCTGTAGGCATTGATTAGTACCATAGAGAGGGGTTGGGGTATGTGGTTTAATAAGGCCGCTTTGGGAACTTCTTCATGCTCCCAGTCTTATATACCTGTGAGTCCTCATCCTGACTTGACCTCTGACTGTTTTTCCTTCCCACTCTTGTTCTGGGAGGTCTGGATCCCACTCTCAGGCATTCTGTTCCACTAGATAGCTTCTTTGCTGTTTCCTTAACTTCTCTATCTTGGTGGCAGAGTGAATTTTATTTTATTTTATTTTTTTTATTTTTTTTTTTGAGATACCTGTCTGATCTTGTCACTTCTTTGCTGAAAATTTCATTTTCATTGAGGTGAATTCCCATCTCTACAAGACAACCAGAATGGCCTTCATAATAGAGAAACTGGTCTTGTTTGCTTCTGTTGCCTCTTACCCCTTCATTTGAAGATCTGACCATAATTAATTGAATTACTTTCAGTTTTTCAAAGCACTTACCTACCAACCTGTTCCTTTGCTGTTCATGTGCCTGGAACATTATTCTAGTCCCCCGACCCCCGAACCTCTGTCATGTCTGATCTGACTCCTCTCACTAACTCAGTCCAAACAAGATGCCACTCTTATGTGCACTGGCATATAGCTGATATCACAGGGTGTTAGGATTGCCACTTGACTGGTGTTTCCTTGCCCACCAGGAACCTCTTTGTTATCTGCACAATTCTCTTCTCACTGCTTTCCTGATACGTGCTTAGGGCTCCAGGTATTTGTTGAAAGAATGGATGATGAATAAATGAAATAGCAAACAGGAGAGAGCAAGAAGAAAGAAAAGAGGCTACAAGCCCATGTTCTAATTTAATGACGTGGGTAGTAGATGTAGAGTGAAGGGTCTTGATGAAAAACCCTAACAGCGTACAGTCTAATAGGAGATGTATAATGTTCTACAGTGCATCAGGATAACTGTGGTTGATAGTAATTAACCTTTCAAATAGCTAGTAGGGAGGATTTTGGATATTTATAACTCAAGAAATGATAACTGTCTGAGATGATATGTTTGTCAGTTACCCTGATCTGGTTACATGTTATATACATGTATCAAAATGTCACCCTGTACCCCATAAATATGTACAATAATTGTAATGTCCTTTTCCTCATTGTTCTCCAAAGGTAGCGTGCATCTTCTTTAGGCATTCTTTTTCTAATTTTGTTCCTAATTTTATACATTTTTCTCTCAAACTTATTTTTCTATTTAATAGATATTTGAAAGCTATAAAATACTTTGCTTGACTACAGATGTATCTACCAAAAACAAAAAAAGTTGACTATTTTACAAATGTTTAGCTGTTTTCTTTCTGTATTTCTTTAAACTTCTAATTTAGTCAACTTGTTTAGAGGTCAGTACCCTACTGAAGAATCTGTTTTTGAAAGATTATCCAAAAAGTATTTTTTTGAGGGAATTTTCAAGGATTTAATAGATGAGAAAGAGTAAAGGAAACATGGAAGTTACTTGAACAAAAGCGAACAAAAGTGAGAACCAAGACATAAATGAGACTTAGCAAGAGCACCATCAGCATCAACTTCAGGAGTAAAGACCGCAACCTCTGTTTCCTTGCATTTTATTTAGGTATTTCATCTTCACTTCCTTCTGGGCGTATAAGATCTATTATGTTTATGGCTTCATGATGCTGGTGCTGGTCATCCTGTGCATTGTGACTGTCTGTGTGACCATCGTGTGCACATACTTCCTACTAAATGCAGAGGATTATCGGTGGTGAGTAGCTCTCAGAAGAACCTCTGGGGATCATAATGTTTTAAAATAAGATTTCCTGTCTGTCAAGCAGGGTAAAACATCTGTATAGAAATTTCGTTCCTTAAGATAATGTAGCTTTTTTCCTCAATTCTAAAAATAATGAAGATTTTAGAGGAAAAATATCATCATTTGTTTTTTCATATTAATGAGGGATGCAGTCTTAGAAATAGTTTTACGAAGTGCTTGATATGGAAAGAGCTTTATAAGGAGGCACTGCTCCATTTCAGACTCAGGTCTGAAAAAGGCAGTGGTTTATATAAAGTCATTTGTAGTAGGGAATAAGACAAAATTCAGAAGCTTTCCTTCTGATTCTTAGGGTCTTTCCTCTTTTGATACATTTAATTACTGTGTACATGCACTTACTTTAAATATACAGGATTTTTTTTAAAGATTTATTTATTTGAAAGTCAGAGTTACCCAGAGAGAAAAGGAGAGGCAGAAAGAGAGAAAGGTCCTCCATCCGCTAGTTCACTCCCCAATTGGCCACAATGGCCAGAGCTGCGTTGATCCGAAGCCAGGAGCCAGGAACTTCTTCCGGGTCTCCCATGTGGGTACAGGGGCCCAAGGACTTGGGCCATCTTCTACTGCTTTCCCAGGCCATAGCAGAGAGCTGGATGGGAAGTGGAGCAGCCAGGACTTGAACCAGTACCCATATGGGATACCCACACTGCAGGTGGCAGCTTTACCCACTGCGCCACAGCGCCAGCCCCTATACAGAATTTTAAAGGATGTTATTATAAATCCTCTGCTTTATAATTTTTGCTTCTGTGCCATTCATTCAAGAGTTGTGTTTCCCTCCCAACCCCCGCAGGCAATGGACAAGTTTTCTCTCTGCTGCATCAACTGCAATCTATGTTTACATGTATTCCTTTTACTACTATTTTTTCAAAACAAAGTAAGTGGAGATGTTTTCTTTTTTTTTTTTTTTTAATTAGGAAACTAAATTTGTCCTTTAAGTGTGCAAGTTTAGCCTGTGTTGAAAATAAAATGTATATTATATATTGTTACTATGTTTTCTTTCAGGATGTATGGCTTATTTCAGACATCATTTTACTTTGGATATATGGCGGTATTTAGCACAGCATTGGGGATAATGTGTGGTAAGTTCTGAAATTCTTGGAACATCATGAATAAATCTTTTGAGTGTCTCAGAATCGGAAAAATACAGTAATTGGAAATTAGGAAGTTCCCTTCTGTTGTGTGATCAGCAATATCAGAATAAACTCCAGTCTGATTTTAGTCCTTTTTGACTCTTCTCCAAGATTTAATTTATTACCTCATTAGTGTCTATTTTTATAGAAATTCTGATAATTCTGTATAACATAGAATTCTGTACCACAATTAGTTTCTCATTCATGTTGTGAATTGGCATTTTTTTAAGCTTAGATTCATTAGAAAAATCATGATGTAGGCAGGTGAAGGTGTTGCCTGAATCATTCCTGTTTGAAAGTTTCTCAGACTCTTCATAGAAGTACCAGTGTCCAAGAAGCAGTGTGGTTTACTGGCTATGAGTTCATCCTTGGGTGTCTGCGATCTGGGCTTAGCTTCTGGCTTTGTGTCTTGATCCAGTTCCCCAAGCTTTCCAAGCCTCTATTAAATGAGGATAGCACCACCATTTCATGAGTCTAATCACAGTCTTCTACTAAAAGAAGAGACCATAGTTGCCACCATACAGTGGAGTCTCTAGTTTGGGTGAAGCAGCTGGAAAATAAAGAAAGCACCTTTGGAAACAGCATAATAAAAAGAACAGGCCTAGATTTGAAAGCCCAAAAGACCTGGAATAGATTTTCCTGCTGCCTTTCCCTCTTTTCCACTAAGAAAGTCACATTCTTAAGTCTCGTTCTCATCTGTCAGATGGCATGTCTTCCAGAGTGGTTGAGAGGAACACTTTGGTGGTAAGAGAGCCAGTCACGTGAGAGAGAGGTGTGAGGCATGGGAAAGCCTGGCACTTAGGAAATGAGTCCTGGTGCCCCCGCTGACTAGCCACGTTAGTGAACCCTTCTTCCTCAGCTTTCCTCCCTGGCAAACGAGAAGTCAGACCTACCTCACAGAGGTGTGGGGATTGAATGCCGAAAAATGTGAGGTTTGGCAAGAGCCCAGTCAGTGGGGCTGCTGCTGCTGCTGCTGCTGCTGCGGACCTGGTGTCCTGGCTTCCTCCTGCTCTGGGATGGTGGCTCTGCCCTGCTCGGTCCTGTGCTTTTTACCTCAGAGCAATTTTTCCTTAAGGGAAGCTCATAGAAAATACCTTTTTTGTCCAATCTGCTGTTTTACTGGATGAGTAAGGCAGATTTATTTACCTCTTAGGAATGATGTATAGCTTAGGGACTAGTCACTGTGGAAACCTTTCCAGAGAGGGGGTAATGCAGACCCTCCTTCTTTCTCTGTTGTTAGCCACAGCTCCGCCCACCGTACCCCCCCATTTTATTTATTTTTTGATAGTTGCATCTTTAACAATAGGGTGGGTGGTGGAATAAGGAAGATATAATGTTTTTAAAAGCTAGGTCCTAGCATTTTGGACATCTTTTGGGTACCAGGATTGCTCTGTTCCTCCATCAAGAGTGTGTTTAGTTTGTGTATACCATGTATGTGACAATGTGCATGTGCACACCCAAATGAAGTTGTCGGTACAATAGTGAAACTAATTTCACAAGCTCTATGGGAAGGCAGTTTTCTGTACTGAAGTCACATGTTTGATTTATGGCTGCTGTGATAGCCATGCCCTGAGATAATCAGTTAACCAACTTGGAGAGAAAGATTGAATCTGAAAGTGAAGTCCAGATCCTCTCAAGTGGGGATGTCCTTATTATCTGTAGAGAATGAGTAGGTTCTTGTAGTGTTGTCAGCCACCCTTCCTTCAGAATGCTGCTCACGCCTCCTGTTCACATCACCCTCAGCATTCAGTGAAGGACAGAATCATACTCAAAAGGCTAAAATTCTTTTTTCTTGACATTTTCTGTGTGATCTTAGGAAGAATGAAAGAAGTAGTATCTTGACATTTACAAAAAAAAAAAAAAAAGAGAGAGAGAGAGAGGAGGAATGAATCTAGCTAGATTTCTTGAGTGCTTTTTCTGTTGAATTGCATCTTGCTGCCTGAACATCTTAGCACATTTGTGGTCCCCGTGTCCAGCGTTATTCTGTAAGGGGTTATGTGTCCTCTGTGTTCATCTGTTTCTTGGGGGTGGGGGGCAGGGACTGTTCAGACCAAAACTGATTAAAATGTCATCACATATGCAAAAATTACATAAAAAACATCAATTTATGTTGCTAAAATGTTCATTAATTAAAGAAATATATTTGTTGATTTTTAAAATTTTAAATGTGTTAAGGTGGGAGGTATTTAGATTGTTACAGTCTTTCCTTTAGGAGCATAGTATTTTTGTTTCAAGGAAACTAGATTTAAAAGTGCATCTCTATTATTCCTAAGACAGTTACTTTTCTAGGGAGCATACACAGAATTCTGTTTTTGTAAAGTCGTATTTTTGTAAGTTTATTTCCAGGGTACTCATAAGATTAGGAAGAATGATCCTCTGGGTTGATACTGTTTTGGTTTTAAGCATGTCTCTGCTCAGAGGGGAGCAATGTTTTCTAAGTCTGGGAAATTGGATTTGGTTATTGGACCAATGTTATATTATGCCAGTTAAGTTTTTGATGCCAATTAAAATTTTATGGATTTTTTTATGTTCTAAGAACTCAGGTTTATGTTTATAAAATTTATAATTTTTCTCTTACCTTGCATAGAAATGTATAGTAACTCTTAAGGTGCATTATTAGTATTTTTAAGTATAATATCATTATTTTATATTGTAAAAGAAATATGAAGTAATCGCAAAAATAATTGGAAATTGATTTGATTTGTCATTTTGGTGTGTTTCTTTTAAATTTTTAATATTTAATTTTGGGAAAATTTAACATATATGGCAAAAGAGGAACAATAGTGTATATATAGGGAGTTGCCACATAAAATACCCAGCATCAATAATTACCAACTCATGGCAAGTCTTGTTTTATCTTATCCCCTGATTTATAGCACCCTTTAAATTTTTTTACTTATTTGAGAGGCAGGAGACATGTTGAGAGAGAGACAGATAGGCAAAGAGACAGTTAGCTCTCATCTACTGATTCACTCCCCAAAAACCTAGAATGGCCGGACGTGGGCTCAAGCTGAAGCTGGGACCTAGGTATGCAATCTGAGTCTCCCATGTTGGTGACAGGCAGTCACCTACTTGAGCCATCACTGCTGCTTCCCTGGGTCTGGGTTAGCAGGAACCTGGAGTCAGGAACCAGAGCTAGGGATTGAACCTAGGATCCTCCATCTGAGATGCAGATGTCTTAGCCAGTCTTAACCACTAAACTAAATGCTTACCCATTCCCCTTTTCATTCTGACTTAAGTTTCAACGGTGAATATCTCTCTTTCAGCTGTATGTATCTCTCTTTAAAAGATCAGTATAATTTATTTATTTTTTTAAAGTTTTATTTAATGAATGCATTTTTTCATAGATATAACTTTAGGAATATAGTGGTTCTTTCCTCCATACCTACCGCCCACCCCCAAATCCCATCCCACCTCCCTCTCCCATCTCCCTCTTCATTATGGTTCATTTTTAGTTTGAGTTTATATACAGAGAACCAACTCTATTTTAAGCATAGATTTCAACAGTTTGCACCCATGCACACCCACAACATATAGAGTACAGTTTGGGGAAAAAATTTGCAGTCGATTCTCATAGTACAATTCATTAGGGACGCAGTTGCTCCTCTTCCAGTCCAGCTCTCTGCTGTGGTCTGGGAAGGCAGTGGAGGATGGCCCAAGTGCTTGGGCCCTGCACCCGCATGGGAGACCAGGAGGAAGCACCTGGCTCCTGGCTTCGGATTGGCACAGCGCGCCGGCTGCAGCAGCCATTTGGGGGGTGAACCAATGGAAGGAAGACCTTTCTCTCTGTCTCTCTCACTGTCTAACTCTGCCTGTCAAAAACAAAACAAAAAACAACAACAAAAAATTCATTAGGGACAGAGATCCTATATGGGACAACAATGACTTCTGTTGTTCTTTTAACAATTAACACTCTTATTTATGACATCAGTGATCACCCGAGGCTCTTGCCATGGGCTGCCAAGGCTGTGGAAGCCTTTTGTGACCATAGTCTCCATTGGTATTTGGACATGGCCATGAGCAAAGCGGATGTCCTCTCCTCCCTTCAGGGAAGAGTACAGTATAATTTATTAATATGATGAAGTATCAGTTAGTATTCAAATTATTCCCCTGTTACCATTTCTCTTTTAATAGTTTGTTTATGTCAAGATCTAATTAAGGTCCATGCATTTCTTGGTTGAAATGTCTTCTTTAGGCTCTCTAAATCTATAGATGTCCTCTCTCTTTTCCTTTGTGATTTATTTTTAAAAACTTTTTAAAAACTCCTGTAGTATTTTCTACACTCTGGATTTGGCCGATTATACTGCTGAAGTGTCGTTTAATGTTTCTCCATGCACTCACTACCTTCCATATTTCCTGTAAGATGATCGTTCAGTCTGCAGGCTCAATCTTACTTGGGAATATTTCTCCAAGAATACTTAATAGGTGGTTTGTAAACTTCTGTGAGGTTTGGCTGGCGCCGTGCTTCACTAGGCTAATCCTCTGCCTGCGGTGCCGGCACCCTGGGTTCTAGTCCCGGGTGGGGCTCCGGATTCTGTCCCGGTTGCTCCTCTTCCATTCCAGCTCTCTGCTGTGGCCTGGGAAGGCAGTGGAGGATGGCCCAGGTCCTTGGGTCCTGCACCCTCGTGGGAGACCAGGAGAAGCACCTGGCTCCTGGCTTCAGATCGGTACAGCGCGCCTGCCACAACAGCCATTTGGGGGGTGAACCAACAGAAAAAAGAAGACCTTTCTCTCTGTCTCTCACTCTCTCTCTCTCACTGTCTAACTCTGCCTGTCAAAACTTCTGTGAGGTTAGCAGCCAGTGATAATCTTTGCCTAGCTCAGAATATCTACTAGTGGTTATATAATACTCTGATTGTCTTGTTGTTTTTATATTTATTAGCTGGGATATGTCTGAGTATAATACTTTTCCTTTCAACGACCATTTGGTTACTTTGAGGTACTCACTATATATAGGAAAGTTAGAATAGATGCTTGTTTCTTTCCTTTGATTTATCAGTTGGATAAATAAAAGTTGATTCAAAGATGACCAATTAGGCACCTGCATGTGTGTGTTGTGTGTTTGTATGTGTGTGTGATTATTAACTCATGAAGATTTATTTTTAAACTTGAGATAATAGTGGGCTAGGTGATAAGTTTTTAAATCCATTGCAGAATTTTCTATGACAGTTCAATGACCAATTGTCTCATTCTAAAGAGCCCTTAGTATTGGCAGTAAAGAACTTGCAGTTCCTTCCTTCCTTCAGAAGATAATTTATTGAGAACCTTGTTATGTATCAGGCACTGTCTTGACTCAGGAGGTAATTTATGTAACAAAAAACAAGCAAATACCCTGTCTTCTAGTGTCTTGAGTCCCACTGAGGCTATTTATTCAAAAACATTTTGTAATTCCTAACCCTCTTACCTGTCTCTCTTGTCCATTCTTAAATATGTCATCCTTTCTACCAGCCACACAGCTCTACAGCTTAAATGTGGAAAGAAGCTATCAGAGAATCTCTCTGCTCTAGAGCTTCAAAAGCCACTGGGCTGTGGCTCTCTGTCCATCTCCAGGAGAATCCATGTCACTTCTTAAGTATCCATAAGGTTTTGGAACATTCATTGATAATGCTTTAGTGACCTAGATTAATGTTTTTCCACTTCAAAAAAATCCATGGAAAAACAGTTTATTTTGGTGCATAAACAAAAGGCCTCCTAAGGATAGGATGTGTTACCTTGAGAGTCACTGAGTACCTGTTGCTGAGGTTATATAGACAGAGACTCTTCTGAATATTATGTATTATAATGTGTTTTCCTTGAACTTTTTGTCATCTTTAAATGAATTTCTGATTTATCAAATTATTTTTTGCCTTATAAGAGGTATGTTTTAATTCTGTAGTCACTGGTTATACAAGTATTAATTGCTACTTGCTTGTTTTAAAGATTGCATAAGGTAGACTCGGTGTATGATGATAGCGGGTGATTTGCAAAGAAAATGATATAATTTTAATAAGTTCAGAGGAAATACCAACATAAAGTCATCTTGAAAAATAACTTTCCAGAGTAGGGAGCATTCAACATTGTAAATGATGGATCCTGCTCTGTATGTATTTGATTCAAAACATCTTATTCTGTCTTTGCAGGAGCAATTGGTTACATGGGAACAAGTGCCTTTGTCCGAAAAATCTATACTAATGTGAAAATTGACTAGAGACCCAAGGAAACCTGGAACTTCGGATCAATTTCTCTTTCATAGGGGTGGAACTTGGCACAGCAAAAAAAGCGCAAGAGATTTGGGCTTAACACTGGGTACATTGTGGGTCTCTCTGTCGTGGATGGCGTAAAGTAACATCTATTTCCATTGATCCTAGGTTCTTACTGCTTTCTCCAACTGTTCACAGCAAATGCTTGGATTTTATGCAGTAGGCATTACCACAGTACATGGCTAATCCTTCCCAAAAACTAGCTCATTAAAGATGAAATAGACCAGCTCTCTTCAGTGAAGAGGACAAATAGTTTATTTAAAGCATTTGTTCCAATAAAATAGAGGGAAACTTGGATGCTAAAATTACATGCGTAGAAATCTTCCTGGCACTTAGTGTTTCTGTGTACTGAAAAATGATGTTCCAGAGAGATTACTTTTCCTCTTATTTTTACTGCCATCGTCGACCTAATGTGGGACATTTTTATATAATCTGGGTTTTTTTGACCTGTTCTTTCCCCCAAATTCAGTTGCATTATTTTTTTTAAAAGAATTAAAAAAATATTAAATCCTGCATGTAATATATCTGCTGTCATCTTAGTTGGACCACCTTCCCATTTATTTATCTTAAAACTATCCAGTTACATCCTAATTCCATCCAAAGAAGATACAGTCCGAAGATAGAGATGTACTCTCTCAATGCAATTTACTGTACAGTTAGAAAGCAAAGTGTTAAATGGAGAAGATATTTGTTTTTATTAAACATTTTGAGATTTAGATAAACTACATTTTAACTGAATGTCTAAAGTGATTATCTTTTTTTTCCTTCCCAAGTTAGTCGTACATCCTTTTTGGGTTTGAATGAAGGCTTTACATAAGAAATTATTAAAAAACAAAAAAAGGGGGGGGGGAGGGAAGGGGGGATATACATGTATATAACATTAAATAATGTAACGTAGGTGTAGATTTCCAAATGCATTTGGATGTACAGATTGACTACAGAGTACTTTTTTCTGATGATTGGTGTAGAAATGTGTGAATTTGGGTGGCTTTTTACATCTTGCCTACCATTGCATGAAACATTGGGGTTTCTTCAAAATGTGTGTGTCATACTTCTTTTGGGAGGGTGTTTTTTTTTTTTTTTTTTTTTTTTTTTTCTGTTTCTTTTTCCAAGACTCTACAGGAGCTAAATTTGTAATTTAGAAACTTTTAATTTTGTTAATCCTGCCTGGGACAATTAAGTAACATCTAAAGCATTACTGCTTTAGGATGTTCAAATAAAATTTCCTGACCAAATTATTTTGTGGAAATAGATGTGTCTGCAACTTGAAGGCAATATTACTGAATGCCAATTTGTTTTTTTTTTTTTTAATATACTGTAAACTATTCTTTTGATACAGGGGACCCATACTTTAAAATCTCTCAACTCTGAATTCTCCAATCTAGTCACAAAGTATTGATAAGCCCTTGAATGAAATTGTGGCACAAAATATGTTGAGGTTGGTGTAAAGTGGGGATGCGGTACAAGTGGTGAGCTTACTATTGTATGAACAAATAAAGGCTACAGTTTTCTAAGAGAAGTGATTTTTAATTTTGAATACCTTTTTCTGAAACTGTGCATAATGTGAAGTTTTCCTAGAAATTGAGTTTCTAGTTTAATAGTTTGCTATGCAAATGACTGCCTAAAACTATACTATATGTTGGTATTTTTAGAAAGACTCAAAACAGCTGTATTTAAACTTTAACATGAAACTTGTGCCACTAATAGTTATGTTTTCATTGCAAAATGTGTTTCTATAAATTGATGGACTCTGTATCCTATTGTGACATATAAGGCCTATCAAGAGTAAAAAGGTTGATTTCTTATCTCTTAACATATGGTTTACATGAACAAACAAGAATTTGTTTAGAAGCTGTAGGTGAATCCTCTTAAAGCCAAAATATTATATTAAGTGTCATCCATTGGTTCTTCCATTTTTCTTCCTTCTCACCTGCCTTTAATATCTTATCCAAAAAGAAACTAAAAGTCAACATTTAATTGCTTATATTATGTGACTTTTAAAGAACATGTTAAAATAGTTCTAACATAACACATGATCTGACTGATGGAGTATAAAGTAGCAAGCTTTTGTCTTAGTAAAATGAAATTTCTGGTGGTAAGATTTTTGCAGGTAAGATGTAGGGATTTTTAAAGAATGTAGTATAGCTGTTTTCAGGTACACCGGTTCATTCTACTAAGTTCAGGTTGTATTTGAAGTTCTTTGGAATCTGTAGTGAAAAATGGTATTTCCAAACATATTAAAAAGTATTAATGGTAATAAATCACTTTGAAAAAGTCCTTTAGAAAATGACTTCTATTGGCTTATGGCTTCATAGAGGAGCTGAGTAAATATGTGTGTATCTTGAAGAAAATGTAGTTCACAAATATTTTGGCTCCCTAGCTCTCAGTTGTACAGTGACAAAATAGAAGAACATTATCTAAGTTAACTGAAGGGTGAAGTTTTCCTACCCCAGTTAATGCAGTCTCCCTTTCATTTACTAACATTTTCTCATTTTATCAGCTGACACTTTGAACACTAACAAAAAGTAAAGTGAAACTTTTTTCCATACATCTTTAAGTAGGCATCTCCTGAAAATTCCATTAGTAGTTGATGTCATTATACGTGTATCCTAGTGCAAGAATAGGGTAAGGTGGAAATGGAATGGCTGGGGGTGGTAAAACATTCTTTGGCATTTCATTTTGGGCTCCTGGATTGCACTTGGCTTGTCCATCAGTCAAACTCCATACTCTCAGAAGTCATTAGACTGTAGTGAAAGCGAAACCTAGTGAATGGTATATTTGCGTGTTTTCCATTGAGAGTGAATGGAACTCTTTAGGAAGAGTTGCCATGAATTCCAGTTTTTCTGAAAGTCACTTTTTTTAGAGTTTATCCACAACTGTATTCATTTTGATGTAGCTTTTATTTCCTAAATGTTTACTAGACACCTTCTGCCAAATGTCTTGCAAAAAATGTTATTTAAAACTTCCTGAATTTTTATACATGTAAAAGGGAAAAAAATGTATTAATGTAATTTGTTCAGGAAAAGCTACATACTGAAGGGCTTCTTCATATGCATCCTGGGGAGGGGGGGGCTGTTTGTGATCTATACACTACAGTTGCACCTGTGTTTTAAGTTTAGATTTCAATGTGTCTTTAGTGTTTCATTCTATTGATTTATTGGAATACGTAATAAATCAACATGTAATAAATCACTACTCATTAGTAACATGAAAATATATTCATTAACGTTTTGTATCTTCATTAAAATTCTGTAGTTATGGAACTATATTAGCAATCAAGTTGTTAAAGAGATCAGAGAAGTGAAAATTCATAAGATTGTTTGGAAGTGTGAACAGAAATAGACCAAATCCACAAGTAGGGTATATCAGAAGTTATAGTTGCAGAAAAAGTCAGTATGAGGAATAACTCTAGTTCTGTTCTGTGAGCATTTCCTATAAGGCATCTGACTTGGCATTTTTATTGGGGCTGTAAACAGAAATGTGCAAAGACAAAAACTAAGCAAAATTATTTATCTGCTAGGAAATGGAAATAAATTGTGAGAGAACTTTTATTAAAGTATTGGTGAACCAGGTTTACTGATATTTGATCAAACAGCATAGTGCATGTTTATCCCGGTTTATCAGCTTAGGTTTTTTGAGAGCTGTTACATATAGCAGAGTTTAAGGCGAAAAAGAAGTAACCTGGAATTCTGTTTGAAGGATAACAGAGCAGTCCCACGTGGGCTTTTTAGTAGTATCAAACTTGAATCTTGAAATCCCCAAACAGCAATGACAGTTGTCGCCTGAGTTGGAAGGAAGCGATTACTGTTCAATGATCATTTCCATTTTGTATGCACCTTTGATTTGTGTAGGCCATATTCCGGAGGGCTTTTTAGTAATAGAAATTCAGTATAAAATGTGTCAGTTACAATTGAGATTCTGATCTAGTCTGTTAATTTATCTGAAGTTGGATTTTTAAAAAGTAATAAAAAGTTAAACGTACTTCCCTTGGATGCTTTCTTTCTTTCGTTTTTGAAACTGATGAAACAAGCATAAGGGAGAGCCCTTCATTATTGGCATGCATGTGAGGAGGTTGCTAAAAGCTTCCTACAGTGAAAGAAAGCAGGATCAGCGCTCTCCCTGCCAGGGCCCAGATAGTATTTTAGGGTTTGAGGGCCATGTCATCCCTGTCACAACTGCTCTACTGTTACAGCGCAAAAGCAGCCACGCTACACAGCACATAGACTATCGAGCGTGGCTGTGTTCCAGTATGACTTGACAAAAACACCAACCAAACCCTGAATTGAAAGATTGCAAATGTAAGGTTTGATATACCCCCATTTGCATTTTGGGTGGAGAAAGATTACAGAAAAGTTGAAAGAATGGTACAGTGAATAAGGACTTGGTCTTTTTTAAAAATGATTTTTGGGTTTTTATACCATCCTTGTAACTTTTTATATATATAAACTTTGAATCCCACACTACCCTTACACCTGTCATTCTTCCGACTGATGGATAATAGATTCAATTTCTTAGTACCTGACAGCTTTTCCAGAGTGGTTTCAAATGTATTCCCTCACAGCCATCTTGTGAGGCCTGTAAGGAGCTATGTTTTGTAGATAACAAATAGGGCAGCTAAAGGGGCTTTTATTTTTAGCCCAGAAGACTGAGGGGACTGTTGTCTTGATTATTGTGTCTATGAAATGGGGTTGTCAGTTTGTGGAGCAGATAATATATGTAGTAGTCATATTGGAAATTAGTATGCTATGCAAGTGGAAGGGATTGTTTTTGTTGTATTGCATTGAAATCAGTGATTAATTTCTCCGGTCTATTTGTAGTCCTTGATTTTCATCTCCTTTTTAAACTAGTTCTTAAATCTTTACCAACCTCCTTAGTTCTTTTCTCCCCCTCACTGTTAACACCACCAACCTGGCATTTTCCATTAGCCAGAGAGTTTAAGTTGGTACAAACTTTTCTGGTTAGAAAACTAAGGGTAGAAGGGAGTCTGTTAGGCAGCCAGCTGCTTGGTGACAGAGGTAATTTTACTGAATTTAACTTACAATGTACTATTAGAAAGGTGGGGAATAGATCTTCATTGGTATGTGTGGAGTCTGTGTAGTCCAGAAATGTATTTAGAATTATTTGATTATTTGAAGTGACTCATTTTCTTTTTTAAAAAAAAGATTTATTTATTCGAAAGTCAGAGTTACACAGAGAGGAGAGGCAGAGAGAGAAAGAGTGGTCTTCCATCCGATGGTTCACTCCCCAGATGGCCACAATGGCCAGAGCTGCGCCGATCTGAAGCCAGGAGCCTCCTCCGGGTCTCCCATGTGGGTGCAGGGCCCAAGCACTTGGACCATCCTCCACTGCCTTCCCGGGCCACAGCAAAGAGCTGGATCAGAAGTGGAGCAGCCGGGACTAGAACTGGTGCCCATATGGGTTGCCGGTGCTTCAGGCCAGGGGTTAACCTGCTGAGCCACAGCACCAACCCCTGAAATGACTCATTTTCAAAGTTTAGGTGCTTAAAGTGACAGGAGTTTCAGCTGGAAAAAAAAAAAAGTTATCAGGAGGCAGTTGTAGGGAGGAGTTGGTAGAAGTCATTTTATATTAGCCAATGTTAGTTATTCTTAGTGGCTCACTTGAAGTCACTGAGATTATGGGACGTAATCTGAAAGGTGAGTGAAGGAGACAGGGTCTGGGGAGGGAGACAGGGAAGGTGGCTGGTTCCAAGCTGGGCTTGATCAGAGGCCCACTGCAGAGCAGTAGGGCAGGGCATCTGAGTAGGGAAATATCAGGTAGTAGTTCTTATAATAGACGTTGGCTCACAGATGTGGGATGTGGTTATCACGATGCCCTGACAGAAACATGGAGGTGTGAAGCAGCAAGGCTCTGTTAGGGTGACTGTAGGTGTTTAGTGCAGCAAGAGTGGGGCGTGGGAGGTGGCGAGAGCCCAGGCCGGAAAGGTTGCAAGGAAGACCTGATGGTGGATGGAGAGCCTGATACGCCACCTTGAGCAACTGGACACAGGTTCTGGAGAGTCGCAGATGGTTGTAGGCCACTGTTCAAAATGGTAGCAATATAATATTTTAATTTCTCTAAAGTACTCAGAAGTACCTTTTCAGTGGTCAGCAATGTAAATGAAGGATTGAGCCGTGAGACGTGAATGCCCACTTGACTAGAGGTTCTCCTTGTGTTGGAGGAGATTTTAATGACAAGTGACCCACAACAGTGAAAGGAGACAGTGGCCTAGTTGGGGTCGTTAAGGACAAAACTGGGTAGACTTGAAGGGGACTGAGAATGGCTGCCAGAAAAGTGTAGATGGGATAAGTGGGGCAGGGAGCAGAGAGCAGACTACAGAAGAAGAAAACACTTGTCCACTTGGCGTGTTCCACAGGCTCTGGGGAGGCACTGGGAGAAGGGACCCAGGATAACTATGAGTGTAATAATAGAGCAGCTTTAGGTCATAAAGTATTTTATTCTAAATTTATCCCAGTTTCTTTCTTGGGATTTGAAATAGATCGTAGTAAAAAAAAAAAAATAAGAATGGGAATAGGAGAGGGAGGAGGAAGGTTGGGAGGGTGAGTACAGTGGGAAGAATCACTATGTTCCTAAAGTTGTATTTATGAAATGCATGAAGTTTGTATTCCTAAAATAAAAGGCTGGGGGTGGGGGAGGAAAATATATTTTAAAAATTGTTTGAATCCAGATTGGAGTTTATAAAAATGCTAAGTGAAATCAGGAACTGTAGAACTGATGAAGAATATTAACCTTCCCTTTTCAATTATTCCTGTCTAACCTTTGTATTCTTATAATCCAAACGTTTCCTTGCCACTTGTTGGTTGCTAGCTGAAGTAGCACAAGGCTGAGATCGCACACTCACCCAGGAGAACCTTGTCCTCCAAACATTTGGATGGGTGGTGTCGGTGAGAAGCCCTGGCAGCCACTCACCAGCTGGGGACTACAGGCCATCAAAGCTCACAACCTCCGTGCTTCACGAGAGGCAGTCTCTAATGTCTGTTTTGCAGAGGAATTCCCTGCTAACGAGGAAGCCAGTTGGCTGTTTGCCTGTGCCATCTGGAGGCCTGGAAGTGTCACAGAAGTTTGTTAGCCTTTTAGATGTTGACTGTGTGGACTTGTCTGTTGACAGGTGGTGACCTTCACTGGGGCGAATGCAGGGAATGATGGCGTTGGGTTTGACTCCTTCCAGCATTCAGGCAGTCCCTTCCCACATCTATTGCCTGTTTAGTGGCCACTTGGCATTCCCTGCCATTTGGTGGCATCCATTTCCCCCCAAATTCCACCCTCTTGCCTGCCAGTTCCTACCCAGCTCTTGTTTGCTCAGCCTGGCTCCATCCTGTATGGTGCCCGTTTGATGAGAACAGCGTGAAGCAGGGTCAAAATCTGGAGCAGCCTTGCAGTGAGCTCTCGCCCTTCTCCGCTCTGAAGGACTTAGCATCCTAGCTGATGGATGAGAAGGCAGGGGACCATGATGCATGCAGCTCAGGTCTGGGCTAGTTGCTCATCTGTGGCCATGGAATCATGTGGACTCTCTAAAGGGAAGTCCTTTTTCTTCTGGGAGTTAAATGAAAGAAGACGCTATCAGATGCAATGCTAAAAACCTTTGCACATACACGATAGCATGTTAGACTTCCTGACTAGGGCAAGTTGGCTTGCATAAAAAGGATCAGTGAAAAGCCTCAGTAATCGTGCATGTTATGTCTCCAGAACGGTTCAGTTCTAACGATTTTGTGTTTAACGTACAGTGTAGAAGTGGGTTTCACAAAGCTCTTGAGTATGTTCTAAAATTATCTGGGCTTGTATTTTGAATTGGCAAAAAATAACAAGACCTCAAAAATTGGTCATTTGTGTTCCATCACGTTAAAAGTGAGTGGCTTATTTAATAAAATACATCTGTAAAATTAGTAGGTACAATTCGTTTGACAATCTGTTTGCCTGTAGGAAGCGTCCTAGGCTGTTTTATTAAGGGATCCGGTCACCTCGAGGGGAAACTGTCGTTTTAAGTCGGTCTGCCTTACACACTACCAGCGCATACGTTAACGTAGTTGGGTGCTGCATCGAGCGCCCTTCCTGGCCGGGCGAGGGCGTGTTCAGCGAGCCAGGAGAACCGTAATCCCAGGGCTTCCCTGCCTGAAAGGCACCTCAGACGGTTCGCCTGGCCCTGCAGAGGACAATTACCCAAAAGCACTTTTTGAGCTGGAAGCAATGCGCCCCGCGCACTTCGGCCTCGGTGCTGCCCGCCGGGCTCTGACCACTGCTGCTGCTCTCGTCCACGTGTGCCTCCGGAGTTGTAAAGTGAGTTATGAGAATAAAACAGGCGGGAAGCCCAACCTTCGTCTCCGGGAGCAGCCCGGAGAAGGGCGGCTTGGGCCGGGGGGCACACCGCTGGTCTGGGACCCATGCTTTTGGAACCTTCACCTCGCTCCCCTTCCTCCGAAGTTGCGGAGGTGCTGCGAAGAGGAGGGGCCTCGCCTCGGGCGCCCGAGCGATTGGCTGCCTGGGGCCCCTGGCGAGGGCTGTGTGGTCCAGCCCTGGTGGAGAGGGGCGGAGCGGCCACAGCTCCAGCCACCGCCGCCACCGCCAGTCAGCCGCTGCAGCCTCGGCCGCCGGGCAGTCTCTCAGAGCCGCGGCTTCCCGGGTGCTCCGACGCGCACAGGGGGCGCCGCGCTCTGCTCTCTCCGCGCCGGAGCCATGCGCCACAGCTGCGCGTAACCACCGAGTCCCGGCCGCCGCCGACCGGATTCTGTGCGCCGGGCGTCGTCGGACTGAGCTTTTCCGTGCACGCGGCTCCCTCGGTCACCTCCGGCCCCGCGCCACCATGCCCCGGGCGCCTGCGCTCGGGTCCCCGGTGTCGCTGCTGCTGCTGCTGCTGCTGCTGCTGCCGCCGCGCGGCGCAGGGGGGCTCAGCGAGCGCCCGGACGCCGTCTCGGACTCCTCGGCCCTGGAAGGCGAAGAGGGCGCGGAGCAGCAGCTGGAGCACTACCACGACCCGTGCAAAGCCGGTAGGTGCCCCGCCGCCGAAGTCCGGCAGAAGTTTGCCTTTGAAATGCAAACGAGGTGGTGGGCGAGCCGGCGCAGCCGTCTGTGGCGCAGGTCTCCCTTGCCCTCCCCTGAGACCCCCGGGCTCCCCGGGAAAACAAAGCTCCCGAGGAAGTGCTGAAAGCCGCTCCGCGCCTGGGACGTCCCGCCCCAGGTTTGCGGCGCGCACCGGTGGCCGCCGCGGGCGCGTTCCCAAAGCGGAACAGGAGGGTCCCTGGGTCCGCGAGGGCTCTCGGGGGCCGGGGCGGACGCGGGGCCGGCTGACAGCCGGTGGCCCGCCCGGGCCGACGCCGCACGCTCTGGGCCGGAGCTGGGGAGCCGGGCGGGGCGCGGCGCTCGCAGGCTCGGATGGAGTTGCTGGCTCCGATTTCACAGCATTTCTAAGTTTCGCGCAAACTTTCTCAGGATCTTGCGGTTAACTCTTGGGGAGAGGTGACCGGGGCGGGGCGGGGGTGCGCTTCACTGCGGGGCAAAGAATAGGGTGGTCACGGGAGAATCAGCAAGGCTGGAATTGGCGCAGATCTCTCTGCCGTCCCCTCGCCGCGGCCGCGCCTGGGAGTCGCCGCTGGCGGGTGGAGATGGAAGCCGGCAGGTGCTCTAATCCCGTCAGGGAGCGGCGCTCCGGCACGCTCGGGCCTTTCGGATGCAAACCGCAGCCCCGAGCTGCAGCTCCCGCTGGCTTCCCCCGCTACCAGCCGGCTCCGGGGTCCCCAGAGGAGCGGCTTCTGAGCTGGGATCATTGGCCCTAGAAGGGCCCAAGCGCCCGTTCCTAACAGCCGACGGTTACGGGGCGCTCCCGGGCTGGGACAGAGAGGTGTCCCTGCACCCCCGGGAGATGACGGGCTCTCGCGGGTGGTGACGTTCCTCTGAGCATTGTCCCGGCCACCTGCGCTTGGAGGTTGCAGAGAGGAGCAGGAAGCGGGAGGGGCAGGTGGTGCGGCCCCGGGTGGGTCTGTGTGAGCGCCCCGGATGCCTCCTCAGCCGGGTTCCTCCTCTCTCAGGGGAGGTAGTGGGGGGAAGACTCCGATGACCGGCGGGGAATTTGCAGACGGCACAATGATGGCAGCGCTGATTCGTGTTGCTGCAGTGGCTGTGGTCCAGGACAGGTCGGGGTGGGGGGCGGGGACTGGGTGGGTCCCAGTGGGGTGAGGCCTGGAGGAGGCTGGTGGCCTAGGGTCCTGGGGGACCCGGAGACCTCGTGAAGGCCGCAGCTCAAACCAGACGCGAAGGGCCGGGCTTGCCCCAGGGGAAGATGCCTGCGGAACACCCACCTATCCTGTACCTCGTGGAGCCTCACGAGGAAGGTGGGCAGAGCTGGCGTCTGGCTAATTCTCCACGGTGTGGGCTGGAAACTTTCTCAGGGGCGCTCCCTAGGCAGGGAGAAGGCTCTGGTGGCCTGGCCCTGGAAACGGAACCGAGACAGTGGGGGGAGGGTCTACCCTCCCGGGTCACACCTGGGCTCTGCTGCTGGGGCCTGCGGGGGTGGGAGGCAGGGGGGAGGAGCCAGCAGTTGCTCAGGAAGGCGGTGCCCACCTCCACAGGCTGGTGCTGGCCCCGGTGCTCAGATTCAGAGGTGAAAGAGCCACGGGTCTGTGAGAGC
This sequence comes from Lepus europaeus, assembly GCF_033115175.1. Classification (NCBI taxonomy): domain Eukaryota; kingdom Metazoa; phylum Chordata; class Mammalia; order Lagomorpha; family Leporidae; genus Lepus; species Lepus europaeus. The sequence continues at coordinate 32,566,721 of NC_084843.1, forward strand.
GCGCTCGGGGGGCCCTCCTTAGAAGAAGCTCACGGATGATCTCGGGTGTGCAGGTTCCTGGACTGTTCCAAGATAGGGTGGGCAGGGCCGGAAGGGGGCGGGTCTTTGGGGCGTGGTTTCAGCTCTTTTGCTGTTCCATAGCCATCCTTGAATCCTCCCAACCCTTTGGCCTCTTCCTGGGCCATGCTGGTGCTGAGAGTGACCAGGAGAGGGCGATGGTGAGGGACACATAAGGGGGAAAGTAACCTCTCAGCCTCCATCCTCTGGCAAGCTCGCCCCACTGGAAGGCCACACGCACATGTCAGTGTTGAAAGGACAGCCTCCTAGCTGGGGAGACATTGCACCTGCCCATGGCATGCTTAAAGCAAGCCTGTAGGGGCAGCCCCTCCTCCTATCCCAGTCAGGCTCCTCCAGGCAGAAGCCTCCCCTTAGGGCATCGCATCCAACACACTTGTCTCCTGTCCCCACAGCAGGGCAGCGTGGCTCTCCACTCTGCTGCAGGCCCAGAGGGTGGAGGGGAGGGGCCGGCATGTGTTCCAGGCCTCTGAGCAGCTGTGCTGTCTTGGACAAGTCCCCTGCTCTCTGGGCCTGCACAGCAGAGACGTTGGACTTGTTAGGGTGGCAGGCTGCCGGGTCCGCAGGGCTCATTCTGGCCCACACCAGCTGCCTTGCCCGGCCCGCATCACACCTTGCAGACATTGGAGTTGGAGTCCCTGGCTGCTGCCTGGTTGGTGTTAGGGTTCTGTGACCTGTGGCTCTAGCCCAGCCTCTCAGCTCACTGCTTCACTGACCTGACACTGTTAATGTTACCAGTTCTGCTGTGTGACTTGGAATAAAGTTATTCCATTTCTCTGTGCCTTAGTCCTCATTGTAAATGAGGACAACTCCTGATAAAGTACTTTACAGATTTTTCTAGGAACTTGTTGGAAGACCATCTTCACGCTAACCTTTGCAGCAGGTTTTAAGGCATAAAATTCAAATTTCCTAATAGACAGTTGATTTGATGCTACACAAAAGGATAGTTTTAAAACCGGATGATTGTGGATTGGGAGTGTGGTTTGAAAACCTCCTGTCTGGGGCTGTGAGTGGCCTGGATCTGGGACGTGGTGTCTGTCGAGAGGTCATAGCTCTGCCCTTGCGTTTTCCAACTGGGACCATCCATGCAGCCAGGTTCAGACGGCTGTAAGTCCTGGGTATCCTCCCGACACCTGGTCTTGGGAGCCCTTCTACCTGTTCTCGTCCAGAATTCTTCAGCTGCATTCGAGCCAGAAGGCCTGGGTCCTTACTTTGACCCTCACTCCTACTCTGTGGCCTTGATAAATCCTTTTGCTTTCCCCTGCCTCCATCTCCCATCTGCACTACGGCACTGGGAGTCAAATCACTCACTTTGCATAGTGCATGTAAAGCCGCTTGTGGTTGGATTCTTGGAAAGCTGAGCCTCAGACATGAACTGTATGCGTAGTCTGTTTGCCAGGCGATCCCAGGAAGCAGGGGTGAGGGAAGAAGGGACTTCACTGAGGGGAGCGGAATTGAGGTTCCGGCTGGAGGCTGCAGGCTCTGACCCTACTGGGACCCCCCCCCTCCCCGGGGCTTCCTGAGTGCCTCCCAGGGTTTCCCACCCGGCAATTAGGAGGCGCGGCTTTTACCCAGGGGCTGCAGCCCTTCCCTTTGCTCCCTGCTCCAGCTTCTGTTCTGTGTGCGGAGCCATCCCAAACTCGGTGGTGGAGGACAGCTTCCCCTTTCTAATGCTCACAGGTCCTTGCCTCAGGACTTTGGGGAGGACAGAGCAGGGGCCACTTCTCTGTCCCATTAGCTGGCAAGACTTGCAGGCTCGGGGAATGGACAGCTGGGGTCTGGAATCATCTGGAGGCTCAGACACCCACGTCTGGCCAGTCAGAATTTAAAATTTGTATGTATGTATGTATGTATGTGGCCAGGGTGGGGGGAGAGAAACAAACTCCCATCACCTAGTTCACTCCCCAAATGCGTATGAGGCTAGGGATGGACCAGGGCCAGGACCAGGAACTGTGAACTCCATCCAGGTCTCCCACTGAGTGGAGGGACTGAACCATCCCTGCTGTCTCTAGGGATTATGCTGACAGGAACCTGAAACCAGGGTACAGGGTTGGGTATCAAACTCTGATAGGGAATGTGAACGTCTTAGCATCTTTTTATTTTATTTTTTTTAAAGTTATTTATTTGAAAGGCAGAGTAACAGAAAGAGGGAGAGAGAGGGAGAGCGAGAGCGAGAGGGAGAGGGAGAGAGAGAGAGATACAGAGTTGCGGGGAGAGATCAAGATAAATCAACTGATCTTCCTCCTACTGGTTCACTCTCCAAAGAGTCACAATGGCTAGGACTGGTCCAGGCTGAAGCCAGGAGCCTGGAATTCCATCCAGGTCTCCCACGTGGGTGGCAGGAGTCCAAGTCCTTGGGCCATCCTCCATTGCTTTCCTAGGCACATTTTCAGGGAGCTGGATCAGAAACAGAGCAGCCAGGACTTGAACTGGCACCTGTTTCGGATGCCAACATTGAAGGCAGCGGCTTAACCCACCATGCCACAACACCAGCCTCCTTAGCCAGCATCTTAACCATTGGACCAAATGGCCACCCCAGGACCTCAGCTGGACTGTTGGCCAGAGCATCTACAAATGGGCTCTCCATGCAGGCTCCTTGGACTTCCTCACAGCACGGTGGCTGGATTCTCCGTGGAAGCTGAATTGCCTTTGATGGCCTTGTCCCAGAGCCACGGAGCAGCACTTCCCCCAAGGACACAGCCCTCCCAGACTCTAGGGAGGCACCTAGACCTGCCTCTGCAGTGGGAGGAATGGTGAAGTCGCACTTACAAGAGCTTGTGGGACGGGAGGTATCATTGCAGTCAGTTTTGGAAAACTCACAGGCGCCAATGTCCCCACGTCTAGGTGTAGTGGGCTCTGGGTTCAGAAAAAGCTCTCAGGCCGGCGCCGTGGCTTAACAGGCTAATCCTCCGCCTTGCAGCGTCGGCACCCCGGGTTCTAGTCCCGGTTAGGGCGCTGGATTCTATCCCGGTTGCCCCTCTTCCAGGCCAGCTCTCTGCTGTGGCCCGGGAAGGCAGTGGAGGATGGCCCAAGTCCTTGGGCCCTGCACCCGCATGGAAGACCAGGAGAAGCACCTGGCTCCTGGCTTCGGATCAGCAAGATGCGCCGGCCGCAGCGGCCATTGGAGGGTGAACCAACGGTAAAAAGGAAGACCTTTCTCTCTGTCTCTCTCTCTCACTGTCCACTCTGCCTGTCAAAAAAAAAAAAGAAAAGAAAAGAAAAGAAAAGAAAAGAAAAGAAAAGAAAAGAAAAGAAAAAGAAAAAGCTCTCAAGTTGAAAAGCGTGGGAGAGAAGCAGCAGAGGCAGAGGCGAGGCCAGTGCAGAGCGACTGGGGTGTGCGGCTCGGGCCGCCAGTCGCCCGCGCGAGGCTCCAGTGGTTGAGAAGCGCTGGGCAGCCTTTGCGTTTATGAAATCCGAGGCCCCCGGCTGGCTGACCAGCTGGACTTCGCGGCCTGTGGCTTGGTGAATGCCAGGGCCGTCCTCAGGCTTTGGTGTAACAGATGGAGCTGGCGGTCCCGGCTGGCTCTGGCGCAGGAGCGGCGGTGTGGGTGACGGGCTGGGGCCTGGCTCTTACCCCCGTGCCTTCAGTCCTTGCTTCCCACTGGAATCTGGGGCCTCACTCCACCCTGCCGTTCTCTCCAAGGCACCTTCCATCAGGTTTTCTTCGGGATCCCCCAGAGCTCTCTTGGGGGCGGCTCTAGCCAGCAGCACCCACGCTAGAGTTGGCCTGCTGTGTCCCCGGTTGCACGCCCATGGGTTCAACGTACCATGGACTGAGATCTAAAAAAACTGCAGCTGTACAGAACAAGGACGGCCTTTCCGGTCGTCGTTCCCCACCATGGCAGGCAGTGATTTACACGGCCCTTACGTGTGTCGGGTGTTGGATGTAGTCAAGAGGTGACTTAAAGGGGGCCGGCACCATGGCTCACTGGATTAATCCTCTGCCTGCAGCACCGGCATCCCATATGGGCGCTGGGTTCTAGTCCCGGCTGCTCCTCTTCCAGTCCAGCTCTCTGCTGTGGCCCGGGAAAGCAGTGGAGGATGGTCCAAGTGCTTGGGCCCCAGCACCCACATGGGAGACCAGGAAGAAGCACCTGGCTCCTGGCTTCAGATCGGCACAGCTCCAGCTGTAGTGGCCATTTGGGGGTGAACCAATGGAAGGAAGACCTTTCTCTCTGTGGTTTAAAGCATCCAAGAGGATAGACCTGGGCCCTCTGCAGACACCTGGCTTTTTATCAAAGGCACCCGAGCATCCATGGGTGTTTTTCTTTCAAGATTTGTTCTGTTATTTATATGAGAGGCAGAGTTACAGATGGGGAGAGAGAGAGAGAGAGAGAGAGAGAGAGATTTCATCTACTAGTTACTCCCCCAAATGGCTGCAACGGCCAAGGCTGGGCCAGGCTGAAGCCAGAAAGGTTCTTGCAGGTCTCCCACGTAGGTGGCAGGGGCCCAAATACTTGGGCTGTCTTCCACTGCTTTCCCAGGTGTATTAGTTGGGAGCTGGATTGTAAGCAGAGCAGCTGGGGCTCAAACGGGTGCCCATATGGGATGCTGGCACTACAGTGGGCAGCTTAACCAGCTATGCCGCAGCCCCGGCCCCACCCATGGGTTTTGTATCCACAGGGTTCGTAAACCCAGTTTCTGGCAGACACTGAGGGACAGTTGGACTGATGCAAGGCTGAGGCATCAAACTCCATGGGGTCGGGGAATCTGTCTGCTTTGGTCACTGCTTTATGCCCAGGGCCTAGAGCAGCACCCAGCGCTTTATGGGCACTTGTCAGTGTTTGCTGAGTGAGGGATGATGATTTGGGCAAAGGAACTGTCCTCACTGTCAGCCTGGAAAACACAGCAGCAGGGGCGCTGACCCGGGAACCCTCAGAGCGGATCTGGACTGACTGCGGAGGCCAGGGCAGGCTCCTCTGGCGCAGCCGCCCTGTGTGCAGGGCAGGTCTCCTGCTTTCTCTTCTTAAAAAAAAAAAAAAAAAAAAAAAAAAAAAAAGCACTTTTTATTAATAGACTGTAAAAACTTTATTTACTTCTTTTTATGTATTGGAAAGATACAGAGAGAAATCTTCCATCTGCTGGTTCACTCCCCAGATGCACATAACAGCCGGGGCCGGGCCAGGCTGAAGCCAGGAGCCCAGAACTGCATCCATGTCGCCCATGTCGGTGGCAGGGACCCAAGCACTTGACCTATCACCTGCTGCCTCTCTGGGTGCACAGGAAGCTGGAGTTGGAAGCAGAGCCAGGACTTGAACCCATACATTCAGATATGGGACACAGGCATCCTAAGCGCTGCCTTAACCACTGCACCAAACACCCACCCCCAGTGCCTGGCAGGAGCTGTGTCCCCGGCGCTGCAGACCCAGAACAGGAGCTGCCACCTCCCTGGTATTCCTGCCTTCCCGTCCTCCGAGACACCCACTTCCCCCGACCATACCCAGCAAAGGGTGGCTGGCACTATTACATCTTTAGTTCATCCCTATTTGTCATTGTGTCTTTGTGGATAGGCAGGTGCTCATTTGCTGGAATTAAAGTGTTTTAGGGCCAAATTAGAATTAAATGTTTGGGGCCAGCGCTGTGGCACAGCAGGTTAATGCCCTGGCCTGAAGCGCCGGCATCCCATATAAGCGCTGGTTCGAGACCCGGCTGCTTCTCTTCTGATCCAGCTCTCTGCTATGGCCTGGGATAGCAGTAGAAGATGGCCCAGGTCCTTGGGCCCCTGCACCCAGGTGGGAGACCCAGAGGAGGCTCCTAGCTCCTGGCTTCGGATTGGCGCGGCTCCGGCCATTGCAGCAAATTGGGGAGTGAACCATAGGATGGAAGAGCCCTCTCTCTCTCTGCCTCTCCTTCTGTCTGTGTAATTCTGACTTTCAAATAAATAAATAAATCTTAAAAAAAAAAAGAATTAAATGTTTGTCCTCCTCAGTCCTCCGGGCAGGAGCAGAATCTAGTCCACCTCTATTGCCAGTATTTTCCACTCCATAGTGCATGAGGGCAGGGAGTGAGCAGACTCTGATGCCTGCCAGACCTGGATTCAGAGCCGCTACCTCTGCAAGGCTCTGTGAGCTTGAGGAAGTTACTTAGCTTCTCTGAGTGTCAGTTCCCTCACTTGAGAAGAGCTCCCGAGATCCAGGTCTCAGGGTTGCCACAAAGGTTGAACGAGTTGTCAAGTGCTGTTTCTGACCATGGCAAGTGATCTGTGATTGACATTTCCATTGTCGAAGCACAGAGCAGGTGCACACAGCCCTTCTGAAACTCCTCTGTTAGAATACTGTAGAGGATTTAAGTAATCCTATTTTTTTTTTTTAATTTTTGACAGGCAGAGTGGACAGTGAGAGAGAGAGACAGAGAGAAAGGTCTTCCTTTGCCGTTGGTTCACCCTCCAATGGCCGCTGCGGTAGCGCGCTGCGGCCGGCGCCCGGTGCTGATCCGATGGCAGGAGCCAGGTGTTTCTCCTGGTCTCCCATGGGGTGCAGGGCCCAAGGGCTTGGGCCATCCTCCACTGCACTCCCTGGCCACAGCAGAGAGCTGGCCTGGAAGAGGGGCAACCGGGACAGGATCGGTGCCCCGACTGGGACTAGAACCCGGTGTGCCGGCGCCGCAAGGTGGAGGATTAGCCTAGTGAGCCGCGGCGCCATCCAGTAATCCTAAATTTAACCTTGCAGTAAATGAACAACTGATTTCATGAAGTCTGATTAAAGTTAGAGACTCTTTTTAATTTATTTATTTGAGAGGTAGAGTTACAGACAGTGAGAGGGAGAGACAGAGAAAGGTCTTCCTTCAGTTGGTTCACTCCCCAGATGGCCGCAATGGTCAGAGCTGCACTGATCCGAAGCCAGGAGCCAGGTGCTTCTTCCTGGTCTCCCACGCGGGTGCAGGGGCCCAAGCACTTGGGCCATCTTCTATTGCTTTCCCAGGCCACAGCAGAGAGCTGGATTGGAAGAGGAGCAGCCGGGACTAGAACCTGGCGCCTATATGGGATGCTGGCACCTCAGGCAGAGAATTAACCTACTGCACCACGGTGCTGGCCTCCAAAAGTGAGAAACTGTTAATTTCAGGTTTGATGACTTGTTACAGAGGCTGTTTAAAGTAAGCAAAAGGTGCGTTTTGTGGCATATGAATTGTATGCCAATGAAAATAGCCCAGTGAAGAGGATGGGCCCAAGGGGCAGAGCTGGCGGAGACACTCCCTGCCAGGCTCCTGAGTCACAGCAGGGTGAGCAGCTCAGCCAAGCAGGTGTGAGTGTGTGCCCATCGCTAAACAACAGCAGGGGTCACACTCATGGCCAAGACTCCAGCTGGGGGCAGGTGCAGCGTCTGGACTCGGGGAGCCTGGGGTGGGCCTGCTCCAAGAGCTGATGGGCAGCGGGACCCACCCCACGGCACTCCACGCTCCGGGAATTATGGGGGCTCCCGTGGAGGCAGGGGGCGACTCTCAGAAGCTTCAGTGGCCCGAGGAGGTTGTGGTCCCAGGGTGGGCGTGGTGGGCTGTGTGGGCCTCCTGGGTCTCGGGTGTCAGGTGGCTGGCCTGAGGCTCTGCGTCCATTAGCATGAGCAAAGGTGAGGCAGCAGGGGTGCTGAGTGGTGGTGTGGGGGGGAGTTCGCTCTGGTTTGATTCGCAGGATGGCAGTGACAAGACTGAAATAAGCTTGGGACAGTGAATGTCGGGCTGACATTTGAAATATGTCCCTAAGGAAACAGGGAGCTATTGATGGGTTTGAGCAGAGGGCTGTGAGAATGAACGCATGCGATGCCTAGGACCTGTAGAAGCAGGAAGCAGGAGGATCACCAGGAATTCTGTGCTTAGGATCCTGAGCCCTGGGCTGTGGCCTTAGGATTGGAAAGGGAGGGGAGATGGGAAGAGATGGAGGGCCTGTGCCTGGGTGGGGTCCTGAGCTGAGCTATGTCCCAAGGCCATGGTTGAAATGTGCCTGAATCCACCCAGACATGTTCAGCAAGCACTGGGGTGCCTTGGAAGTGGGCAAGAGAGGCGGGGTCTGTCGTAACAGAAAGCATTTTCTGGGGTCGGCGCTGTGGCGCAGTGGGTTAAAATGCCCTGGCCTGAAGCGCCGGCATCCCATATGGGTGCCAGTTGGAGACCCAACTGCTCCACTTCCCATCTAGCTCTCTGCTATGGCCTGGGAAAGCGTACGATGGCCCAGGTCCTTGGGGCTCTGCACCCACGTGGGAGACCAGAAGAAGCTCCTGGCTCTTGGCTTGGGATCAGCGCAGCTCTGGCTGTTGCGGCCAGCTGGGGAGTGAACCATCGTATGGAAGATCTCTCTCTCTCTCTCTCTCTCTCTCTCTCTCTCTTTAACTCTGACTTTCAAATAAATAAATAAATCTTTAAAAAAAAAAAAAGAAAGAATTTTCCTTAATTACCTGGCTAACGCTTGTGCACAGCGCTGGGGGAACATTTAGAAATTGTGCAGAGCACGCAAGAGGAAAAATATACAGAAGTGCTTGCTGCCAACTTTTATCGTGTGTCCTTCTGCAGTTTTTCTGTGCGTGTTTATACCTTTCCTTTCCCAGAGAATGCTGTCCACGTGACTTTGAACCTGCTTCTACTTCACTTTCACTGAGCACTGTAAACAGGAGAGATGTTTCCATAAGAGACGCACTTGTTGCTCTGCACCCCACTGCGTGGCTGCCCGTCTGCCTGGTCCTCTGTGTGGGACATGTGGATGTGTCCCCGGGCTCTTTCTCTTGCTTTGGTACACACACTGCTGCAGGGATCCTAGAGTTTTACCTACATCTTTATTTCTTTAGAATAGATTCCCAGTAGAGTTGGGGGGTGAAAAGTGTAGGTGTTTTTAGGTATTCTTTTTTAAAAATTTATATTTATTTATTTGAGAGGTAGAGTTACAGACAGTGAGAGAGAGAGACAGAGAGAAAGGTCTTCCTTCTGTTGGTTCACTCCCCAGATGGCCGCCACGGCCGGCGCTGCGCCGATCCAAAGCCAGGAGCCAGGTGCTTCTTCTGGTCTCCCACACAGGTACAGGGGTCCAAGGACTGCCCTGCTTCCCCAGGCCACAGCAGAGAGCTGGATTGAAAGAGGAGCAGCTGGGACTAGAACCGGCGCCCATGTGGGATGCCGGCACTGCAGGTAGAGGATTAACCTACTCTACCACAGAGCCGGCCCCGTTTTTAGGTATTCTGAGTCTTCTTTTCAAATTACCCGTGAATTTTTCCCCTTGTTTACACTCCTGTTAGGATTAATATTTTGTGTTCTGGTTTTTAAAAGTCTGGGCTGGTTTGAGAAATGTGTTTTTGCAATCTTGTGAACTTGCACTTATAATTTCGATTTCTTTTTAAAATAGTTTTGAACCTTTTCAAATATACCTTGGGGCCGGCATTGTGGCACAGTGGGTTAAGCATCCCGTATTGTATTGGAGCTTTGATTTGAGTCCCAGCTGCTCTACTTCTGGCCCAGCTCCCTCCTGATGTAGCAGGCAAGGCAGCAGACGATGGCCCCTGTACTTGGACCCCTGCCATCCATATGGGAGACCCAGATGAAGTTCCGGGCTGCTGGTTTTGGCCTGGACCAGCCTCAGCCTTTGCAGCCATTTGGGGGAGTGAACCATTGAATGGAAGATCCCCACCCCCTCTCTCTCTAACTGTGCCTTTCAAATAAATCATCTTTAGCAGTTTGTAAGGACTCTTTTTTTTTTTTTTGATAGGCAGAGTGGATAGTGAGAGAGAGAGAGAGACAGAGAGAAAAAGGTCTTCCTTTGCAGTTGGTTCACCCTCCAATGGCTGCTGCGGCCGGCGCATCGCGCTGATCCGAAGCCAGGAGCCAGGTGCTTCTCCTGGTCTCCCATGTGGGTGCAGGGGGCCCAAGCACTTGGGAGGACTCTTAAATATCCCAGAGTTCCCCTTGGTCAGTTGTGTTTGTCAGGATCTTTGGAGAGGAGCTGTCTAAAGCAGCAAGCGCATGCTGCCACCACCCTGACTCCCTGTGGAGATGGTCGCACAGCTGTCCCAGCTGGGATTGGGTTCAGTTGTGAGAACTGACCCAAGTTAATTGGCCGTGTCCATCAGGGTCCAGTTCTGAGACTGAAACCACACCAGTCGCTTGAACAGTAATGAGAAAACTTAATATAAACAATCATCAACTAAGAAAAAGGTTGCAAAGAGGATTCTAAACAGAAATAGCAACGGTAAGGAACAGGTACTAGGGAGGGGAAAGACCACCCACACCTCACCTAAATTCTAGCTTCTTCAACAAGGATGTGCCTGCAGCCTGCACAGAAGCACAGCAGTTTTCCGAGATGCTGTGGTTCCCCTTATCCCCGGGGAGCACCCTCGATTATCAGGGAAGAGGGGGCAGAGGTACTGGCGGCCGTGAGCAGTGTCTGCCCCGAGTGGCTGAACCTGCTGGGCCTTTGTGAAGACAATGTGGTCGGCTGATGACAGTCCACTAGCACCCTTGAAAGTCAGGCTGCTACACCTAGTAAGGTATCAGTCCAGCCGGATCGAGGGCTGGAGCCGGAAGGGAATGTGGGGATTAGTCGGCCTGTTCCTCTTGTTTCCCGGGAGATCCCTGAAGGCCTGGGGAAGGCAGGAACTTGTCTGTGGTCAGGTGGAAGCCGTGGGCCTGGCTGGCGGCAGCTCCCGGCCTCCTCTGCTCTCCACCCAGTGTAGCTTTCCGCTCTCTGCACTACTTAGGGTCTCCAGTGGCCCCTATCCTCAGGGCGAGTCATGGAGCTTGTGCACGTAAATGATGGCTCCTGCATCATCCCCAGTGGAGACAGCAGCACTTAGGAGATGCACCTGGAATCAGGCACATTAAAAGTAACATTAAAGCCCAAGAAGCTTGCGGCTTTTAGCACCGCCACGGCAGCCCTCTCTCTGGTAGTGAGTGGAGCCCGTGTGAGCCCCTGTCGTGGGGACGCAGCGGGTGTGAGGTGGCCCTGACGCCTGTCCTGCTGCAAGGAAGCAGGGGAAGTGTCGTCGGTCGCTGAAGTAGCCATCTCCATCCGCGGTGAGAAGCCCATCTTCCTGTTCAGCACTGGAAATAACAGGAGGGTTTTCTTAGGACAGCTCTGGAAGTTGGGAGCCCAGCAGGAAACAGAATTTGCCCCTACAGGTTTCAGATAAAGAGCCATTAATGAGGGCATGGATTAGAGTCACAGGGTAAGAGAAGGGGGAGTAGCCAGGCCACCCTGGGGAGAGGGGAAGGTGGAGGGAGCAGGGTCCCAGGAGCCACAGCTGGGCGGGGAGGGCAGAGGAAGTGGCAGGGGTGTGTGCTTGCCACCGGCCCCCCAAAAGCGGGAGAAGAAAAAAGCACCTAAGCAGGAGAAGGTGCCGCAGCCCTCTCTCCCCTCCTCCCTCTTCCCTGCCAGGCGCCGGGTCCCCCAGAAACCAGAGAGTGCGGAGCAAGCTGGGGGATGTGGTCCTGGGCTTGGGACAGAGCTGGGAGGGTGAAAACCAAGTGCACTGAAGCCCAGGCCTTGCCACAGCTGCCCCTGCACACTCAGGGACATGTTTGCTTGTCCTCACAGCATGATTTGTGAGAGGCGGAGAGTCAGGTGGAACATGCCCCGTCCCCGCCTGGGGCGGACAGTGTTCGTTGATCTGGATCTTTGCCCATGGTGGCCTAGAAGACACATCACCGTGCTTGAAAGAGGCACCACCAAGGCAGTGGGGTTGGCACATCAGGTGAAATCTATTTGGAGCTATAAAGCATAGACAAATTTGCAGATATGGCCTGCCTGGCCTTAACAAACCAATGGATAATATATATATATATATATATATATATATATATATATATATATATATATATATATAATAGGTTACATATATAATTTTAATATTTTAATTAGCCAAGCAGATGTTTTGTTGAGCCCAGTGAGTCGTGCTTGGAAAGCCAAGATGTGGTAATGGCCTGAAATGTACTGATGCGAACAAATGGTGGTGGAGAGGAAGAGACAAGGCAGCTGGTCACAGACCCCTGCAGCAAGGCGGCCGTCAGCCTCGGCAGCAGCCAGACCCTCCTAGTGCATCCGTGAAGTAGGGTGGTGCGGGCCAGGGCGGAAGACAGGGCTGGGCAGCCTGGAGGGGCAGCCTGGCTTAGAGCAGCTGTGCAGGGCGCTCTCCTCGGTCCTGACTGACCTTTACCACGCGGATTCCGATGGACTCTCCGGTCCTGCAGCGGTGCTGGTGCGCACTCAGACCCCCGAGTGCAGGCTGCCAATGGCTCCGAACAGAAAACCCTTAACCGCAACAAATGGCAGGAATGGACTTTGGACGCTGCCTGCGTGGCATTGTGTGCGATTGGGAATGGGTCTCAACTCGTGAGCCACCTGTGTTCCTTGTCACTTGTGTGTCTCTCTTGCAGCACTGGGCTGAGATGGATTTGGAAACTGTGTCCAGGTTCAGTGGGCAGGAGGGCATGGCCGGTTAGGGGTGCCTGTCCCCAGGAGAGCGGGTGAGGAGGGGCACATGGTTGCCTCGTACTTGCTGTCCCTAGAGCATGGTTGGGAGCCAGCAGACCTGGCCGGTAGAGGTGACACTTTGAGCAGCCCGTCTGACCCTCCCGGGCTCCAGTTTCCTCGTGTGGGAAGCCAGCACAGGGCTTGGATGGCTTAAATTCTGCCCATTGTGGAAAGCCCATGATGCCAGCTACTTTTGAAAGTCTTCCATGTGCAACTCGCATGAGTCCGTCTGATGCAGTTAAAATCCCCAGAGCCTCCACTCCCCTCTGCCGTATGCTAAGCCACCCAGCCCTCGCCAGGGCCGTTTTCCCCCCGGTGGCAGCAGCTGGGGACCCTGGAGACAGGAGGCTTCCCATGCTAAACAGATCCTCTCCGTTACTCTCGGGCCAAAGACCCTGGAGGCGGGATTCACACCGCGCCGCTTCCTCTCCTCTGTCCGCGAGCCGGGCCTTCTCCCCTCCTGCTCGGCAAATGCGGCTGAATGTGGAGTCCTGAAATTTAGGGTCATGGTTTCAAAGTTCATGGTCCTGAGAATCAACAAAAAAACTATTGTGGTTGCATAGAGCTGCGGACCCCATTAACACTGTCCCATGAATATTTATAGTGTGGAACTACAAAAGCACATAGAAGCCATATTGTATGTCCCAGCACTTTCTTTCCATGGGCTTCTTTCTCTCTGGGTCACTTTAATGTAAGCTTTGCTTATTTAGTTGCACACTTTAAGCCGATTAACTTTTTACTAAAAAAAACCCTCCCTGTTTGTTTGTACATACACTTCCTTGACAAAGATTCACAGAAAACTGCTTTAAACCTGTTAAATCCCTCTGCTGGAAACTTGAAGCGAACTAAACGCGTCTCCGGGTAGGGTTTCGCTGCAACCCTCCTGCCTCTGGCCTCCCCACCCGGCTCGGCCTGAGTGCCGGGAGCAATCCCCAGGGTTCGAGCGCTCCATGTTTAGTCCCTGTAATTGCCGGAGTTTGTCTGCAGGTGACCGCCCCGTGGAGCATCCGGGAGTCTCTCCCTGCCTCCGAAGCAGCCTATTCTTGGGATGGACAAAGAACAGCCCCCGCCCCAGGCAGGTGCCCCAGTGTTGCACTAAAAGAAACGGGTGCAACCCAGCATCAGGGTGGAAGGGCTTCGGGCCACTGGCTCCATTCAGCGCACACAGAGTCCCCTGTAGCAGCAGGGAGGGACATGAATTTACAATGTTCGTTGCTCGGCCCTGTCCCTGGAGGTTCTGATTCTGTAGATCTGGATTGGGGCCTAGGGACCTGCATGTCACCTCTCTGGGTATTCAGATTCTTCTAATGCAAGTGGTTTGTGGACAGACCTTGAACAGGTTCAGCTGTCTCATTGGACGGCTGAAGAAAAAGTGTTTGGGAAAGGAAAATTCACTTGGCCGGAGTCACAGACAGCTGGCGGCGCAGACCGTGCTTCATGCCCGCGAGGCAGCTCTCCTGTGGAATATTTGCGATGAGGAGCATAAGGAGGAAGCGCATGAAAAGACCCTCCACCCCTGGGTAGGCACCTGGTGCAGCGGTGAAGACCCCAGCGTGGGACGCACACCTCCCATATTGGAGGGCCTGTGTTCGAGTTCCTGCTCTGCTCTCGATCCAGCTTCCTGCTGATGCACACTCTGGGAGGCGGCAGGTGAGGGCTCAAGTACTCGGGTCCCTGCCGCCCACCTGGGAGACCCAGATGGAGTTCCTGGTTCTCAGCTGCTACGTTGCAGGCGGTGAAACAGTACATGAGGGATCCCTCTCTCTGTATCTCTGCTTTCAAATAAATAAAATTAATTAATTTTTTAAAAGATTTATTTATTTTTTTGACAGCCAGAGTTAGACAGTGAGAGAGAGAGAGACAGAGAGTTATAGACAGTGAGAGAGAGACAGAGAGAAAGGTCTTCCTTCCGTTGGTTCACTTCCCTAATGGCCGCCACGGCCAGAGCTGTGCCAATCCGAAGCCAGGAGCTGGGTGCTTCCTCCCGGTCTCCCATGTGGGTGCAGGGACTCAAGTACTTGGGCCATCCTCCACTGCCCTCCCGGGCTGCAGCAGAGAGCTGGACTGGAAAAGGAGCAACTGGGACTAAAATCTGGTGCCATAACTGGGACTAGAACCCGGGGTGCCGGCGCCGCAGGCAGAGGATTAGCCAAGTGAGCCACGGTGCCGGCCAAAAAATGTATTTATTTATTTGAAAGGCACAGTTATAGAGAGGCAGAGGCAAAGGCAGAGGCAGAGAGAGAGAGAGAGAGAGAGAGATTGATTGATTCCATCTACTGGTTCACTCCCCAAATGGCTGCAATAGCCAGGAACATCTTCCAGGTCTCCCATGAAGGTGCAGGGCCATCTTCCACTGCTTTCCCAGGCTACAGCAGAGAGCTAGATCAGAAGAGGAGCATCCAGGTCTTGAACCGGCACCCACAGCGCTGGCCCCGCCCTGCCTCTTTCTCAATGGCTGTCAGCTCAAACTCATTGCTATCCCCTAAGCCTCGCTTTCCCCCACGAAGTTGGGCTCATGGTTCTTGCCCTGCCTCCGCTTCAGACTTCCGCAAGCTCCCTCGGTCACTGATGAAAATGTTCTGAAGCGCAGTGCTGGGCCCCATGCTGGGGACCAGGGGCCGGGAGGGAGGCGGGGAGGATGTGCCAGAGGGGAGGGCCAGCTGCAAAGTGCTGGACAGAGCGAGGGGCTCCCTCTGGGCTCCTGCAGCTCCAGAATTCTGCTCCCTGCGTCTGAGCTGCCCTTCCTGCCCCTGCGGTCTCGGATCCTGCTTGCCCTTGCATCTGTGGCCATGGTTGGGTCCCCTCCTCCAGTTCATCCCTCTCACTGGGCCCCTTCTGCTCCTACTGTCACAGAGCCTTGCTGTTTCTAATCCCAGGGCCTTTGCACATGCTATCCCTTGGCCGTTAGCCACCAACCACACATCTGTGCATTTGTCACCTTCCTGCTCAAGTGTAGCCTTCCCTGATTCTGTGCCCCACGTCTGAGTTAGTCCCTCCTTCTCTCCTGCCTCTTTCTCTTACTAAGAGAGGCAAAAAGAATTGAGTTAGCCTTGAAAGGGGGCCTGGAGCGAGTTGCCTAATCTCTCTGAGCCCGGTCATCTCGTCTGAAAAGTGGACGTGCTGGTGCGTGATGTGCAGGTGCGCTGCTGTGAATGTCAGAATGAGCGTGCGGGGCCTGAACACCGCAGGTGCTGAGGACGACCGGCCCTTTCCCCCAGCGCTCTGGGCCCGACGGGAGGGAGGTCGGAGCCAGCGGGGCTGGGAGAGATGGAGCTGATCAGACGCTGGAAAAGCCTGAGCTGGCACATCTGGACGTGAGCGAGGAGAGGCCACTCGGCATCAGTTGGTGGCGTGGGCTCAGTGCCCTGTAGGGCGCCCCTGTGTCCTAGGAGCCGAGAATGCCTGGGGGATGGCTGTGTGGCCGCGGATGCGGGATCGTGTTCCTGGGCCAGGGGACTCAGCGCAGAGACTCGGGGCAGCCTGCTGGGAGTGCTGCCTTCTCTGCCTTTCTCTGGACAGTCACGATGTTAGGGTTGTAAGGCTCTGAGAAGTCTCGCAGGAAAGCGAGTGGTTCCACACAGGATGTCTTAGTGATGGCCCTGCGAAGGGCTGACCTGGCAAGCGCAGGTTCTGATTTAGGGATCAGGGAGTCCAGGGCCTCTTCCTGCCTGCATGACCTTGGCCAAACCCTACCTCCTCTCACAGCCTGCATTGTCGCATCTGCAGACAAAGGACAAGGGACAGGTGTTTGGTGCAGTGGTTAAGACACCACTCGGAACGCTCACAACCAGTGGATGGAAGCTCTCTCTCTCTCTCTGCCTTTCAAGTCATAAATGAAAGTGGGGACAGGAATGGTGCTGTCACTTCTGGTGAGAGGATGCACGGAGGTCCCGTGTAGAAGGCACGTGGCTCGGTCCCAGCCACCCAGTGGGTGCTGTGTGTTCCTGCTGCAGATTGGAGGCAGACAGGGCAAGGCTTCCTGCTGTGGACACCCTGGGACAGGGGGTGCAGGCAGGGGGACCTTGCTCTGCAAGCCTCAATCGTGGTCAGGCGCAGGCATGGCATCCGAGGGCCGTGTAGCAGAGCTGCAGAAGCTGTGAGGTCCGGCGCAGGTGTGTGTTGTCCCTGCGGTGGCGTGCCTGTGAGCACCACTCATGCACACTTCTTCTCCGCCCCACAGTCAGTGACTCCAGATCTGTCGTGGCGGGGGAGTGCACACCAGGGAAGTCAGCAAACACTGCAGATAAAGGCTGCCCCCACCACTTGTTGCCACTGCTTTTGTATCATTAGAAAATAGAAAATATGCCGGCGCCGCAGCTCACTAGGCTAATCCTCTGCCTTGCGGCGCCGGCACACCGGGTTCTAGTCCCGGTTGGGGCACCGATCCTGTCCTGGTTGCCCCTCTTCCAGGCCAGCTCTCTGCTGTGGCCAGGGAGTGCAGTGGAGGATGGCCCAAGTGCTTGGGCCCTGCACCCCATGGGAGACCAGGATAAGCACCTGGCTCCTGCCATCGGATCAGCGCGGTGCGCCGGCTGCAGCGTGCCAACCACGGCGGCCATTGGAGGGTGAACCAACAGCAAAAGAAGACCTTTCTCTCTGTCTCCCTCTACTGTCCACTCTGCCTGTCCAAAAAAAAAAAAAAAAAAAAAAAGCAAGAAAAAAAAAAGAAAATAGAAAATATCTTTAAGATTAGCCTCTTCATATTTCCAAATTTATCAAACCACAGTTTTAAATTTATATTTGACTGCTTTACAAAGATTTCTATTTTTTTCAAGATGCATTTACTTGAAAGGCAGAGTTACAGGGAGAGAGAGAGATCGATCTTCTATCCACTGGTTTACTCCCCAAATGGCTGCAGTGGCCAGCACCGGGCCGGGCCAAAGCCAGGAGCTTCATCTGGGTCTCCCACATGGGTGGCAGGGGCCAAAAACACTTGGGCCATCTTAACAGTGCTTTCCCAGGCGCATTAGCAGGGAGCTAGATAGGAAGTGGAGAAGCCAGGACTTGAACCGGCGCCCATATAGGATGCTGGCATCTCAGTGGTAGCTTAGCCTGCTGTGCCACAATGCTGGCCCCAGAGATTTCTGTTTTTTTATTTTTGGAAAGCATTTTCACTATTGTACTTCACGATCAACGTCTAAAATAGTCGCTAGCCAGAGCTTTATAACAAAACACTACCACCTGGTGACAACTTCTTGAATTGCAGGTTAAGTCCCACTGGGGTCAGCCCAAACCAGAGTGGATGGCATTGCCATTGTTTTAGACATGGCTTTGGCCTCTCCACTCATGTTTTACATCTCTGTGAGGAATAACCCCGCCTGACCTCTCCGTGACAGCCAGGACACACACAGAAGAGACAGAGGGGACCTCATGCCCCCAGGGTCACCACTGTTGGAGACGAAGTCTCTGGTCCCTTGGGTCAGTGGCTCTCAAACCTTAGTGTGCACATGGTTTACTGGAAGGATCTTAGCATGAATATCCTGGTTCAGCAGGTCTGGGGAAGGCTCTGAAGTTCTGCATTTTTAAAAAAAGATTTTATTTTATTTATTTGAAAGAGTTATGGAGAGAAGTAGAGATAGAGAGAGAGGTCTTCCATACCCTGGTTCGCTCCCCAAATGGCCTAATGGCCTGAGATGGGCTGATGTGAAGCCAGGAGCTAGGAGCATCTTCCAGGTCTCCCGCATGGATGCAGGGGCCCTAGCATTTGGACCATCCTCCACTGCTTTCCCAGGTGCATTAGCAGGGAACTGTATCGGAAGTGGAGCAACCAGGACTCAAACAGTTGCCCATAAGCAGTGCCCATATGGGATGCTGGCTCTACAGACCAGGGTTAACTCACTGCACCACAGCACCGGCCCCCAAGTTCTGCATTTTTATTAGGTTCCAACATGATGTTGAGGCTGCTGGACTGCACATTACACTTTGAGTGGCCAGCATTGGTGGCTTAAGAGGAGGTGGGAACCCTCTGAGAGTCTTTTCTTAGGAGGCTGCTATCTCTGACTTTCTGTAAGGATTCAATGGCTGTGTGTTGGTGCACAGTCGTCCCTCAGTGTCCACGGGAGACTCATTCCAGACCCTCTGTGGGCAGCAAAATTCACCATGCTCAAGCTTGCTATGGAAGATGGAATAGCATTTTCCTGTAACGTCCACACACCCTCCTGTATACTTCAAGTCAACTCTAGATGACTTGTACTACCTAGTAAATGTGAGTGCTATGTAAATGGCTGTTATACTATTTTGTTTAGGGAGTAATGACAAGAAAAAAACTTATTCAGTGAAAATGTAGTTTTTCCCCAAATATGTTTAATCTACAGTTGCTTAAATCCATGGATGCAGAACCCATGGATATGGAAAGCTGACTATAGACTTTGAATATTGCTTCTAAATATTGTCCAGCCAGTTGATTTATTTAATGTCTTAATTTATTTGGAATTAATTTTGGTGAATGGTATGAGGTTCAAAAAAACTTGATTTTTCCTCAAGTAGCTAACCCACTTGTTTCAACACGATTCGTTGATGACTCTCCTACTTCCACATTTGTGAGACTTCTGTTACCATGTGTGAGCTTTCTTACACAAATGTAACCTGGGGACTTCTGCCAGAGCACGCTACACTGCAGGACTGTGGAAGCCCTATGACATGTTTTGATGTCAGAGGAACCCAGTCTTTCTTTGGTGCTCTTTTTTTTTTTTTAATTTGAGAGAGAGAGAAGAGAGAAAGAGAGAAGTTCCCTCTGTTGGTTCACTCCCCAAGTGCCTCCAGTGGCTTGGACCAAAGCTGGGAGCTGGAAGTCAATCCAGGTCTCCTGTGTGAGTGGCAGGAACCCAATTGCTTGAGCCATCACCAATGCCTCCCATGGTCTGCAGTAGCAGGAAGCTGGAGTCAAGAGCCAGAGCTGGGAATCAGCTCAGGTACTTGGATGTGGGATGTGGGCATCTTAATCAGTATGCTACCTGCTAGGAAATGCCTGTACCAGCTGCTTGTGTTCATAACTGTTATTCTCTATGCAGGTGATTGTTACTACAGAAGTATATTAAATCCACACAGTAATTTGGAAATGCTAAGCTTTTTAAAAAATATTTATCTATTTATTTGAAAGGCAGGGTTACAGAGAGAGAGAGAGAGAGAGAGAGAGAGAGAAAGAGATCTTCCATCTGCTGGTTTACTCCCCAAATGGCTGCAATGGCCAAGGCTTGGCCAAGCAGAAGCCAGGAGCCAGGAGCTTCTTCCAGGTCTCCCACATGGGTGCAGGGGCCCAAGCACTTGAACCATCTTCCACTGCTTTCCCAGGTGCATTAGCAGGGAGCTAGATCGGAAATGGAGCAGCTGGGAACTGAATCAGCGCCCATAAGGGATGCTGGTGTCACAGATGGAAGCTTACCTGCTCTGCCACAGAGGCGGCCCCTTAACATTTTTTTAACTTTAGTTTTCTACATTCAGGAATGTCCTTCCTTTTCTGCCAGTCCCTTTTATAGCTTTTGGTAGGATTTTACGTTTCTTGACATAGCACTACCCTTTCCCCATCAAGGTTGCTCCTGGATGTGTGGTGCTTTTTGCTATTTGAAATAGAATTTTTATTTTGGCTATAGTAGTTATATTGCACATATTACATTTTATTTTATATTATTAATGTCATATTTATAATATAGCCATTAGCCATATGTGGCAATTTAAATTTAAATTAAGATGAGATAAATTTAAAATCTAATTGCTCAGTCACATTAAGCACATTTCAGGTGCTTCATAAATCCCTGTGGTGGGGCCAGCACTGTGGCATAGTGGGTAAAGCCAGCCATCTGCAGTGCCAGCATCCCATATGGGCGCCTGTTCGAGTCCTGGCTGCTCCACTTCCCATGCAGTTCTCTGCGATGGCCTGGGAAAGCAGTGAAGATGGCCCAAGTCCTTGGGACCCTGCACCCACGTGGGAGACCCAGAGGAAGCTCCTGGCTCCTGGCTTTGGATCGGCGCAGCTCTGGCCATTGCAGTCATTTGGGGAGTGAACCAGCAGATAGAAGACCTCTCTCTTTCTCTCTCTCTCTCTCTCTCTCTCTGCCTCTCCTTCTCTCTCTATGTAACTCTTACTTTCAAATACATAAATAAATCTTAAAAAAACCCTGTGGTTATTGGGTGTCACATCAAAGAGCTCAGTGCACAAAGCTTCTGTTGGTCTGCGTGGGGTGTCGTTGTTGACACACCTTTTTTTCTTGTATATTGTTATAACCTCTCATTTGTTTGGGACCATTTTTCCTTCTATTCTTTTAGATTTTCCAGGAACAGCAGTTGCTTTTATGTCACACTTCTGTCTTACTCTGATTTCCTTCGTAAAGATGGAAGCAAGGATGGCAAACATTCGCTTATGCCAAGGCGATTGCTGCTCCACTGCTCACTCAGGCCCCTGACAGACATCACTAGTTGATCTCAGTACTCTGCTGTTCTCTGAATTATTATGTCTGGGAAGATGCACATCAAGCATAATGGGAGGAGCATGGAGACTAACTCCTTCGAGCAGGTGGTGGCAGGGGCCTGGGGAGCTGACCTCCCATGGTTCTCTGGGCTTATTTAGAGCACCAAATACCACTTCCTTCCTCCTTTGGGATAGGGCTTTTCACCCCTAGCCCCCAGATGCCTGTGGACATTGCTAGTTCAGGAGACTGGTCTTGGACTTGAGCCTAGGCTCTGCTGAACGACCCTGGGCGTGACCTTGAACGACTGGCTCGGCCCCCTGCAGAACGTGCCAGTTCCGCAGCGTGGGAGGGATGCAGACTCTGGAGAACATTCTGGATCCATGGGCCGCCGTCCTGGGGGGTTGGTGGCTGTGGCTCTGACCCCGAGGAAGGGGCTGCCTCGCAATGCTGTGGGGTCTCACTGCAGGAGATGTCTCTGGAGGGAGGCTGCCTGGACTGCCTTTGAGGGACCTCCACACGGACAGCATCTGTAGATCAGAGAGGCAGAGTTTGGGATCCAGGCCCTTGCACAGGAAGCCTGCAGGAACGCAGGGTGGGAGACTGGGCTGGCTGCAGTAAGGGGCTCTCAGGTGAGTGACAATCCAGCCGCGGTCACCTGCAAATGTGCTTCCACAGGGCCAGGCCGGTGCCCCCTTGTGGCTGCCGTGGGTATGGGCCGCCCTGGGCTGGGCACAGCCATAGTCTGTGACTCCCAGGGGGTCACACCTGCACATCACCTTGGCCACAGGCTGTCACAGTGGCTGGACCAAGTCGAGCCAGGCACCAGGCCTGTACCCTGTTCGTAGTATCTCACCAGTGCTCACAACGACCCTGTAGGGAAGACATCGTTTTTTGTCCCCATCTGAAAGATTAAGCCACTGAGGCTTACTCAAGAGCTCAGGTTGTTTGACCGAGGTGTCACGGGCAGGCTCGAGCCGCGGGGTGTCACTGAACCTCGCTCTAGCCTGTGTGCCCACACAGCGCCCCACGTGATGGCTCTCCTTAGTGTGAGATGGGGTTTCACGGGTGAAATATGGGTGGAAAGCTGGAGGCTGCCCTCAGGGCACAGCTTGGGGTGTTGGGGAGAGGCTGTGTGCTGAGGAAGGCAGCTTGGGGGACTGGAAAGAGCTGTGTGACCCTGAGCGAGTCACTCGGAGGCCCATCTGCAGAAAAACTAAAGTGATGCCTTGGTAAAATCCGTCGTCAACTCCCCCTCCTCCACCAGGCCAGTGCCCATGACTTCCTGGTTCAGGTGTCTGTAGGTGGACATGTGGGCACCAGGTAGCCCCTGTTGTCTCACTTGCTCTAACAGCTGCACAGAGTGGCAGGAGGGTGTGGGGTGGGAGGGGAGCTTTGGGGAGCACACGGGGAAGTTGGTGATGGGAGCTGACCTGAGTCTTGACCAGTAGGATCTTCTGGACGAGGACAGGGTGGAGACGGGGGAGAGATAGGAGGCAAGAGGAACCCAGGGAAGATCGGCGTCACCTTGGCCAGGCCCTGCATCAGCTGTTCAACACGGGGTCTTTGTGCACTTGCTGCTGCCGTAAGGCAGACTGGGTGATTTATAGAGACAGGAAACTGGCTGGGGAGTCCCACATCGAGGCTGTGTGTCTGGTGAGGGCCTTCCTGCAACACGGGAACATGGCAGAGGGCATCGTAGCGGGAGGTGGCGTGTGTGTGTGTGCGTGCATGTGTGTGCATGTGTGCCCGTGTGTGCATGTGTGTGTGTTGCAGCAAAGCCACTCTCCCAGTAAGGACAAGAGAGCATCCATGACAAAATCACCTCTAAAAGGGCCCGCCTCCCCTATAGTCACAGTGGCAGTTAAAATCTCACGTGTGCTTTTGGAGAGGATGCTGGAACCACACATAGCACACACCTTATGTTGTGTAATTCTCACACAGCTCTCCAAGGCAGGTTGGTACCTCTGTTTGCAGACACGGAAACCAGGCTCAGAGATCAAGTGATTTGCCCGAGGTCACCCAGCTCTTAAATGGCAGCTTTTAATGCACCTGCCTCCCCAGGCAAAGCAGCACACAGGCTGCAGACAGAAAGTGCCTTCGTGGAGAATTCCCTGCCCAGGAATCCGCCCTGACTTCTGCCCCGGGGTGTCAGGAGGGCACCTGAGTGCCGGCATTGAAGAGACTGAAAGTCCCACGGGACAGTGTGGGAGGAGTTTCCCAGCAGCCCAGGGACTTCGGGAGGTGGCTCTGCCCTCTGTGCCCCTGCCGCTTTCTTACTTTTGAATTGGGGCGTGCAGGAGCGCCACAGGCTCCCCAAGGGTGCCCTGCGTGGATGGCTGCAGGGGAAAGACTTCCAGATTCTAACGCTGCCGTCCAGGCTGTGCCAGCGGACACCGGGTCACGTGGTCCTTCTGCTTCCCAGAGAGGGGCTCATCTGTCAGCCAGCCGGAGTCCCGCCCCATGCGTCCCCCCAAGTACAAAACCCAGAGCACGTCAGTGGGAAAAGAAGCACTGGCCGGTTACAGGGCGCGCTGTTTAACGCTGAGCCCAAGGCTCTCAGACCTGCCCTCCGTCTCTCCCCATCCCCAGGAAGCTGTTGAGGGGGACCCTGGGGCAGGGTGGAATGTTCGGGATTCAGAACAACTGAGGAAGGGTAAATTAATGCTACTCTGTGTAGCTGGAATCCTTTTCTGGGCTTAGGATGTTCAAGCTGTACGGACAGAACATAAGGTGAACGTTCTCGTTTTCTTGCAGACTGAGTGTGTTATTCAATAGTGTTGTCCAACCTGTGCTACCCGGTCACGTCCCCAGACGTGTATCCCAAATACAGCAGTCTCCGTCGTGTAAAATGATCGTTCATTTCCACTTGTGAACAAAATAAACACAATTATTCTTATGGCGAAGCGTCTTTGGTGCCAGGCTAACAGCATACTTGGGGATTTGTGATGATGCTGAGAACGCATGCGCAAAACATTTTCAGGACCGTCTTGTCACTGCCCTGGCTCGCGCGGGTTTTCCCAGGGCTGTTAACCTGGGCCCTTCTCCTCCCACCTTCTTGCCCTCTCTTTCACCTTCAGGCTCTGTGAGAAGACCCTTGACGACATGGCTTTGTCAATGCTGTAATCAACACAGGACATGCATTCCTTGGGGGTGAAGGTGGCGCCGTACGGTGGGTCGTCCTGTGCTAGATCTTCCAGAAACTGGGATGGGTTCGGGGTAGGCAGCTGGAAATGGCCTTGGGCCAAGGCACGGGAGACATTTGCCGTGTTCAGTGCCTGTTATTTTCTAGCCCGGTGTGGATTATGGCCTCCCTGACGAGTGCAAAGTGCTGCCTGACCGTGTTGCCATGCGCATTTCCCTATGACTAACGACTTTGATCGTCTTTTCACATTTGATGGGCATTAATAAATTTTCCTTGGATCTTTTGCTCCATTTTTTAAAAAGTGTTTTGAAGATTTATTGATTTTGCTTTTAGCCTCCTAAATGAAAAGATAGATAGAACAGGTCTTGTTTAAAAAGTAAATTCAAAACCTACTTATCTACCAGCAACAATATAAAAAAAGTTTATTTATTTATTTGAAAGGTAAAGTTAGAGAGAAAAGGAGGAAACAGAGAGAAAGAGATCTTCCATCTGCTAGTTCGCTCCCCAAATGGCCGCAAGAGCAGGAGCCAGGAGCTTCTGCGTCTCCCACATGGGTGCAGGGGCCCAGAGACTTGGGCCATCCTCCACTGCTTTCCCAGGTACATTAACTGGATCAGAAGTGGAGAAGCTGGGACTCAAACCAGCACCCATATGGGTTGCAGGCACTGCAGGCTGTGGCTTAACCCACTGTGCCACAGTGTAGGCCCTCTTTGCTCCATTTTAAAATTGGGTTATTTGTCTTTTTGTTATTAAGTTGTGAGAGTTCTTTTCCCATTCTGCATACCAGACCCTTATCAGCTGCATGTTCTGTCATTCTGCAGGCTCTCTTTTTCTTTTCTTGATAATATCCATGGATGAGTAAAAGTTTGTAATTTTTCTTTTATTTATTTATTCATTCTGTCTTTTGCAGCTCGTGTTATTGATGTTATAGCTAAGCCATTGCTAAATCTAAGGTCATGAAGATTTAAACCTATGTTTTCTTCTAATATGTTTATGGTTTTAGCTCTTATATTTAAATCATTGATCCATTTTGAGTTAATTTTATTTATTGTGTGAGATGGAGTCCAACTCTATTTTTTTGCATACTCACTTCTTTTTAAAGCCTGTGGTGGTTTGTGACCATGTGAGAAAGGAGGACAGAGAGCCGGAAAACTCCCAGTTAGAAATTTAATGACGGGAGTCAGGGGCCGGCGCTGTGGTGCAGTGGGTAAAGCCACCTTCTGCAGCGCTGGCATCCCATATGGGCACTGATGTAAGTCCCAGCTGCCCCACCTCTGATCCAGCTCTCTGCTATGGCCTGGGAAAGCAGTAGAAGATGGCCCAAGTCCTTGAGCCCCCGCACTCTTGTGGGAGACCCGAGAAAGTACCTGGCTCCTGGCTTTGGACTAGTGCAGCTCCAGCCGTTAGGACCATCTGGGGAGTGAACCAGTGGATGGAGGACCCCTCTCTCTCTGTCTCTCTCTCTGCTCTGCCTCTGCCTCTCTGTAACTCCACTTTTCAAATAGATAAATAAATCTTAAAAAAAAAAAAAAGACAGGAATCAGTGAGGAATGTGAGTTTCAATGTATAGATTTTTTTTTTTTTTTTGACAGGCAGAGTGGATAGTGAGAGAGAGAGAGAGACAGAGAGAAAGGTCTCCCTTTTTGCCGTTGGTTCACCCTCCAATGGCCGCTTCGGCCAGCGCATCTCGCTGATCCGAAGCCAGGAGCCAGGTGCTTCTCCTGGTCTCCCATGTGGGTGCAGGGCCCAAGGACTTGGGCCATCCTCCACTGCCTTCCTGGGCCATAGCAGAGAGCTGGCCTGGAAGAGGGGCAACCGGGATAGAATCCGGCGCCCCAACCGGGACTAGAGCCCAGTGTGCCGGTGCCGCAAGGCAGAGGATTAGCCTGTTAAGCCACGGCGCCGGCCCAATGCATAGATTTTTTAAACATAAATAGCTTGGACGGAGTAGTTAGGTTTCACGATTTAAACACTCATGTCTGATCTCTGCGGAGAAATCATCTCCTCTCCACAAACTGCACTTTTCATTCCTCAAAAGCTATGGAATCTTTTGAACAAATAGATGTAAGCCATGGGGCATGTGTGTGCACGTGTGTGTACAGATGTAAGCCATGGGCATGTGCGTACACGTGTGTGTACAGATGTAAGCCATGGGCATGTGCGTGCACGTGTGTGTACAGATGTAAGCCATGGGCATGTGCGTGCACGTGTGTGTACAGATGTAAGCCATGGGCATGTGCGTGCACGTGTGTGTACAGATGTAAGCCATGGGCATGTGCGTGCACGTGTGTGTACAGATGTAAGCCATGGGCATGTGCGTGCACACGTGTGTACAGATGTAAGCCATGGGCATGTGTGTGCACGTGTGTGTAGAGATGAATGTGAGAGCTCAGTTTTCTCAAGAGATCTCCAGAACAGGCAGAATTCTCTCTTTTTACGGAGGCGTCATTTGTAGCTCCTTGAGGTCGAGGAACTTGTTCAAGGTCAGTTTCAGAGGCAGAATATGAATGAAGGGGTTTTCCAAAGCTTTATGTATAACCTAGATTATAATGTGATAATGACAATTTTCCGGGTCTCGGTGGCCAACAACCACAGAGGTTTCTGCCTTGTGTTACATGTTCAGTCTGAGTCACACTCTCTTCACTCTGTGTCAGTCTGGTGGAGCAGCCTATTTCTGGAACATTCTTTGTCTTAGGGCTTTGGGAAAAGAGAACATGGCAAACCAGGTGGGAGGACTTAAAGGTTCTGCTTCCGCTTGGATGTCACTTGTGTTAGCCCCTCACTGGTGTTAGCCAGAAACAAATCAGATGGTGGAGCCTGCAACAGAAAGATAAGGAGGTCTCCTTTCTCCCCAGGAGCAGGAGCAAAATTAAAAACCATAAAAGACTCTGTTCCAGGTCTCAGCTCCTCCGGTAACAGATGTGTGCCTTGCTTCTGCTCCCATACACAACACACTTCTTCTTTCCCAGAGTGGTCTGGAGGCCAAGGGGCCCAGTCGAGGATCTTGTGGCTCCTCCTTATCCGAGACTTGTGAGCCTAAAGGGTTAGGTTATGCCCCCTTCTGTACCTACTCGCAGGACTGCAGGTCAGGGAGACGACAGCGGGAACAAAGCCTTCCACCGGGAAAGGGCAAGGGTGGGAGATGCAGCAGCCACTGGCCCAGGGAAGCTTTGAGCTGTTCTGGGCGGGTGCGGCAGGGGGTCTCCAGGATGGGAAGGGTCTCGCATAGGCCCTGCTCCCACCTCCTGGGAGAGGTTCCCCAATCACTGTTCCGGGGTGTCCCTGGGCTCCACACTCGGGAGGGCCTTGTTCTTCCTGTCCTGGTCAGAGGCTAGGTCCTCCTTGGGGCAGCTTTTTTAGTCTGCTTCGTTCTCAGACCAGGTTGGGGACCAAGGATGATTTTGGGTCCCGTTAAGTGTCCCGGTCTCCCGAGGGCTGTGCTCATGGCTCTTTAGGTGGCACACTTTTCTACAGTGCTGGTTGTCTCATCTGTTTGCTTCAGTGCCATGTGCCAGGGTCACACACAGTTAATCACTGTTAGCTTGCGCTTCCTGAGCCTGTGGGAGAGGACCACATTCTCACTGGGTGAACCATCCTTTTCCAACTGGAAGGATTCACTGGACACCATGGTTGAGTTTTTTCTTTCATAGATTTTTTGATATGTAACTTACGTATTGTACAAGTCACCTATTATGAGCGTACATCTCAATGATTTTGGTAAATCTGTAGTTGTGCAGCCATCACTACAATCCAGCAAATCAGTTTTATAACATTTCATCACCCCCAAAATTCCTCATCCTCACTGGCAGTCCACCCTTGTTCCCACATGCAGCCGTCAGCAGTTGCTAATCTTCCCAGCTCTGTCAATTCGCTTTTTATGAGCACTTCTTAGAAACTGAATGCTAAATGTAGTTCTTTGCATCTGGTTCTTGTACTCGGCAGGATAGTTTGGAGATTCATGTTGTACCAAGTAGCAGTTTGTTCCTTTTGATCGCCAGTGCTCCACTGTGTAAATTGGCTACATTCCTTTGATCCATTCAGTCGCTGGTGGACCTGTGTGTTGTTTCAGGTTTGGGCTGTTGGCAACAAGGCTGCTATAACCACTCCAGTGTGTGTCCCTGTGCAGACACAGCTTTTCATTCCTCTTGGGAAGGTTCCTGGGAGTAGGTGGCTGGCTCTTATGATAAATGTATCTCTAACTTTTTAAAGAAATTGCTGAGTGGTTTTCCATAAAGGCTGTGCCAAGTTAAATCCCCACCAGCGACAGGGGAGGCTGCCATTTCTGCACGCCACGGAGTTGAGTTTGAATCAGCCTTGGTTCCTCAGCATTCCTTCCAGTTTCCTTTCATTGTGAGTTATGAAAATAGCTTGTCTCTTCCAAATCTCCAAGCCCCTGGATTTTTGGACTGTTCTTTTCCATCCCTACTGGAATTGTCCAATTCTTTTTTGAGCCTGTTTCTTCCTCGTGGTGCCTTCTCAAACACAGATAATTGCATCCAACATGTGCTATTCACATTCTCACCCCAGTCTCTTCAATTAAAGACAGAAACTCATTCAGTTCATCGTTCCCTTCCATGCTAATGCACACAACAGCTTCACCAAATGGCGCACACGCTACCAGGCTGCAGTAGCAATTTCTTTGGCATCCGGCGCAAAGACAATGGATTTTTGCCAGGGTAGCAGCCCACCTCTGGGAGCAGTTCCTTTTTTAGTCAGGAGGAGGTGCTGCACTGCAGTAACAAGTACTTACACATCACACAGATCCGCCCAGATAAGCCACACCTGTGCTCCTTAGCGCTCGTCCAGATCCCTGGGTGCTGGAGTTCCTGTGACCTGCACATTGCTTGTCTGCTGGGGGAAGGGAGAGGGGGACATGGTGAGTCGTGCACTCAGCCTGAAAGCTTATCTCCCCCTGGGCTAGTCAGGGCAGGTGATGTGGTCCATCCTGTGGGCAGGAAAACACAACAAATATTGAGAGCGACAGTGGACCCTATTACACTATGCCTTTTCTTTTAAATCCTGGGGACCTTGAATGAGAGAGTAACAGCTGTCTTTTTTTTTTTCTTCCAGATTTATTAACTTAATTGGAAGGGAGTTACACAGAGAGAGGGGGAGAGTGAGTGGTCTTCCATCTACTGGTTCATTCCCTAAATGGCTGCAATGGCCGGGTCTGTGTCTGGGTCTCCCAAGTGGGTTCAGGAGCCCAGTGCCATCCTCTGCTGCTCTCCCAGGTGCATTGGCAGGGAGCTGGATTGGAAGTGGAGCAGCCGGGAGTCAAACCGGCACCCATATGAGATGCCGGTGCTGCAGGTGGCAGCTTTACCCACTACACCACAACGCCAGCCCCAAAACAGCTGTTTTTCTGTGCTGGTTTTGTCCAGGGCTTCCTAGAGCAAGGCAAGACAGGGAGACGTTTCAAAATATGTTACTGAAAAGGCTTTGGGTTCCCACTTCTCTTTGTCTACCAGGCTGAAGGAGAAATTGGAATAGATGCATCGTCTTTTCTAGAGTTTGCTACCCAAAATCCAGTGCCCTTTGAGGCATTAGTAAATCAATTTCTCTTGATCTCCAGCTTAAATTGACCCACTTCTATTTTTTCCTTCCCAGCTGTCTTTTGGGGAGACATTGCCTTAGATGAAGATGACCTGAAGTTATTCCATATTGACCAGGTCAGAGAGTGGCCCAAGCAGTCGGTGGAGGAAGTGGGACACAGCACAGGTAAGTGCCACCTCCCGCTTCTCCTGTACCAGATGGGAGGGGTGGGGGCTCCAGCTGGGACAGGTGGGGACCCCCAGATGTCGGTATTTGACTTCTCAGCCTGGTGCCTGTTGTTTATGGAAACCCAACGGGGTCACCCTTCCTTCTCCACTCGGAACTGGGGCCTCCAAGCTTGCTGATCTTGCCAAGAAAATTTCCATTTGCCTCCTTATCAGAGGCCTCAGACCCAAGCTCCCTGTTGATTCTTTAGCCTCTGGCCTTGGAGTACTCTGACCCCAGACTGGGGAGCACTCCTGGGTGAGCTCAACTGGGGTCATGTCTGACCAGAGTGGGTTCACTCCCGAGGTGTAGTGCTCTGGTCTGGCTGACCACCCAACTGGCCAGGCTTCCTGCTCCCAGCACTGTTCCTCCCGCCTCACCCCTCCCCTGGGGGTCAAGAGTTACAGGATGGGTCTCCTGCTCTCTCGCCTCCAAGCCCACTGTGCTCAGCTGCCTTTGCCTGTGTGGGCTCCCTCCTCAGAGGTGGCCCAGGAGCGCCACGTGGTGGTAGCCGGTGTCCTGGGGTGGCTGCTGCTAGCATGTTATTTGGTGACTGGGGCTCCTGTGTGCCCAGTCCCTGCAGCCTTGCTTCCTCTCAAACCTTCTCTGGGCACCTGTCATGGGCCCAGAGCAGTGCTGGAGAAAGGGGGACACAGTGTGAGCCCTGCCTTCACGGATTCAATTCACACCAGGGAGACTGGGTATAGATCTGGTCAAGTCTCCAGGGCTCAGCTTTCCTGTCTGTGAAATGGGAACGAACCCAGCACTTGCCCCACAGAGGTTTGGGAGATGGACTCCACACCAGGCCCGTGAGACCTCAGAAAATGGAGCTCTCTTCTTCCTAAGAGGCTCCCAGTCTAGGGAGAGGCAGGCAGATAAACCCTAACCCATGTGGCCGGTGGGAAAGGAGCCAAGAGCATGGGGAGGTGGGGAGGGTGAGGGAAGGAGCCAGCCTGGGGAGTGGGTACTCAGGCGCTGTGTCCTGAGGGGTGGGCGGGGGTCCTGAGTGGGAGCAAGAGCCTTCCAGGTGGAGCCGTGTGGGGAGTGGGGAGTGGGAGGGCTCCCTTGGTGGAGGAACAGAGGGCAGTGTGGGTCGGCGTGCGTTAGTCTGTGTCTGTCTTCTTCCACTTGACTTTACGGTTGTGGGATTCACCTGGGGCTGGGTGGGACAGTCCACGCCTGCACTGTTGTGAGAGATTCTACTGCGTGGCTGTACCCGAGTGCGCGTGTTCTTCTCTTGACAAACATCCTTGGCGATGAGACAGAACTGCTTCTGACGTTCTTGTATGTATCTTTGGGTGGACACATGTGTTCGTACTCAGCAGTGGAGCTGCAGGCTCGTGGGGAATACTCAGGTTCTGCCTCGGTAGTACGACCCAAAGTGGTTGTGCTAATTTACACTCTCAGTGGGTGCACGTCCATTGGGCAAGCAGGGACAGCGTCCGTGTGGGATCAGGAAGGCCTTTGGAGTCTCAGCCTCCTACTCTGAGCCCACACAGTAGTCGGCTGATGGCCAAACACCAGCACCGTGCTCAGGACGACCCCTTCTGCTGCGCTGGTCCAGCTTGGGAGCTCAGGGTTGGCACAAGCGAGTGAGGCTTGAGCCAGGGCAAGGCTGTGCGGTAGCCAGCCACCACGCCAGCTCTGTGCCAGCTGCCTGAGAGTGGCCTTGGGGGAGATTAGCCGGAGGCTGCTGCAGGGAGGGGCCGTCTAACACTCCACTTGTGCCTCTCTCATGGCGTGCACCCAAGGTGGACGTGGGCTAAGCACTCGAGTGTCTGTCTTCAGTTTCCTTTGCCCTGTGAGCTGGTGGACAGCAGAGTTCACACACAAGTCCAGGCACCTTGAACCCAGAAGGCACTGGGTAGTGTTTGGGGAGGGGGGGAGCCTGAGGCAGAGAAGGAGGAGGGCACAGCCCAGAGCCGTCTTCCCGGGGCCTGCTGTGCCAGCGAGAGTCCTACAAGGGTGGCTGGAGCGTGGGTCACAGTCCCTGGCGTCACAGCCAGACCACCTGGACTTGGATTTCCGAGACGGGCCTCTGTTTCTTCACCTGTCAAATGGGTAGATTCCTCTCCTCACAGCGATGTCCTGAGGATGAAACCAAAAGCCATAAAGTGCTTTGCTTAGTACCTGGCGCATACTAAATGCACAATAAATATCAACCTGCTTCCTCCTCATCATCATTGTTTGTGTTTGCAGAGAGAATATTGACCTGGGAGGATCTGGCCCCTGAGGTCATGTTTTCTGGGGGGATTTGGGGACTTGGGCAGTGAGGCCCTTGGGCATGGCACTTTATGCCAGGGTGATCTTTCTCCTGGTTGCTGGTCTCTGGCGGCCTAGGGTTCCTTGCATCTATCTGGAATACTTATTTCATTTTCAGAAGGGGGAATGTTTTTGATTGTTTTGCTAATTAAACTGATACTACTTGATGTTTAAAAAAGAAAGAAAAATTCAATAGCCTATAATTGTATAAAGCAGAAAGGAAAACCTCT
This sequence comes from Lepus europaeus, assembly GCF_033115175.1. Lineage (NCBI taxonomy): Eukaryota > Metazoa > Chordata > Mammalia > Lagomorpha > Leporidae > Lepus > Lepus europaeus. The sequence continues at coordinate 32,599,034 of NC_084843.1, forward strand.
GTTATTTCAGTCCCAGGGACACCCATCAATGACTGTTTGCTGCATTCCTTCCAGGCTTAATGTTTGTAGGCCCATGCACGCAAATGCACACACGCACGTGTCTGTGTATATAAAATGTGTAAATACCTATATTTTACTATGTTTACATAAAGAAGTGTGTATGGTTTTTTTTTAAAGATTTATTTTATTTATTTGAAAGATAGAGTTACAGAGAGAGGTAGAGACAAAGAGAGAGGTCTTCTATCCGCTGGGTTACTCCCCAGATGACCGCAACGGCCAGAGCTGCGCCCATCCAAAGCCAGGGGCCAGGAGCTTTTTCCAGGTCTCCCACACAGGTGCAGGGGCCCAAGGACTTGGGCCATCTTCTACTGCTATCCCAGGCCATAGCAGAGAGCTGGATCGGAAGAGGAGCAGCTGGGACTAGAACCGGCACCCACATGGGATGCAAGCATGTCAGGCCAGAGCATTAACCCGCTGCGCCACAGCGCCGGCCCCGAAGTGTATATGTTCTAAACACGGAAGGGAGCCTACTCCACATGCTCTTGTATGATCGTGTTTGTCGCTTCATTCCACATCGCAGACACCAGGTGGGCAGTGCGGTCCTCTTGCTATTTTCGTGTCAGTCGTGAGCCATTGTGCAGTTCTGCCCTGTTTTGTCTAACTAAGCCCTTACAGACCCACAGGCAGGTTGCTTCCCTTATGCTTAGATCTTTAAACTTTGCCACTGATTTTCTTAAAAATTAATTAGAAAGACATCACACCTCTCCCTCCCACTTCCTACTTCCAGCTAGCTGCAGGATGATTCTTAGATACAAGCTGTTTCATTTCCAAGCTTTGGCAGACACCCCCATTTTAATTTTTTGAGTTGGGGGAGGGAGAAAACAAGGGGAGGGAGCTGGAATTTCTGCATGGGCACATGAGGGAGAAGGACTTAAAGACCTGAAGTGCAACCCCAAGGCCTCCTGGTTTTCCTCTGAACTTGGAGCTCCCTCCTGGCTGCAGAGCAAAGTGATGTCAGGTGCCCTAGAGATGGCCCAGTCAGCATCCTTCTTTTTCTTAAATATTTTTATTTATTTATTTGGCAGGTAGAGTTACAGGCAGTGAGAGAGACAGAAAGGTCTTCCTTCCATTGGTTCACTCCCCAAATGGCCACAGTGGCCAGAGCTGCGCCGATCCAAGGCCAGGAGCCAGGTGCCTCCTCCCGGTCTTCCATTACGGTAGAGGAGCCCAAGCACTTGGGCCATCCTCCACTGCCCTCCCAGGCCACAGCAGAGCTGGCATCCTTCTTTTGATGGGCCCAATGTTAATTCAGTCAGCAGCAGAATCAGGCCTAGGGCTCAGTTGCCCCCACCCAACCCCTAGGCTGCTGTGTTCTCCCCTGGGCCAATGTGCCACCCAATTGCCACCGGGAAGGAACTGACTAGCATGTGGGTAACCCACCTTTGCTGTCACTGTGGTCTTTCTGGGTCGGGGGTGAGCCAGGGCCTGGTGTCCAGGCTGATTGCAGAGCCCCCTCAAGGCACTGCTGTGGCCACAAAGACAGGCACCAAGGGCTTTGGGGAGCGCTGTCGCTGTTCACTTTGGGACTGCAGGCTTACGAGGATTGCATTCTAGTTTGTCTCCCTGCCCCTAGTCTCTCGCTCCCCACCCTGCCTCCAGATGATCTTCCTGGCAACCTTGCAGCCACTGCGGTGGGTTGGAAGGAAAGGCTGTGAAGTACTTAGCACAGTACCTGGCACATAGCAAATGTTAACCCTGTGTCCCCTCCCTCACTACCACGCTCTGCCGCCCCTACAAGTTCACGTCTACCTGCAACCTCGGAGTGTACGCATATTTGGGAATAAGGTCTTTGCAGGTCTGTACAGTGAATGATCTGGAGAGGAGATCAGCCTGCATGGAGGGTGGACCCTGAATCCGTTGACTGGAGTTCTTATAGGGAGAGAAGAGGACCCTGAGACACAGTGGGATGGGGGCCGTGAGGACAGAGATGGAGCTTGGCGGGATGTGCCCACAAGCCAAGGAGCACCACCAAAGCTTGTCGGGAGCCCCACAAGGTAGGCAGTGGCAAAGGAGGCGTTTCCCCCAGGCCCTTCCCAGTGAGCGTGGCTTTGCCAACACCCTGACTCCAGACACACGGCCTCCGGAACCGTGAGAGAGCAGGGTCCCATGGGCAGAAGGCCCCCCAGTGTGTGGTCGTTCCTAGAGCAGTGCTAGGAGACTCACGCACTGTGCCGCTTAGCACCCCCGGCAGCCCCTGCTCGCGGGAACCGCTCCTGCGCTTGGCTCTCAAGGCCCTGCACACTCTGTCCACAACCAACACATCCAGGCTCCCTTTCCTGTCCTGGTCCCGCAGCCAAACACCATGACATCGTGTCTGTCCACGCCCTGGGCTTCCTTCCTTGCAGCCTCCTGCTCCAGCTGCTGCCTCTGTCACAGTCCCCATTCTACAGAGAAAGCAGTGGAGGCCCAGCGAAGGCCGGTGACTCACCCAGGCGCTGCGGCCACTGTGCATTCCTCACGCTCCTCACTCAGCCCAGCTGTCAGCTGCACAAGACCACCTGGGTGCGCAGGCTCTCAGGGCGGGGCTCATGTGGGGCTGGGAGGGAGAGGGCTCGGATGTCCAGCCCCGCTGCGGACAGGCCCGTTCCCCCGCCATGGGAGCTTCGGGGCGAAGAGGTGGCAGCCTTTTGGATGTGTGGGGGACATGGAGGCAAGAGTGTATTCTTCAGGGGAGAGAAAGTCCTTCTGTGTGCATTTTATTTGCAGTGAGAAAAATGGGAGCTCCGGGCAGGCATGGGCCAAGCTGTTCTATGAATGGGGCCCTTGAATGGGCACTGCAGAGTTTCCTAAAGCTGCTAATCGGATTAGCTGTGTAGTGAAGGAAGTACTTAGTGGGAGACACACACAGACATGCACACGCACACACACACACTCCCGCCCTCTCGCATCTACTTCGATGTGTCGGGGGGCTGAGTTTGCAGACCCCTGTCCTCTTGGCCATGCACTGTGTGGCAGGGAGACTTGGGGGACACGCTTTGCACTTTCTGTTTTTTTCCTAAAGAGCCCAGGAAGTCAGCTCAGGGGATATCTTGTCTCGCGGCGTTCTCCATCCGGATAATGGATCTGATTTCTTGGTCTCTGTGATGAGGCTGGGAGCCGGGAGCTGGTTTTCATTACTTACTGGCTCTGACGGAAGCTGATGTCTCCGCCTTGTCTATTCCGAGCCGCTGGGCCATGTCCATCTCCGCTTCGCAAGCCTGCCTTGCCCCCCACCCTCGCTTCCTAAGCTCCCACTGCCTGTGTAGACATCTGCACAACCCCAGTGGTTTGGGCATCCGGGTTGGATGTAGTGCATCAACGGGACAGAGGCCAGGACCTGCCTTTGGATGGCTTGCGTCCCCTCCCTGGGCCTCACCTCAGAATCAGGAGGTTTCTTTCCTGGCAAACCCTCTGGCTCCTAGACTTCCTCTTCCTCTCTGGCTGTGACCTGGAGGGGCTCATGTTACCCTCACCTGGTCTCAGGGCTCCCATGTGAGCAGAGGGGCTGATGAAGCCGCATTCTCCCTTCTTTCAAGCCAGTTGGAGCTCTGCCTTTGAGCTCCGGTGCTTCAGGCCAGAGAAAAGAGGGGGCCCAAAGGTATCCCCGAGCTAACTTTAAGCCTGGAAGGTGGGTGCACACCTGGAAGGTCCCAGTTCTCCCAAACCAGAGAGCTCTGATGCCAGGTCTCCATGCTGTGCTATCCAAGGTCAAGGGTCTAAAAAGCCCACGTTCCTTTGTTTCTGCGACAGTTTTAGCTCCAAGGCTCTCGTGAGAGCTCACGAATGAGGTAGTCTTAAGCAGCCCCAGGGACAGGCTGTGGCTTTCCAGCCTGTGCCCCCAGGTTCTGCGGACATGACCCCATGATTTCAGCATCGGGTGGGAGCGCCACTCATAGGGGTCTAGCTGAGGCCTGGGCCAGTGCGATGTCCCATGGAAGAGATGATGGCCTGAGGGTATGAATGAATGCCAGGCTACCGTCTTGCTGGGGCACTTCATTCATTCAAGTCTGTCTTCTCTCACATCATACATTGCCAAGGGCCATCTCTGAGAGGCTGTGTGGCCCCTATTGGAGGGCGCTCTCCTACTCATCCCCACCCCTGCCTCTCTCCTCTTCAGTGTGGGGTGAGGGGGGCCCAGAGCTTATCTTGATGACTTTTGCTGTACTTAGCATTTTGAGGGTCACAGCCTCCTCTGAGGGCCTTATAAATGCTATGGGGGGTGGCGCTGTGGCGTAGTGGGTAAAGCCACTGCCTGCAGAGCTGACATCCCATATGGGTGCTGGTTTGAGTCTTGGCTTTTCTACTTCTGATTCGGCTCTCTGCTATGGCCTGGGAAAGCAGTGGAAGATGGCCCAAGTCCTTGGGCTCCTGCACCTGCTTAGGGAAACCCAGAAAAAGCTCCTGGCTCCTGGCTTCAGATCGGCTCAGCTCTGGTCATTGCCACCATCTGGGGAGTGAACCAGCGGATGGAAGACCTCTCTCTCTCTCTCTACCTCTGCCTCTCTGTAACTCTGCTTTTCAAATAAATAAATAGATCTTTTAAGAAAAAAATAAATGCTATGAGCAGCATTTCTCTGAACAAGCACACACTTGCACACACACACAATTCCACTTGCACTTTCAAGAGGTTTAACTACCCATAGATTACACGTTACAAAATGCTGCCTGCGGCCTCCCTCTCCTGTCCTGTGGGACATGTTCACACGGCAGCCAGCACTGGGAGGGCTGCAGTGTGAAAAGCTGTGGTGGTGGAGGCAGGCAGGCCTGGGCTGCGGCCATGGTTGTGTATCCATTAGCTGTGGGACTTATGTATTGATTAGTTTGGGGACTTACCGTAACTCGTTCCTTCATTGTAAGATGGGAAAATAGCACCTGTCATACAGTGGGGACTAAATGAGTGCAGTAGGTAAGGCATTGATTCCAGGGGCTCACACCCAAAATCCCTCTGCTGGCCCACTTGTGGGTCCCAGCCCCTGTGCTCCCTAAATGCCTAACTCTTGAAAGTCTCCATGCCGCTGCTCTGCCAGATCCATAGGACGCTGGAGCTGGGCCTGCACCAACACGCTCCTATCAGATCCTTGGATTTGCAGCCCAGCCCACACCCGGGAAATCACAAAATCAATCCTCATCATAAAGACTTCCTTCATTGTTCTGAGCCCAACTCTGGGGCCACAGAGGGAGGGAAAGAAAGATCTTAGCCGGCGCCGCGGCTCACTAGGCTAATCTTCTACCTTGTGGCGCCGGCACATCGGGGCACCGATCCTGTCCCGGTTGCCCCTCTTCCAGGCCAGCTCTCTGCTGTGGCCAGGGAGTGCAGTGGAGGATGGCCCAAGTTCTTGGGCCCTGCACCCCATGGGAGACCAGGAGAAGCACCTGGCTCCTGCCATCGGAACAGCGCGGTGCGCCGGCCGCAGCGCGCCTACCGCAGCGGCCATTGGAGGGTGAACCAACGGCAAAAAGGAAGACCTTTCTCTCTATCTCCCTCTACTGTCCACTCTGCCTGTCAAAAATTAAAAAAAAAAAAAAAAAAAAAAAAAAAGAAAGATCTGCAAGTTGACCAGAGCCTGGGTCCTCTTTAATAATAATCAATACAAAGACTGATAATCACTACTCTGGTTGTGTGGTAACTGTGGGTTAATTGCTTTACATCCACAATCTCACCTGATCTTCACATAGCCAAGACCGTTAGTGCCTATAGACGTCATGCCTAATGTTCCCATGCAATTGCACAGCTAACTACTGGCAGAGTCAAGATTAGGTCTTAATCAACTAAGGTCAAGGGCTCTGCTGACTTGTATACTCTGCTGCTTTGAGAAAGTAGCTGGCCTCACTCACCACTAACCCTGTCCCCTTGAGCTGCTGTAGACTGGGCTCCGTCACTGCCCCAAGGTAGTGGTAAGGAGCCGGATGGTTCCCGTGGGCTTGTGGGGACCACGCTCATTCTGCCCTCCATGGCCTCGCTTGCCATTGGTATCCCCTTCCTCCACCAGCCGGTCAACCGTGGCAACTTGTCTCTGTACCAAGAGGCCATTGGGGTTCAGACTGAGTGTCTGGTGCCTCACATCCCCAGCTGGAAGCAGTACCCTCAACAAAAGACAGTCTCACACTGTGACTGGGCAGGCCCACGCCACCTTGCAGGGCATGTTGGCAAAGGGCATCCTTAGCTACATGGCCAATAGCATCCCCGATAGCATCTCCTTACTGGGCCTCTTGTATTGATTCCCAGATAGAAAAGGTCCTTAGGTCTTCTCTGAGCAGGAGAGAGTGAGCCAGGGTTCTCCCCCACTCCTCCTGTGCCCCTTCCAGCCTTCCTATCCCCCGACCTGCAGGCTGTCCAGCTGCTCCCCCCATGAGACTTCTTGGCTTGCACAACTGAGGACTTGGTCTTCGTGTGGGGGTCTCCTAGTCTGTCCTGCTCTGCACCCTCCCCTGGGGCCTGTCCCTCTGCAGTGCCAGCTCCCTCCTTAGCATGGCCTTCTCGCCCTTGTTCCTTCCTTCAGGTAATGAATACCTGCTGAGGCCGGCGCTGTGGTATAGCATGTGTAAGCTGTGTGGTGCCAGCATCCCATAGGGACACCGGTTCATATCCCAGCTGCTCCTCTTCTGATCCAGCTCTCTGCTGTGGCCTGGGAAAGCAGAAGGTGGCCCAAGTGCTTGGACCTCTGCACCCATGTGGGAGACCCAGAAGAAGCTCCTGACTCCTGGCTTTTGATAGGCTCAGCTCTGGCCGTTGTGGCCCTTTGGGGAGTAATCCAGTGTGTGGAAGACCTGTCTCTGTCTCTCCCTCTATCTGTCTATAACCCTACATCCTAAATAAATAAATAAAATCTTGGGTAGCGTAGCAGGTGAGGCCACCACCTTCAGTGCCAGTGTCCCATATGGGCGCTGGTTCAAGTCCCAGCTGCTCCACTTATGATCTGGCTCTCTCTGCTGTGGCCTGGAAAAGCAGTGGAAGATAGCCCAAGTGTTTGGGCCCCTGCACCTATGTGGGAGACCCGGAAAAAGGTCCTGGCTCCTGGCTTCAGATGGGTGCAACGCCAGCCGTTGCGGCCATTTGGGGAGTGAACCAGAGGATGGAAGATCTCTCTCTCTGCTTCTCCTTCTCTCTCTGTATAGCTCTGACTTTCAAATAAATAAATAAATTTTTTATTTTATTTTTTATTTTTTGACAGGCAGAGTGGACACTGAGAGAGAGAAACAGAGAGAAAGGTCTTCCTTTTGCTGTTGGTTCACCCTCCAATGGCCGCCGCGGCCGGTGCGCTGCTGCCGGCGCATCGCGCGGATCTGAAGCCAGGAGCCAGGTGCTTCTCCTGGTCTCCCATGCGGGTGCAGGGCCCAAGGACTTGGGCCATCCTCCACTGCACTCCTGGGCCACAGCAGAGAGCTGGACAGGAAGAGGAGCAACCGGGACAGAATCTGGTGTGCCGGCGCCGCAGACGGAGAATTAGCCTATTGAGCCGCGGCGCCGGCCAAATAAATAAATTTAAAAAAATAAATAAATAAAATATTTAAAAATAAATACCAGCTGGGGAGCTCTTTGGGGCTGCACACCAAGGACCTGGTGTGATTGACTTTTTCTCCCACCATAAGGAGACGGGGTTTGATTGCTGGGATTATTGCCATGCTCTGGGAGCACTGGAGGCTTGAGGTGGGCCCTGGGGTGCAGAGCTCCTCCCTGAGCAGGCTGACCCAGTGCCATGGCTGTCATTCAGGCAGGAGTTGGTGTTGGGTCCAGCCTAGGGATCCCGAGAGCCAGGCAAATGGCATCAGAGAGGCTTTAGGTAGGCTTCTAGCTCTGTGATGGAAGTTGGAAAGAACATAGCAAGGGCCCCTAGTCCTTGTGGGAAGTGGGGATTTGGGAGTTGGCCTGAGATCACGAGATGTGGACAAGCGTCAGAAATAAAGCAGACATCCATAAATCCGAATCAGGCCCGGGTCAGAGCCAGAGCAGAAGCGAGGATGATGTTGAGGGCCAAATTCAAACTCCTTAGACCCCGCTGCCTGAGGACAGGGCTGGGGGCAAAGCCAGGGCCGGGGCTCAGCCCTCAGACAGAGCAGTCAGCAGGTGCTAGCCAGGAGGGGAGGAGGCCTTCGGGCAGGAGCTGGGCAAGGTCTGGCTGCTATTCCACCCGTAAAGTTTTTAATTTGGGAAGATGATTTGAGATCATAAAGAGGCATCTGATAGCGTACATCTGCTCCTTGGGAAGGAAGAAAGAATGCAACATAAGGATTCTATCATCTCTTTCTCTGGGGCCTCATTCGGGGGCTGACTTATGCCTTGGACTGAAGCCAGAGTTCACTGAGAACTTGAAGTGTTGGGAAAAATAAATTCACCTTTAAGTTGATTTTCACTGTGACTGCATTTGTCAGGATTTGGAGAAGCTGGGCTGGGAGTCCACCTGGGACCCCAGTGGGGTGCAGGGCCAGGCAGGGCATGGGCGGTGACTACCCGTGAGTATGCATCCAGGGTGGCTGTCATCCTCAGGACTCATGACTCTGGGGGCTTCGTCACAGTGGGTGGACGACTTGGACAAACTGGGACAAGTAAGAGTTTAGCAGCTGATGGTCCAGCCAAGGTTCTTTCAGTTGCAAGCTGCAGAATCCCACTCAAGAGAGCTCAAGTCAAAGCGTCTGCTTTAGGAGTACATTTTCCTAGCCATCTAAGGACAGAAGCAGAGGAGAGCCCGTCTCTTGGGGACTGAGCTAGGAATGAGAGAGAAGGCGCAAAGCTGAATTCTCCTCTCTCGCTTTTGCTTCCGTCTCCTCTTCTTGCACCTGCCCCAGCATGGCCATCCTGCCTGCCTGTGCGTCATGATTGCTCAGCCCACGCCAGTGCAGGGGTTCTGTGGAAGTCTGGAGAGTGGGAAGAACCTAGCAGGGAGGGAGCTCCAGTGAGCCCAGAGGAGCTGAGGACGAGCCTTGGGGGAGGGGGGGGGTGGGGGGGGATAGTGGAACAGGGCAGCTCCTGAGAAGAATGAGTGATAGAGCAGCCCTGGCTGGGAGGCGATGGGTGAGCAAACTGACCCCTGGGCAGGTCCAGCTTCCTTTTGGGTTAACCTGGCTTTTGGGGGCCGAGCCTGCTAATCCCACCCTAGCTCCGCTGTTTGGAACATCATGTTCATGGGAAAATGCTCTGTGAATTCCCATCGGCCATCTTAATCTGTGGAATTTGGGGCCAGCCTCTTGAGGGTTGGAGACTGCTGGCATCAGATGAGGATTCGACCTTGGCCTCTCGGCTTTGACCACAGAAGGCTCGCTTCACCTTCAGTCACCAGCATCTGCGTTCACTGCATGTGGGTCCACGTTCACTCTTCCTGAGCTGTGTGTGCGTTTTGGTTCGTGCTTATTGTTATGAAATTCTGTGTTTCCTAGACTTAATTTAAATGGTAGCTGTTATCTGAAGCAGATTAAAAGGAAATACTCCCACTAAAGGCATTTTATTTATGTCATCCTCCAATAAATGTGCCCAGTATTGTGGTCCTAGATTTAACAACAACAACAAACACACTTGCTTCTCACCCTGACTTTAAAGAACACTGTGGTAAATCCTTTGTTAATAAAATATAGGATCCATGATCCCATAAGTAATAGCCTCCTAATTTTTTAACTTGGCATTTTGTGTTTTTTAAAGCTATGCATCTTTATTCTTGTATTTCTTTTCAAGATTTGTTTATTTGAAAGGCAGAGAGGGAGAGACAGAAAGCTCTTCCATCCGCTGGTTCATACCTGGAATGACTGCCAACAGCTGGGAGAGGGCCAGGCTAAAGCCAGGAGCCAGGAACTCCATCCGGATCTCCCCGGGGGTGGCAGGGACTCAAGTACTTGAGCCACCACCTGCCGCTTCTCAAGCGTATTAGCAGAGAGCTGGATGGGAAGCACAGAGGCAAGGCCCCAGACCGGCCCTCCAGGATGGGATAGGACTGTCCCAATGGCAGCTTAACCCTCTGCGCCACAGTGCCTGCCCCGTTCTGGTCTTTCTTAGCCTTTTTAGGTGGGTGTACTTTGTTACAGCTGGAAACTGACTTTTGTTGCAGATACACTTACTACTCAAGCAGTTTCTTAAAAAAAATCTTTTTCAAATTTTCTTGAGTGGCAGAAAGACACAGAGACAGAGAAGAGAACTCCCACCTACGGGTTCACTCCCCCGATGTTCCCACCAGCTGGGGCTGGCCCAAGGCTGCAGCTGGGAGCTTGGAACCCCACCCAGGTCTCCCAGGTGGGCCGCAGGAGCCCAGGCACTGGAGCATCATCTGCTGCCCCCCGAGTGCACAGTAGCAGGAAGTGGGAATCAAGATTCAGAGCCAGGCATCGAACTCAGGCGCTCCAGTGTGGCATGCAGACATCTTAGCTGGTGTCTCGACCACAGGCTGAACGTCTGCCCCTACCGAAGCCGTTCCCTACTGGGCATGAGACTGAGCTAAGTTGGTTTTGGACAAAACCAGTGCCTTCAAGTTGCCCGTCACACGGCAAACACTGGGCTGTCACTCCCCCTTGGGAACCTCAGTTCCCTTTCCTATAAAATGGAGGGTCGGACTCTAGGCCAGGAATGAGCCTCTTGGTCCTCTTGCCAAGTTCCCTGGATGAGATGGGGACTGGATACGCAGTGCCTGCTGCCCGCATTGCTAAGTAGGTCACCTCCGTGCCTGTGGGCCTCCTTCCCTTGATGCCGCTTGCTTGGGGCTTCAGCACAGTCTGCTTACAGACCCAAGACCTCCCAGACAAGATGCTGGCAGAAATGGGGCTGTGCCTTCCCTCTGTCCCTTCTTGGAAACCAGCCAACAGCAACGGGCTGAGGAGAGGAGGTTAGGAAAGCTAGAGCCACACAAGGGATGGGGACCGAGCACCCGGCGACAAGTAGGCCTGACCATAAAGGCTGGTGGTGCACCTTGAGGGACAGCCTGTGGCCCTGCTGCCATGAGCTGCAGTGAGGCCCCCTGTTCTGCTCACCGGGGACTGGTGTCAGGGTGGCTTCTGGGGCTGTTTACGCCGAGGTCTGCGGGTCACTGTTGCCATGGTTTCCAAGGAACTCCATAGAGGGAAGATGATGATGGTGGCGGAGTCCCCGGTGGAACCCACTCTGTTCTGGTCGTCTTATTTCTCTGTAGTCCCCTTCCAGGAGCCTTGTTTGACCCCAGACCCTGAGAATAAAGCCGCAGCTGCTGGCCTTGGCTCTGAGGCTGTGGACTTTATCCGCCCACCTCCAGCTCCTGCTGCCCCTTGCTTCTGCTTCCCGGGGGCTCCACACCTTTCCATCTGGGGACCTTGGCTGCTGTTGCCCAAGGAATCCCTCTCTGACACTGACATCACCTAAAGGCGTGACTTTCCCATTCACTCTGCAGCCCAGAGGTCCTAAGCGGTCAGTCCACCCGCCAAATCTGGTCTGCAGATGTGTTTTGTTTGTTTTGTAGTGCTTACATTTTTTTAATTCACTGCCAACATTTGAAAATGATATTTCTCATGAAAATCCAGAACTCTGGCTCCTCTGGAAATGTTAGAAGATCTGGCCACACTGGCCCAGCCGTCCCACATGGCAACCATCAACGCGGTTGCATAATGGTGGGCTGGACTCGGCAGGGGCAGGCACTCTGTGTTTTGCCACAGTCCTCACCACTCCCTATGCATCTTTCTCATCAACCTTTTTAAACTCGCATGTGTTAGCTGTTTTCTACACCCTGTTAACATTTTTAAAGTGTATTTATTTATTCTTATTTCTTTGAAAAGCAGAGAGAGAGAGAGAGAGAGAGATTTTCCCCCAGTAGCTGGGTCTAGTCCAGGCTAAAGCCAGGAGCCAGAAACTCCATTCAGGTCTCCCACATGGGTGGCAGAGACTCAAGTACTTGAGCCTGCACCTGCTGCCACCTAAGGTGCACACGAGCAGGAAGCTGGGTAGGAAGAGGAGGCAGGACGCGATCCCAGGCATTCAAATCTGGGATGCAGGCCTTCCAATCAGTGGCTTAACTCGCTGCACCACAGCACCTGCCCTTCCCCCAGCTGTTGGTATTTGAGGTTGCATATTGGCCAGTGGGTAAGGGGCACCACCTTGGGCTCTAATCCAATTCCCATGATACTGATCAAGGCCACTCTTCCATTCTCCATCAAGGAAGGAGGGTCATAGAGCTCCATGTGTTACCTAGTGGCCTGGAACAAGATCCTTCTTCCAGGCTCACCTCCTCGTTGTAGAGCGTCCATTCCTGGTGCCTGCTTATGACGCAGTGTGCCTGCCATGTGCCCGGCTCTGGGAGGCAGTGGGGGGAGCACAGAAAAGGCAAACAGAGGGTGCACGCGGTGCTCCCAGGGGAAGGTGCATGGCCTGGCACAGGAGTTGGCATCAGCACGAGCACTTGTCAGTGGGATGGGGCTGATAATAGGCATCAGCCCCTCTGAAACAAAGGGGCCATTGCATTGGTGACGTGGCTGCCACCCAACAAAGTACTAGTTGCCTTGACCTCTGCTTGCTGACGTTCTGTCTTAAAGGTGAAGCCGCGGCTCTGCAGCCCTTGAACCCCCAGCTGACTTCTGGCTGGGGAAGGTCCTCGGCAGGCGACGGAGCACCTGCTCCACTTTGTGCCCCTCCCCTCCTGTTCCCCGTGAGAGGGCTAGGCTGGGGCTCTGTCTTTGATCTTTCCTGTCTTTGATTTCCCGAGCTCCGTGCTACTCTTTCTATGGCCCAATAACTGGGGCTTGCACTGTGAGACATCCGTAAATCTTTCTTGGCCATTTGGTCATCCGTGCGAAGGCCGTGTGTGAAAATCTTCCTGAGATGTTTATGAAGACAAACGTGTGCTTCTCTGGAAGCACTTTTTACCTGGCAGCGAGGAAGTCCTAACCCCTGGTGTAGGTGACCCTTTCTGCTTCCCCGAGAGCAGGTTTAATCTGGCAACCATGAAACTCTGCTTTGGGGGTGTATTTAATTGCCTTCCTGTCTACACTGAAACTTTTCCTCCTTCCTTCTCTGCCCACGTTGGAAAACTTGGGGAAAAGAGCAAGGACTGGGAGTCAGACTCTGGGCTCTGCGCCATACCAGCTGGTGACCACAGGCCAAGTGCTTTACCTTATGGAGCCTTAGTTTCCTTGTCTGTGAAATGGGGACAACAATAATAATACCTACCCCCAGATGCAGTGAGATTAACTGATGTAATATATGCAAATGCTGGTCAGTCTAGTTTACTCCATTGAAACAGGATGTATTTGTACCGCATCTGCTATAAACGCCACATGGTTGGAGAGACACGGTGTCCTCTGTGTCCTTAAGGAATCACGTTTCCTGTAGGGGTGACAGACTGGCTCACCAAGAATGGCATGCCAGGGCTAGGAGCCCCCTAGCAGGGAGGGACTGTATCTGGTCTGTTTGCCTGTTCCTGGCACCTGCCTGGTACAAAGACTGGCATGGAGAGGTAGCCTGCAGAAACTTGTTCAACGAGCGAATGAACGAGTACAAACCATGAAGAGATGTAAACAGAGCATGGCAGGGAGCTGGCCGAGGGGCTTCGGAGGGTTTTGATTAGGGTTGCCATGTGGCAGACACTGCAAGTGGAAGGCAGAGCCTGAGCAAAGTCCTGGGGCAGGGCCTAGCCAGTGGACACTGAGCAGCCCAGGGATCTACAATTGGTCATCAGAGGAGAGGGTGAGCATCGGGGCGGGGGGAGGCTCTGGGGGAGCGTGGGGGTCAGACTCAGGTAGGGCTGGGACTGGGGACTGCTCCTCTCCTCCACATGCTCCCCCCTTCCCCACCCCATGCCCCGGAGGTCTTTGCCTCTCCCCTGACCCTTCCTCCATTCTCTGGGAGGCCCCACTTGCCCACCTGTCCGCATGAGCTCCGCCCCGGCTGTGTGAATCACCGCTATTTGCTCCTTCCCAGCGCCTGGTCCCGTGAAGTGCTCATTTTAGGTGCTTAACAAATTTTCTCAGTAAACAGCCCCCCCCCCCCCCCAAAGGAGAACTCTGCTTCCGCCAGACTCCTCATGGTGGAGCAGTACCGTTGCATTCTTCATTTTGCTGAGCCCATGGCCGGACAACAGCACCTCGATTTTGCCTTTTTTGTCACCGCTCAAGGCCCAGCTTCTTCAGCAGGATTATGTGGCTCTCAGTCCAGTTGGGCTGCTGTCACAGATGGCACTGATGGGCTCACTTAAAGACAACAGGAATCAGTTTCTCAGAGTGCTGGGGGCAGGGAGGGGGCTCCCGCTCCAGGTGCCCTCAGATGCACCTGCTTCCCAGTCCACACCTTCTCTGTGTGGCAGATGGCACGTGAGACCTGGCTGCAGTCCCTCATATGGGGACACTAACCCATTCGTGAGGGCTCAGCCCTCCTGACGTCATCCCCGCCCAAGGGCCTCCCTGCAAATGCCAGCAATTGGGGCATTCGGATTTCAACATGTGGATTGTAAGAGAGACAAGACGCTCCGTCTGCAGCGTCTGCCAGATGAAGTGACGCTTCTGGGATGTGTTTGCCACGTCCTTGACCCCTGTGTCTCCTGGACACAGCCTTTCTTGTCTCTCCACGCGAGCTGTGAGGGAGCACAGGGAATCACCATTTCTGTCTCCAGTGTGGGTGTTTTTCCTTCTGCGGAAGAGTTGTTTTTACTTTGGGGAATTCATCTTTCTGAAATATAAATGTTTTGAAGGTTTTGAATATGTCCAACTGAATTTTCTTTTTCTTAAACTTGCCAAGTTATTCCCATTCTAGCTTTAAGAAATAACTTGTGTTTTTTTTAAAAAAAGATTTATTGATTGATTTGAAAGACAGTGATGGGGGATGGATGGGAGTGACAGAGAGAGACAGAGAGAGACAGAGAGAGAGAGAGATCTTTCATCCACTGGTTCATTCCTCAAATGGCTGCAACAACCAGCACAGCACCAGGCCAAAGCCAGGAGCCTAGAACTCCATCCGGGTCTCCCACATGGGGGCAGGAACTCAAGTCCTTGAGCCATTGTCCGCCGCTTCTCAGGTACATTGGCAGGGAGCTGGATCTGAGGTGGAGCAGGGGGCACTTGAGTGGGTATTCCAATATGGGATGCCTTTGTCGCAAGCGGTGGCTCAAGTTAGGTTTTTCCATAGTGTGTTTGTTTATGTATAAGCTTTCTTTCAATCCATTTAAGTTTTATTTGGGGGTAGAGTTAATAGCTCTTCCTATAATTGTTGTTGTGTTTTTTTTTTTTTTTTTTTTTTTTTTTAAGATTCATGTATTTGAAAGGCAGAGTTACAGAGAGGGGGAGAGAGAAAGAGAGATCTTCCACCCGCTGATTCACTCCCCAAGTAGACGCAATGGCCAGAGGTGGGCCAGTCTGAATCCAGGAGCTAGGAGCTTCTTCCAAGTCTCCCACGTGGGTGCCGAGGGCCAGGAACTTGGGCCATCTACTGCTGCTTTCCCAGGTGCATTAGCAGGGAGCTAGATTGGAAGTGGAGCAGTGGGACCTGAGCCAGTGCCCATACGGGATGCTGGTGTCGCAGGTGGCGGCATTATGTGCTATGCCACAGCACCAGCCCCTATAATTTCTGAATAACAATTTCACATCATCAGCTTCAGTCTTCCCCCGTGTGACGCTGTCTCCTGTCCCACAGTGGGCATGCCTGTCTGTGGTGCTGCGTTGCCTCCCACTCACCAGCTGTGTGTTCATGCTCACTTCTTCGTGCGTTTCGATACTGGGTGGGTCTCTTTCCTCACTGCCCTTGCTTTTTATCTCTAGAAATGTCTTGAATGGTCTCGCCCGTTTATTCCCTCTGTTGAATTTGAGAATGACTTTCTAGTAACCTCCGGGAGCGTCCCAGCCAGACCCTCTTAGAACGTGGGTCACTCGTAACTTCCTTTACTCATTGATAGCATTGCCTGTCCCAGTGGGGAGCACAGACGCTCCTTTACTTATTACTGTTTTTATAAACCTCAGTACAAACGTATGCTTCTCCTCTTGCATTCGTACGCACTTCCTGGTAAAGTTACCCCGGGTTGTGTATCTGGACTCCTCTGAATGGGCCCTTCTCAACTACCCCCCCCCCCCGCCCCGGGCAAATTGTCTTGATTAGGTCTCAGAGAGCCGCCCAGGGCTCTTGCTCCCTCTCTCCCAAGTCCCCCTTGTCCTGTTGCCTAAGCAGCTCTCCTGCGCGTCCCTCCCCTCCTCCCCCCAGCCCCGCCACCCTTCCCGACATCATCAATTCCTGCCTGGAGAGCAGCGCCGACATCCTGCTGGCTGCACCCTCTGCAGCACCCCCCACCCCCGGGCATGGCCGCGTGATCGCCGCCTTCCATCGGCCGGGCCTGTCCCAGGCTGAAGACACAGTGCAGAAGATGGAGGTTGCCTTTTGGAGGGCATGGGGGCGTGGGCAGACCATAAACACGTAAGCAAATAGGTGAGATCATTGCTGGTCTCGCTCAGTGAGGTCCCCCCCCTCCAAAGGAATTAAAAGGGACTGAGCAGGGTGTTCTCACACCCTGCCAGAGTTGTAATGTGGGTGGCACAGACACAAGGTGTCAGGGAAGCTGAGGCCAGCCCTGGACTGGGTGCAGCAAGCTAGAGCCGGGGGAGAGCGCCACCTGGAGGAGGCAGAGAAGACTGACCCAGCTGTGGTCCTGGGACGTGAGGCTCCTTGGGTGACCTGAAGAGTAACCATAAGCGAGGCTATGGAGCCCTCCAATATGCCAGACCTCATATTAGGTGTTGCTCACAACCAAAAAGCTTAGGTCCTTGTATACCCCTATTTTATGGATGAAAAAACTGAGGCTCAGAGAAATGATTTTGCCAAAGATCACTCGTGTCCAAGAGGCTGTGTCATCAACCTGGATGAGTCCTTCCCGGCCTGACCCCTCCCAGCTCCACTGTTGAAGTCGTTCTTGTGCTTCGATGCCACCTTCAGGAAGCCCTCGGGAACTTCCAGGGCAGGCATGAGATTTCCTTCACCAGCTTGCTCTCGCCGTTCTCTGTGCGGTGTCTGGGTCATAGCTGTGCCTCTCACAAGGCCCACCACACTTGGAACTGACTTGATTCAAGCCAGGTGGTGAGCCCTGGTCACCGTGGGCACCTTGCGTGGCTGTGAGGGACTCCCGGGGTTTTCAGCTCCATGAGAAGTGAGGGACCCCTTTCCCGTCCTGAGGAGGGTAGGATGTCTGGCTGACCTTGCTCGGGTGCCGAGAGCTCTGACTGTTTGGGTCTGAGTCTGGGCAGTCCCCTGCTGCAGGAGGCAGAGTTGCTTGCAGGGGCAGCTTCCCTGGGGGTCCAGGCTCCCATTCAGCACCTGTCTTCCTCTGCCTTCCTCCCTCTTCTCCCCCTCCGCCTGCCCCTCAGAGTGCACACTTAGCTCCTGAGGTTCAGAGCCAGCACTGGGATGTGCTGCAGAGAGCTCCCCTCCCGGGAAGGGGACCTGCCCAGGGAGAGAGAAGCTGGGATCCTGCCGACCTTTTCCATTGGGACGTTCGTTCCAGATTGTTCGGGCTGGCGTCTCTCACCGTGTGCTGCAGAGGCCATCTGTGGGTTCAGACGGGCCTACAGCTGCATCGGGGTCTCGCCTCTTAGTAGCTGTGTGACTGTAGGCGCCTCAGCGAAAGTTTTCTACAAATAAAGCTTCCAAGACCTCAGTCCTTGCTGTGGTGACTAAAGCCGTACTAGTCTCTGCCTCCTAGGACTGTACTGAGAGCTAAATGGGAAATCCGCATGAGGCAGCAAGCCCCGTGCTTGGCGCACACAGAGCACCCAGTGGTCATTACTGGGTCCCCCATGAAGCGCGCTAGCCTACGATGTGGGGTCTCAACCCAGTAACTCTTAACCCATTGGCCTCCCGCGGATAACAAGATGACTGCACATAACCTGGTCACTCCAGTCTTTTCGTAAAGTGTATTGTTTTTAAAAAAATTGTTACTTTGTTTATTTGAAAGGCAGAGTTACAGAGAGAGAGAGAGAGAGAGAGAGAGAGAGAGAATCTTCCATCCTTTGCTTCACTCCAAAAGGGCTGCAACAGTTAGGGCTGGGTCAGGCCATAACCAGAGCCCAGAACTCCATCCAGGTCTCCCACTTGGGTACAGGGACCAAGCACTTGGGCTATCCTGCTGCTTCCCCAGGTACATTAGCAGGAAGCTGGATCAAAAGCGGAGCAGCTGGGACTCTAACCTCTAAACAGCCCTCTGATATGGGATTCCAGCATCGCAAGCAGTGGCTTAACTGATTGCAACATAACACCAGCCCCTTAAAGTATATCGTCAGTTTCTCCCTGATCAGTGACAACTAACCGAGCACCTAAAAGGAAACCTGTTGAAGTGAAATGGACACTATGAGAAACAGTGACTTGATCAGCCCTTGTCCCGACTGTTGAGAAACAACTTACTACTTTATTCCTTTTAGTATTTTTTTGTTCTACTTAATACTATTGGTTGAACTCTTTAATTAACACACAATTATTCTTAGGTGTTTAAATTTAACTGAAAAGTGATCCCTGTTAAATATAAGAGTGGGAATAAGAGAGGGAGGAGATGTACAGTTCAGCACATGCTCAATCAGACTTACCCCTAATGGTAGAGTTAGAGACGTGCCAGGGGATTCCAATTCAATCCCATCAAGGTGGCATGTACCAATGCCATCTCACTAGTCAAAGTGATCAGTTTCAGTTCATAATTGATCATAATGGTAGATTAAGAGTCAAAGGGATCACATAAACAAGACTAGTGTCTGCTAATACTAACTGATAGAATTAAAAAGCAGAGAATGATCCCACATGGGAAGCAGGATACACAGCAGACTCATAGACTGGCAGATGTCCTTAACAGCACTCTGGCCTCAGAATCAGCCCTTAAGTCATTCATATCTGGCTAAAAAGCCCATGAGAGTATTTCAGGCATGGAAAGCCAAGACACTGTGGCCAAAAAAAAAAAAAAAAAAAAAAACCTAAATGAAAGATCTCTATGAGTAAGATCCCAGCGGAAAGAACAGGCCATCAAAGAAGGAGGTACCTTTCTCTGAAGGGAGGAAAGAACTTCCACCTTGACTAAATAAGATTGCAGTTGACGAACTCAAGAGGCTTCCAAAGCCTTGGCAACTCGTGACAAGAGCCTTGGGTGATTACTGATGCCATAAATAAGAGTGTCAATTGTTAAATAAACAACAGGAGTCACTGAGCACTTACTCCCCATGTAAGATCTCTGTCCTTAATGTGTTGTACTATGTGAATTAACGGTATAACTAGTACTCAAACAGTACTTTATACTTTGTGTATCTGTGTGGGTGCAGTCTGTTGAAATCTTTACTTAGTATATCCTAAATTGATCTTCTGTATATAAAGATAATTGAAAATGAATCTTGATCTGAAAGGGATGGGAGAGGGAGCGGGAGATGGGATGGTTGCAGGTGGCAGGGAGGTTGGGGCGGGGGAGCTGCAATAATCCAAAAGTTGTACTTTGGAAATTTATATTTATTAAATAAAAGTTTAAAAAAATTTTTTTAATTAAAAAAAAAACAAAAAAGTATATCATCAGTTAATTTTTCATTAGTTAATTCTCTCAAATTGGTATGGGCAAACATTGTCTAGAGAAAGGTTTAAAGAAATACCCTGCCCAGTTACAGTGGGAGGTCTTCCAACTGCCTGTGACTATAAATGGATTCTCAGCTTAAACTTGATTTTGTTAAGCTGCTTGAAGGAGATGAACTTTTCCCTTGATCTGTGATGCTGCAAGTACACAATGTCTTGTCTGTGATGTATTGTTTCACCCTGTTATGCCTTTTAGACTTGAAAACAATTTCAGATTTGATAATGACAGGGATGGTAATGATAGCTAACCCAATGAGGACTGATCACGGGCCATTGCTGTATGCCCTGTCTTTCTCTTAACCTTTGTCACAAGCCTAGGAGGCAGCACGTTTTGTTTTGTGGCAATAAATAATGAGCATAGCTCAGAAGTTAAGGCAGGGCTAGGTATGAGAGAAATGGACCACGTAGACAAGAACAGCAGCTGTCCAGGAGTGAGGAGAGAATTGGAAGTTTGAAGCCAGGTAGGCACCAGGCACTCCAAGAGCATGGCTAAGCAGAAGGCCTGCTGGTAGCTCATCCAAACATGAGGGGACAGGCAAAATGAAGGTGCAAGCCTTCAAGATGAGTGAGTATCCAGCAACGAGCAAACTGCACAGCCGGCTGGAGGCTCTGGGAAGATTTGCAGGTTTCAGAAGCCCCCAGGATTCTGCATGGGGACGGGAGGAAACTCTCAGCCCCATCAGCCAGGGCAGGGTCTCGGAAGAGCCCGCCATCCCTGCCCAGGGAAGGCGCTGACAGACCGCTCTTGTTCTGGTTTCCTTGGCAACTGTGTGTGCCTGTGTATGTGTGTGTGTTCAAGTGTGTGTGTGTGCATGTGTATGTGTGCAGAGCACATGTTCCAAAGCAAATTGTATGCTGCAATCTAGTTATTCTTTTAAAAAATCCTTTTATGACCTGACTATAAAAGCAGTATGTTGAATGAAACTTAGAAATTACAAACAGTATATAAGAAAATGCAATTCTCCCTGAAATCACCAGCCAGAGATACAGTGATCACTGTGGGCATTCCCTTCAAGTACTTTACCCGTGTTCACATATATATATATATATATTTAAAAGATTTATTTATTTGAAAGGCAGAGTTACAGAGGGAGAGAGATAGAGAGGAAGGGAGGAAAGAGGGGGAGAGAAAGAAAGATAGAGGTCTTCCATCTGCTGGTTTACTTCCTAAATGGCCTCAATGGCCAAGGCTGGTCCATACAGAAGCCAGGAGCCAGGAGCTTCTTCTGGGTCTCCACATGGGTACAGGGGCCCAAGGACTTGGACCATCTTCCACTGCTTTCCGAGGCCATAGCAGAGAGCTGGATTGGAAGTAGAGCAGTCAGAACTTGAACTGGCGCCCATATGGGATGCTGGCACTGCAGGCTGTGGCTTTACCTACTATGCCACAGCGCCAGGCCCTAGATATGTAGATGTAGTCACACCATATTCTACTGGAATTGTGCTGGGTACTATTTCCTAATACAGTGAACATTTTCCAATTTAATAAACCTTCTTCTGAAACATTGTGAAAGGTTAGATGTCACCCATTATAACTTACTTTATCATCTCCCTTTTGGGGGTATGGCGTTGCTGTCTTTTTTATTCTAAATAATGTTGAAAAGAACTTGCCATGTCTTCATTGTCACTTCCCTCCTTAGCACAGATATCTAGAAGTCATGTTATTTCCTGTTTTAAAGGATTTTTTTTAAAAAATATTTATTTATTTATTTGAAAGGCAGAGAGTTACAGAGAGAGAGAGAGAGCGAGGTCTTCCCTCTGCTGGTTCACTCCCCAATTGGGCACAACAGCTGGAGCTGCACAGATCTGAAGCCAGGAGTCAGGAGCTTCCTCCGAGTCTCCCACACGGGTTCAGGAGCCCAAAGACTTGGGCCATCTTCCACTGCTTTCCCAGGCCATAGCAGAGAGCTGGATCAGAGGTGGAGCAGCCAGGACTCAAACCGGTGCCCATATGGGATGCCAGCACTGCAAGCAACAGCTTTACCCGCTGTGTGCCAGCGCCGGCACCTTTAAAGGATTTTGATACATGGTGTAAAATTACCTCCTCATAAAGTGCTACCAATTTATAGTGTTCCTGCACTATAAATAAGAACTCCCATTTTATTATACACTTGCCAATATTAAATCATTTCATTAACAAAATCTGGCAATGGTCTTTTCACTCATTTTCACTTTCCCTTCTGTAGCATTTGAAATTTGGCGTGGATATAAAAGTTACTTGGCATTCAATGATTTAAGATTACACACTGATTACCCTAGTGATTGCCTTGTTTGTTCCTAAAATAATCCTCTAAATTTCTCTGATTTATTTGAGAGAGAGAGAGAAACTCTTGTCTGCTTGTTCACTCCCAAAATGCCCGCAGCAGCAGGGACTGAGCTGAGGACAAAGCCAAGAACACAATGCAGGTGTCTCGTGGACGTGGGTGGCAGAGACTCAACTCCTGGAGCCGTCATTGCTGCGTCCTAGGGCGCATGTTAGCTGGAAACTGGAGTCAGGACCCGGAGCCAGGGTTGAACACAGGCACTCCTTTACAGGAGTAGGCAGGCAGCCCCATCCAGCCGCTTACCTGCTAGGCCAAACCCCATCTCCTAAATTAACCTTTTAAAGGGACTTTGCCTCTTTATTTTTTCTAAGGAGTAATTTAAACTCCAGCTGAGCAGGTGTGTCTCGCAGGTAATTTCCTGACCGAGTTGTGCAGAGGCCTTATCCTCTGGCCTTGCCTGTGATGGGCAGTACTGAGACCACAGCCGCACAGGTATGGAGAAGAGGGCAGGGCTTATGCATGGATTCTGGTCAGATGGGCTGCCTTGAAGTGCGAACTCAGTCAGCGACTAGCTGAGTGACCTTAGGAAGCTTACGTATGAACCTCAGTCTTCTCTTGTATTCAACTGGACTGGCAGTACTCGTGCACAGGATTGCCGTGTGCATAACCCGGGACTGACGAGCCCAGCAAATGCTGCAGGCATGAGTCTCACTAAGGCGTCTGTCGGTGCCAACTCCTGATAAAGAAACCCCCCCAAAACACAGGAGTGGCTGTAGAACCCTCAAGACTGGGTCCGCTCGCCCATCGGCAGACAGCCAATCACCGACAGTGGGGTTTGTGAGAGAAATAAGGTGTTTATGGCAAAGCCCAGGGCAAGGAGCAGGCAGCTCTCACTTAATTCCCAGGCTCCCCAAGGGGATAGGTTCCTGGTGAGTGTGCAGGGCTCCTGACCCTCGTTGGATGGGCTGGGATTTCATGTCCTTTAGAGGATTTTGATGGTGGCGAAACCGGCTTCACTCCACCTGAGGGCTGTGTGCAAGTGATAGTACTTTTTGCTTTGAGCTTGGAGTTCCTGGAAAAGAAACCCCTTGAGACCGTGTTATAACATATCAGAGAAACAAATGACCTCATGAGTCTGGTGATTAGAACCTTGTAGGACCACGGTTAGGGAGCTGCTAGGGCCAGCGGCACCACCCCCTCATTTCAGCAGGTGATCGATTTGCAATCATGAAGGCGGTGGGAGGGAACTTGAGACCGAGGGCGGGAGACTGGGAGGCTGAGCCCTGGGCGTCTGCACTCCGCTGGGCCGCCCCTGCCGTGCTTGCTGGTGTGCAGCCCCGGCTCCAGCCACGCGGGACTCCCGTTTTCTTTCCACAGGACCTTTTCTACTTGCAGTTTTGGTTTGTTTGTTTTGCTAGAATGTTCTCCCCAGATGGATCTCCCCCTCTCAGGTCTCAGCTCAAATGTCACTGGTTCCCCAGCTTCCCTGTGCTCCCACCCCCACTGCTTTTTCATAAAACTTTTCATTTCTCCAAAGTACTTAATCCCTCTATGAGAGGACCTCATCACTGATCTCTAAGTTCCACCTGCTCCATTAGAACACAGGTATCCTGAAGGCAGGCAAAGCTGCAGGAACCCCAGCAAAGTCTGCCCAAAGCAGGCGCTCAGCCAAGATAGTTTTTAAAAAGGTTTATTTGAAAGTTAGAATTACAGAGAGAGAGGGAGAGACAGAAAGAGAGATTTTCCATCTGCTGGTTCACTCCCTGGATAGCTACAATGGCTGGGACTAGGCCAGGCTAAAGCCAGTAGTCCAGCACTCCTTTCCAGTCTGCCACGTGGGTGCAGGGGCCCAGGCACTTGGGCCAGCCTGTGCTATTTCCCAGGTGCATTAGCAGGGAGCTGGATCAGAAGCAGAGCAGTCAGGACGTGAACTGGCACTCCTCCAGTGTGGGATGCCGGCATTGAAGCAAGATCACCATACCACAACACCTGCCCCCTTGACCAAGATCTTTTGAGTGAATGGACTAGTGATGAAATGATTGTTAAGGCCTTGTGCAGATTTTTTCCCCCTAGAATAAAACAAAGCACATCTTTGGTGGGTTTACCTTTGATGGGTCAAGGCTGTAAATGCAGGTATAGAAATCAGTAACTTTGAGAGCTGACATTGCTCTGGCGAGGGGCTTAAACCCCAGGCCCATCTGCAGAGAATCTCGCTTCTCCACCCAATGCTGTGTGTCCCCAGTGACATCCTCCCTGCTCTGAGTCTCAGTCACCTGCATGTAGGATGGGAATGACACACACCTCAGAGGGACAGCTTGAGGATTCCATGAATGACTTCTGGGTATGCTTCAGATAATCTGCAGGTTTAAACTGGCTGTTTAAGAAAACCAAGGATGTTGGGCTTTAAGAAGAAAAAGAATGGAAGGAATATTAAGGTAGAGTGTTTTCCTCTATGAACATAGCCCTGTTGTCCAAATGGACAACGCTGCTCTGCAGCGCAAGACTGTGCTCTCGGGCTTTGAAGAAGCCTCACCTCTTTCTGCCTAGATGTCCTTGGATGTGTATCATTAATATTTCATTAATTACGGTGGAGGGGCGTTGTGTGTACACCAGCGTCTCCTGCGATGCATATAATTAAGGCACTTTTTTGTTGGGAGCGGAAGAAAATTGGCCTTTCCCAAAGAAAAGCAGCTTGCTTCCAAAGTTGCTAACAGATTGCTTCTTAATTGAACTTGGGAGGTGAATTATATGGTGAATTAGAAAAAAGAACAACTCTGAATTTAGTGAATTGCTCCATAAAGGAAACTGTGGGATTGAATTGCAAATGCTGGATAGGAACATTTCAGCCGGGCCCCATGCATCACGGGCCACTGACCTCTGCTGTGCCTCGGTGAGAGCCTGAACAGGCCGGAGCTCTCTTTTCAAGGCCTGCAGGCCATTCTTTCCTTACAGAGACCAGCTGTAAGCCTGGATTTCTTATGCAAAGGAGACGTTTGAATAAACCCCGTGACTAATGAAATCTACAAGGTCTGTGCACACCCTCTCACTGAAGAGGTAATTAAGCAAAGATCAAATCTGGGGCTATATCTGTGGGGTTTTTATTGCAAATATTTGTTGTCTTGCGACTATACCCAAGGACAGTGTATCCATACCCGAGTGCTTGTCGCGCGCCCCCAGCCTCCGTCTGCCCTGGGCTATTTCCCTCTCCTTGGCTCCTAGAGCTGCAGCGCCCCCAGAGCCACACCTGTCGCACTCTTGGCTTTTACTGCCGTGGAGGGTCACTTCCCACCGATTGAGAGGTGAGAAATGACTTCTTTTGTTTGAGGTACCTCGACTCCAGTCTTCCACTCCTGGAGAGCTTCGAAGGGGAGAGGCTGGGCGCAAGCAGAGAGTACAAGATGAGTTTTCCTGCACCTTAGGGTCACCTGGGGAGCTGTTGAAACTCCACCTGCCCAGGCCACGCCCCAGAGCAATTAAATCAGAACCTCCAGGTGCGGGGCTCAGACAGCCACGTCTTCTAAAAGCTTTCTCAGATGATTCAAAATTGCACCTGAGGTTGAGAGCCCTTGTTCTAAGAATAGCTGCCCCTTCTCTCCATTAAAGCTAATAAGGGCACACATTTCCAACAGGTAAGCTCAGTTAGAAATGATTGAGTCCTCTTTTGAAATGCTACCCCCACACTCTTAATCTGTCCATCCATCCCGTATTTTACTGAGCACGTGCTTCCATGCCAGGGGGCTGTGGGAGCACAGAGGAGCAGGCCTTTTAACTCACTAGGAGCTTTGGGGTGGCTTCTCAGAGGAAGTGGTGCATCCATGGCGGAGGATTTGGCCAGGTGAAGAGGAAGATGAGGCTGAGGAAGGGGCTGAAAGAGGGGAAAACCAAAGCGCCAGCTTGGTGTGGCTGAGCAGAGGGCGAGCAGGCTGGTAGGGTCGTGTCTTAGCGGCCTCAGTCAGCTGCGTGAGGAGCTGGGATTCATCTCGGGGGCGGGGGGTGGGGGAGCCGCAGAAGGCTTCTCATCAGGACAGAGGCCAGAGCAGGAGAATTCCACGCAAGTCCAGTGGTCCACCCTGGCAGCCTGAGGTGTGCACGCCCTCATCTCTGGCTGGCAGGGACAGAGGAGAGTTTTTCTAATTAACTGTCCTGCTCAGCTTTGTCACGACTCCAGGGTCCTCGGGGCCCACACCCTTCCCCTGGGGAACAACCCACTTCTGCCTGGAACTTTCCTTGTGCTCCTGGTTCTCATTTCTGGTGCATGGGTTTGGGGATAAGACAGGGCTCCCCTCCGGTAGTCACCATGATTCCTCTTGGAATCTGTTTTGCCATCAGTAGAATGGACACATTCAGGGTCCTTTTGTTGTTGGATTTTTTTTTTTTTTTTTTTTTTTTTGTCAGAGTGGATAGTAAGAGAGAGAGAGAGAGAGAAAGGTCTTCCTTTTTGCCATTGGTTCACCCTCCAATGGCCGCTGCGGCCGGCGCATCGCGCTGATCCGAAGGCAGGAGCCAGGTGCTTCTCCTGGTCTCCCATGGGGTGCAGGGCCCAAGCACTTGGGCCATCCTCCACTGCCTTCCCGGGCCATAGCAGAGAGCTGGCCTGGAAGAGGGGCAACCGGGACAGAATCCGGCGCCCCGACCGGGACTAGACCTGGTGTGCCGGCGCCGCAAGGTGGAGGATTAGCCTGTTGAGCCACGGCGCCGGCCTTGTTGTTGGATTTTTATGAGGACTGAATTACAAAACCCCAAGCCAGGAAAACCCTTGGCACTGTCTAGCAAGTGGTCAGCACCCACTGTCTAAGCGGCCGTCTGCTGCAGGACCACTGGTCACCTCCTCCAGAGCTTTCCCTCCTGCACTAATCCACACAGCTGAGAGTGGGGGAGGGGGAGTCGGAAGTCCTGCTCCTGGATGGCTCTGCACCTGCTGCAAAGTGACTCCCAGGCTCACCCGCTCCCTCGGTCTCAGCCTCCCGCTCACCTTGAACCTAGGGCTGTGCCCAGACACCCGATGCATCTGTTCTTCTTTTTGCTCCTCAGTCCCTCTCATAGGAACCAAACAGGTCTCAACCTGCCAGCCCTCCATGCTGGGCTTCCAGCACCGTCTGGAATCTCATCTCAGATCTCAGCTTGGGATGCCTCTCCATCCTTGTGCACTATTCGTAACCCCTGCCCTCCAAGCTGGTGTAGCTACAAAGCCCTTTGCTGTCTTCCTGCGCCTGTCCAGATCACTCAGAATGAAGCCCACGTCTCCCCCTCACTCCAGTGCCGTCATGCCCAGCTCCCTGCTGCCATGCACATTCCCACCCCAGGACCTTGGTCTCTGCCGCCCTTTCCCGCTGCTGTGCTCCTCCCGGGCCACCCGCGGCGTCCTCCGGGCTTGTGCTCCCCCCGGACCTGAAGCGGCAGCCTCACAGTAGTCTGCGGAGCACAGCTGACTTAGGTATTCAGTTGCCCGTTTGTCCTTCTCTCCCTTACTCCGTCAGGGCAGGGTTTCTGCAGGATCCCAAGCAGTAGAAGCAGCCTCTGGCACAGAGCAGGTGCTCGCTAAATATTTGTTAAGTGAGCGAATGCCCAAACTGTTTACCTCACGGGGTCTGTGCCACTGTACCTGTGGCTACCGACGCCTGGGGCTCATCCACGGTTGCTTGGTGGCATGGAGGCGGCCCTAGCCTTGCTCCTGCCCCACGATGGACACGCCTCCCCCCCCCCCCCCCCAGCCCGGGAGCGGGAGCGTCAGGATTTCCCTTGCCCTTTAGCCCGAGAGGAAGTGGTATCGCAACTGGGAGAACACCCTTGGGCCGGGAGCTGGCTGTGCAGCCGAGGCAGCTGTGGGGAGTGTATGAGCGGATTCGGAGCTGGCCAGGGGCGGCGGAACTAGCAGGGTGCAGCCGGGGCCTCCCGTCCCCTCCTGGTCCCTGTCAGCCACCTCTTGACAGGAGGCCGGGCAGCTGCGGTGCCTGCCCCCAGCAGAGTCAGGAGAAGGACAGAGGCCAGCAACTGGGCCAGGCCCAGAAGTCAGGCTGTGTGGTGGGCAGCGTGGTGCTCGCTCAGTGTGTGGCTTTGCTGAGTAGCGCTGGAAACTCTCTCAGCTGCAGGTACAGGAAAGGTCTTCTGGCTCCCGTCCTGAGCCCTCGGTGGCTCTTAGGGGCTAAGGCAGCTCTGGGCTCATCACTTTGTGACTCAGTTTCCTCCTCTGTACAATGGGGTTACATTCCATCCACGACACAGAAATGCCCTCCCAGTGTCCCGGTCTCACTTCCGCCCCCATCTAATCCAGCAGCCACACCCCAACCATGACAGGTGTGACAAGTGCCCAACATCTACCGTGGTGGTTACTCCAGGCTCCCATTCTCACCTGGACCATGGCTCCTAACCAATCACTTGGCTTCCACTTCAGCCCACCTGTACCACAGAACAATCTTGGTCAAAGACAATTTAAAAACACACCTCTTACCTGCAGGGTCCCTATGACAAAGAATAAACTCAAAGGACTTTACTGGCTAGCAAAGGCCTCCTCTCTGGCCTTATCCATCCTGCCTGCCATAGGCTACCTACCCCTCCACATGGCAAGCTCATTCCCAGTCCAGGCTCTTTCCCCATCCTGCCCATGCTGGGGATGCTCAGGCCTAGATGGCCTTGTGTCTGGGCCTGTCCTGCCTCTCAGATCGCAAGCACTGTGTCATGCCAGTGGCTCACCACAGTCACTCTACCACATGTTGCATTTGACCGTGTTTGGGGCAACTTCTGGACCCTCAGTTGTTTTAGTCATTCACCTCTTCTACCTACTGCTTATTGAGAATGTATTTCTTTCATCTGTCTTGGTCACTGCTGGATCCACAATGCCTGGAACTGTACCTGGCGCATGATCGGTCTCATAAATACTTGGTGAGGGGCCAGTGTTGTGGTGAAGCAGGTTAAGCCTCTGGCTGTAATGCTGGGATCCCATGTGGGCGCCGGTTCAAGTCCAGGCTGCTTCACTTGTGACCCAGCTCTCTGCTAATGCATCTGGGAAAGCAATGGAGGATGGCTCAAATGCTTGAGCCTCTGCACTTATGTGGGGGACCCAGAGGAAACTCCTGGCTCCTGGCTTCAGCCTGGCCCAGCCCTGGTCATTGTGGCCATTTGGGGAGTGAACCAGCGGATGCAAGAGCGATCTCTCCCTCCCTCCCTCCGCCCCTCCCTCTCTCCCTCCCTCTCTCTCCCTCTCCCTCTCTCCCTCTCTCTTCCTTTCTCTGTAACTCTGAATCTCAAATTTTAAATATTGTATATATATATTTGGTGATTGGCCAGCTTCCTGGTGGAGAGGAACACCCACACAGCTTACAGATGGCTGCCAGTAAGCACATGTGAGCCCCACTGTCCTTCGTAGCAACATCTACACAGTCTGATCCCAGCAGCTTCTAAGGGGAGATTTACCCCAAAAATGAAACCCGAATGTAGAGATTGCCGGAACGTGTAGAAAACGCCCAGAATGCCAGGGGAGCAGCAACAGAACACACCACGGTGCAGCAGCCGCTGCCCTGGGCTCCGTACCTGGACTCCAGCTGCCTGTTTGTTGTGGGTGTTTCTTGTGAAAGTGGGGGTGGGGGTGAGGATGCTGACTTTATAGGGTGTCTGCCGAATTTGTAAATTCAATTCTGAGTGCCCTTGAGCGATCAGGAGAGCAGTACTTTTATTAGGTTGTGGCTATAAGGGGCGGGTTCTGTTTCGCCCTTGCATCCGGAAGAGCTCCTGCCAAGCAGTCACTGGTGCTGAGCAGGTCTTAGCCGCCCCACAGTGCTCCTGGCCGGCGCCCTGGGGCCCTGCTCGGCCCCCTCGGCCCTCGAGGCTGGTGCAGAGAATGCTGCTGCAGCCTCCCGGTCTTCTCTCCTCCCTTCCTCCAGGTGGGCTTGCGGAGCAGCCATCCGAGAGCTGGCCCGAACAGCAGCAGGGAAGAAGCTGGAGAGGGTAATGGGAGCCCCGACCAGTGTTGGGGCACCTCTCTCTCTCTCTTTTATGACATCAAATACACATAGTATAACATTTACCATCTTATTCATTTTGAACTGTCCCGTGTAGTGGTGTTCAGCACATTCGCAGTTTTGTGGAACCATCACCACTCCGTAGATCCCAGTCCTTCTTATCACCCCCATCGGAGACCCTGTTCCCATGAAGCAGGTCCTGCCCACTGCCTGCTCCCCACTCCCTACTCCCCAGCTTTGGGCAGCTCTGTGGCCCTTTGGCTTCCAGTGTCAGCAGTTGAAATAAAGGATGCGAAGCGCTGAGGTTGTAGGTCTGAAGGAAAACTTCTGGTTGAGGGGCGAGGCTGGCTTGCTGCTGGGGAAGAGGGCATTGTGTTGCCCGGGGACCCTGTGGCTTCAGCTTGGGAGGTGAGGATCCTGAGGCCTGGAGGACACAGGACGAGGCTTTGGGAGCTGAGTGACTGGGAGAATGAGTGGGCGCAGGACGCCAGGA
This sequence comes from Lepus europaeus, assembly GCF_033115175.1. Taxonomy (NCBI): domain Eukaryota; kingdom Metazoa; phylum Chordata; class Mammalia; order Lagomorpha; family Leporidae; genus Lepus; species Lepus europaeus. Next base: position 32,629,292 of record NC_084843.1, read on the forward strand.
AAGAAAATGAAGCTGGGCTAGAAGCTGGGGGTGCAAGTGTGAGCACCCCCTCCCGTGGGCTGTGAAGGGCGGAGCAGGGGCAGGTGCGGCTGGTTGTTTGTGAGTAGGGGCAGCCTATCAGCCCGTGGGCCACCAGGAGGCGCCACCGCAGCCTGTCCCTGCACAAATGCTCAGGCCCGAGTGTGGTCTCCCTGTTCTTAGGGCGCCCAGCTTGGGGATCACTGGCAGAGACGCACAAGGGAGCGTGCTGTGCTTCTGTCTGGCTGTAGTCTGTGGGAATCAGGGCTCGAGGTCCTCCGGGGCGCTTCGTCTATGTCAAGTTGACTGCCGAGCTGCAGGAGCGATTTTTCTAAATGCCAGAATCCTGTGTTTCAGGGAGGGCTATGTGGAGAAGGAACAGAAGGCTTCTCTTTAGTTCATGCCTTTGCTTTCCCATGAGCTTGGAGTTTTACACATAGGCATGTGTCTGGAGACAGTCCTTGACTCACGATGGCTCGACTTATGATTTGGGGACCGTACCGTGGTGCAAAAGCATCATGTATCCAATAGAAACCATACTTTGCATTTAGAATGTTGAGCTTTTCCTGGGCGAGCCACGTGCGGTGCGGTCCTCTTTCTGTGCTGGGCAGTAGCAATGAGCGCAGCTTCCCATCAGCCCTGCAAGCTCCAGTGGAGTGGACACCGATCCTGCAGTGTGCTCATGGCTGAGCTAGGACGTGCCCTCGGTCAGGTCTATTACATGCATTTTCAGTGTAAGGATGCTTTCAACTTTGATGGGTTTTATTAGGGCATAACTTCATTGTAAGTTGAGGAGTACCCTGTATAGCCACACAAATGCTTAAAGGTGATGCTATATCATATAGTCCCCTCCACACACACTTTCCCCTTTCATTTGGCTCCCTTGTTCTCCTCTTCCCTCTCTGTACTCTAATAATTTCATATGCACCCTTCCTTGCACATATATCACCTGTGTGCTTACATAGGGATACGTATGTATCATAGATATGAACGTAAATACTGTTATAGGCCTTGTCTTTGTGGTTGAGAAATGGGATCATATTCAATGCATACTTTTATGTATCATGCTTTTCTCATCAGTGCTTCATGGGAAACCCCTCCAAAGCACTTGTTCTAAGTTAAATGTATTCATTTGAGCAGTTGCAAAATACTGCAGGAATGGATGGATCATAATTGATTTGATTGTTCCCATATCAGTTAGCATTCACTTCAAGTGCTTGCTGTCGTGAGCAAGACCTGCAGCAAACATTTCTAAACCCACTCAGAGATCCTTACATGTGAGGGTACTTCAAAGAGGTCAGGGGAAAATGGAGTTAAAGTTAAGTTTATTTTGGTACAAAAAAGTTTGAATTTCATGCATACAAGAATTTGGTATGTTTTCAATAGATGTGGTTAGATTTCTTTTCTTTTTTTTTTTATTTTTTGACAGGCAGAGTGGACAGTGAGAGAGAGAGACAGAGAGAAAGGTCTTCCTTTTGCCGTTGGTTCACCCTCCAATGGCCGCCACAGCCAGCGTGCTGCGGCCGGTGCACCACGCTGATCTGATGGCAGGAGCCAGGTGTTTCTCCTGGTCTCCCATGGGGTGCAGGGCCCAAGCACTTGGGCCATCCTCCACTGCACTCCCTGGCCACAGCAGAGAGCTGGCCTGGAAGAGGGGCAACCAGGACAGAATCTGGTGCCCCGACCGGGACTAGAACCTGGTGTACCAGCGCCGCAAGGCGGAGGATTAGCCTAGTGAGCCATGGCACCGGCCCTAGATTGCTTTTCTAAATGTGTTACAATCTACATTTTTATAGCAACTTATCTTAAATATTTTTTAAAATTTATTTGACAGGTAGAGTTACAGACAGTGAGAGAGAAACAGAGAGAAAGGTCTTCCTTCTGTTGGTTCACCCCCCAAAATGGCCACAATGGCCGGAGCTATGCTGATCCAAGGCCAGGAGCCAGGTGCCTCCTCCCAGTCTCCCGTGCGGGTGCAGGGGCCCAAGCACTTGAGCCATCCTCCACTGCCCTCCCAAGTCACAGCAGAGAGCTGGACTGGAAGAGGAGCAACCAGGACTAGAACCCGGCGCCCATATGGGATGCTGGCGCCGCAGGCAGAGGATTAACCAGTGAGCCACAGTGCCGGCCCCCTTTTATAGGAACTTATAAGTATACCTTTTTCCCCCACATCCTCAATAGCATTGTAATCAGTGTTCACCCGTCACTCCTAAAAACTTTCAACAGCCCATGGCTGGAACTGAAGCCAGGAGCCAGGAGCTCAATGACTTGAGCCTTCTCCTGGTCTGCCTTAGCAGGGAGCTGAAGTCAGGAACCTGAGCTGGGTATGGAACCCCAGCACTGCAGTGTGGAAGGTGGGCACCTTAATAGCTAGGCCAAGCACCTGACCCGTCATTGTTTGTAAACAAGTAAACAATACCCCATGTCTAGTTAATTTGTATTCACTGACTGCTGGTGCCTTTGAATATCTTATTCTCTGTTTGTCAGTGATCTATCTAGGTGTATGGTGACCCATGTGGGTGTGCAGTGATCTGGGTGTGAGGTGATCTGTCTAGGTGTATAATGATCTAGGTGTGTGGTGAGCCATGTGGGTGTGTGGTGACCCATGTGGGTATGAAGTGATCTATCTGGGGGTGTGGTGATTTAGGTGTACTGTAATCCATGTGGGTATGTGGTGATCCATGTGGGTGTGAGGTGATCTATCTGAGGGTGTAGTGATGTAGGTGTGTGGTGATCCATGTGGGTGTGAGGTGATCTATCTGAGGGTGTAGTGATGTAGGTGTGTGGTGATCCATGTGGGTGTGAGGCAGTCTATCTGAGGGTGTAGTGATGTAGGTGTGTGGTGATCCATGTGGGTGTGAGGTGATGTATGTGGGTGGGTGGTGATCTGTCTGGGGGTGTGGTGATCTAGGTGTACAGTAATCCATGTGAGTGAGTGGTCATCCATCTGTGTGTACAGTGATGTATGTGGGTGGGTGGTGACCCATCTGAGCAGGTGTCTACTTCTGGGCCTTGCCTCCTTGTATCCTCTGCCCCTTTTCTGTCTGGTGGTGGATTTCCCTTTTAAAAGCAGTTTAACTGCTTTTACAGAGAGGGCAATTTGATAAACCCACATTGTTTTTTTTTAGTGATATGACTTATTTATGGGGACTGTGCTGAATCTATATTTTTCTGCTTTGCCGATTCAAGGACATTTTGGCTTGTGAGTTTTCAGGCCCCGCAGACACTGGGCAAACTCAGTACTTCATTTGGCCACAGATGACCATCACTTAGTGCTAGGATGGAGCATGGAGTGTAGGGAGGGAACAGGTCGGGGGAGTGTTGCCATCACCCTGCAGGGATGTAGGTTGCCATGCCTCATTTTTCTCCCTATTTATGTGATTTCTTGTTGCATGAAACCACCCTCAAAGTTCGAACAATGACTTGTTATCTTTCAGTTCTCTGTATTGACGGGGCTAAGTGGGATGGTTTGGGCACTGATGTTGAATGGGATCGTTCACCCGACCGCATGCATCTAGCAGCTGGACTGGGCTGGAAGGTCCAAAAAAGCTTTAACCACAGCCTTGGTGCCTCTTCCGTGTGGATCTTCACCATCCCCTTGGCTAGCCAGCATGGTGGCTGGCTTCCCAGAGGGCAGAAGCAGATATCCATTCAAGATCTGCACTCAGAACTCCTCCTTTGTTGGTTAAGACAAGCCCAAAGGCCAGCCTGGGGCGGGGAGCAGCAGGTAGCTTCTGCTGCTTCATGTGAGATGTGAGATGAGCTCACGGAAAGGAGACGACCTGGTGGTGGCCGGGTTTGGAGACTCTCGGCCACCTTCCCTCACTCCGCCTTGTCTGCTCACCTGCATTGGATATTGTCAGAGCTTTTGATAATTAACAGTTTGTTGAATATAAAGTGACCTGACCAGATAAACAGACATCAAATCCCAGCTCAATCACATAGGAACTGTGACTTTGGACAAGCTATCCAGCCCCTCTTGTGAAGTTTGGAGAGACTTTGAAATAGTATTTATGTAAAGTGCACAGCCAGGTGCCTCGATGAATGTCATTCTGGCACCTTTTCCCCTCCACACCAGCTCCAAGCAATATCATCCAGCGCTACCAGTGCAGGGTCCACCTCGGGACTCGGACCCCACAGCTGTCTGACAGCTGCACGCAGGCACAGCTATGGGAAACAGGAAGGGATAAGGCTGCTGTGGGCCATTAAAATTCTGTCTCCAGTTGGATTGTGCACTGCAACCAGAGCCCTTGCTGAGATTTTTAAGGAGGATGATGACAACAACACTCCCCCTCTTGCACAAATGTCCCCAAAGCTGGCCACAGCCATCGCCTGCAGCCCTTTCAGTGGCCCTGGTTTGAGCAGGACCATGAGTGTCATGGCCAGCCCAGTCTTCCTTCTTGGTCCAGCAGCAGACGAGAAGGTCTGTGAGCCCCCAGGGCAACCCGAGGAGGAAGGAGGCCCCCAGGTGAAGCAGGGGCACGCTTTCCAGGCCGTGCTAGCCTGGCTCTCCACTCTCCCCTCCTGTCCCTTCAGGCACCGTCAGGCACCAGCCTGAGGGCCTCTCGTTTATGTTGGAATTAAAAATAAGAGAAGTGGAGTCCATCTCAGATTCCCCTGGAATCTCGGCCTGCCTCCCTTCCACCACCCCTGGAACACGAGGCTACCCAGGCAGGAGAGAGGATGGGAGGGAAGGCTGTGGCCCACTGCAGTGGCACTCTTACCTCCTGGCATTGTGTGGCTCCCCTCAGCCCTGACCCGGGTGGGGGTTGTGCCTCCAGCTGCAGGGAGGGGCGAGCTACTCACTGGCTCGCTCGAGTCCCCTTGGCCGCCAGTTTGGTCCGAGAAGCCTCCGTCCCCGGAGGTGGGGGCATGCAAGCATGGCAGGGCTGATGATGGGCTTAAGGAAATGAAGTGTGGAACTGCTGCGTGGCTGGAGCTGTGACTGTTTAGACAGAGCCTGATTTCCAGAATCAGGTACGCAGGAGGGAAAGGACCCCCCACTTTCAGGAGGTGCCGAAGCAGACAGCAGTGGAATCTGGCTGCTCTAGAGAACAAGGTCCCACCCACAGGGATCCCGAGAAACTCCCCCTAGTGCTGGAATCCCCAGGTGTCACTTAGGTCAGCACATTCAGGTACAGCCACTGAGGCTACCCTATGGCCACCTTTGTATCCTGTCCCTGGTCCCAGAGGCAGCCCTTCCTGGTGATTTTTTTTTTAAAGATATATTTATTTATTTATTTGAGAGGCAGAGTTAGAAAGAGAGAGAGCTATTCCATTCACTGGTTCACTCCCCAAATGGCTACAACGACCAGAGCTGAGCCAATCTGCAACTAGGAGCTTCTTCCGGACTCCCACGTGGGTGCAGGGGCCCAAGCACTTGGGCCATCTTCTACTGCTTTCCCAGGCCATAGCAGATAGCTGGATCAGAAGAGGAGCAGCTAGGACTTGAACCGGTGCCCATATGGGATGCTGGTGCTGCAGGCAAAGGCTTTATCTCTAGGCCACAGCGCGGCCCCTTTCCTGGTGATTACAGCAGCTCTCCTTGAGCCCTTACAGCAGGTGTTTGCGGTTAATTACCAGGTTCAATGCTCACATCATGCCGCAGGAAGTGTGCTCGAAGCCACACAGATAGCAAATGGCAGCATTTCCCTTGACATGAAGTCTCCCTGCTCCCAAAGCCTCAGTCTTAACCTTTGGGCCAAATCAGGAGCTCCCACACTTTGCTAGCTTTGTCATCGCTCAGGGCGCTTTAAAAAGTACATGATGCCTCCGCTGGACTCTGGGCACGGAGGTGGGGGTGGGGCACAGACACAAGAACGTCGTTGAGTTTCTCAGACTAATGTGCATAGCCGCCGTCCTCCCTTTCATAAAGCCTGCTCTTCAGTCTGCCGGGAGAGCAGCCGGCACAGCGCGATGTACCCATCTCTCCCCAGGTGAGGGCTCTGCCCATGGCTGTGTCATTCCGGCATTTACTTCCAGCGTGGGAGTGACCAGTTGCCTAATCTGAAAATTGCAGTTCCTCGCTCGAGGGGGCTGGGTTCCGTTTATGACACGGCTGCGCCTTCGGCTGGAAATGGAACGGGGAATAGCAGCATCCGCTCTGCTGCTTCCGAGCGGCACGGGGTTGCTCCGGGGGCCAGAGAATTTAAATGGGCTTTATCCCCCAGCCCACCCTGCCCCCAGCACGCTCAGCCCTTTCAGATGCCCCTAAGCCCCCGCTCAAATGCGGGACTCTTGGCCACAATAAATAATTACATCCTTCGAGTTGGGCTCTGACTCCAGATAGTAGTAATCCAAGAAAATCCAATAATGACAGTTGCATTAAGATCCTTCTTCCAGGCTGAGCTGAACATCTGTTTAGACATATTTTTAATCGGCAAATGCTTCCTGTGTTGAGTCCTCAGCAAATTAAATTTCTCACTGGACCGAAGGGGAAACTGTCATTCAATAACCCATCTCTGGAAATTACACCCCAGCCTCTTTCCAGGTGCACTTAAGATTTTCCCATGCTGACTCGGCTGCAGAAAACCGACCCTGGCATTACCAGGCCACGTGCATGTGGAGCGCAGCCTGTCCGAGCACCAGGGGACAGCTGCGTGTTATTCCCTCAAACGGAGAAGTATTTTTGCCCATTCTCCAAAGGAGAGTTGGCAGCAGATGAAAATTAAGAGACTTGTTGAAAACCATGTGGGAAATGAATAACAAACTTCCACTTGCTCCACCGCTGCCTGTGATTACTTAAGACGTGATGATTCTCAGGATGTAAACATTAAGGGCCTCGGCGTTGCCAACATTTTAGAGAGGTTTCCGCCACAGAATTGTTTGGACTGTTGGGCTGTTTATTTTTAGAACAGTTCACCCATTCTTTCATTCATTCATTCAGATTCCAAAAATACTGAATGCTTGCTACCACCTGGGCACCACGTAGGGTGTGGAGCAGAGGGTGGTGAACAGGCAGCCACATCTTGCCGTCTTGCAGAGAGCCACAGAGGGAATCTTGGTGCCACTTGTTTTCTAGAGCCGGGAACGCAAATCAGAGTGCTGGTTGGGGTCAGGCAGGTCGTGCGGTGCGGGTGGTGTCGAAATAGATGAAGTGGGCCGGATGGGACTGTGTGGAGGGGGAGAGATGCTAGCAAACAAGAGGACACATGTTCTGACTCGGGAGCAGGTGCTCTTGCACTCCCCCGGGTTGTGCCATGACGGAAGATGGACCCACTGTTGCCAGATCATTCCATTTTTAGAGAAAAAACTAGAAAATCCGGATTGCTATGTGAAATCCCTTGATTTTTAAAAGTTGGCTCCTAATGTGAGATTTTTAAAAAAAACATAGTGTGGGCCAAAAATGTCCAGGCCAAACAAAACACATCTGTGGGCTGGGTTTATCCCAAGACTGCAAGTGTATGACTTCTGTTCTAGAAATTCTAGAAGTAAAACAATCAATTTCAGGTTTAAAATGATGTTACATGCCAAATTTCTGAGCCTGGCAATCTGACTAACTGAACTGGTAGGGACCTCTTACATAGCTATAGAAATGTTAAGAAAAAAAGGTAATCTTTCCCCTAGCCAAATTGAAGATGTGGAGTGAAGTTCAAGGGGAAGAAGGTGCACTGCCATGATCAGATGAGAACAGGAAATGCAGACTCCTGGAACTAAGCTACAGAGGGTGGGGAGACCATGCAGATGCCACTGAAACTGGACTGGCACTCGAGGGGCAGGGGCTGGTGTTCTAATGCCCATGTGCTACCCATTCACGTACAGAAGATAAACCCTTGGTCCCATGCGAGGCAGGAGCAGAGACGGGCATCCTGCGTGAAATGACTGCCTCTGCAGGGCTCAGAAGAATGGCAGGAAATCTTGGGGCAGGCGCTGGGGCACAGTGGGTTAAAGCCCCACCCTGCAGCACTGGCATCCCATATGGGTGCCGGTTCAAGTCCCGGCTGTTCCACTTCTGATCCAGCTCTCTGCTATGGCCTGGGAAATCAGTAGAAGTTGGCCTAACTCCTTGGGCCCCCACACCCACATGGGAGACCTGGAAGAAACTCCTGGCTCCTGGCTTCAGATCAGCTCAGCTCTGGCCATTGTGGTCATTTGGGAAGTAAACCAATAGAATGGAAGACCTCTCTCTCTGTGGCTCTACCTCTGTCTGTAACTCTGTCTTTCAAATAAATAAAATAATTCTTTGAAAAAAAAGAATGGCAAGAAATCTTGCTGTCTTTCTCAGGCTCTAAGTTGGGGCAAATATTTTTCCTATGAGAAACTGAATCCCAAAGCTTTGTTCCTCGTACATGTGTGAGTTCTCAAAGCATACTTTCTGCATAAGAGAATCAAACTGAGAAATGCATGTAAGAATCGATCTAGATTCTTAGAATCCCAAGAGCTCTGGGAATGCAAAAATGGGTCTTGCCCAAGACTCAAGGCCTATGGGGCTCTTACGAGAAAGGAATAGTCTTGCCTCGACTTGAGCTTAAAATAAAACATCAGAAACACAAAAACTTAAGCCATGAGGGAGGATTAACAGACACAACAGATTGGAGAACTGGCACCCCAGGATGTAGAAATGATAAAACCATCTGAAGAAAATGTTAATAAATATAACTTCTTGAACCACTACCTGCTACCGCTCAGGGTATGCTTTAGCAATCAGGAGCTGTGCTGAAACTCAAACCTAGGCAGTGAGATATGGACCCAGGCATCCCAGCTGGCATCTTAACCACTAACCCAATACCCATCCCATAATAGATGTCTGAGGGAATAAAGAGTCAAAGGGAAAGTTTGGGAGAAAGGCACAGGATGGCAATGTAAAAAAAAAAAAAGACATTTGAAGCAGCTCTAAATAGGTCTTCCATAAGTGATATCTGTAAAGTGATATCTGTATTCACAGAAACTGAAATAAGTAGTAAGTCACACACAATTAAATGAAGGGAATGAAGTAAAGTAGAAAATAGATCTAAGGAAACTGCACACATTTCAGACCTGAGAGATTAAGAGTCATACAGTATAAAAGAAAGTGAGGAGACATGGTGGAATGAGAAGGCCATGCCAAGATGGCCGCTGGCAAGCAAGCGTCAGTTACTCAGGAAATGGCTTAGGAACCCACCTGGCAAAGGAGCCTGCCTGGCAACAGGCAGTGATTGGTTATGGCATAAGCTGCCCCTTGACCAGATTGGCTGCCTTGGCTGTATAAGCTGCTGCACCAGCTGAAATAAATGAGTCTGCAGGCTGCTTTCCTCAAGCCTGCTTTCACCCAACTCCCCGTGTCTGTGTGGTGACTCCGCACCTCTTGCCCCCACTGCGCTCTTCCTCTCAGAACGAACCCACAGCAACACATTTCAGCCCTGAGAGATTAACAGTCATACAGTATAAAAGAAAGTGAGGAGACATGGAAGATAAAATGACAATGTCCAGTATGGAATAACAGGAATTCTAGAAGGTGATAGACCTCCCAATGGGAGACAGCCAGGGAGCCCATGGTCAAATGCATAATGAATTAGAATTTTCTAGAACTGAAGAAAGGTGTGAGATTTCAAGAACTGTAAGAGCCCAACGCAGAATTAAAACAAAGCCTTTTCTAGACACTGGTAATGATGCTGAGGAACACCAAAGACAAGGGGCAAAAGGAAACAGAACAAAAGATCCCGGGTGGAGCAGTGGCCACGAAACTGAGAAGCCACCTCCCACTGGCATCAGTGAAAGCCACAGGGCATTGGAGTGCTGCCTTTGACGTGCTGGGGAAGAAACCTGCCAACTTAGAACACGGACCATTCCCAGCTAAGCTTTGTTTCAGGAGTGAGGACAAAAGTATTTACAAAGACCAAGAGAAGTTTTAGCCTTCATGAACGAGCACTAACACAGGTGTTTTTCTGGAGGGAGGGTGAGAGGCAGGGAGGAGCAGTCAGCAAGGAAACAGTGAAAATGGATATAAGTCTAAATTGTGAGGAAGCCTCTGATATAGAGACAGATTTGGGAGTTTAAAAGCAAGTAAAGAACAAGAGGAAAATGTGAGGGTCTTTTTATAAATTAAAGTTGTTTGAGGAATGGTTTGTCTCTCAGCATGCAACTGGCCTGCTTTCTTCAGATCTGTTTTCTAGTTCACTGATTCTTTATGCGTTGTTAAGTCAAATATGAATGTTCAAAATTAAAAGCAATATTAAAGAATAGAAAGTAACAGATAAATCATAAAAATGTCTTAAGCTGGTAGAAAGCAGTAAAGGAGAAAGAGAGGAGGAAATTGGAAGCATATGTTTCGCTGAGGAGTTAAGACACTCATGTTCCACATGGGAGGACCTGGCTTCAATTCCTGGCCCCAGCCCCTCACTCCAGCTTCCTGGTGATGCAGACCCTGGGAGGCAGTGGCCATATCTCAACCAGTTGGGTTTCTGTCACCCATGTGGGATGTCTGAATTGCATCCCTAGCTTTTGGCTAAGGCCTGAGCCCCAGCCCCTACCATTGTGGGCATTTGGAGAGTGAACCAGTGGATGGGCACTCTTCCTCCCTGTCCAAGCACCTTTCAAATAAATAAACATGATTTTAACAAGACTCAGAAAGGAAGTAAGTCCAGTTATATCATAAAATAAAATAAATGTAAAACAAACTAAAATGTAACTCAGCTGCTAAAGGAGATCCTTAGCTTGAACAAGAAAAAAAATCTAGATATTTTGAAACACCTAAAACCTAATTAAATTTAAATGCAGAAATCCTCAACAAAATATTAGCAAATGAAATCCAACAATGTTTAAAAAAGAATTATACACCATAACCAAGTGATATTTATTCCAGGTATGTAAAACTGTTTGGACTGGTTCAATATTTGAAAATTATCCCAAACAACTCATTTTATCAAGCAGATAAAAAAGAAAAATCTTGTGATCACATTTATTGATGTAGAAAAAGCATTTAATGAAAATCTACCACCCATTCATTATAAAGACTCAGCTAATTGGGAATAAAGGAGAAATATTTTAACTTGATACAAGATATCTACAAAAACCTAGTTTACATCATACTTAATAGTGAAAGACTGAATGTTCTCTCCCTAAGATCAAAAACAAGGCGAAGGTACTCATATTCCACATAGTTCTGGAATTTCTAGACTCTGCAATGAAGCAAGAAATTTCTAGACACTGCAATGAAGCAAGAAAAACAGTAGAAGGCATTCAGATCAGAAAGGAAAAAATAAAATTGTTACCATTTGCAAATGGCATGTTTGTCTACATAGACAATTCCAAGGAATCTACAAGAAAAAAAAAAAATCCCCAGGACCAATGAATGAGTAGTAAGAATTCCCTCATGTTTTTATATTCTACCAATGGACATCCAGAAACCAAAATTTAAAACACAATGCCATTTACAGCCACTCCAAAGAAAATGAAATACTGGGACATACACTTAACAAAATATATACAGGATTTGTGTGGTGAAAATTAGACAATATTGATGAAAGAAGGCAAGTTCTAAACAAATGAAGGGTAGTACTGCACCCACCAAACTGGAAGACTCAATATAGCAAAAGTGCTAGTTCTCTCCAAATTGATAGGTAGATTTAATACAATTCCTGTCAAAATCTCAGCGTGTGGGAGAGTGAAAGAGCACACATAGAAAAGCTTATTCTAAAATTTGCATGGGGGGCCGCTGCCATGGCTCACTTGGTTAATCCTCCACCTGTGGCACTGGCATCCCATATGGGTGCTGGGTTCTAGTCCCGGCTGCTCCTCTTCCAGTCCAACTCTCTGCTGTGGCCCGGGAGTGCAGTGGAGGATGGCCCGAGTGCTTGGGCCCCTGCACCCACATGGGTGACCAGGAGGAAGCACCTGGCTCCTGGCTTCAGATCGGTGCAGCTCTGGCTGTAGCGGCCATTTGGGGGGGTGAACCAACAGAAGGAAGACCTTTCTCTCTGTCTCTCTCTCTCACTGTCTATAACTCTACCTATCAAATAAAAAAAAATTTACATGAAGCACACACAAAATTTATATGGGAAGACAGCAAAAACAATCATGAAAAACAAGATTGACAAGGGAATCATCACTTTGCCCTGTATTAAGGCTTTCTGTATAGCTGTGGTAACCCAGGCATTCTGGTATTGGCAAAGGTATAACAAGTAGATCGGTAGAATAGAGTACAAAAGCCAGAAACAGGCTCAATTACTGCCTGACCCAGTAATTCCTCTTGTGGGTGATTATCCCAGAGAAACGAGCACTTCACTCAAACACCCATGCACGGGAGCAGGTGACTGGCTGAGTTGCTATCAGGATGCTTGTTGAGATGCCCACACCCATGTCACAGGGCCTGGGTTTGATTCCTGGCTCCAGCTCCTCATTTCCTGCTAATGGGGACCCTGGGAGGCAGCAGGGATGGTGTTTCTGTCACCCATGTTGGAGATTTAGATTGATTTGCTGGCTCCTGACTTAGGTCCTGGCCAAGGAGCTGTTGTGGGCACTTGTGGAGTGGACTAGCAGATGGGATCTGTGGTGATGGAACTGTTCATAATTATTAATATGGTAGTGGCTTTACAAACCCATACATGTGATGAAATTGTGTAGAACTATGCATGCATATACACTCACACACAAATGAGCACACATGGAAAATGCTGAGGAAATCTGAATGAGATCATTGGATTGTATCAATGTCCTTATGCGGATTATTCTGTTGTACTGCAGAAAACAGTTTTACCCTTGGGAAACTGAATAAAGCGTGTACAAAATCCCTCTGTATTATTTCTTACAATCATATGTGAATCTATAATTATTCTCAATAAAGTGTTAATTTACAAAAACCTATTTCATATTCAACAAAAGATAATATTGAACTTCAGTATTATGATCATTACAAATCTTGTTTTATTGTTTGTTGTGGGAATATGTTTTACTTACAGAATAACATCTGTTGAATGACTCAATAAAAATATATTTACACAAAAAACCTGAAAATAGATAGATGGAAAAATGCCATATGAGGCAAAACTAATCAAACTAAAACTCATTGTAATATTAACATGTGACAAATAAGACCAAGTGTCTGCTAATAATAATTGATAGAATTAAAAAGGAGACAATGATCCAACATAGGAAGCAGGACACACAGCAGACTCATAGAATGACAAGTGCCCTAAAAAGCACTCTGGCCTCAGAATCAGCCCTTAAGGCATTCGGATCTGGCTAAAAAGCCCATGATAGCATTTCAGGCATGGAAAGTCAAGGCACTGTGGCAAAAAATGACCTACATGAAAGATCTCTGTGAGTGAGATCTCGGTGGAAAGAAGGGGCCATCAAAGAAGGAGGTACCTTTCTCTGAAGGGAGGAGAGAACTTCCACTTTGATTATGGCCTTGTCTAAATAAGGTCAGAGTTTGTAGACTCAAGAGGCTTCCAAAGCCTTGGAAGCTCATGAGAAGAGCCTCGGGTGATCACTGACATCATAAATAAGAGTGTCAATTGTTAAATCAACAATGGGAGACACTGTGCACTTGCTCCCCATGTAGGACTTCTGTCCTTAATGTGTTGTACTATGGGAATTAATGGTAAAACTAGCCTTTAAACAGTACTTTACACTTTGTGTATCTGTGTGGGTGCAAACTGTTGAAATCTTTACTTAGTATAGAGTTGATCTTCTGTATATAAAGATAATTAAAAATGAAACTTAATGAAGAATGGGATGGGAGAGGGAATAGGAGGTGGGATGGGTTGGGGGTGCAAGAATGGGTATGGGGGAAGAACCGCTATAATCCAAAAGCTGTACTTATGAAATTTGTATTTATTAAATAAAAGCTTTCTATAATAATAAATAGATAAATAACAAATATTAACATGTGACAAAATAATCTTTATTATGGATAAGCATTATTGTTATTATATAGAAGGTCATTAGCAATAAAAGGAACAAGTCATTTGGAACATTTAACAATCCTAAATTGTTTTCTAACTAACATGGTCTTGAAAGATCTAGAATAAAACTTAAGAATAAAGGGGAAAAAGACAATTCACAAACTTAATTAGAGATTATTTACAGCACTTTTCTCAGTAACTAATAAGCCAAGGAGCCAAAAATATTTGTAGGTGATTATTTGAGCAACACTTGTACCTTCACCCATCAATTAGACAATATACATTATTTCAAGAACACATGGAGCATACATAAAAATCAGTCAGGGGGACCTGCACTGAGGCTCAGTGGGTTAAACTGCCACCTGCAAGACTGGCATCCCATTCCAGGCATGGAAAGCCAAAAATGTTCTACGTGAAGGATCTCTGTGAGTGAGACCCCAGCAGAAAGAAGTGGCCATCAAAGAAGGAGGTTCTTTTCTCTGAAGGGAGGAGAGAATTTCCACTTCGCTTATGGCCTTGTCTAAATGCCGATGGAGATTGTGGATTCAAAAGGCTTCCATAACCTAGGCAGCTCATGTCAAGAGCCTCGGGTGGTCACTGATGTCATCCATAAGAGTGTTAATTGGTAAATTAACAACAGGAGTCATTGTGCACTTACTCCCTATGCAGGAGCTCTGTCCTCAAATAGTTGTATTATGAGAGTAAACTGTAAAATTTGTTCTCAAACATTGTGTATGTGTGTGTGCAAATTATTGAAATCTTAGTATAGAGTTGGTCTTCTGTGTATAAAGTTAATTAAAAATGAATCTTAATGGAGAAGGGGAGAGGGAGTCAGTGGAGGGGTGAGAGTTTGGGTGGGAGGGCAGGTATGGTGGGAAGAACAACTGTGTTCCTAAAGTTGTACTTATGAAATTTGTATTCCTTAAATAAAAGGTTTCTTTGGCAAAGGGTGAGGGGAGACTGGCATCCCATATAGATGTCTGTTCCTGTCCCAGCTGCTCCACTTCCAAACCAGCTCCCTGCTAATGAGCCTAGAAAAGCAGTGAAAGATGGCCCCTGCCACTCACAAGGGAGACCCAACGGAGTTCCAGGCTCCTGGCTTTTACCTGGTCCAGCCCTAGCTGATGCAGCCATTTGCGGAGTGAACAAGTGAATGCTGAAAGATCTCTGTCTCTCCCTCTCTGTCTGTCCCCCTCTCTCTGTAACTCTTTCAAATAAATAATCTTTTTTAAAAAATCTGCCTTGGTAATGCCACTCTTAGGATCATTGGTTACTATCATCACTCTGTCTTTTATGACCTTGTCTAAATATGATCAGAGTCGGCAAACTTGGAAGGCTTCCATAGCCTTGGCATTCATGACGAAAGCCTAGGGTGGTTACTGGCACCATAAACTAGAGTGTCAATTTGTTGAGTCAACAACAGGAGTCACTGTGCACTTGCTCCTCATGTGGGATCTCTGTCCTTAATGTGCTGTACATTGTGATTTAATGCTATAACTAGTACTCAAACAGTATGTTTCACTTTGTGTTTCTATATGGGTGCAAACTATTGAAATCTTTATACTAAATTGATCTTCTGTATATAAAGAGAATTGAAAATGAATCTTGATGTGAATTGAAGGTGAGAGGGAGCGGGAGAGGGGAGGGTTGTGGGTGGGAGGGAAATTATGGGAGGGGGAAGCCATTGTAATCCATAAGGTGTACACTGGAAATTTATATTCATTAAATAAAAGTTAAAAAAAAGAAAAAAAATAAAAAATGTTAAATAGAAAAAAAATATGCCTTGTACTAAACCGTGAAAGAAAACTCTAAATACCAAAGAATTGATATCTTGAAGCATGGGCCAGCCATCTGTGTTCCGCATGCCAAATCTTACTGTCTGTTATGACAAACAAAGTCTATTGGAACACAGCTTTCCCATTCATTTGCATATTGCCTACAGCTGCTTCCTCCGTTGTAAGAGGGAACATGTGCCCCACTGATCTCACAGGGTTCACTATTGACCTTTTGCAGAAATGTTTGCCTCGTAGAGCGGCTACTTGGAATACAGTCTTTGGGATCTGTGACATACAGAGAAACAAATGTGTAGAGGTATAAAATTGCACATCTAAATAATAATAATAGCAAGGAAGAGATTCTAAATGGAACTTACAGAATACATTGGTATCTAACCTTGAAAATGGACAAATCAAGGTGTGTGATGAGGTAAAGAGGAAGTTAGAAACTTGAGTGTTAAATGATAATATTAGAACATAAGAAAGGTTGAAGTTAATGTGCTAAGCATTTAACCCAAGAAGCTAGAAAATAATGGGTTTGTGCCATAACAATTTCTTAGAGAGAAACTAGTCTTTTGGACAAATATTGTTGAGACAACTTGATATCCATATGCAAAAGAATGAAGTTGGACCATAAAGAAAAATTAACAAAAATATATCAAAGACCTAAATATAGAAGCCAAAACTAGAGAACTCTTCAAAGACAACAGATCTAAATCTTTGTGACCTTGGATTCAGTTATGGTTTCTTAGATATAACACCAAAAGCATTAAACAACGAAAGAAAAATAGATACATTGGATTTTATCAAAATATAAAAACTTCTGTGTTTCAAAGGATGCTATCATGAAAGTAAAAAGATGGGCCGGCGCTGTGACGTAGTAGGCTAAGCCTCTGCCTGTGGCACCAGCATCCCATATAGGTGCCAGTTAGTGTCCTGGCTGCTCCTTTTCTGATCCAGTTCTCTGCTAAGGACTGGAAAAGCAGATGGCCCAAATGCTTGGACCCCTGCACCTGCATGTGCTGTGAGTCCATGTATGAGAAATGGCCAGAAAGGCAAATCCATAGCAAAAGAGCAGGTGGCCGGCTGCCAACGACTGGGGCGGGAGCCACGGGGAGTGCCTGTGTGATGGCACTTACACAACTCTGTAACTAGACTAAAAACCACTGCATTGTCTACTTTATAAGACCGACCATCATGATGTGCAAATTTTATCTTAATTTTTTTTTTTTTTACAAAGAAGAAGCTAGGAAAGAAATGTCAGGAAAAGATAAATAATAAGAGAAGGGAACAATAAAATAAAATTAATGAAATTTCAAAAATGAAAACACTGACAAAGCCAAAAGCTGATTTTTAGCGTGTGTGTATTGGGGGAGAAAATATAAAACCTGGAGAGAGACAATGCGCCAAGTGAGGATAACGTGGGATTTCAGGGACTGACAACAGAACCTTAAATGATCTGAAGGGTGACCAATGTGAGTGTGGATCCAGGTGTGTAGCAACCCCAGGTTTCAGGATTCTGGTCTACCTGTTCACCTGTCCACTCGTGCTGTCTCCAGGGCCTGATGCTTGGACTCAGGACCTTAAATGAGGCTCCCATCTGTTTCCTACATTTCTCCCACCAGGGTGCAGATGTGATGAGAGACTGGGAAGAACTGGGGTTAGAGGGGATGCAGCCATAAGGCACTGCTTCTTCTAATGGTCTATCTTGCAAATAATTTTTTTTCTCCACATCACAGACTGGTCCACTTTCTTTGTTGTGCTGACCAAATAATTTCAAAATGTACAACACTGATGGTATTTGGACATGGTAAGGGACTGACTCAGCCTGTGCCCCCAAATGCTGGCAGCTCTGAGAAGGAAGCACACCTCTACTTTGGCCCCACCCAGAGGGCTACGCCTCATGTGGGCACCCCTGTTTCTGTGGCCAGTGGGGCCAGGCCTAGCACAGTGACTGCCCTAGGTCCTCCTGCAGCCTGGAAAGCAACCACCCAGGCACTCACAACCTGAACACGCCGAGCACTCCCTGCACAACCCGTCTCAACCTCCCTTCTACGGCTTTGTGCTCAATACAGTCTTAGCCTTGATTCACAGGGGGAGGCAAAGGTCAAAGTAAAGGGTACCTGACTGTCTTGCAGGTGACAAGGAGAATGCCACGCCTCCGCACAGCCCTGGGATGGTGCAAGCCGCAGCCGAGACCTCCTCTCCTCGGGTTCGAAGAGCCACGACCTCAAGGACGGAGAGGATATGGCCCGGGGGGGTCATCCCCTATGTCATTGGAGGGAACTTCACTGGTCAGTAACCTCAGGTGACCCCTGCTTGCGGGCTGGGTGTTTTGTCTCCCTAGGTTGACAGCACCTCCTAGAAAGGAGTGGATGCCTCGCAGGAGCGCCAAGCGGATGCCGGGGTCACAGCGCTCCTGCCTGCTGAAGTCCCCCGCCCAGAGGCAACTGCGGGTTCTGTTGGGGCTGCGTCCTCAGAGACGCCCATCTTCCTGGGGCTCGTGAGGTGCATGACACAAAACCCTGGTCTGGAGGGTGAATGGGGTTTGCAGGATGGGTAGGTGAGGGCGCATCCTCCCTTCGGAAGGAAGAGCTGAGCAGCCGCACACCATGGGCGGCCTTCTGCTGCCTGATGGACACCCTGGACTTGGTGGGCCCCTGTGACCGGCCACGCAGCAAACAGAGGGGCCAGGAGACCGGGCGTGACTCCCCGGTGCAAGTCCAGCCTCGAGCACGCGCTGGGCAGAGTGCAGAACTCCCTGTGCCTCAGTGCCCTGTTCTCTAAGTGGAGGAGATAACATTTTCTACTCCATGGAGTTGTTTTGCTGATTGAGTTAAACAACATACTTAGGATTTTGTCTGGCACAAACTAATTTTGTAATTATGTGCTCTAAGTTTTATTAGCTTAAAAATACGTAAATCATCTCATGGCTTTCCATTACCATTAGAATGAAACCATAACTCCTGACTATATCTACAAGATCCTTTCCTAAGTAGCCCTGCCTCCCTCTCTTACCCACTCTTTCTTTTTAAAATTGTTTATTTATTTGGAAAGCAGAAAGAGGCAGAGATGGAGGGAGAGAGAGAGAGATCTTCCATCTACAGGTTCACTCCCCAAATGTCTGCAACAGCCAGGGCTAGGCCAGGCTGAAGCCAGGAGCTGGGAACTCAGTCCAGGTCTCCCATATGGATGCAAATACCCAAGTACGTGAGCCGTCACCTGCTGCCTCCCGGGGTGTGCATTAGCTGGAAGCTGGAACCAGAAGCAGAGCCGAGACTCAGACTCCGGCACTCCATTATGGCTTAGGGACATCGCAAGTGGCATCTCCACCACTGCACCAGGCACCCATTCCTGCCTAGTCTTTTACCTACTCCCCCCCCTACTTCATAGACCTGCAGTTTACACATTCAATGAGCAGGGTAGGTGTTTTAAGTTTAGAAAGCTGCTTTCAATACAAAGGAAAAGTTGGGGAGCCCAGGATATTTTGTAAAATCAGTTTTGCCATTGCTCCCAATTTGCACTTTCTGGGTTTGAGTATTTTAGGAAAGTTACATTATATTTTTAGCAAGGGAAAAGTGTCATATATTTCTATTCTGGGTCACCAGAATAAGCGCTTGTGAAAAGTTTTAGAATATTTAAATATAAATAAAAATATTTAGTCAAGGTATATAATGTAATGAGTTGATACACAAGAGGAGACTTCAAAAAGCTCTTGGAAAAATGAAATTGAAAGTACGAGTTTATTTTGATGAGTTTTGAAATTCATATGTACATAGCATTTTCATAATACGTATTTTCCATGTATTACAATTTTTTGCACCAAAATAAACTCTTACTTTAAAAAATTATTTATTTATTTATTTATTTTAAAGTCGGAGTTACAGAGAGAGAGAGAGAGAGATTGATCTTCCGTCTGCTGACGGACACAGCAACAACCAAGGCGGAAGCCAGAAGGCTGGAGCTTCATCTGGGCCTCCCATGTAGGTGGCAGGAGCCCAAGCACTTGGGCCATCTTCTGCTGCTTTCCCAGGTGCATTGGAAGGGAGCTAGATTGGAAGTGGAACAGCCACGACAAAAATCAGTGCCCATATAGGATGCTGGCTTTGCAGGCAGCAGCTTTATCCACTCTGCCACTATATTGGCTCCTCCATGAGCTGGTGAAACCCTCCCTCCATATCTAAAGCAATAATCACAATAGCTTAATTAACATATCCATCACTACTCATAGCTACTGGTTTGGGGTGTTGTGGGGGGCTCATGGTGAGGACACTTACAATGTGCGCTCATTAAATTTCAAGTGAATGCAGTTATTATTAACAGGATTTTTTTACATCAGCCATGCCTTCAACCCTCTGGGGGAGGTATGGCCCCATGGAGGAAGTGACAAGCACCTGCCCTGTCGTTCCAGGAAGCCAGAGGGCCATTTTTAAGCAGGCCATGAGACACTGGGAGAAGCACACCTGTGTGACCTTCGTAGAACGGACCGACGAGGAAAGCTTTATTGTGTTCAGTTACAGAGCCTGTGGGTAAGAGCGCCAGGGCTCAGCCGCCCCGCAGAACCAGGGCGGCGCAGCAGAGGGGCCAAGGGGCCAGAATTTCAGGAACTCCGGGCATTTCCGATGAGCTGTGATTTGTGGAAGTCGAAGGTTGGCTTGAACTGCCTTTGCCCACGGTGAAATCACAGTTAAGTGGCAATGCAGGTGGATCCCAAGGAGGACTGCAGGACGACCTGCCCCGAGTGGGCCCTGGCACCAGGGCTGCGGGGGCCGGATGGGCGATGCTCCCTGTGGAGAAAGGCGCAAGGCAGTGCTTGCCCGACTCTGGGGTCTGTGACCCTGTGATGAAGTGACAGGCGCTCCTGCCTGGAGAGCCAGTGCGTGCATGAGGTGCTTTGACAAAGTCATGGAAAACGGAATGAAAAGATACGTTTATTTTGGTGCAAAGAGTTTGCAAAATCCAAACCCAGCTTTTTTAGAATACACATTTTCATGAGGTTTTGGAAGACCCTTTGCATGCATGGGTGTCAAAATTATTTCACATCAAAATAAGATTATCTTTTCATTCTATTTATGCAAAATTCGAGAAGTAATTTTAGGGGCTCCAGGAGCTTATGGGCTTCCTGCAGGAAGCGTCGAATAAAACAACTGGGTTACACCTAAAGCCGCTTGTTGTGCTCGTAAATGCAAGGGTGATGGGCTCTCCTACCGAAAGAGAAAGGACCCCGCATCCGGGTCAAAAACGGAAGCCCAAGGGCGTGCTCTGCATACGGGATATTGCTGAGGCTCTTAATAGTAAAAGGCAAGAAGGCAGACAGGCAACTGCTAACCAAAGCAAGCTGCCGTCACAATGCCAGTCGTGCAGACAAGGCTCTTGTCTTGTTTTTCTTGTTAAAGCCAGAAAGTGGGGGTTTTAAAAATTTTTTTAAAAAGGCGAAGCTCTTTCCAGTGTGAAGGGAGACAAGGTATGGTGAGGCTATGACTATCCTAAATCTTCATGTACCAAATAGCACAGCGGTCATCGTCTTAAAAGCAGCCTCAGGGAGTTCAGTGGAAATTGACAGGAACACTGGCAGCAGGAGACTTATTTCATTTCCGTCAGCCCAAGGAGATCAGTGTCAAGTTGACCAAAAAATAAGCAGAGCTTCATAGAGGATTGGAAAAATGTAATTAATAGAGTGACTCTATGGGACGACGGGGTTCTGTAGCCTGGTAACACACTGAAGTGCCTTTTGAAGGGTTGTAGACCTTGGCCATCCATTACACAGCAAGAACATCTCAATGGATTCTAAAGGGCAGAAATAGTCCTTGTTTGCAAATCAATAAAACTAGACATTATAGCAAAAATAAAATAAGCATTACTGGTAAGTTTAAAAGCTGCCCCTCCTTTTTTATTTTATAGCTCTTAGGTCAAAAGAAATCAAGATTAAAATTGCAGAATGTCTAGATAATGAGAGCCCTGCAGTTGAAAATGAGGTAAGGCTAAAGCTGTGTCTAGAGGAAAATCCACAGGCCTGTACACCCACATCACGACTTCAGAATGACAGTGAGCTGTTTAGTTCAGAGACGTTACCAAAGGGGAACAGAGAGAAGCCGCCACCCCACGGGAAGATGGACCTGACGGAGCACAGGGCACAGATCAGCGAAGCTATGACAGGGCTGATAAACTCAAGAGTGAAGTATCCGAGTAAGCAAAAAGAGACGGAGCATCTGTGATAGAGGTACAAACGTGAAATCATAGAAACACACAAAATTAGAAAGAGAAAGGAGCAGGTGGCCAGCAGCCTGAGCTGAACTGGAGGAGCGGTTTGCAAAACGCTAGGGCAAGGACTATCACATCTGGGTAATGGCCATGACTGTGAGGTCCCCGTGAAGGTCCAGCAACTCTGATAGACACTGAGGAAGAGGGGAGGCTGTCACCTCCAAAGCACCAAGCACAGAGTGTCATAGGTGAATTCTCTTAAGCCTTCAGGAAATAGGTATTTTAGCACTGCTTACATGATACCTTTAGAGCCTAGAGCAAGAAGAACACTTCTGAATGACTTATAACAATGAAAATAGTTTAGAAGTTAAGGAGAAAGAGCTAATTGGCAAAAAGGGTTCAAAATACATATACCTATATACAAATTTAGGTTGCATTTTAAATGTGTAAAAATAAGATGGGGTAATCATTTGGTATGTTTGGATATTGTAATAATTAGATCTCTGAGGAAAAAAATAAAGCTGGTTTCCTATGTCAATGATTCCTAACATCAAACACTATTCTAGCTGAACAAAGATGTAAGTCTAAAGGAAAAAAGAGAGGAAGACATGTCGGCAGGAAGAAAGAAAGGAAGCAGGGTGGATTTCACGTGTAATCCTGAACTATGGATGGTCTCTTAAGCAGCTCATCATATAATGAAGAAACTTTGTAACACCAAAGCTTTTCCATGGCAATAAGGAAGAAAAGTAATGCATAAATAAGAAAAGTCAAATGAGAAATAACCAAAATATTTTCAATGCTTTTGGCCATCAAAACCAGTTTCCCCTAATTTTCTCTTCTTTTCTTTCTTTCTTTTCTTTTTTTTAAGATTTATACATTTACTAGAAAGGCAGGGTTACAGAGAGGCAGAGGCATAGAGATCTTCCATCCACTGGTTCACTCCCCAGATGGTTTCAACAGCCAGAGCTGGGCTGATTCAAAGCCAGGAGCCTGGAGGTTCTTCCGGGTCTCCCATGTGGGTGCAGGGGCCCAAGCACGTGGGCCATCTTCTGCTGCTTTCCCAGGCCATAGCAGAGAGCTGGATTGGAAGTGGAGCAGCCAGGACTTGAACCAGTGCCCACATGGGATGCCGGCACTGCAGGTGGCGCTTGACCAGCCACATCGCAGTGCAGGCCCCTTCCCCTAATTTTCAAAGGGTTCTTCCAAATCAACTATAAAAGGGTGGACAACTCAAAGAAAATTGAGAGAAGATGTGATCATGTAATTCACAGGAAAGATCATATAAATGTCAAAATATGTGAAAAACTATCCAGCTTCACTAAAGTGAAAATGGTAGAAAATTCCATAAAACCAGTATTGGCCAGAGTGTGGGGCAATAGAGCTTTTAAATATATGATTAGTGAGTGTATGAATAGATAACATGTGGGGGAGTGCAATTGACAGTATTATCAAAATTTCCCAGGAACGTACCCTGGTAGTCTGTTCAGCCCCTGCCCAAAGATCTCCCTTACCATGGGCAAGTGAGAGTTCTACTGTTTCACTTTTTTCTATTTATTTGTCTTTCTCTCCTCTGTGACTTCGTTTGGTTAGAAAAAAACTAGAGTCACCCTAAACAGACATTAGTAGAAGATGGATGGAATACATTTTAATCCTATAAAAAACATTACCATGAAATAAGCTTAATATTATGCTATTGTTTTTCAGAATTTGAGAGGGAGGAGGGGTGGAGAGAGAGTGCGATGTGTGCAATGCACCAATCTGCTGGATCACTTCCCAAACGCGTGTGATGGCCCGGGCTGTGCCTGCCTGAAGCCAGGAGTTTAATCTAAGTCTTCCACACAGGTGACAGGAGCCCAGTTACTTGAGACAGCATCACTGCCACCCGCGGTCTGCATTAGCAAGATGCTGGGTTCAGGACAGGGTTGGGTACCCAACCCATGTACTCCAATATGGGACCCAGGCATCCTAAACTGTGTCTTAACCGCTCGGTCAAACCTCACCCACTGTGTTGTCTTGAAAAGAATGAATGAGTTCTATATGAGCTCTTATTAAAAAGATCTTGAAGGAGCAGGTGTTTATCCTAGTGGTAGAAATGCCCATGTCTCATCTGAGTTTCATTCCTGTCTTTAGCTCCAGACTCCGACTTCTTGCCAAGGCAGATACAGATGATTCAAGTAACTGGGTTCCTGCCACCCATGCGGGAGGCCTGGATCAAATTTTCAGCTCCTGATTCCTGCCTTGGCCCAGCCCTGACCATTGTGGGCATTTGGGGGAGTGAAGCAGTGGATAGGAACTCTGTTCCTCTACCTCTTAAGTAAAAAAAAAAAAAAAAAATTCTAAATTGAGGGAAAAGGGCAAGCTTTTCATAGTGTACTTACTGTATTGAGTAAGTAAAACATGTAATGGGATAAATATATGGACCTACAGATACATGTATAAACATACAGATGCATACACAGATACAGAGACATATGACTTTATATGGAAAACTATATGTCTGTAGCTATATTAAGGTTTCCTGGAAAGACATCCAAGAAACTGTTAGCAGCGGTTGCCTATGATCAAGTAACTGGATGAGGAAACTTCATATTTAATCTTTTGTCATGTACTTTTTAACTCAATAGAGGTTATCTGCGTTAGTGGGATCATAGCCCATTTCTGTTTTACTCCTTTCTGTGTTAGGAATGGTAAATAAATAGTATTTGAAAATATGATTATGCTCAGAAGGATGCCATCTTTAAAAGTCCCCTGGTAATGGTCCGTGGACACATGCTTCCCAAAACTCAGCTGTCTCCTTTGGCAGCTGTTTCTCCTTGTCAGTGAGAGACTCAGCACCCAGGGCAGGAGGGCTGGGATGTGCACTTTATCCCAGAAGGAGAGACCATGTCTCTACTCACATCCTCAAGAGGATCCATGACCACCAAAGAGGTCAAGCAGCATTTGGTGGGGTTGGGGAGGGTTCTATATTGGGTGCGAAGATAAACAGTGAGAACACTGTCACCCACAAAGTTATGTGTTTCTTTTTCACACACACAAACACACGTATACACCTGCACACGTGTGTGGAACACACATGAGGGGCTTGCCTCGCCTGATAATCCCTGGCCTGCTGACTGGTATTTTTGCACTGCTGCAGCTGCTGCTCCTATGTCGGGCGCCGAGGAGGAGGCCCGCAGGCCATTTCCATTGGGAAGAACTGTGACAAGTTTGGCATTGTGGCTCATGAGCTGGGCCACGTGGTTGGGTTCTGGCATGAACACACCCGCCCGGACAGAGACCAACACGTCACCATCATCAGAGAAAACATTCAGCCAGGTAAGGGGGCGTGGGGACAGCCCAGGGCCACTTGGTCAGGAAAGAGGCATCCCCAGAGCCAGGCGATTGTCCCCAGCACTGCCCTTGTCTGCCTGTGGCCCTCCCTGGGAGGTCCTCTGCCTAGCTTGTAGGGGGAGCAGAAGCGAAATGATTTTCCATGTTGTAAGGGACAGTGAAACCCAACTCCGCTTCCTAAAAGGAACAAGCTGGGCCAGAGCAGAGCTGATGAGCAGAAAACAAACACACACAGTTCTCTTGACTGATTTTATCAGAATCCTTTCTGCTGACTTGGGCTACACATGTCTTAAAGACCGAAACACAATCAGGAAGGTGTGTGTGTGAAAGCAGTGTTTCTGCCCAGAGACATTCTCCTGCAAGCAGATAACACATCCAGATGCTTTAAAAATGGCTTTTCCAAAAAAAAAAAAATTAAAAAAAAAATGCCTTTTCATGTTCATTGTGCAGGGAAATTGCTATTAAACGTGAGAGGGGCTGATTGAATAGTATGGTTGCCTTAAAAATATTTTAGAGAACGTGAATTGTGAACATTTGTGAAATTAACTTTGATTTGTTTTGTCTCTTCTAATTCCAACATCAGGGTTCTTTTTGGAGGGTGGGTAGCAAATTGATAGTGAACTTGTCTGAAACTTTAAGGCTTTTGAATGGCTTTGGGGAGGGGACGGGACGGAGTAGGGGGGATGGGGGGACATAAGGCTTGCTGTAAGCTTCAGGGTTCCCTTTCTGTCCAAACAACACGCTCAGCACCGCAGAGCCTGCTGGGACCGCCTGGGTGGATAGGGCTCTGGGAAGCTGCAGGGCCCCTCCCCTGCTTCCCTTCAGTGGGCTGCTTTTGGTTTCACAGGTCAGGAGTATAATTTC
Organism: Lepus europaeus; assembly: GCF_033115175.1. NCBI lineage: Eukaryota > Metazoa > Chordata > Mammalia > Lagomorpha > Leporidae > Lepus > Lepus europaeus. The sequence goes on from NC_084843.1 coordinate 32,655,303, forward strand.
TTGAAGATGGAAGCTGGGGAAGTGAGCTCCCTGGGAGAGACCTACGACTTCGACAGCATCATGCACTACGCCCGGAACACCTTCTCCAGGTCGGAACCTCTGCTCTGCCCTGTGCGTGTTCCCCGCACCCGCCCGCGTCTGGTGGGAGCAGGGTAGGAGCTCTCGGGAGAGTGGTCCCCACAGGCCACGCCCACAGAGCCGCTGGCGCACCTGTCCTTGAAATGCAGCAGTGAAATAGGGTGGAGTCAGGTCCTCAGAGATAACACTGGCAGCCCCTCAGGCAAACTGGGAAAGGACGTAATGGTGAGGTTGCCGGGCTGACAACACAGAGGCACCAGGACCCGGATTCTATAGGTGGCCTGGGTTGTTGGGCGCTAGGCCTGGCACAGCAGTGAGCGCCATAAACCACGATTCATTCCAGAGGTGCTCAAGAGCAGGGTCTGGTCAGCTCCAGAGTGCACAGCTGGCAGGGGGCAGATTGACAAGGACCCCGGTCTCCTGCCTGCAGGTCTCAGAGGGTGGGAGTTGGTGGACCTGAGCAGGGCTCAGGCAGCGTGGTTTCTTAAAAAAATTTGTATTTATTTAATATTTTATTAAAGAATGGGGAGACAGGAGAGAGAAAGAGGAGAGATCCCATCTGCTGGTTCACTTACTCCCTAAATGCCCAGGGCTAGGCCAGACCCAAGCCTAGAGCCAGGAGCTCTGGTTCCTCCATGGGGTGGCAGGGACTCAAATACTTGAGCCAGCACCTGCTGCCTGCTAGGGTGCACATTAGCAGGAAGCTGGAATCGAGAGCAGGACTGGGGCTCAAGCGAGCGGAGAGAGACTCTGTGCCCGAACATTAGAAGGGGCAACGGCACCTTGCCCTGGGATTTGCGTGTTACCGGCAAGGACTCATTAACTTAACAATCTGCACGCTACCTTCTCCTGGCCCAGAGTTCAGAAGGCTTTTGGCGAATCTGTTCTGCAGGAGGCGGGTACCTGCTGTGTCCTTAATGCCGGAGTTCTGCATGGGTTTCCAGAATCCACTGCTCAGTGGGTCCTTACTGGCAGATTTTTCTGGTATTTGTCAAGTTCTCCTTATACCCTAACTCCATGGCACTCGTCCTGGCCACGCAGCCCCTGGAGATGGCCTGTACCTCGTCTTTGACTCTATAAGCAGAGAATTCTGCACCGAGCAGGGGGGGCAAAGGCTGCTCCTGCTGGTGGGAAACTCTGCCTGCACAGTCTTTACGACCCAACTGTCTCCTTGCACTTCATGCCCTCCCCCGGGGCTGGCCCCAGGCTGTGGGGGTGGTGTCTGTGGAGGTTTGTTGGGCACAGTTCCAGGAGATGAGGGGACCATCCTCTGGGACAGGGGCGCCTTTGTGTAGTGGACTCAGAACTGACGGTTTTATTTCCTAAGGCATCTGCCAAACCCTTTCTGGGCTTAGTGGAATCTCAATGCCAAAACTTGTCCTACACGAGAGGGGGAAGGGACGTTACTGAGTGGTTTACACAGGGGAACAGCTCTTCTCGTAAATGTCCTCCAGGCCACCGCAGCGCTGGCAGCTCAGGGGTGTGCAGGGGAGAGAGTCCCACCCCAGGGAGCCGGCCGCCTGAGCCAGCACAGCTCCTGTGTTTGAAGTCTGCAGTGTCCTTACCTCTATCGAGCCACGCATGGGGAGGCCTCCCGGCTCTTGGGCAGTGGGAAACACTGGGGCTGGACAGAGGAAGATGGGCGGAGGTGAGCTCCAGGGCTGCTTGGCTTCCAGTGCCGGCTCTGTGCCCTGGGCAAGTCACTTGGGAGCTTTTCTCACCTCTAGAGTGGGCCGTCTGGTGATCCAGGCACCTGCTGTAGGGAGTTATAAAGATGGCACGAGATAATGCGTGCAAAGTGCCCCACGCAGATCTGGCACGTGGGGAGTTCCTGTGAGTAGAGTTGGGGGGAGAACGTGGTCTCCCTGTGCCACGCCCCCTGGCAAAGTTGCTGACGTGGTGTGGCCAGCGGCAGGGTTGCTTAACCTGGCCTGCCTAGGCTGTGGTGCCCCTTAGGTCTGTGCCGCAGAATCCTTTCATCATGAGAGCCAAGGAAGTAGTTCCAAAGGGACACACCTTTTGCTGGGGCAGAGGGGCCTGCTTTTAGAGGAGTAATTCGTGATTGGATTTGGACTTCTCTGTGGAACCATCCCTTGTGAGTCAAGACTTCGTGAGGGTGGTGGAGGAGACCTGGTATTCCATGGAAGCTTTCTCTAGAGGACTCCAGACCCAGAGAAGAGGCAGCAGGGACCAGAGCGAGGCAGGTCAGTGGGCTAAACATCAGGTTCAGGGCTGCCGCGAAGGAAATCCATACAGGCTCTGGACTCCCATGTGCTCACATCTTAAGAAAGTGAGCTTGAAGTCTGATTTACAAAAGAAAACGAAAATACTTACAAAATCTAAAGACAACGAAGTGAGGTAGGAAGAAGAAAGGAAGAAAATGGGTCTTTTCCAGGGTAGTGGAGCACGGAAAACAGAGCACTAGGGGGGGAAGGGAGAGTGCACAGCTAAGAAAAGTGATGTGGCAACATGTTCATGCTTCCTTCTGGATATAAATTACTATTTTTCTTTGCAAAATGTTTGGGAGACCATGGCTGCACAACTTACGAAAGCAGCATTTTTTTTTTTTTTTTGACAGGCAGAGTGGACAGTGAGAGAGAGAGAGAGAGACAGAGAGAAAGGTCTTCCTTTTGCCGTTGGTTCACCCTCCAATGGCCGCTGCGGCCGGCGCATCATGCTGATCCGAAGCCAGGAGCCAGGCACCTCTCCTGGTCTCCCATGAGGGTGCAGGGCCCAAGGACTTGGGCCATCCTCCACTGCCTTCCCGGGCCATATTTGAGCAACCGGGATAGAATCCGGCGCCCCAACCGGGACTAGAACCCGGTGTGCCGGCGCCACAAGGCAGAGGATTAGCCTGTCGAGCCACGGCGCCGGCCAGCAGCATTTCTTGAGACCTGCTGTGCTCCTGTCCCCACGGACAGGGATGACGGACCAGCCTTCGCTGCCTAAGGAGCATGCCCCTTCAGAGAAGACTGGTGCCCCCAGCAGCAGGCTTCAGGGACAACAGAGCAGCATGAGAAGGGAGCTAGACTCATGAAAAGGCCTAGAGAGAGGTGTGGTGAAGCCCAGGTAAGAGGGGGAGAAAGGACCTGGGCAAGACTTTTAAGAGGGAAGGATACCCAATGGGGTTTTGGAGAATGAATAGGAGTTTGTGAGTAGACAAGAGCATGGGCAGTCCTCACAGCATGTACAGGGCTGAGAAGGAGTTTGGTGTTGCTTAAGGCGGGTGTGCAGAGCTGTTGTCGGAGAGGAAGGCGGTGGCCGGTGTACAAAGTCTGGAGAGCCAGGTGGTGGTTGGAAGTTGGTGAAGGGCTCTAGGCCAAAAGGGCACGCTCGTCCCCCTGCATTTCTGGGAGATTACATTGCAGGAGGTAGAGCAGAGGCAGCTGAGTCTACAGGGAGCGACCCATTGAGAGGCTCTGGGGAGGAATTCAGGAATGGGTGCCGAGCACCCGAGCTCAGGCAGTGGCCGTGGACAGCACCTGGATTCCACAAGAGAGGGTGAGCCAGAGGGACCTTCCCTGCTGTTGTGAGAGGCCAGGGCTGGAGAGTGAATGGAAGAATGGATAACAGGGAGTGTGGCGGAAGTGAGGCTCCTAGGGCAGCCCCCGGAGGGGAGCATGGCCATGGCGGAGCTGAGGCCCCTAGGACAGCCCCCTGGAGGGGAGTGTGGCGGAAGTGAGGCCCCTAGGGCAGCCCCTGGAGGGGAGCGTGGCCATGGCGGAGCTGAGGCCCCTAGGGCAGCCCCCGGAGGGGAGCGTGGCCATGGTGGAGCTGAGGCCCCTAGGGCAGCCCCTGGAGGTGAGTGTGGCCATGGTGGAGGTGAGGCCCCTAGGACAGCCCCTGGAGGGGAGCGTGGCCATGGCGGAGCTGAGGCCCCTAGGGCAGCCCCCGGAGGGGAGCGTGGCCATGGTGGAGCTGAGGCCCCTAGGGCAGCCCCTGGAGGGGAGCGTGGCCATGGTGGAGGTGAGGCCCCTAGGGCAGCCCCCTGGAGGGGAGTGTGGCGGAAGTGAGGCCCCTAGGGCAGCCCCTGGAGGGGAGCGTGGCCATGGCGGAGCTGAGGCCCCTAGGGCAGCCCCCGGAGGGGAGTGTGGCGGAAGTGAGGCCCCTAGGGCAGCCCCTGGAGGGGAGCGTGGCGGAAGTGAGGCCCCTAGGGCAGCCCCTGGAGGGGAGCGTGGCCATGGCGGAGCTGAGGCCCCTAGGGCAGCCCCCGGAGGGGAGCGTGGCCATGGTGGAGGTGAGGCCCCTAGGGCAGCCCCTGGAGGTGAGTGTGGCCATGGTGGAGGTGAGGCCCCTAGGACAGCCCCCGGAGGGGAGCGTGGCCATGGCGGAGCTGAGGCCCCTAGGGCAGCCCCTGGAGGGGAGCGTGGCCATGGTGGAGGTGAGGCCCCTAGGGCAGCCCCTGGAGGTGAGTGTGGCCATGGTGGAGCTGAGGCCCCTAGGGCAGCCCCCGGAGGGGAGCGTGGCCATGGCGGAGCTGAGGCCCCTAGGGCAGCCCCTGGAGGGGAGCGTGGCGGAGGTGAGGCTCCTAGGGCAGCCCCTGGAGGGGAGCGTGGTGGAGGTGAGGCTCATAGCTCAGCCCCTGGAGGGGAGCGTGGCGGAGCTGAGGCCCCTAGGGCAGCCCCTGGAGGGGAGCGTGGCGGAGCTGAGGCCCCTAGGGCAGCCCCTGGAGGGGAGCGTGGCGGAGGTGAGGCTCATAGCTCAGCCCCTGGAGGTGAGTGTGGTGGAGGTGAGGCTCATAGGGCAGCCCCTGGAGGGGTTGCCAGGTTCAGGGACTTGGCAGGTGGTTCTGGGCTAGAAACAGAGCATGAGCTGTGAGCACACAGGTGGTGGTTAGAGCAAGGAGGGGCAGATGGAGTATGGGGTGGGGAGGGCAGAAACCTGAAGAGGGAAGCGGAAATGGCTCCTGCATCATTGCTCAGAGAGAGCCGCGCCCTGGTAGGCGGAAGAAGATAGGAGGAAGGAGGGACAGCCATGGTCCGGGGCGGCGGAGGGGGCAGATGAAGACCAAGGGGCACCCCTGGTCAGCGGCCGGGTTGCTGTTGGAATGAGGAGTGGGTGAAAGGGATGCGTTAAACAGCACGCAGGCAACCCTTTCCAGAAACCCGGTGAGGAAGGGGAGGCGAGAAACAGGGCGATGACTGGAGCCGGACCCTGTTCCAGGGAACACCTCACTTCTAGGAGGGGCACCAAACAGAGGGGCTGGAGGCCAAGCAGGAGGCCCAGCACTCGTGGCAGGCCAGTCAGTGTGAGTAGGGCCGGGGCTCCACTGGCCTGCCTGCTTTCCATGTGGCTGCTTTAGAAACAAAACTGTTGGGCCTGGCACTGTGGCATAGCTTGGTTAAGCTGCTGTCTGCAGTGCCAGCATCCCATATGGACACTGGTTCAAGTCCCAGCAGCTCCACTTCAAATCCAGCTCCCTGCTAATGCACCTGGGAAAGCAGCAGAGGATAGACCAAGTGCTTGGGTCCCTGCAGGCCCATGGAAGACCCAGAAGAAACTCTTGGCTCCTGGCTTTGGCTTGGCTCAGCCTCAGGCTTTGTGGCCATTTGGAGAGTGAACTAGCGGAAGAAAAATCTTTCTGTCTCTCTAACTCTGCCTTTAAAATAAATTAATAAATCTTTAAAAAAAGAAATGAAGCTGTCATTTAGATTCTATTTACATGGCCACAGAGCTTTCTCTGTGAGAACTGCCATCGAAGCCAATGTCTGCTGTTCATAGTAGTAAAACGATGCTCACCCAGGCAGCAGAGCCAGGCCTGGCCTAGAAATCATTAGCTCCTTTGACTCCCTCCAGTTCTCTGCATTTATCTCATTTTCCTTCTGATTGCTGCCCCCCACCCTTGCCCTCAAACTTGATCTCCAATGTGTACTGCACCTGCTGACCAACCCTGGCGGTCTCACACTGTCCCAGTGCCCAGGATCCTTCCTGGTGCAGCTCCAAGACTTCTCTGTGCATAACTCCAGGGGACACCATGCACGCCGTGGTTTCTCCAAATGGTGCTGCCTGCACTGTGCCGGGTGGTGGTCCTGGAACCTCTTCGTGGAAATGCTCAGGTTGCATCAGCCAGGGAGCCCAAGGCCACGGCACTGGAGCATACTTTTAACCTTGGCTGAGTCCTCTTCCCTGTGGGAAGTGAGCAGGCAGCTGACGAGATGGAAGGCTGGACGGTCAGCGCAGCACGAGTGGAGGCAGCCCCGGTCCGGCCAGGCTGGGCAGAGGGGGCTGGGGAGGAATGTTGATGGAGTTCTGGGCAAGGAAATGAAGGCTGTAAATCCCAGCACAGACAGCCTGGCGACCTTGACTTTCTCTCTCTCCTCCCCCCCCCCCCCCCTTGCTTCCTGTAGAGGAGTTTTCTTAGACACCATCCTTCCCCGTCGAGATGACAACGGTGTCAGGCCCACCATCGGCCAGCGCGTGCGGCTCAGTCAGGGAGACATAGCACAAGCCAGGAAGCTGTACAAATGCCCAGGTAATGTGGGGCCTGGGGTGGGGTGGGGGTTCCCAACACCTCCTGGGCATCCCATCGTGCACAGCACCACTACTGCTTGCAAACAGCCCCCTTGCTGGGAAAGCTACTTGGTAGTTACTTGGTGTCCTGCTGTTGGGAGATGCTGGACAGCATCGAAAGCCAAAACGGGGAAATGACCACAGGTAGCAAAGAGAAGAAGAGGTTTTAGAACCCACTGCTGTACTTGTGGGAGGCTTTGGACTTCCTGGCAGAGCCCTGGTGTCTCCCCTAACAGGGAGCATCTCTCCTTTCCATGGGACTGAGGGGTGTGGGTTTGGCAAATCCTGCAAGGTGGAGGCAGTGTCAGTGCTGTGAGGTCATTCTATGAACTTGGGGCTCTCTTAACCATCAAACCATCAAAGGTCCTGGTCAGTGGTCAGCACACTGCCCTTGAAGGCTGGATGCTCCACTGGGGTCAGACCAAATGCCTGTGCCTGTCCCTTGGCCAGTGCAGAAGTTCCCTCCTGTTGGCTTAAGCATTGTCACTCTGGCCCCTGCCCAGCCCTCCTCCCACTGTACAGGGCTGAGGTCTCCCAGGCACCTTGGAGCTGTTCAGCTTGGGTGCAAAGAATGGGTTATAGCAGCTGAGTGTGTGCCACTGATGGGAGAGACCACTGATGTGACAGTGGTCTGGGGAGGATGGAAGTGCCACCTCTGGCAGGTCCAGAAACCTTTTCCAAGCCTCCAGGCCAGACACAGTGTTTAATCACAGGGCAGAATAGTGGTAATGAGGGTTATCAGAAAGTCTGGGCTGTCATTCTGCCTTACAGACCAAGATCACAGTGCAGGCATGCGCAACGTGGGGCTTATTTCTCCCCCTGCCCTGAAACGCTAGGAACTACGTGTGTTCCTCTGGCTATGAGTCATCTGGGGGCACACTGGGTTCATATATGAGCCACGTATACCATATTGCCTCGCAGAATGGAGAGGAAACCTTTAGCGCCTTCCCTGGGAAACGAAGCAGGAATCCTTGGGTCACGATGTACACGCTGCTCACTTCCCCAGAGGGGCCAGGCAGCTGGAGAATGCCAGGGAGCCACATGGTAACGTATCCGCTCTTGCAGAATGTTGATGATTATTCCGAAATAATTTCCGTGGCGCCCTCGGGGGTGTTGACTGCCGGGCCTAATCCTCATGCTGCCTGGCAGTTGCTGGGTAACGTGATACCCAAGGCCTGATATCCAGGATTTCCTGAGACGGACGGCGGGCAGTTCTCCACTTAGCCCTGCCTGCGGTTCCCAATAGCACAGAGCTCGGGCAATGTCACATCACAGCTGACAGCCAGGGCGGCTGCGGGGCAGGGGTTGACCTGCATGTTGGGAAGATGTTTATGGATGCTCCTGTCCATGCCTGGGGGGACCCCTAATAGGAGGGACACTCCGTGTCTCTGTCTCTGGGGTCTGAAGGCCTGTGGGTCAGGGGAATACATAACCTGTATTCACACAGGTCCTTTGTTTGTGGACAAGTTAGGAGAACAGTTTTTCACACATGTAGACTATGTTCTGGACTCATAACCAGGTAGCGGTTCAGCATTCAAGGGCGCAGTAATCTACAAAAGAATACTCCAAGTCCCTGTGCCTCTGCATTTTTCTCTGTTTTCTTGACAATTTTTTAAAAAAGATTTTATCTATTTGAGAGAGAGAGAGTCACAGACAGAGAGAGGGAGAGACAGAGGGAAAGGTCTTCTATTTACTGGTTCACTCCCCAAATGACCGCAATGGCTGGAGCTGCGCAGAACTGAAGCCAGGAGCTTCTTCCAGGTCTCCCATGGGGGTGCAGGGGCCCAAGGACCTGGGGCCATCCTCTTTTGCTTTCCCAGGCCACAGCACAGAGCTGGATCAGAAGAGGAGCAGCCGGGACTTGAACCAGCGCCCTTATGGGATGCTGGCACTGCAGGCTTAGCTCACTACGCCACAGCACTGGCCCCTCCTGACAGTTTGGCAGCCCTTTCAGAGTGGGTGGCAGATGAGGAAGAGAAACGCGTCTCAAGGTCCCCCACCGTGTTTCCCCTGCACCCACTTGCGCCCCCGCGTTCTCTGTGCTATGAGATTATTAGTAGGGATTATTATGACTGCTGTGCACGGAGCGCTCACCATATGCCCAGCACTGAGCGGATGCATTCTGTGTGTGGTGTGGATGATTCCAGTGACTCTTTGAGATTGTCTCTGTCCATCTTACAGACGAAGGCCCAGCCAGGGGAGGACACCTGCCCGCCACAGAGCTGACCCAAGCCCTGCTCTGGGCCAGGCCTCAGAAGTCCCAGAGGTTTTATTCTGTCATGCTTGGATTCTACTTTCCCATCTGTTAGCCAGAAAAAATATCAATGTGCCTGGCACACTGCTCTCCAGTGTGGGGAAGCGGTGTGTGTGTTCAGTGGCCAGAGACGGGCCTTCGCTGCTCCGGTGAGAGCAGGTACAAGTGCCCGCATCTCAGTTGTCCTTTTGCCTGTGCAGCTTGTGGGGAGACCCTGCAGGACACGACAGGAAACTTTTCCGCTCCTGGTTTCCCAGATGGCTACCCTTCCTACTCCCACTGTGTGTGGAGGATCTCGGTCACTCCAGGGGAAAAGGTAGGTGAGAACCCCCGGGGGAAACGCACAGCCCGCTCTGAGTTGGGTGAGGCGGGAGGAATTACCCCTCTGGTTAATGGTAGTAAAGATGGCCGTTTTGTTACAAGCACCCACTGCACACCAGGCACTGTGTTGCATGCTTGGCACACAAGGCTCTTGGATTGTTTGGTCTGTCTCACCCCATGGAGGCCTGGGGCATACTAAATGTCCATGTCACTTATAAATCAAGGAGGCTCCATCCTCCTGCCACTAGATGGTTATAATCCAGTCCCCCTGAGGGAAGGGACGCAATCTGGAATTTCTGGGCTCCTTGGAGTGCTGCTGAGGGAGGTGCAGCCTCCATCTCACCATCCGGGGCCTCAGGAGCACCTGCTGACACCCCAGCCCATGCTCCCAAGCACCATCCACCCCTACCTGGTGAACAGCTGTCCTGCTGTGGCGGTGGGGGTGGGCTGGCCAGGTGTGCCAACTCCCCTTGGCAGGATGGGTCTAGGGAAGAAACCTGTGAACCCAAGAGCTACTTTTTTTATTTGTTGTTTTCATATTATTTGAGAGACACAGAGGGAAAGACAGACAGACAGAGCTCCTGATCTACTGGCTCACCTTCAAAATGCCAGCAACGGTTGGGGCTGGCTCAGGCTGAAGCTGGGAGCTGGGAACTCAATCCATGTCTCCCACCTGGGCAGCAGGAGCTTAACCACCTGAGCCATCACCTGCTGCCTTCCAGAATCTGCAATGGCAGGAATCAGGAGCTAGGACCAGGTGTGAGATCCAGTTTCTCCAATAGGAGATGCAGGCATCTTAGCCAGCCTCTTTACTGCTAAGGCCAAATGCCTGCCCTGGCTCAGAGCTGTTTGGACTGGGACTCCCCAGGTCCTGGCTCCCCAGAGGGTGGCCTCGTGTCTGGGCAAGCTCTGATTACGCACACTTCCTTGGCCCCCAGAATTCAGTGTAATGAGCCCAGGGCAGGGGCCTCTTGCCCTGGTCCCAGAATAGTAAATTCAAAACCCTTCCATAGGGAGAAGGCATATTCCTGTATCCATTATATGGTTGGGGAATTGGAGGCTTGGACCTTTAGGAAAAATGCCCAAATTCCCAGTGAGGTAGAGAATTGGGAACGGGGAAGTGGGTCTTTGTGCACCAAAGCTTACCTTTGCCCTACGTGTCTACAAATCCGAGCGTCCTCCAGGTTGTCTCAGACTGGCTGCCACTGTCTTTGAGAAGCCTTCTTTGAGCACTGGACCTAGGCCCAGTGACACATCCTGAGTTCCCAGGGGCCCCTGTGTCCACGCTCATCATAGCATGTCTCATCGGATCGTGACTGCTGGTTGGTTTTGTTGCACTTCTAAAACGTTGAGTGTCCTGAAGATAGAGAGCATTCACCGCCAGGTGTACAGAAGAATCTGTTGATTGGACACGTGGACAGATGATGGGCTAAGTGGAAAACCAACGGCTAGTGGTAGCAACACGGTGTGTTGGAATTTTTTAACTGCTGGTAGCCAACCTTCAGGCAGTCCAAATTCATAGTTTTTTTTTTTTAAATAAAAAAGATTTATTTATTTATTTTAACGACAGAGTTACATAGAGAGGTAGAACCAGAAAGAGAGAGGTCTTCCATCTGCTGGTTTACTCTCCAAATGGCCACAATGGCTAGAGCTGAGCCAATCTGAAGCCAGGAGCTTCTTCCAGGTCTCCCATGAGGGTGCAGGGGCCCAAGCACTTGGGCCATCTTCTGCTTCCCCAGGCCATAGCAGAAAGCTGGATCGGAAGTGGAGCAGCTGGGACTTGAACCAGTGCCCATATGGGATGCTGGCACTGCAGGCCAGGGCTTTAACCCACTGCGCCACAGCACCAGCCCCTAAACTCATAGCTTTTTAAAATATCCTCTTAAATGTTAAGTTAAGCATAGTTTGGTCCCTGGAAGAAATGACTAAGAAGCATTCTCTGTGGACTGGGTGTTAGCCTCTGCATGAATCGGCTAAATTCAGTCTCGTGTGAATGGGGCTGTTTCCATGCTGCCTTCACAGGGAAGGAAATGGACTTGCCCCGGCTACTGAGCTTGTTGCAGAGTTGGGATTTGAACCCAGGCAGTGGAATTCTGAGAGCCTGAATGTTTGATTACATTGTTATTATACAAAGTGCACAGGTGGTAGATAGACACTCAAATCCACACTTAGACACACGCATCTACACATTCACACACACACACACGTGTGCACTCACAAACCCTTTATTTGGCTGTCAGCATTTCAGGCAGTGTGGGTGTCCTCTTGTATTGGAGGCTCCAGACCTCTGCTAGGATGGATGGGCCATCCCCTTGCCTGAGCTAACAGGAAGGAGGCAGGAAGGAGGCGGAGGAAGCGGAAGGGGTCTGGTAATCCCCAAATTGTTGCCTTGCCCTGCACATCAGAGGCTATGTGATACATCTGAACCACGTGAGTTTTCCCCAGCCTTAATTATGAATGCTAACTGGTAGCAGGGAGAATGCACATCATTGAAATTCCTGCACCAATTATTGCAATTTCTGCTTCGCCCAGCCTTCCCCAGAGCTGCTGGTAATTAGCCAGTTTGATTGATTTGAGTATCACCTCTTGTTCATCACCTCTTCCCCCATGGTCTTTATGGTTCACTAACGTACTTAAGATAATTAGCTTGAATAATTGTCCTGTTCATTCAGATCATGAATGTGTTGCCAAGGAAGTTGTACTAACATTTCCTTTCTGTAATCTAAAAAAGCAAAGGCTAAAGAAGTATTGTGCCGCCAGCTTTCAAGTCTGACTGAGCTTTGTCACCTGAATGCGAGCCCTGTGGGGCATGAAAGAAATCCAGGGTCCGTGCCTGGTAGGAAGAGACTCAGCATTTAGCTCGGGTCCCCCTCACTCCCAGGGAGTCTGATTTACTGGAAGGTGAGCATTTGCTGAGTCTCGGCAGCTGTTCCTTTTAGAGCTTCCAAGGTGATGCTGGTGTGCGCATAGGGTTGAAAATCCCTATTCTAGTTTGGAAGAAAAGTGTTGTTACACATACACACATGCATACACAGATACACCAGAGGCACACACATGCATACACACACAGATACACACACATGGATACACACAGAGATACACAGACACACAGGGATACACACAGAGATACACAGACACACACGCAGGGATACACACAGAGATACACAGACACACAGGGATACACACACAGATACGCAGACACACAGGGATACACACAGAAATACACAGACACACAGGGATACACACAGAGATACACAGACACACATGCATACACACACAGACACACACACAGGGATACACACAGAGATACACAGACACACAGGGATACACACAGAGATACACAGACACACACGCAGGGATACACACAGAGATACACAGACACACACACAGGGATACACACATGCATACACACACAGACACACACACAGGGATACACACAGAGATACACAGACACACACAGGGATACACACATGCATACACAGACACACATGCTTACACACACAGATACACACACAGGGATACACACACAGATACACAGACACACAGGGATACACACAGAGATACACAGACACACACACAGGGATACACACACAGATACGCAGACACACAGGGATACACACAGAGATACACAGACACACACACAGGGATACACACACAGATACGCAGACACACAGGGATACACACAGAGATACACAGACACACACACAGGGATACACACAGAGATACACAGACACACAGGGATACACACACAGATATGCAGACACACAGGGATACACACAGAGATACACAGACACACAGGGATACACACACAGATATGCAGACACACAGGGATACACACAGAAATACACAGACACACAGGGATACACACAGAGATACACAGACACACACAGGGATACACACAGAGATACACAGGCACACAGGGATACACACACAGATACACAGATACACAGGGATACACACAGAGATACACAGACACACAGGAATACACACACAGGTAGACACACATATAGGCACACATACACACAAACACACACACACATACCCCAGAATATGAGAAGAGGGGAGTGCCCTGCTGTTCTCTGGTACTTTTAAAAAAATTTTAATTTTTAATTTTTTAAAAGATTTATTGGGGCCTGTGCTGTGGCATAGGGGGTAAAGCTACCACCTACAGTGCCAGCATCCCATAAGGAGTTCTGGATCAAGTCCCGGCTGCTCCACTTTCAAACCAGCTCCCTGCTAATGTGCTTGGGAAAACAACAGGAGATGGCCCAAGTCCTAGGGCCCCTGTGCTGCATAGGAGACCCAGAAGAAGCTCCTGGCTTCAGATAGGCCCAGCTCTGGCCATTGAGTCCATTTGGGGAGTGAACAAGCAGATGGACGGCCTCTCTCTCTCTCTCTCTCTAACTCTGCCTTCCAAATAAATGAATAAAGAGGCAGAGAGAGAGAGAGAAAGAGAGAGAGAGTCTTCTATCCGCTGTTTTATTCCCCAAATAACCACAACAGCCAAGGCTGAGCCGGGCAAAAGCCAGGAGCCTAGACCTCCTCTATCACATGGGTGCAGGGGCCCAAGCACTTGGGCCATCCTCTGCTGCTTTCCAAGGTGCACCAGCAGGGAGCTGGATCAGAAGTAGAAAAGCCAGGACCCAAACGGGCGTCCGTATGGGATGCGATGTCACACATGCGACTTCCCTGCTACACAACACCACAGGCCCCCTGTTTTCTGGTACTGACTCCTCATTTCCTAGCAGGCCACTGGGCTCTGTGGAAGCAGGTGCTACTTGTCCTGAGGCCCAGACATTGGAGGGGATTGGCCCCAGAGAAGGGGAGGGCACTTGTAATGCCAATCATGGTGGGTAGTGTGTAAGGGGCAGCAGTCAGTGTGGGCTGGGGGACACCAAGAGAACACTCAGTGTGGCCTGGTTTTAGCACTGCTGTTTGTGGAATGTGTGAGTGTGTGCCAGGCAGAGCCCCACATGCTATCTGCAGCCCACTGCACCACCTGATGGCAAGCACATTGTTCAACAGCTGAGGAGATCAGAGGTCCAAGAAGTGTAGAATTTTCCAGATCGCAGAGCTAGTAAGGGGGAGAGCTAAGGAGTGAATCCAGTCTGCCTAACTCTGAAGACATGTGCTCAGAATCACTGTGAGAGAGATCAGATCCTGTCCTCCAGGACAATCAGGGAAGGATTCCAGGAGGAGGAGGCTCCTGAGCTCGTGGTCCTAAGGTGGTTTCCTGGTCATGGGTGCACCAGGAGGCTCTGGAAGGCCAGCAGGGAGTTTCATTGATGAGATGGGGGCCTGGGGAGTGACAGAAGTTTGCTAAGCATGGGAAGGGGCTGGTCAACATGAGCTGCATGGGGAAGATTGGTCGAGAAGCCTCAGTGTGCGGAGTAGACAGAGCACAGCAAGGAGGAGTCTGCGAGGTGTCTGGAAGGCAGCAGTCAGGAAGAGCTGATGGGCGTGGTGGGAGGGACCCAGACATCCTCGGGAAAAGAGCCGACGGCGTGGGTGCTGGGCACGTAGGAGGGACTCACGATAGAATTTGGTGTGGTTCATGACGAGCTTGGGTGGCTGGCGATCGGGTGATCCAGTCTCCTGCACTGTTTGTGCTCTCACAGTTAATGGGGAGCAGGTAAGGCAGGAGCCAGTCAGACAGCGAGAACCATGGTGAGAGGAGAGACCAGTGTGGTGGGAGCAGAAGGGACAGGTTCAGAACAGAGAGCCCGGGAGCTCGGGGTCAAGAGGGTCCTTCAGATCTGGCCCAGAGGGCACTGGTGTCTTTGATTAGCGCCTGTCCAGCCTGAGGGTTTATTTAGAGAGAGAGGCCCTAGGGAGCCCGTTGAATGTCACAGAAGAGGCCAGCAAGGGGCAGAGAGTGAAGATGCTGGAGACAATGAGCTGCTGAGAGAGCAGTGGTAGGGCCAGGGTGCAGGCCTAGGCAGGGCTGGGGAGCAGTGAGAGCTGAGATGCACAGGGCAGGGCACGTGGGGCACAGGTAGAGGACTAGGGCCAAACAAGCTCTGCTTCTCGGCCCAGCAAGAAGCATCAGCCCCCAACCAGGTGGTGCTTTAGTGGGGTGGGGAGGTGAAGGGCGAGGGGAAACCTGAACTCTGCTCCAGGTTACCTGCCTGGGGGGAGGTAGGGGTGCTGAGCTGGAGGCCCAGCCTGCTCTGCCTTCTGGCCCCTTCCACTCAGTATGCACCTATTTGGCCACAGGGGCATACACTGACCTCAAGGATTCCAGAGTGTTCTTTCCCAGGCCCGACTAGACCTTATACCTCCCTAGCCTGTTATCTTGCATGATGACCCCTTTGCCCCCTCATTCTACACACACACAGACACAGACACACAGAAACACACACACACGCACACACGCACACACACGCACGCACACACACAGACCTATACTGGGCCCACAGTCCTGTTCCCAAACAGCTCCCTCCATGGTTCATGTCAGTTCCTCTCAGGAGCTGCTCGAGCCCTACCTCTCTGCCCACCGGCTACCTGGTCCCCTTGGGTTAAATGTCGCCTCCTCTAAGATCTCTTCGTGAGATCACCCGGCACGGTTTGTTTCTCATCTCTCAGAGCTGCCCAGATGCTCTTTCCGACCGTGGGTTTTCAGCATTTATGCCGTAGTAGTCTCATGGCCTTGACACATCTGTCTTGCCCGCCTTCTCTGCTACCTCTTCTGGTCTTTCCATCTTGACTGGCACACAGTAGGCAGTCAGCGAACAGTGGTGGTGTGAATGAGTGGACGGATGGACTATTGGGAGGCCATTGGACTCCCCAGACCTCACAAAAATGAAGTCATGGTTCAAGGGACGGTGAGCACCGAGGTGCTCAGATGCACTCAGGCTAACCCCAGGACCGGCTGATGGTGTTCCAAGAGCTTTTTGTATCTCTGAACTTCACTGACCCCTTATTCCTTCCAAATCCCTGGTCTCAGCATGCCCCGGCCCATGTTTGGAATGCATTTTGCTTTCTATAAACCGCTGCGTGACTTCAAAAGCAGGAGTGCATCCCCAGACAGAACCAAAGGATCCATCTGGCTCTGTGTGTTCCCCATCCTGCTTCAGGTTCATTAGGCCGCATCAGGGGGTTTCCTGTGCGTGTGTCTCTGCAGAGGCACTCCTACTGGGGTCTGGGGGCCCCCGTATGCAAAAGGAGACCCTGAGAACACTGCTGTGGGAGGCACCGCTTTCAAAACTCTCTCTCGGGCTTTGCCGCCCAAACTCACTTTATGGTAATTCTTCGCAGATCGTCCTAAACTTCACGTCCATGGACCTGTTCAAAAGCCGTCTGTGCTGGTACGACTACGTGGAGGTCCGCGACGGTTACTGGAGAAAAGCACCCCTGTTGGGTGAGTTGGCTTTCGGAGGCCCCGTGGGACACGGCGAATGTTTGGAAGGCTCATCCCACCAGCAGTCACAGGAAGCTCTCAAGGGCCTATGTCGTTGTAAAACTTGGAACACTCCATTTGGCCACACATGTTAAAAGCTTTGAAAACTGTGAAGACCCTTTGACCCAGCAATTCCACTTCTCGGAATTTATCCTAGGGAACTAATTAAGGAAGCGTGCACGGCTCTTGCCACAGGGGTGTTCAGCGAAGCAGGAAAAATCGGAGGCAGTTTAAGTGTTCAGCAGGAGGGATCAGCAGGATAAATGATGATGCATCTTTCGACGGAAACCTTTCCAGCTATTAAAGGCAAAGGTGGAGGTGACTGTTGATGATAAAGGCGTTCATGGTACACTGTTCCATTAAAAAAAAAAAAGCATGCTGGGCCGGCGCCATGGCTCAACAGGCTAATCCTCCGCCTTGCGGCGCTGGCACACCAGGTTCTAGTCCTGGTCGGGGAGCCGGATTCTGTCCCGGTTGCCTCTCTTCCAGGCCAGCTCTCTGCTGTGGCCAGGGAGTGCAGTGGAGGATGGCCCAAGTGCTTGGGCCCTGCACCCCATGGGAGACCAGGAGAAGCACCTGGTTCCTGCCATCGGATCAGCGCGGTGTGCCGGCCACAGCGGCCATTGGAGGGTGAACCAACAGCAAAGGAAGACCTTTCTCTCTGTCTCTCTCTCTCTCTCTCTCTCTCACTGTCCACTCTGTCAAAAAAAAAAAAAAAAGCATGGTACAAACAAGAGTTTGCAGCAGGATTGCACATAGAGATGCACAGCATTGCAAACTTTGATGCCTTCAGAGATGGAGCATACGTGAAGGAGATAGGATTGGTGCAATAAAATAAGGAGTGGTGGGGAGTGTGGTGACCCGAACACCAAGCATCCTGTCACAAATTATCCAAAAGAGTTGCTTAAGACACTGTGCAGGCTGAACTCCACTGGAACAAACCATTTTGCAATCTAAAATATAAATATCGGCCGGCACCACAGCTCACTAGGCTAATCCTCCGCCTGCGGCACTGGTACCCGGGGTTCTAGTTCCGGTTGGGGTGCCGGATTCTGTCCCGGTTGCTCCTCTTCCAGTCCAGCTCTCTGCTGTGGCCCGGGAAGGCAGTGGAGGATGGCCCAAGTCCTGGAGCCCTGCACCCACATGGGAGACCAGGAGGAAGCACCTGGCTCCTGTTTCGGATCGGTGCAGCACGCTGGCCGTAGCGGCCTTTTGGGGAGTGAACCAACAGAAGGAAGACCTTTCTCTCTCTCTCTCTCTCTCTCTCTCACTGTCTAACTCTGCCTGTCCAAAAAATATATATAAATATCATGTAAAATTATAAATATGAATAACACCTAGAGGTTGGTTCAGGATGACGGAGTATGTGTTTAAGATGTATTCTTTGCTGGGTTAGATGTTTTTTCCAGCCTTTCGACCTTGGGCATGTATTATTTATGTGAGCTGCACATGAACTCATCCATGGAAAGGCAGCACAAATGAGAGGTGTGGGCCGGTAGTGAAAAGAGAAGAGTTGGCTCACTCGCGATTGGTGGTAAGGAAGAGCCGCCTTGTGGATGGCCAAGGGTGCTGAGCTTTGCGTAGAGGGCCGATGGCTGCAGGCTCTCAGGAGCTGGCTGGGAACGGCATCCAGGCTGGAGCTGGAAAGAGATGTGAAAGGGCTGCAGCTGGAAGGGTCTCAGCCCTGTGGGGTGGGCAATATATCAGTGAGGGCTTTGTCCCAGGCTTATCTTCATGCACGAAGAA
Source organism: Lepus europaeus (assembly GCF_033115175.1). Taxonomy (NCBI): domain Eukaryota; kingdom Metazoa; phylum Chordata; class Mammalia; order Lagomorpha; family Leporidae; genus Lepus; species Lepus europaeus. The sequence goes on from NC_084843.1 coordinate 32,673,611, forward strand.
AAGCCACACTTGTTAGGGGGTGAATAGCAGGTGTGGGGGTGAGCTGTTGTTATGCTAGTGCCAGCCCTGAAGTCTTGTCAGATTCCGGGAACAAAGGTCGGAGAGGTCAGAAGAGGCTGGGACAGGGCGCCTGGCTGGACTCCACGGGGCCCAGAAGATAGGAAGCTTCCGCATGATGCAGGGGTCTTGTCTGGTGAGCTACTGGGACGAGCACACTCACCCTCTGCCCGCAGCCTAAATTCCTGGAGGTACAAAGAGGTCAGAGTTTGTGCCCACAGGAGCTCTAGAGAGCGGGGAAGCAGCAGCCAGGGCAGGCTCTGAGTGGGGTGCCAGGTGGGAGGGATCTGTCAGGTAGTTAGCAGGGCAGGCAGACAAGCCAAGAAGTAATCCCCAGGCCAGGTGTAGACAGGAATGTGTCTGGTGCAGGAGAAGTGGCCAGGCCTTCTGATGGCAGGGTGGGCACTGCTTGCCCTGGAGTTCTACTGCCTGTGACAGGTGAGTGGACAGGGCAGGTGCTAGCGACCAGAGGCGTGTTTTAGAGGTAGCTGGGTGTGACAGAGGGTTGGATTCCCAGGGCTGGTTCCCACACCTGGCACTGCACCAGCAGTTCCCAGGAAGGTGTCTATGTTTCCAACTTCCTGGAAGGCTGCGGAAATGGAATTCCCACAAGCAGGGCAGGGAGTGATCCTGTGAACCTAAAAAAACATGCCTGGGACCAAAGACTTGGGGAGGGGGCTGCAAGGTTGCTGCCAAGCTGCTAAGCATGGTTGCCTTGGAGAAAGGAAGCACAGAGCCCCTGGGCGGCCCCGGGCCTTGCTCTGTAAGCTCCTCAGTTATCTGCATTTTTTACATAATATTTGTTTGCAAAAAAAGTGGGAGGCCTTCCATGAAAGTACGGAATTGTGGGACCTTAAAGTCATTTCAGCCCCGACCTCCTGAGAAAACCAAGATCCCCGAATGCCAGTGGGGTTTCTTTTTTTTGATAGGTTTATTTATTTATTTGAAAGTCAGTGTTACACAGAGAGAGGAGAAGCAGAGAGAGAGAGAGAGAGAGAGAGAGAGAGAGAGGAGGGAGAGAGAGGTCTTCTATCCAATGGTTCACTCCCCAATTGGCTGCAACGGCTGGAACTGCGCCGATCCGAAGCCAGGAGCCAGGAGCTTCCTCTGGGTCTCCTATGCAGGTGCAGGGGCCCAAGGACTTGGGTCATCCTCCACTGCTTTCCCAGGCCATAGCAGAGAGCTGGATCGGAAGTGGAGCAGCCGGGTCTCGGACTGGTGCCCATATGGGATGCCGGTGCTTCAGGCCAGGGCGTTAACCCACTGTGCCACAGAGCCAGCCCCCCGATGGGGTTTCTGAGTCCCACCACAGGGCAGTGGCTGGGCTGGGATCACAGTGCTGATGCCCGGCGATGGGCAAAGGTGACGACTGCATCTGCGCGGGGCATCCCCCTCAGGTTGCCAGAGGAAATGTGTTCTTCACTGTTGATCTGACAGTCGAAGTTCACTGGGCTTCCTGGATTTTTGTTTGCTAAGTCTGGCAGCCCTGGACCCGCCGGGGCTGGGGCAGACTCCCAGGCTCCTGGGGGAGGGGCACTCCCAGAGACTTGGGCTTCGCCTGGGACAGCAAGCATGTTCCTGAGCATGGGTGCGACAGGGAGCTGTCCAGCTGCCCTCTCTGACCAGACCAGACTTGAAGCCAGACGTTCCTCACAGCTGATCCTGGAGTCTGTGGCTGCGTTGTCATGAATAAGGCAGAACTGTGGTGTTTGTGTTTGGTGGTGATGGTTTGCTTTGTTTCATTTGAGGGTTCCTTTGGCTTCTATTTTACCCAGTTTGTCAGTGTGAGTGTGTGGGGTGTGTGTGTGTAATGGATGTGGTATGTATGTGGTGTGTGGTGTATGTGTGTGTGTGGTATGTGGTGACGTGTGTATGTGGTGTTTGTGCTGTGTGTATAGTGTATGTGGTATGTTTGTGTGCTATGTATGGTATGCATGTAGTGCATGTAGTGTGTGTAGTGTGTAGTGGTGTGTGGTGTGTACGTATGTGGCATGTGTGGGGAGTATATGTGTGTGATGTATGTGTGCTGTACATTCCTGTGTGGTGTGTGTCTGGTATGGTATGTGGGGTAGTATGTGTGTAGTGTATAGCATATGGGTGGTATGTGGCATGTGTGTATGTGGTATGTGTGTGGTATGTGTATATGTGAATGTGGTATGTATGTGATATGGTTTGTGTGTGTGGTGTGTGTGTGTGATAGTGTATGGCATATGTGTATGGTGTGTGTGTCATGTGTAGTATGAAGTGTGGTATGTATGTGGCATGAGTGTATGTGTGTGATATGTATATGTAGTATGTATATGTGTGGTATGTATGTGGTGTGCCATGTGGTGTTTGTGGGGTATAATGTGTTATATGTATGTGTGGTGCATGTGGTGTGTGTATGGCATGTGTGAATGTAGTGTGGTTTGTGTGTACATGTGTGTGGGGTGTGTGGTATGTGTGTAGTGGGGTATATATGTTGTGTGGTTTGTGTGTACATGTGTGTGGTGTGTGTGTAGTGGGGGTGTATATATGGTGTGGTTTGTGCATACATGTGTGTGGGGTGTGTGGTATGTGTTTAGTGGGGTGTATATGTGGTGTGGTTTGTGTGTACATGTGCGTGGTATGTGTGGTAGGTGTGTAGTGGGGGTGTATATGTGATGTGGTTTGTGTGTACATGTGCGTGGTCTGTGTGGTGTGTGTAGTGGGGGTGTATATGTGGTGTGGTTTGTGCGTACATGTGTGTGGTGTGTGTGGTAGGTGTGTAGTGGGGTGTATATGTGATGTGGTTTGTGTGTACATGTGCGTGGTCGGTGTGGTGTGTGTAGTGGGGGTGTATATGTGGTGTGGTTTGTGTGTACATGTGTGTGGTGTGTGATATGTGTGTAGTGGGGGTGTATATATGATGTGGTTTGTGTGTACATGTGTGTGGTGTGTGTAGTGGGGGTGTATATGTGATGTGGTTTGTGTGTACATGTGTGTGGTGTGTGGTAGGTGTGTAGTGGGGGTGTATATGTGGTGTGGTTTGTGTGTACATGTGTGTGGTGTGTGTGGTATGTGTGTAGTGGGGTGTATATGTGATGTGGTTTGTGCGTACATGTGTGTGGTGTGTGGTAGGTGTGTAGTGGGGGTGTTTATGTGGTGTGGTTTGTGCATACATGTGTGTGGTGTGTGTGGTATGTGTGTAGTGGGGTGTATATGTGATGTGGTTTGTGTGTACATGTGTGGGGTGTGTGGTATGTGTGTAGTGGGGTGTATATGTGATGTGGTTTGTGTGTACATGTGTGGGGTGTGTGGTAGCTGTGTAGTGGGGGTGTATATGTGGTGTGGTTTGTGTGTACATGTGTGTGGGGTGTGTGGTCTGTGTGTAGTGGGGTGTATATGTGGTGTGGTTTGTGTGTACATGTGTGTGGGGTGTATGTGTGTGTGGTGAGTGGTGTGTGTGCGCTGCAGCTGAGGCAGGCCTGGTGCCTGTGCCCAGCCTCCTTCTCGTGCAGGACTTGTCCTTTGCCAACTACGTGGCCTGCTCTGATGTTTCCAAATGCGGTTGTTAGTGGAGTTTTTGTGTCGGGAAGAAGTGCACTGTGCAGGAGGGGTCAGTGCCACGAGGTCCGCGGGGTGGAGGCGGGGTGGGGGGGGTTTGCCCCTGGGGCAGGAGGGTGAGCGGATTAGGGCGGATTGGGAAAGTATGCGTCTTGCTCTGAAAAACCGTGGGGCGCATTTTTTCCCAGGGCAGTGTGTGAAAATCCAGGCATAATGGACGCATAACTTTTTATGAATGAACCCTTTATGACTCCCCGCGGAGCCCACTTGTCCTGTCCTCCACTGCGTTTCCTCTCCTTGATATCCTTATTAAGCCCCCCCTCCCTGGCCGGGGACCAGATTCCAGTTTAGGAATGTGACACCTTTTCCTGGCCCAGTCTGTCCCCGCTCCTTCCAGAGGAGGCCTTCCGAGAGTGATGGCTGGCAGAATTCAGGACGTTTCGCTGCTGGGTAAAGAGGCCAGCTTGCTTTTCCAGTTTCAGGGTTGCTTAAGAGAGTCTCCTGAAGCGGGGAGCAGGGTGGTGGTGTGGGGTGCTAAGGACCACCCCGCGCCAGCTGGAGCCCCTCCCGCGGGCTGCTGGGTGCATGAGTGTCCTGGGGCCCTGCTCTGTCACTGTGACATGCACAGAGCCCTGTCCCCGTTTCCCTGAAACCAGAGAGAAGTGCAGAGAGGCCAGGCTGGCCCATCGGCATTGTGCGTGGGGCTCGCTGGGCAGGGCAGCCCGTCACAGAAGCAGAAGTGATGAGCCCGTCTGGCTCCACGCTCTGGCTCTGGTCCTCGGCCTGGCCGCCCGCTTCCCTGCAGGGGAGTGGATTGGGTATCTGTTTACCCAAAGCTGTACCAGGCTCCGAGTTGCATGCAGGACAGAGAAGCTCCCTGTGATGGTGGTGGCAGTGCTGGTGATGATGATGATGGAGGGGATACTGACGGCGCACCCCCAGGCTCAGACTGCCGAGGTTCAGATCCTGCTTCCACGTACGACTTTGAGACTTAAATTTTCTGATCCTCAGTTTTCTCATCTGTGAGAAGGGACTGATGATAGTCGTTGATGCAGGAAGTAGAGGGGCTGGCTCAGCCGGGTCGGTAGCAAGAGGGGAGGACCAGCTCCTGCTAGGGCCTGCGGACCTAGTTAAGAATTGCACAGCGGTTCGGGAGGAGTGACTGGCAATTGAATCTACTGCGTCCAGCTCTGCCGAGGTGGTAAAATGCAGCTTACCCCGCAGTTCCTGGCAGTTCTGGGCAGTGAGCAGAAGCAGGGTGTGCCATGGGCCCAGGGTGCTGGGCGGTTCGTCTCATACAGCTGGGTCCTTGGGCAGCCAGGCAGGCAGCCCCAGGCCCTCTCTCTCTGGGAACCAATCCTTAGTGGCGGCAACAACTGGGGCTTTAAAAGGAGAAACTTGGACTGCAGCGTGGGCTGGGCTAAGAGGAGTTCCTGCCTTCCGTCCGTGCCGTCCCCTCCCTGGTCAGCAGCGCTTTCTCACTCGTGCTAACCGACACTACGTGGCCGTGCCAGAGGAACCATTACTGAGGATTTACAGGCTCCCGATGCGCTCGGCCTTGCCAAATGCTAGCAGCATCTTCATCTCATCACAGTACTAAGCTCACCAAATCCACAAGGCTACAGGTGGCCGGCATGGGAAGGAAGTCACAGGAGATTAGCAGCTCTTCTGCCCAGGACTGGCTGCTGCAGTCGGCCACTAGCAAGTGTCCTTGTGGCGTTTATTCCTCCCCTTCTCACCCACACCCCCCATCTGTCGCTTGTGTGGTGTCTCACATGGCCCCAGCACTACGAGTGCCCACTAAATACCTGCTAGAATACTGAGATATGAGCTGGGCACTGCACAGTGCACTGGTTTTTGTTGTTGTTGTTGTTTTTTAAAGATTTGTTTTATTTACTTGAAAGACAGAGTTACAGAGAGAGGTAGAGCCAGAGAGAGAGATGTCTTCCAATGGTTCACTCCCCAGTTGGCCACAACAGCCGGAGCTGCACCGATCCGAAGCCAGGAGCCAGGAGCTTCTTCCAGGTCTCCCACGTGGGTGCGGGGGCCCAAGGACTTGGGCCATCTTCTACTGCTTTCCCAGGCCACAGCACAGAGCTGGATCAGAAGTGGAACAGCCAGGACTCGAACCGGTGCCCATATGGGATGCTGGCACTGCAGGCAGCGGTTTAACCCACTACGCCACAGCACCAGCCCCAACAGTACACTGTTAACCAATCCCACTTGATGGCTTTTAGTTTGTTCATCACAATCAAGTTCAGAGTATTTTCATTGTCCCTCAAGAAAACACATCTCATCCAGGCATAGTTACTTCTCATCTCCCCCACACTGCCCAGTGCTTAGTGAATGGTTTCAGTGACTCACACGGTAGGTGCTGGGCAGAACCGTGGATGTCCAATGCTAACAGCCCCCGGCCGATCTGTGGTCCGAATGGATCAGGAAGGCTGAGCGCCCCCACCCCCGGCCTCGCCTGCCCTTCTTCAGTGGCTGTGCCCTGGGCACTTGGGTCGGTTGGAATCTGGAATCCTCCAGAATGAGCACACGCGTGGCTGGCCTGGCTCTTTTCACCCTGTGCGTGCTGCAGGGTGCGTGTTGCCGCTCACGTGGAGCCGCGTGTGGAACGCCGCAGCTCTGGCTCAGCGGCGAGCACCGGCGTGCTGTCACAGGTGGGCTGACTGCTTGTGTTCCGCCTTCCAGGTCGGTTCTGTGGCAACCAGGTCCCGGAGCCCCTGCTGTCCACGGACAGCCGGCTCTGGGTGGAGTTCCGCAGCAGCAGCAACACCCCGGGCAGGGGCTTCTCTGCCGTGTACGAAGGTTTGTGCGTGGTGGGAGCCGGGCTGGGGTGGCTCCCGGGCAGCCTGCTCCCCCCAGACACACCCCAGCACACCGCACTGCACCGCCAGGGTCCATCCCACAGCCCCTGTCCCATGACCTTCTGGAAGCTGGGGCCAGCGGTGCTCACCTCGGAGGTGGTGTTGTCAACCTGTCACCACCCGTGGGCCCTCCGTGCAGTGCCGCTGGGGTGTGGGGCCCCCCGGGCAGGGGTGCCAGATGGGGGGGTGGACCTCTGTGGAAGGCAGCCGCCCCTGTGTAGCTGTGGGAGCCTGAACAGAGTGCTTGCTCTCTGGGCCCGTGTTTCTTTCATATGGGATAAGAAGACTTTTTGGCCGACAGCAGGGAATCCCCAGTGGCATCTCTCAGATGGGCCTTGGAGGCTGGGGGCAGAGCAGAGGGAGCCCTGGCTCTGGGCTCCATGCTGCCCCGGGCGTGCTGCACCTGTTTGTTTGACAAGCTGAGCTTCTCTGGCTCACTCCCCTCCCCACCCTGCTGCTGCACGGTGATGGAGGCCATCTTCCGCTTTAACTTATGCAATTTTGGAGTTGTCAAAATTTTGTGTTTTTTGTAAAAGAAGTAGTGTTTATGTATGTGTGTGTTTGTGCATGCGTGTGCGCCTGTGTGTGTAAACATGCACTTGCCCGTGTATGTATGCATGGGCACGTAAGTGCACGTGTGTACATGTGTGTATGTGTGTGCATGTGCGTCTGCCTGTGTGCCCATGTGTTCCTCAGGACCAGCCATTCCACCCTCTGCCATCCACATTGGAATCACCTGGGAAACTTCACTGCATCTGAGTGTCCCCCCCCCCCCCAAAGGTCCCTTTGAATCAGAACCCTGGAGATGTAGCTCCAGTTTCCACAGTTCAAAAAATCTCCCAGGGCTTTTGCTGCACAGTGCAGGTGGAGAACCACTGCTCTATGTGGTTATTTTCTTTCTATGAACAGAAATCAGAGTTGAAAACATGCCATCCTCCTTTCCCGGTGGTAGTCTCGGTTGAACCGAGATGAAAATGTTGGTGTGTGGCGCCTCCTGGTGGTGGCAAGTGGCCACCCACTTTCCTTGGTGAGCTCTGACCAGGGATGACACCTCACTGGTCCTGTGTGTCTTTGTAAAGCTACCTGCGGTGGAGACATCAACAAAGATGCCGGCCAGATCCAGTCTCCCAACTACCCCGATGACTACAGGCCTTCCAAGGAGTGTGTGTGGAGGATCACCGTCTCCGAGGGCTTTCACGTGGGGCTCACCTTCCAGGCCTTTGAGGTGAGCGTGCTCAGATCACCTTCTTGGGGGGGAATTGGAGGGGGCCAGTAAAACCCATCCATAAAGATGAGTTTCCCTTTTAAAAAAAACCAAACAGGAAGCTAAGCAGGTGTCTCAGGCCTTTCAGGCCCACCTGCTGTCTGAGGTCTGCTGGGGAGGGGAGGGTTACCATGGAGGCCAGCATCCAGGCAGGACTCCATGGAGGTTTTGTCGACTTGTTCTCCCCTCTTTGTCTCCTCGGAGTCTCCTCCAGGCTGGATTCACCCCTGCCTTCTACAACTGGGGATACCGGCTGCAGAAGCCCAGCACATGCTGGCCTGGGATAGGTTTCAAGAAGGGGTCCATCAAGCCTCCGTCTCAATCACAGACCTCCAAGCCGAGCCCTCTGGCATCACCTGCAGAGCCCCTCTCTGTCCCCTTTAGATCGAGAGGCATGACAGCTGTGCCTACGACTACCTGGAGATCCGCGACGGCCCCACGGCCGAGAGCGCCCTGCTTGGCCACCTGTGCGGCTACGAGAAGCCAGAGGACGTGAAGTCGAGCTCCCACAGGCTGTGGATGAAGTTTGTGTCCGACGGCTCCATCAATAAAGCAGGCTTTGCGGCCAGTTTTTTCAAGGGTATGACTTAGCCTTTGTCTCCCCTTCTGGAAGCAGTCTCACTCCCCATGCTTATGAATCACAGCACCCACAGGGCTCCCCGCGGGGAGGAGGTGGGGACCCCCCGAAACCATGGAGTTCACGGCGGCTGAGGAGCAGGCCCAGCCCTGTCTTTGAGACAGCAGACGGTGCTCTGGCTGGAGACTGGGCTCGGCCAGCTTGCGAGGTCAAAGGACACCGCGGGGACGGTGATGGGGCATGTCGGTGTAGGGGCAGCACTAAGTGAGCTCCTCTGTGCTCCAGCCGCTGTGCACACGAAGTCCCAGAGTTCCCACGCTGCCCCTTTGGGCTTGGTCAGTCATGGGGCAGGTCCAGGATCAAACCCTGCCTCTAGCTCAAGCTCTTTCCAGAGTGACCTTGCATCCCTTGACACGGGCCAGAGGCCACCCTGGCCCTGAGCTGCTGACAGGCCAGCCCCCTAATCTGTGTCCCCACCCAGGTCAGTACAGGTTGAGAGAGCAAGGAGCAGCCAGCCTCCGTGTGGCCTTGGCATCTGCTGCACTATGGGGTCTCGGTGGGACCAGACCCCCACTGCCTCTGGCAGCCCTGATGAGGAGCTTCCACACCTCCTTTGATTGGCAGGTGCCCCCTCACCCCTGTTCAGGGCCCACACCCTAAGAGGAAGCCCTGGCTGTGCCAACCCAGAGACCGTGATCCTTCCCTCACTCCCAGTCTCCACTTCTGCCCCTTATTTCAGGCCCTCTCCAGGTTCTGCATCAGCAGACTGGGTGGTGTCAGAAGGGCCCCCTGCAGGCTGTGCCACCCTGAGCAGGCAGCCACCTGTCTGTAATGAAGACTCAGTGTTCCTCCCTGTCAAGTAGGGAGAAAGGAATCTGCTCATTTTGCCTGACCCAGTGTAGTGGTTGCAGAGAGGTGTTATACGCTGACAAGTGCCAAACAACGTGGGAGATTAGTTTTGTTTTTTCCTGTTTAAAGACATTCAGAGGAGAGCAAAATGCAAACAGAGCAAGAATCATAATGCTCTGAAAATAATTGGAGACAAAACTTAGCTGCTTCTTTTTTTAAATATTTATTTCAAAGACATAGAGAGAAGGAGATATAGAGAGAAAGAGGGAGATCTTCCATCTGCTGGTTCACTCCCCAAATGGCTGTGATGGCCAGGGCTGGGCCAGACTGAAGCCAGGAGCCAGGAGCTTCACCCAGGTCTCCCACATAGTTGCAGGGGCCCAAGTACTTGTCCATCTTCTGATGCTTTCCTAGGCACATTAGTATGGAGCTGGATTGGAAGTGGAGCGGTCAGGACTTGAGCCAGTGCCCATATGGGATACTGGTGCTGCAGGCAGAGACTTAAGCCTTCTACACCGCAGTGCCGGTGTGAGGAAAAAAAAAAGCCAGGCTACAACAAGCATACTTCACATGTATGTCACAGGTCATCTGTGTTTGCAGAGGGTAAGGGACATGGTGACCTCACTTGAGATGCCTGGAAGGAAGTTCACAGCCTCCACTCCATGCTGGGCCAGACTGCAGGTGCCCTGTGTCTCCCAGCCTGGGGAGCCCCCTTACGGTGTGGCAGTAGTGACACGGGGTGACAGCAGTGACATTGGGTGGGTGGCCCTGAGCAGGTTGCACCTCCTCTCTGAGCGCCAGACTCTCCTGCTGTAGAAGAGCCAGCAGGTTGTCGCCAGGAGGAAATGGAAGCGTGGAAGTGAATGCAGCGGCACAGTGGCCTTTGCCAGGGAAAGGGGCCTTTGAGGCAGCTGCCATCCCTAGAAGTGGGAGACATTTTCTACTGCGGTGAGGATGCCGAATTCCCCACTGCTGCCGAATGGAACGGCCACGGTGCAGCATCAGTGCTGCCGTCCTCTGGGGGCCGCGTGTCTGAAATGGGCCTCACTGGGCTGAGGTCCAGGTGTGGGCAGGGCCGTGTTCCTTCCGGAGGCTCCAGGGGAGAATCCACGTCCTGGCCTTTTCTAGCTTCCAGAAGCCGCCTGAATTCCTTGGCTCATGGTCCCCTTCTTTCTTCAGAGCCGGCCATATTGTTGAGTCTTCCTCATACCTCTTCCAGGCTTCCTGCATCTCTTCCAGCTTTTTTTCCCCTAAGGTTTATTTATTTATTGGAAAGGTAGAGTGACATGGGGCAGGGGGAAGGATCTTCTGTCTGCTGGTTCACTCCCCAGATGGCCACAATGGTCAGGGCTGGACCAAAACCAGGAGCCAGGAACTCCATCTGGGTCTCCCACATGGGTGGCAGGGGCCTAAGTACTTGAGCCATCTGCTGCTGCCTTCCCAGGTGCATTAGCAGGGAGCTGGAACAGAAGCAGAGCAGCTCTGACTTTTTTTTTAATTTGACAGGTAGAGTTATAGACAGTGAGAGAGAAAGAGAGAAAGGTCTTCCTTCCATTGCTTCATCCCCTAAATGGCCGCTACGGCTGGCGTGCTGCACCAATCTGGAGCCAGGAGCCAGGTGCTTCTTCCTGGTCTCCCATCTGGGTGCAGGGGCCCAAACTCTTGGGCCAAACTCCACTGCCCTCCCGGGCCACAACAGAGAGCTGGACTGGAAGAGGGGCAACCGGGACTAGAACCCGGTGCCCATATGGGATGCTGGCGTCACAGGCCACGGCGTGAGCCACGGAGCCAACAGCAGCTGGGACTTGAGCCTCACAGGCAGTGTCTCCCTCAGCTGTGCCGCATCAGCCCCTCGCGTCTCCTCTTCTAACCTTGACCTTCCTCATCCCTCTCTCCCTTATACGACCTGTGATGACCCCAGGCCCAGCCAGAAATCCAGGAGACCCTTCCGTCTCCAAATCCTTCATTCAGTCCCACCGCAGTGTCTTGTCTGCCGTGTCTGGTGATGGTGGCACAGGTCCCAGGGCCCAGGAGGTGGACAGCTCTGGGAGGCTGAAGAATCGTGGGGTTTTTATTCTGGGTGTTTTATCATCTTCTCATTCTTCTTGTGCCAGTCCTGCTGAGCTTCCCTTCCCCTGCCTTTCTCCCCTGGGTCTGTGGTTGGTTCTCCGGGGAGGGAGCTGCCCACCTCTGGCCACCCATCCCTCATTCTGGGGTCTGCCGCTCACCAGCGATGCACATGACCGAGAGAACCAGCTGAGGGTCTCCAGGTGAGGAAGTAAAGGACCCCGGTGCTCAGCGGAATCTGAACTTCAGAGAAAACGATTTCTCAGTGTAAGTCCCAAATGTCACATGCCGTGCTGAGTAATGATTGACTGTTGGTCTGATAGTCACATGTAACTAGACTTCCTGAATTATGTTTTTAAAGATTTGTTTATTGGAAATTCTGAGTTACGGAGAGAGAGAGAGAGACAGAGACAGAGAGAATCCTCTGTCCATTGGTTCACTTCCCAAATGACTGCAATAGCCTGTGCTGGCCACCCCGAAGCCAGCAGTCAGGAGCTTCTTTGAACCTCCCATGCACTTGGGCCACCTTCCACTGCTTTTCCAGGCACATCAGCAGGGAGCTGGACTGCAGTTAGAGTAGCTGGGACCCAAACTGGCACCCATATGGGATGCTGGTGCTGCAGACGATGCCTTAACCTGCTGTGCCACAGCGCCAGCCCCCTGATTCTTTCATGGTACTGGAGATGCCAGTCGGGCCATGGAAGGGAGTATCTCTGTGATGCTAAACTGGTGTAGGGAACCGAATTGAGAGCTTTGATGTGCTCCAGGGACCCACGAAAACCAGCTCCGCTTTTGGGTTAGAAGATCCGGCTCCCACCTTGTCCACTGTGGATACCCATTCAGCATTCATCACACTGCGTATGGGCACCGTGGAAAGGGGCTGGGCTTGCAGGGGAAAACACAGCACCCTCAGCAGCCCAAGGGGGTGAAGGAGACCGGTCAGCAACTGGTGATGACCTCGCTGTGTGGAGCTGGGTGGAGGCCTGCTGGCGGGGCCAGGCTCCCCAGTGTCCCATTTCACGCCCGTTTCAATCTGCAGACGTGGTTTTAGACGCCTGTGGCAGTGGTCACTGAAGCCCACCTGCCCTGACTTGGCACACAGACCCAGCTTATCGTCCCGTTCTGTCGAGGGGAACTGCAGAGAGCGGCATTTGGAGACGTGGGGACACACAACCTTGGCCTCACCCCCGAGTCTGAAAGGAGGGTTCGGGAGCTGCAGAGACCTCACCTCGGCCTGCACGGGGGCCAGCATGGCAGGCGCTGGTGCAGCCAGTGTCAGAATGCATTCGCTGGCTCACTGCATCTCCAGCTCCCCCACCCCCAACCCCATCCCGCCCCAGTGGGCATTACTGCCATGCCACTTGCCCATTGAGGAAGATCGGGTCTAAAGGGGGCAAAGCTAGAAGAATCTAGAATCCAGGGCTGCAGGATACCACAAGCCACTGTCTTTCCACTAAGGAAACCCAAAAGCTTCAGGGAGAGGCCAGTGTTGATGTTTGTGATTTCATTCCGACACCTGTCACCCTGCTGCCTTCTCCACCCCAGGAGGGCATGGGAGGGCCTGGTGGGGGGGGGGGGGGCTGACTTTGGCTCCGGAAGTTCTGGGAGTGGTCCCACCTGCCTTCTTCCTAGCTCTGCTTGCCAGCAGGTCGCATGACCTTTCTGTAACTGGATCCAGGGGATTCCCAGTGCCTGGCACACGGTAGGCTCCATAAACACCGAGCAATGAGTGAGTGGCGTTCCAGTTCCTTCTCTGTGACTTGGGCACCTGCTAGCTGCTCTGCCTGCCTCACATAGCACCCTTACCCAAGGTGAATGAGCTGAGACACCATGCTCTTGTGACCCATTGTCCAACAGAAATCAGAGGCAGGGCCCAAAGGAGGGAGAGCTACATATGTAATTGCAGATTCCTTAGTAGCCCTCTTGCAGGAATGAGTTACAGGTAAAGTTAATTTTTTTTTTTTTTTGGACAGGCAGAGTTAGACAATGAGAGAGAGAGAGACAGAGAGAAAGGTCTTCCTTCCGTTGGCTCACCCCCCCCCCCCAAATGGCCACTACGGCCAGCGCGCTGCGCCGATCCGAAGCCAGGAGCCAGGTGCCTCCCCCCGGTCTCCCATGCGGGTGCAGGGCCCAAGGACCTGGGCCATCCTCCACTGCACTCCCGGGCCACAGCAGAGAGCTGGACTGGAAGAGGAGCAATCGGGACAGAACCGGCGCCCCAACCAGGACTAGAACCCGGAGTACTGGCGCCACAGGCGGAGGATTAGCCTAGTGAGCCATGGCACCGGCCAGGTGAAGTTAATTTTATGGTAGATCTTATTTAACCTAATATGTCCCCAGTATCCACAGTATTAATGAGATATTTGATAGGGGTTTAGAGATGCTAAATCTTGGAGGAGATGCAGGGTGGGTTTTACACTCACAGCACCTCCCAGGGCAGGCCGGTGACATTCCCCTGCTCCATGGCCAGGCGTGGAGAGGGTGGCCGTATCAGACCGGATAGCCTGGGAGCAGGCTGCAGCCCACTACCTGGGCCCCGCCTTCCTCCAGCAAGGCCATCAGGGGATGTCGTGTGGACACAAAGCACTTGGCACCCGTGTCAGGACTTCCCCAGTGGAAGAAACTGGGAGGGGAAGGACAAAGGCCCTGCAGAAGTGTTGGAGCAAGCTCTTGCCCTGGTGCCAGTTGGCAGGAGGCTCTGCCCAGGGCCCAGCTGGCACGGGACATGGGCCAGGGTGCCAGCTGGCCTCTGCAGCCCTCTGCTGGTGCCAGATGGCAGCCAGCCCCAGAGCCTATTGATTGCTTTGGGAGAGAGCAGCAGTATTGCAAGGGGTGGCTGGGCCACTTCGCTCCCTGCCCAGTCCCTGTAAAGAATGCAAGAATTCCCTCCTTGACCCTCTCATTCCCCGTCCCGGAGCTGATGGGCCACCCCGGTGTGCTGGGAGCCGGGGCGGACCGGCTTCCTTCCAGGTATTTCTTCAAAAAGGCTGGGGATGTGCCCCATCGACTCTTTCTCTCGCTCTCTCTGCAGCCACTTTGGGATCCTGCCCGAGCCTTCCCATTCACACACTGGCCCCTTCTTGCTCTCATCCCAGCAGAGGAGGCAAAGAAGCAGAGTGCCCGCCAGGCTAGCCCAGGCCCTCTTGCTTCCACCATGCCCTCCCAGATATCTCTGAGGGGCTGGGCCTTGGTCCCTGCACACAGAAGAAGCAGGATCCAGAGTCTGGAGCAGATGTCACCACCAGGCAGCACCGAGGCATGCACACGCCAGCCTTACACAGACAGCAGGGCCCCCATCCAAGCGGGAGCAGGGTGACACAGGGCCACCATCCTGTCACCTTCGCTGGAGACAGCACAGGTGTACAAGTCTACCTTTCACCAGGGTCCTGGGTCAAACAACTCCCCTTCTGATGTGGAAGAAATCTATTCCCTTGGCTCCAGGCCTAAGGCCATTCCACTGGCCCTGCTCCCTCCACCGAGAGTCCTGTTCACCTGGGGTCCTCTCTTCCTCTTTGGTCCTACCCACAGCAAGCACGGTGTCTGACATCAGAGGCTCCCCTGCCCCTGCCTGGGCTTCTGTTATCTTTGTTCTGCCCGGCTCGTTCCTCAGCTTCCTTCTGCCCTCTCCCTCTGCCCGCCAGCCAGCTTCCGGCACCCGCGGGGCTGCTCTGCCTCCCCACCTCCACCGCTTCCTTCACTGGCCCAGCCTCGCTGCCTTTTCTGTCTCCTGTTCCTGCCGTGTCTGCTCCCCGTCCTCAGGTAGTACTCCGCTGTGCTCCTCCACTCTCACCTGACTCGGTGTGCTTCTCTCTACACCCACCATTGGGTCTCTCTGCTTACTGGGACGACCAAAGCACCTGCACTGCTGTCTACAGCAAGGGCTCTGTGTGCCGGGCACTCTGTGTGCACCATGTTCAATCCACAAGACCCTGGAAACAGCAGTTGGATTTTCACTGGAAGGCAGGTCGAGGCTCCCAGAGGCTGAATCTCCAGCGGTTCCCAGTTGGTTGGGGGAAGACCCCTTGGTGGACCCAACCTGGGTCTAACTCACTTTTAAGGCTGGAGTCTTCCCACGAGTACTAATTATCTATTCTCCTCCTTCCGTTCTTTCTAGCAAAGGTCTAAGAAGATGCATTGTATGTTGTAAGGGGACCAAATAGCTGCACAATTGTCACCATTTTAGAACACTTACTACTTCATTGATCTGAGGCCATGCGCCAATTCAACTCCCTGGCTGGGGCCTCTCTCCTAAGCCCAGGCACCCCTAAGAATCAAGTTATTGAAGCCTCTGCTGAGCCTAAGGACACATCGCTCTCACAGCTGCCCAAGTTCACTCCCCACTGTGTGAAACAAGGGGGCAGCTCCGAGGGTCCTTCCCCCGAGAGGAGCAAGCAGGCCAGCGGGCGATGTGCACAAGACAGACAGGAAGGATGGGGAGGAAGCAGTCACCTGGGCTGGAAGGCAGCAGAACAGAGACGCTGTGCTGGTTGCAGGGCTCACATTTTCTGCAGGACTAATGGCTTGGTGGTTGCAGGAAGCCAGATTTTCTACCCAAAAGTAATAAGTGTCCTAGCTCTGGGAGGATTGAAAATCCATCTCCCAGCAAAGTCCTTAAAAGGATCCTTGCCTGAGCTGGCGAAACCAACTTCTCAGGTCTTTATCGGCTCTTTGATGTCCCGGTTTCTTTTCTTTAATATGTGATACGTTCTTTCAGGATTTAGTGGGCGACGCCACACCTGCTCTGTCCTGCCTTCCAGGGCTCTGTGGACTAAAGCTCTTTATGCCCTGTCTCTGTGCCCGTTCTGCTTCCTAGACTGGACTTCTAACAAGCTGTCTCTGTGCTTGGCTGCCCTCCCACCCCCGGACTCTGCTAGCTCTGTGAGGCTGCAGCTGCAAGCCCTCTTTCATGGAGAGATGCACCCCAGCTCGGCAACAGTTCCGTTTTTCCTTTGGTTTCCAGTCCTATTCCTGGAGATGCCCAGTCCTGGGGCTTTCCTTGTCTTCAGTGGCACAGGGACTAATGTGTCCGGGAAGACACTCCAGTGGCTCACGTACTCTTCCTCTGGATGGCACTCGTGGCATCTGCTTGCCAGTGTCCAACTATCCCAAACACAGCACTAGACACTTGCTGGTGCTGAGCCTCCTAGTGGCCTCTTCCTGCAGTTTCTCCCAGGACCTTTGGCTAACCTAAGAGTGTCTTCTGTAACCTTGTGTACCTCTTAAGAGTACTCACAAAAATGCCAAATCACAGGTCTGGCTCATCTAGAAATGGGCCCTTTAGTTGATCCTTTAATTAATGTTTCTGAGAAGTCACATATTTAAGGTGGGGGTGGGGTATTGCCTAGTTACCTGGCATTAAAATTGGTGAAGTCTGGGGTGGGTGCCTGGTGCAGCGGTGATGATGTTGCTTGGGTTGCTTAGTAACATTGGAGCGCCTAGGTTCGGGTCATGGCTCTGCTCCCAATTCCAGTTTCCTGCTAATGTCTTTCTTGGAAGGCAGCACGTGATGGCTTAAGTAGTTGGGTCCCTGGAGTGAGTTCCAGGCTCTTGGTTTCAGCCTGGCCCAGCCATGGCTGTTGCATCTGGGGAGTGAATCAGTGGATGGAAGATCTCTGTCCCTTTCAAATAAATGGGTGCAAAAAAGAATTTTAAAAATGAAAACCTTGATCAAGTCTTGCGCATGGAGCCTCATGAGTGTTTTGAAGTCACACACAAGCAGTGCTGGCCGGACACCTGGGAGAAGTCCATTGTGCCGGCCTGGTCTCATCTCGGAGGAGCCCTCTGCTGGCCGACAGGTGCGCTGTCTTTATTCTTGGCATCTACCCCTTGCTGTAGCTACAGCCTGCTTCTCAGGTGTGGACTTAGGATTCCTTGGGAGGTGGCCACCAGGAGCCACCCTTATTCTCAGAGGACACTGGCTGAGGGTTCCCTGGGATGCAGAGTTTTGGGGATCAAACCAGGTGGCTTTCCTTCTGCAACAGAGGTGGATGAGTGTTCCTGGCCAGACCACGGCGGGTGCGAGCATCGCTGTGTCAACACGCTGGGGAGCTACAAGTGTGCCTGCGACCCTGGCTATGAGCTGGCCCCCGACAAGAAGACATGTGAAGGTCAGTGTGGGGCCTGCCAGCCGGAGTGAGGGGGTGGGGGAGGGTCCTTGGGGAGGTGGGGCAGGGATAGAGCAGCTGGCTGGCTGTGCAACGATGATGGACAGACGTGCACAGGATCCACCTACCTCTGGGAGGGAGAAGCACCTGCACTGCCCTCGTGAATGTGAGCGAGCTGCCACATAACCTCCACCCTAGAGAGGTGAGGCTGGGGCCATGGTTTACTTTCTTCTGTGACTATGTAAAATCCTTATGATTATTAAGGTAGGAAACAGAAGTAAAGGAAAATGATGAGCCCTTTGGTGCAACTCAACCTGCTAGCACATTTCTCTTCTACCTCTTTTCTACATGGCCGGGGTTCTCTTTGCCTTGCTGGCCTGCAAGGACCTCTGTGTCCGTGAAAGCCAGGGATGTTGAATAGCCTGGTGCTCACGTTCCTGATTCTGCTTTGGTCCAAGTCATGTGGAGCCTATGCGACTTGAAGACAGGTCAAGTCCACTGCCATCCTTTTTTTAAGTAGTCAAGACTTGTCCCCAGCTTCATCTCTGCAAATCCTTGATTGAAACAATTAGGCTAGGAAAAGAATTATTTGTATCGTTGTTAAGGAACAGAACTTTGGCTGCTGCTTGGAGAACTGAACGCACGCAATCTCGTGTCTGCTTCCCCTGTGCAGTGGCCTGTGGCGGCTTCATTACCAAGCTGAATGGAACCATCACCAGCCCCGGGTGGCCCAAGGAGTACCCCACAAACAAGAACTGTGTGTGGCAGGTGGTGGCCCCTGCTCAGTTCCGGATCTCCCTGCAGTTTGAGGTGTTTGAACTGGAAGGCAATGACGTAGGTTTCTGCGCTCTCATTGGTTGGCGGCTGTGTTGCATGGTGATGGGGGCAGAGAGCTAGAGCTTCCCACATGTTCCTAGATAGATCTCAGCAGGACAGAAGGGGGAGAGTGTTGTCTTCTGCACTCCAGCTGCAGGTCCTGCACAGAACAGTCCCTCCAGCCCTCTCGTCACGGGTGGGTCCCAGGAGAAGCAGGACTCAGGTGGGTGAGGGAGGCAGGTGCTGTGTGGTGGGAGGCGGTCAGGACAGGACTGTGCCCTGGGGTGTGAACCTGGGGCTGGTGTTCGGCTGGGAATTATGTGGGCACCATGGACAGCCTGTTCCTTTTCTTGGGCAATGGCCATGGATGACCAAGTCAGCTGAGGCCGGGTGGCACCCTGCACCTGTGGCTGGAACATGCCCTCCACCCATCCCCAGCCCCGGGCACAGAAGCCCTTCTCCATGTCTTGCCTGTCCCCCGCCCAGCTGTGGTTTTCACCCTAAGGACACTACCAGCCTGCCTAATACCTGACCAGGCCTTTTGGGTACCGACTGGAGAGCCCAATGCCAATGGCCCTGGCACCCAGGGGCTCCCGTGCCCATGAGGGGCTCACCCTAAAGGGAATATTTTCAGAAACAAACAAACCCCAGAAGATAGTGGATCACTTAGCAGTTAAGTTCTTCGTAAGAGAAGTAAGTGCCACGGCAAGCAATGTGGACTCTAGTCCTGGCTGCACCACTGCTGACTGAGCTGTGTGACTTCAGAGGAGTGTCTTTCCCTCTCTTGGCTTCAGTCTCTCTGCATGAAAATACAGTGGAGTGGCATTGTGCCTGAGGTTTACAAAATTGCCTCCACCCTCCTCCTCTTCTCTTTTTTCCCCCTACAAGTGAAACCTCAGAGGCTGCCCACTATGTAGAATCAGTGGCAGCACGGGTACAGAGTTATAAGGGTTTCCAAGCGCTGCGCTCAGCTGGAGTGTTAGGGACCCGCTGCCCCGCCTCTGGAGCTCATTCGGGTGCCCAGCACAGTAAGAGCAGGGGGAGACCCCCAGCTTTGCACCTAGCCGAGCCCCTCTGCCTCTCCCCCTCCCCCCGGGCAGGGGCCACTTCCCACCGTGCTCCCTTGCAGGTGTGTAAGTACGACTTCGTGGAGGTGCGCAGCGGTCTGGCCCCGGACGCCAGGCTGCACGGCAGGTTCTGCGGCTCTGAGATGCCCTACGCCATCACGTCCCAGAGCAACAACATGCGCGTGGAGTTCAAGTCGGACAACACGGTTTCAAAACGCGGCTTCCGGGCCCACTTCTTCTCAGGTAGGCGGGGGCGGGGGGCGCAGCCGGGACGCGGAGGGAGGGATGTCCCGCACCCGTGACTCCTCTCTGGAGAGTGCGTTCCGTTTGTCTCTCCCCAGACAAGGACGAGTGCTCCAAGGACAACGGTGGCTGTCAGCACGAGTGCGTCAACACATTCAGCAGCTACCTGTGCAGGTGCAGGAACGGCTACCGGCTCCATGACAATGGCCACGACTGCAAGGAGGGTGAGGCCGCAGCTCCCGTCCCCCGTGTGCACATGCGTGCTTGCCTGCTGAGGGGAGCAGTGGGAAGCCGCAGCCGCTGGCTGGTGGAAGCCCCCCACCTGCGCTCCTGCACTTTGGCCCCAGCGGCACGTGGGCCGCTCCTGGTTCTCCTGCCTGGATTATTATCGCCCGGCAGTGGCACCTGCAGGCTCCGGAATCACACCTTCGAGGTCTAAATCCCAGTTGTGCCACTCATTAGCTGTGTGACCCTGGCCAAGTTACTTCTCTGAGCTTCAGTTTTGTTTTGTTTTGTTTTTTGACAGGCAGAGTCAGACAGTGAGAGAGAGAGACAGAGAGAAAGGTCTTCCTTCCGTCGGTTCACCCCCCAGATGGCTGCTACGGCCAGCACGCTGTGCCGATCTGAAGCCAGGAGCCAGGTGCTTCCCCTGGTCTCCACGCGGGTGCAGGGCCCTAGCACTTGGGCCATCCTCCACTGCACTCCCGGGCCACAGCAGAGAGCTGGACTGGAAGAGGAGCAACTGGGACAGAACCAGCGCCCCAACTGGGACTAGAACCTGGGGTACCGGCACCACAGGCAGAGGATTAGCCAAGTGAGCCGCGGCGCCGGCCTGAGCTTCAGTTTTCCTACGTCTTTCCTACAGTTTTTGTGAGAATTACAAGAATGCCCAGGAAATATTTTGGATGACCTGGCACACTTTAACACTTGAATGCCACTGCTGTTAGCATCTCTGTTCGTAGTGCTGCCTCCCCAGACAGCTCTCCCAGTAGAGAACTTGGGAGACACTTTGCCTCCAGCTTCATTTGGCCTTGAATGTCCAGCCATTCTGGAGAGTGTTCTCTGCTTCCCCTGCCCAGTGAAGGGAGTCTGAGCATCCATGATAAACATGCCAGCCTCCCAGCCTTGGCCCCAGCCACAGAACCCTGCAGAGTGAGTCATGGTGGTCCAGGGAGTTGTGTAGCCAGGACCCTGGTGGTCAGTCATGGGGCTGGATTGGGAAGTGGGCAGAAGTGAACTGGGAGGGATTGTCAGGCTCCTGGGCGGTGCGCCTGGGCCAGAGGGGCGAGGACAGGAGGGACATAAACTCTGCCACTGAACAAGATCCTGTGGGGTCTCCTCGGATGGGGCAGGGGGCATGAGAGCAGGCGGGCCAGCGGCCCAGTCCCCGACCCCCTTGGCACCTCTTCTCTCACTGGCTGCAGAGTGGGTCAGCACTGAGCCGCAGAAGTCCTCTTCAGGACATCCTTGCACCTGCTGCACCCCCCACCCGCCCCAGCCAGAAGCCCCTATGTTTCCTGCCTGGAGGCCCTATGATGGCGCAGGTGGGGTTCAAGTCCTGGCTGCACCCCTTACCGGCACGGCACAGATCCTCTCTAAGCTGATTGTACTCTTTGGCCAGCGGGAAGGAGTCGTGGAGGAGATGCATACACAGTGCTTACTACACACTTAACATGGAGGCAGGCCAAAGTGCTAGGCCCTGAGCAGGCTGTGGGCCCGCTCCTTGCTCAGAGCGCCGTGACCCGGGCAGAGGGGACTGCTCTGAGTACCAGCAGACGTACATGGTGGCAGGCCCGTGGCTGAGCACTCACTGGCGCCTGGCGCTCGCCGAGCCTCGTGCACACACGGTCCCATCTCAGCCACGTGTCATCCCAGCAAAGTCGGCATCCCTTTCACAGATATAGACATATGGGCCCAGGTCCCCCAGGCTGTAGATGGTAGAACCAGGATAACTGACCGCCGAGCCCACATGCTTAGCCTAATACCAACTTTCCCACGATATGAACTGTGACGGTAAGAGAGCTGACCTGGCTCTGGAGCCGCAGCCAGGAAGGCAGTGAAGCCGGCTCAGAGCAGGCAGCACACCCCTCCCGTGGGGACACCTGACTGACTCCACCCCGAGCCAGTCCAGAGGGGAGATGGCCTTGGAACACCTTTGGTGCTGCCCACAGGTGAATGACGCCTCTGTCTCCCCCCCCTCCCCCAGCCGGCTGTGTGCACAAGATCAGCAGTGCTGAGGGGACCCTGGCGAGCCCCAACTGGCCCGACAAGTACCCCAGCCGCAGGGAGTGCACCTGGAACATCTCGTCCACCGCCGGCCACAGGGTGAAACTCGTGAGTCGTTTTTTGTGGTTGAGTAAGAACACAGATGGACCTGAGTGCTGGACGGACAGGGGTTTGAGTGTCTGCTTTGCCACCTCCCAGCTCTGACACGTGGGGAAGTTACTCAGCCTTTCCGGCCTCACAGTGCACACAGTGAAAATGATAACGAGCCCCACCGCATGGGGGCTGCCATGCAGAGGAAGGAAGGCACAAAAGTGTCACCCCTCACCGTGCGGAGATTTGGTAGTGTCCAGTTTTGAATTTTTACCAAATGATATATTCTCAAGGTAACATGAAATTCATGCAATCTGTGCAGAAGCTTGGGAAAGCAGAGTTCCCAGGTCCCCCACTCCCACTCTAGCGATTCTTGTGAAGCCTTCTAGAAGTTTCCTAGGCACACTATGTACGTGCAGGCACAGGAAAGATAAAGATCTTTTTTCTTACACTACTCACATGGAAGCTTATTATTCATATTCTACAACTTGCATTTTTTTCCCCAATTAACCATAGGAGACTAGATTCTTCATGCAAGTTCTCTCTTGAATGTTTAAAATGCAACAGTCTTCCTGGCCTTTATGTAAAGTGGCATGCTTTACATAAAGTGAAGCAGGGGGCTGCTTCAGGGGAGGAACGGGACCCCCAGGTACCCCCAGGGACTCCCAGATCCAGCAGGATGAAGCAAAGCCACCTGTCCACTGGAGAAACTGTTATGCTGCAGAGCTTTTGCGTTTTCATGAGTCGTTCTGACCGTGGAGATAGGAAGACTGGCCTGAGCGTGAGGGACCACTAATCCAGGGGGCAAGGGAAGGAACCAAGGAGAAAGTGTCGCTCAGGAGAGGATTGGCAGCGACTCAGCAGGGTGTGTGCTGGGGCAGAGGGGTGTAGCGCGTGAGTGAGGAGCAGAGACAGGAGCAGGGGCTCCCCAGGTACCCAGGGGCAAAGGTAGAGCCCTGGCCACTGGGCGCTCCCAGCGGGCACCTGTTGTGCCTGGGTTCCCCATACAGGAACTGCTTGTCCCTTGCTCTGCTCCTGAGAGCGGCCGCCCTGGGTGGGTCAGAGAATAGCCTGGAATCTGTGTGGGAGCCGGCGAGCGTTTACTGGAGAAACTAGAAGATTGCCCTCTGCTGGAAAATGTTGGCTGTAGCAGCAGAAATCCCTGATAACAGCGAGGGAATGGCGCCCCCTGGGGCTAGTGTGGTGCAACCACACACAGGAAGGTGTTCATCCCAGGTTCACAGACGAGTGTGTGTGTGTGTGTGTGTGTTTTGGGGGGGTGGAGATTGTTGGATCCCATCCACTGGTTCACTTCCCAAATGCCCCCAGGGTGGGTTCTAGGCTAGACCCAAACCAGGAGCCAGTAACTTAATCCAGGTCTTCCACATGGATGCATGGGTGGCAAGAACTGTCACTTGAGCCATCACCTGCTGCCTCCCAGGGTCTGCATTAGCAGGAGTCTGGAGTCAGGAGCTGGAAGTGGGTGTTGGACCCAGGCAGCCTAATGTGGGAGGGAGGTGTCTTAACTGGCATCTTACCTGCTAGGCTAAACACCTGTCCAGACATGTTAGGGTTTTTCTTTTTTCTTTCTTTCTTTCTTTTTTTTAAAGACTTATTCATTTATTTGAGAGACAGAGTTAGAGATGGGGAGATAAAGAGAGAAAGGTCTTCCATCCAATGGTTCACTCCCCAGATGGCACAATGGATGAGCTGAGCTGATCTGAAGCCAGGAGCCAGGAGCTTCTTCCAGGTCTCCTACCTGGGTGCCAGGCCCAAGCACGTGGGCCATCTTCTACTGCTGTCCTAGGCCATAGCAGAGAATTGTATTGGAAAAGGGGCAGCCAGGACATGAACCAGTGCCCATATGGGATGCTGGCCACAGGTGGAGGCTTAGTCTACTACACCACAGTGCCAGCCCCCAACATGTTAATCTTTTAAAAGACGTTTCCTTGGGCTGTTGCTGTGGCACAGCAGAGTAAGCTGCTGCTGTAATGCCAGCATCCCATGGGAGACCCACAAGATGCTCCTGGCTCCTGGCTTCAGCCTGGCCCGGTCCCAGGTGCTATGATTATTGTGGAGTGAACCATCTGATAGAAGATCTTTCTCCCTTTCTCTGTCTCTCTCTGTTTCTCTCTCTAACTCTGCCTTTCAAATAAATAGTTTTTAAAAAACGTTTCTTTGGAAAGTGGGTAGTGGATATATTGACTGTTTGCTACTGTAGGATGCAAGTTGAATGTTTCTCAGAAAGCTGGTGTTTGTGGGTGACAGCGGGGGTGTGCCATGCACCCCTGGGGTGCTGCCCACTGCCCTGGCCTGATCTCCCTCCCAGTGCATGACCCCTGTCCTGAGTCCGTTCTCTCTCCCACCACCCTCTGGTCCTGAAACTCCCTTTTCCCTAAGCTGGGAGAGCTTTATCCACTTCCACTGTCACCCCCCTGGACGCCTGCCCTGCTCATGACCTGTCCCCCTCTCCAACTCCATCTCATCGCAGCCACTCCCCAGCCCTCTTCGTTTGGATTGACTGCCCAAAGATATCCTGTCTGTGTCGTTTGCCCCAAGTCATTCCCTGCCACTGTCCTTTGTCGCCCTGTCCCGTCTCCTCGATGCCATGGCCCCTAGTCCCCTGTCCACCCAGCAGCACCCGAGAAGCCTGCCCTGACGGCTGAGAAGCCAGCTGGAAGGGTGGGGCTCCCGCGGCCAGCTCTGGCGGAGCCCGAGTAACCTGATGATGATGGGAACTGTGGGCTGGAGGAGGCTGGCTGGGCGTCTAGGTCAGCTTCGTCCGTCACCAGCCGCGTGAGCGTGGGCAAGCCACTGTTCTCCAGGACTCCCCCCGTGCACAGCAGGGAATGCTCTGCCAGAGTGAAGTGGGAAAATGCCTGTGAATGAGTGGCATGGGCACACTGAGTCAGCCACTGTGAGGATGCCAGCAGGGAGCCGCGTGCGCGCCACCAGCCTCATCGATGTCCTCTGTGCTCCAAGGTCACGTAGTAGAGCCAGAGCCCCTGGGTCAAGGCCCCGCTGCTCTAGCAGCGAGTGACCTGGGGAAGCCAGGTCTCCCCGCCTGTGGGGTGCTGTTAGTCACAGCGCAGGGTTGTGAGGGTCCCCTGAGGGATTCAGTCTGGGCAGCGAGCACTCGGACGTTGCTGGCTCCTCTGGTGTCACGTGGGGAAGCCGCGCTCGAGGGTGCACTGAGACGGATCCGGAGAGCCTGGCCCTGCCGCTGACACTCCCAGAGCCCCGCGTCTGCCCTGCAGGCGGTCACATGCACTCCCCGCAGATGTCCCCAAGGGTCAGCCCAGCTGCCCGCCCCCCAGCCCCCGCCTGACTTCCTGCTCTTGCTTCCCCAGACGTTTAATGAGTTTGAGATCGAGCAGCACCAGGAGTGCGCCTACGACCACCTGGACGTGTACGACGGCCCCGACAGCCTGGCCCCGCTCCTCGGCCGCTTCTGTGGCAGCAAGCGGCCCGCGCCGGTGCTGGCCTCTGGCAGCAGCCTGTTCCTCGGCTTCTACTCGGACGCCTCGGTGCAGAGGACAGGCTTCCAGGCGGTGCACAGCACAGGTACGGGCCGGGGGTCTGGGGCCGGACCCAGCCCGAGGCGAGGCCTCCTCCACGAGACGGGGGGGCGGAGAGCCAGGTCTGCCTCTGGCCGTGACCGGGAGGGTGTGGCAGAGCCCCCTGATCAGGGAAGGGGAACATCAGCCCAGGGAGAGGGGAGCTTGTTCTCTTTCAGTGTCCTTCACTGAGGAGATTCCAGGGGCCGTTTCCTTTCTCCTCCCTCCCTTTCAAACATCATTTGTAATCTTGCCGGTCTGGGGGAGCTGGGAGCTGGGTGGGACTTGTTTCCCCCACTCAGAATGTCAGCCCTTCTGGTGGCTCCTTTGGAAAAAGATGCTTGGGATTTGCAGGGTGTGCTTTGTTAAACAGTAGAAAGTGAGAAAACTGACTCTTGGGACCAGCGCCGTGGCACAGTAGGTTAATCCTACGCTTATGGTACCAGCATCTTCTATAGCGCCAGTTTAAGTCCCAGTTGCTCCTCTTGCAATCCAGCTCTCTGCTGTGGCCTGGGAAAGCAGTAGAAGGTGGCCCAAGTCCTTGGGCCCCTGCACCTGCATGGGAGACCCAGAGGAGGCTCCTGGCTTCTGATCAGCACAGCTCCGGCTGTTGCAGCCATTTGGAGAGTGAACCAGCAGATGGAAGATCTCTGTCTCTCCCTCTCACTGTCTGTAACTTTACCTGTCAAATAAATAAATAAAATCTTTTAAAAAAGAAAGAAAAATGACTCTGCTCTGAGTCGTGGAAATGGCATCCCTTGGGCCCAGAAGCCATGAATGCAACTCTGACACTGATCCTGGCCTCGGGTTGGGGCCTTTGGCAGAGCTGGCAGCTGCCTGAGACCCTTAGCTTCTGCAGTGCCCAGTCTGACATCACAACTGTGGGACCCTGTGAGCCTTCCAGTGGCCCCCTGCCCCCAAGTGTTCATTGAGTTATTTAGATTTGTAAAAAAAAATTATTTATTTGAAAGGCAGAGTGACAGAAAGAGAGGGAGAGATAGAGAGAAAAAAAATCTTCTACCTGCTGGTTCACTCTCCAAATGGCCTCAGTGGCCAGAATTGGGCTTAGCTGGAGCCAGGGACTTCATCCAGGTCTCCCACATAGGTGGCAGGGGCCCAGCACTTGGGCCATCTCCCACTCCTTTCTCAGGTGCATTAATAGGGAGCTGGATTGGAGCAGCTGGGACTCAAACTGGCACTCTGATATGAGATGCTGGCACTCTAGACAATGGCTTAGCCCACTGTGCCACAACGCTGACCCCTTATTTAATTTGAAAGGCAGAGAGACAGCTGTCCCATCTGCCGGCTTACTCCTCAAGTGCCCCCCAAGAGCTGGGGCCGGGCCGGGACAAAGCCAGGGGCTAGAAATTCCACTGGGGCTCTCCACGTGGGTGGCAGGACCTCCATACTCACCCATCACTACTGCCTCCCAGGAAGCTCTGTTAACAGGCAAGTATTAACAGGAAGCTGGCTGGGAAGTGGGGCTGGGACTCGAAACCAGACACTCTGAATGGGATGCAGGCATTGTATCCACTGTACCAGGTGCCTACCCCTCCAGGGATTTTTTTTTTTTTTCAGTGCCAGAAAATATGGCTTGGGTCACACAAAAGATCACCCAGCATCCTTAGAGAGTCTAGCTTGTCCCTACTTAGCAGAAAATGCTTCCCAGCTTACGGGATCTTCTCGCGCCCTCAAGGAAAGGTAGCTCCTCACAGAGAAGCTGAAAAGCCATTGACCGGAGGTTTCACCCTCTCGTCCGTGAGGACAGAGGCCAGGAAGGGGGCCGCCCGAGGAGGGTTAGGGTCCTGGCAGACAAAGTGGGGCATGCTCAGAGGCGTCATTTGAGGAGACTTAATAAAGGCACAGTCACAAAGGGGTGTGGGGCTCCACAGGGGACAGTGCGGCTGCCGGGGCTGGGAACCCAAGGCCATCACCGCTCCAGGTGGGAGGGCAAGAGGAGGGAGTGGCAGCTGGAGACAGCCGGGGAGCAGAGTGCAGTGGCTTCAAACCTGGAAGAACAGGCGGTGCAGGAGTGGGGGCCTAAATGCCCTGCCCCGGCTCTGGCCTGCTGGTGCATGGCCACCCGGAAGACAGCCATGTGGCCTGGAGGTGAGGCCCCCGGGGCTGGGTGGAAGCTGTCCTGCCCACTCAGTTCATTTCACAGCTGTCTCCCTCTTGGGCTTTCCCTGAGACCGCTCATCCCTGGAAGAAATTCTGAGCCCAAGCAAACATGAGACTAAGGGTGGGAGGCAGGGAAGGACCCGGGCTAGGCTGGGCCTGAGTGTTGGGAACCGGATGGCAGCACAGAATCTACAGCAGGGGGCGCCCGCGGTGCAGGGCTTCGCTGCCACGGTTTCCAATGCTTCCCAAGCCAGATCTGTGCTGCTTACTCGTTTTATTGTATGTGGACCCCAGCAGCCTAGACAGGGGGGCTGCTGGATCCAGGCCAACCATCCTAATAAAGAGCTCAGAGGCCCAGGCTAAGGAGCACTGCCCAAAGTCTGAAGCACGGCTCTGCGGCGATACCCACTGGGCGTTCAAAGATGGCCCACGGTCCACAGTCAGTACTCTGAAATGCAAGAGCGAGCCCAGTCCACCGGAGTTCTGGAGTGCGTTTGTCGCCCTCTTTTGGCAGAAGCTGCACATTGCAGCAAGCCTGATGGGCTGGTGTGCTTGCCTGCTGGGAGTGCTGCATAAGAGCTATGTTCAGTGGCGTGCTCAAGAACTGTAGGCCTTGGGCACCCAGCCTGGGACCTCAGGGGCGCTGGTCTCAGAGCCGTGGGCCTCTGCTTACCCCCTCTGTAAAATGGGATGGTGAGATGGCCTCTGTAGGAAGCTGGGGGTGGGGGGGAAGCAGATGGGGCTGGCACCTGGGTCCGGGCGCCCAGGAAGCACCTCGGTTCTCTCTCCGCTCCAGAGTGCGGGGGCAGGCTGCAGGCCGACGTGCAGACCAAAGAGCTCTATTCCCATGCCCAGTTTGGGGACAGCAACTACCCGAGCCAGGCCCGCTGTGACTGGGTGATCGTGGCTGAGGACGGCTACGGCGTGGAGCTCGTCTTCCGTGCCTTTGAAGTGGAGGAGGAGGCCGACTGTGGCTACGACTACATGGAGGCCTATGATGGCTACGACAGCTCAGCGCCGCGGCTCGGCCGCTTCTGTGGCTCCGGGGTGAGTCCCAGCACGTGCAGAGCCCAGCCCGGGGACCCCAAGTGCACGTAGCCGCCAGTGCCAGCTGGCAGCTGGGCACGGTTCTACAGGAACCCAAGTGGGATGGAGGCAGTGGGAGAGGTCTGAATCACTCTCTCACTCTGTGCTGGGCCTAGAACCATCTGTGGAGAGGTGCAGCCCGGAATGACATGGAGCAGAATTTGCAATGCTGTGGGTGGAGAAGGAATGGGTTTGGGCACTGGACAAAATCTCAGGTGCCAGGGGCACCCGCTGACAGCAGCGGCCGTCCTGCAGCCCTGTGGGGCCCTGGTCCATCCTCACAGGCAGCCAGCTGACTCCAGTGCCTCTGGTCCCCCTGTCTCCTTCCCTCAGCCTCCAGAAGACATCTACTCTGCCGGGGACTCCCTGATGATCCGATTCCATACCGACGACACCATCAGTAAGAAAGGCTTCCACGCCCGGTACACCAGCACCAAGTTCCAGGATGCCCTGCACATGAGGAAGTGATGCCCAAGCAACTGAGCTGTTTTTTGTTTGTTTGTTTTTGTTTTTTGTTTTTTACAAAACTAGCACCTTGAGAAATCACCCCTAAAAACATATACGATATTTTTTCTTAAAGACTCAAAATCCAGTCTCGGAGGTGTAGATTTGGATGGAAAAACGTACCTTTGGCCAACAAGGAGGAGACAATGAGTTCCTTTGATTCCATTTCTGATTATAGCAGTTGTGGCCCTTTAAGATGTTGGTTGAAGGTTCGAAGTCACTGACCAGCCAGGTTATTCTTGTTCCTCGTCCCCTGTGTGTCTGGGGCCCAGGCCACAGGCGCTGGACCATCCTCGGCTGTCGGCATAACGCTCTGGATGCTCGGCCTGTCTTCCACCTGCTCAGGGCAGTGAGGACAAAAGCTGACGGCGGCTGCCTGCCTGCCCTTGGCTATGGCTGCAACCTTTAGCCTTCCATGTGCTGAGGATGTGCCAGCCAGGAACCGTGAGCCTGTGGACGGCAGGACTGCACGGCCGCAGCACCCCGACCATTGGGAGGGTCACTGCCACGACGTCAGGCGCCCTCAAGCCTTTTCTCCATGCCCTTCTCATGGCCTCCCTCGGGCCCTGCCCCATCCCTAACTGCATTTGGGAAGAAGGCACCGGCTGTGAATACCAGCAGGACGTTGGCTGGTGAGAGCCAGCGTCCCCAGCCGGCCCATGAGAAACATTCTGGTCCATCCTGACGTTTCTGGCCTC
This sequence comes from Lepus europaeus, assembly GCF_033115175.1. NCBI lineage: Eukaryota > Metazoa > Chordata > Mammalia > Lagomorpha > Leporidae > Lepus > Lepus europaeus. The sequence goes on from NC_084843.1 coordinate 32,703,335, forward strand.
ACTGGCTTGGCTCACCGAGAAGATTCCGCCTGTGCTTGGGATTCCATGGGCTTCCAAGAAGGAAGTCGGTGGGAACCCGACTCCCTGACTGCCGGTTCCAACTGCGCATACAAGACATGCAAAGGCATCACAGGAGAGACCCGATCCAGTCCCTTGTCAGGGGAACACTGTGGAAAACTGGTTGGTGATGTCACGTGAGGACGCATCACCATCCAGGGGAAACACGTGGACCTGCGACCAGCCTCCTATGACCTGTCAGGTGAAAGACTGTGGCGGGAGCTTTGCTCGGAGGGGCCAGCATTGAATCACCCGCTTGCAATCAGAATTCCCCACACTTGGCACTTGTTCTCGGGAAGTGTAGAGGATGATGTTTACATACTTTTAGCACCTCAACGTATAATTTGAACATTGGAGTAGTTTTGAATGGCATTTCGTTAAGGCATCTATGGGCATTATGAGCTAAAAGCTGTGGTATGTTAGCTTTAAAAGAGTATTTATGTTGGAATAACTTTAAAATAATGTTTACATAACCGGGAGTCCTGTTTGGTCGGTGTTGAACACAGGGCGGCACGAGAGCCTAGGTGGCTCCCAGCTCTACAACTCTTTAGGGATGAGGCCTCAGTTAAACAAAGTGCTTGGAAAAGGTTGAAGGTTCCATCTGCTCACTGGAGGACTGTGTCTAATTAAAATGAGTGCTGGGAGTAGAAATGAGAATAATTCAAAGAAAGGTAAAATGAAATGCATGGAAATATTTTTTCCTTAAAACAGAAAAAAGTCAAATTATTATTATTAATAATAATATATGTCTGTATATATGTCTGTGTATGTCAAGGATCAGCTGTCAAAGCCTTAATCGGTGCAATGTGAAAAACGCCAGCCCTGGGCTGTGGCTTTACTGTTCGGGCCCCGAGCCTGGGCCCCGCATCTCACGTCTCCCCTTGCTCTAAGTGCTCTCCTCGCCTTCCTTGACCCCAGACTGAGGTCCAGTCCCTACGTTCAGAGGCCGCTGGATGGCAGGCCCTGCCCAGCCACCTCCTGGTCCGGTTCTCACTGGTTGCAGTGGATTCTGTGTCTCTGGTTTGTGTATTGGTAGAAGTTTTCTTTTGTCTCTTCCTGTCTGTCAAAGTTGAAATTGAAATCAGATTACAAAAGGTGGCCTTTAAGGGTCTTTCTCCCAGAAAATGAAAATTCTGGAGTTCCAGTCTTTAAAAGTACAGATTGGAGGAACAAACTCCAGGGGAAAGTGGGAGGGAGTAACACCTGTGTTGGCTTTGCTACCCCTGTGGGACATGGGTACTTCTTATCTCTGCAGTGGGAACATTTGCAAAAGCACACAGCTTCAGCCATTGGCACTGAATGGCCAACGTGCTGCAAGGGGGCCTTCATGGAAACCTGTAGTTAGGCCTTCTGTGAGCGATGCATCCCCAGAAAAGACCAGCGCTGACTCAGCTGGGGCTGGCCAGGGCGCTCCGCCCACACTCACAGGGATTCAGGCATGGGACAGCTGCTGCCAGGAGCCCCGGGCTGGCTTCACGGGAGGGAGTCTGCCCAGCACAAAGGCCCAGGCCCCTGCCCAGCACCCTGCACACGTCCCTGGAAGCAGATGGAGTTGCTGGAGGATGGTGCTCCAGCTTGCTTTGTCCTTTAACTGGGTGCTGTCCTTGGGGTTGTCAAATTGATCCTCAGACACACGGCCTCTTGATGCAGCAGCTGGGGCCTGGGCCTGCAGCCTGCTCCACTTCTAGTGTCTTCTGATCTAGCTGAAGCTGGAACCTGGGTTCCAGGGCAGGCGGGTGATCCAGAATTGATTTTAACCGGTAGAATTTCTCCAAGCAGAGGTGGTGCAGCTGACTGTTGGTTCACTATTCCACTTCCAAGTTTCCCTCTATTTCTGTTTTGCTGTTTCCCTCTGAAGTTTCCCATTGCTCGTGAAGTGCTTGGTCCGTAGAAATACTTTGCTGAAGCCTGTTGACCAGCGCGTTCACACTGGCCTTCGTCTTCAGTCCAGTCCACTCCACGACACTTGCATCGTCCCCGGCACTGTGGATGCTGAGTGTGTTTATGTGGACTCTGGTGTACAATCCCAAATGCCTACGAGCTTTCTTTTTAAAAAAGAAGATCTGCTCAAAGTGTTATCTGTAAGGATGTGGGTGTTTTTTCTTTTGTATAATTTTACAATTCACACATTGATGCCAGTTTCAAAGAGAAAGTGGAGAGGAGTTAGCACGTGGCTCTGTGTAGGAAGGATGCTCTCATTAAAGCACACAGATTTCCTGGTGTGTCCTGGGCTTGCGCAGTGATTACTAGTGCCAACAAGTCAGGAGACCTGGACAGGGTCCAAAGGGGGACTTTCCCTTGGCCTTGTCCTCTCTGTGAGTGCCCAGCTCCGGAACAGAGTTCCCTACTGCACCCAGAAGCCACGGGCAGAGCTAAAGATGGCTTTCTCCCTGCCCCTTCCTTGGACCCAAACAGGCTGGAATTGTGACACTTGAAGTGTTGTGGAGACAGCTCCCACTGCCCAAGTTCCCAGGATGGCCCTCATCCTCCACGCAGCCTCGGCTCCCCCGTCCTCCCTTCTCCCTGCCCGCGTGCCTCAGGACTACGTCTGACATTGAACACGAAAGCCGTGGCTCCTATAAGGTGGCCTCTTCTCCTTCTGGGCCCTCCCTCCGCTGTTGCTTCAGGCTTGGGGTGGCAGTTGCACCCTACTGGTCCACCTGGGGGACTGCCCTTCCCCCAGGGAAGAACCTGATAGACAGTTCCTTCCGTGAAACCTCCTGAACGCAGCGAATGGGGTGTGTCATTTGTTTCCTGCACGAGACCCCGACTGACACAGGACCATTCCTAACACAAGGAAGAGACTCTAATGAAGGACACCCTTTTTAAATTGACCAGATGAAGAGGCCTTGGGGTACACTGGAGTATTACGGTTACATCATCAGAGATTATGGCAGACCATGTTCTTCCAAACACTCAGTTTGGCCTCGATGCCAGACCTTTAAAGTAGGCAGCTGTTTTGTGCTGTGTGCAGAATCTCCAGCATTTGTGACTTTTTTGTTCTTTTCCAGCCACCAGTACTATAGATGATTGATAGATGACAGATATGCAGATAACAAATGACAGATAATAGGTGACAGATACACAGATTATGACATATATAGCTAGATGATAGGTAAATAGATAGTAGATCCGTAGGTGACAGACAGATAGACACTAGCTAGATAGCTACATGGATGATAGCTACATAGATGCAAAGATGACGGATAGTAGACCCTTGGCAAGGCTCCTCTCCTAGAGCGAACACCCAAGCACTGGGGGTGATGAGGTGACTGCCGGTGAATCCGTCAGCATGGGCTGATCATGCTGCAACAGTGGACAACCCCCGGGCTGCAGGGTTGTGCAGGAGAAAGATTTCTTTCTTGTCCACACTACGTGGTCATTTCTCGGTGTCTCCTCCACAGCATCCTCAGCCAGGAGCAGGCTGCTGGAGCAGTGCTGTCTGGGACATGGCTGGTTTCTGTGCAGGAGGATGAGGACAGCTCGCAGAGTGGTTACAGCTGCCTGGAAGTGACACCTCACTTCTGCTCACGCAATTGCGCACAGGTCACAGCAAGACAGATGGCCACCCCAGCCGCATGTCCAGGACAAGGGAAACTGGCAATATTTGGAGGGCAGCACCGAAGACCTGATATGTGACATTCACAGGTAGGAAATGATCAGGGTCCCTCTGGCTTTTTAAAAAAAATAAATTTGTGTTGTTTCCAGCCCCAAGGTTATGCTCATTTTTTAAAGATTTATTTATGTATTTGAAAGAGCTACACAGAGAAGAAGAGAGAGGAAAAGAGAGAGAGAGAGAAAGAGAGAGGGAGAGTCAGTCCTCTATCTGCTGGTTCACTCCCTAACTTGCTGCAATGGCTGGAGCTGCACCGATCCAAAGCCAGGAGCCAGAAGCCAGGAGCTTCCTCCAGGTCTCCCATGTGGGTGCAGGGGCCCAAGGACTTGGCCCATCCTCCACTGCTTTCCCAGGCCATAGCAGAGACTCGAACCGGCACCCATACAGGAAGCAGGCACTGCAGGCAGCGGCCCCATGTGCTATGCCACAGCACCAGCCTCCCTCTGGCTTTTTTTTTTTTTAAGTAATTTTTTTCCTTTTAATTTGAGAGAGAAACAGGAATTTTCTATTTTCTGGTTCACTCCCCAAATGCCCATAACAGTCAGGGCTGGGCCAGGTTGAAACCAGGGGCCCAGAACTCCATCTAGAGCTCCCACCTGGGGGACAGAGATCCAAGCACTGGAGCCGTCATTTGCTGCCTCTCAGGATGTGCACTAGCAGGAAGGCGAATCAGAAGTGGAGGACCCAGGGCTCTAACCAGGCACTCTGTTACGGGATGTGGCAGCCGAGTGGCATCTTCACCCCTTCACCAGATGGCCACCCCACCTTTAACATTTGACTTCCTCATTTCTTCACTGCAGATATATCAGATAAAGATTTCTAAACATGAGAACAAAGCCACCGCAGTAGGCGATGTCTGCGTCTATATCACCGAACTCCCGGCCCCCAGTGTGACTGACTTAAAAGGGGCCTTTGGGAGGGGATTGGCTCGCGAGGGATTAGCGCCCTTAGAAGAGGGACAGTAGAGAGCTCCCTTGCTTCTTCCGCCATGCGAGGACGCAGCAGCGTAACAGCTGTCCATGAGCAGGAGGCAGACCTCGCCGGACCACAGACCTGCCAGCACTTGACCCTGGACTTCCTGGCTCCACAGCTGTGAGAAAGAAATCCTGCTGGTTTATATGCTACCAGCCTATGGTGTTTTGTTATAGCAACTGAAACAGATTAAGGCAGCCAGCTAACCCTGAGGATGGCCTAGCTTTTTAAACCAACCAGTTGTTGCCTCACAAATCATCTGTGTGATTGTGTTTATATGAATTTAAATAGTGTCAGATATAAATGATTTGGGGTTGGCATTGTAGTACAGCAGGTTCAGCCGCTGCCTGCAATGCTGGCACCCCATAGGGGCACCAGTTCAAGTCCTGGCTGCTCTACTTTCCATCCAGCTCCCTGCTAGTGAGCACCTGGGATGGCCCAAGCACTTGGGCCCCTGCACCCATATGGGAGACCTGGATGGAGTTCTAGGCTCCCAGCTTCAGCTTGACCTGGCCCATGTCCATTGCAGCCATTTGGGGAGTTTACCAGCAGATGGAAGGTTCTCTCTCTCTCTCTCTCCTCTCTCTCTCTGCAACTTGCCTTTCAAATAAATACATAAATGTTTTTTAAGACTACAAATGGGGGCTGGTGCTGTGGCACAGGTTAATCCTCTGCCTGCAGCACTGACATCACCCATGGGCACCGGTTCTGGTCCCAGCTGCTCCAGCTTTCTGCTATGGCCTAGGAAAACAGTAGAAAACAGCCCAAGCATTTGGGCCCCTGCACCTGCGTGGGGGACCTGAAGGAAGCTCCTGGCTACTGGCTTTGGGTCAGCCCAGCTCTGGCCATTGTGACCATTTGGGGAGTGAACCAGAGGATGGAAGACCCTTCTTTCTGTCTCTCCCTCTCACTGTAACTCTACCTGTCAAATAAAGAAATTAAAAAATCTTTTAAAAAAAGACTACAAACACCCAGAGAGGCTCAGAGTTGGTGGTCCCATCCCCACACCCATTAAGGAAGCTCTCTCAATGGCTTCTGAGGAGCTGATTCTCAGGCCTAACCCAGGTGAGGAGAGCTCTCTCCCTTGGCTCACCCCGTTCTGTGGGTTACAGCACCAGTTCCTTCTGCAGAGCCGCCTCTTCTCACATCGGCAAGACCTGCCTGGGAGGACAGTTGGCAGGTGACATGTCCTCCTCGGGCACATGACCCAAGCCGGACCAGTCAGATCTGCTGCGTACAGTGGAAGCCTTGGTCAGAGGGGTTCAGGGCTGAGACAGTCTGCAGTTCGCTTTCTTTGGAAGGATGCTCAGAGGAATGCCCAGGAGTCCCTGCGTGGCTTCGCGGAGCCTGGTTCCCGGCTCTCTCTTCTCTCTCTGTGAGCTCCACTATGCGCAGCCAGTCCATTCCCCTTCTTAAATTAATCCAGAGCCTGGTTCTGATGCTTGTGACTGGGGAACTGTGACTGGTACAGACACTTGGGCTAGAGCACCATGTGGTTGAAGGTGCCAGAAATCCTTCTAAAGACAGAACGTGACCATGGGAGTGAGAGCTTGGGATCAGAGGATGCAGAGCAATATGTCAAAAAGGACCTGACTGGCTTTGTTCAGCCTACACAGAGGATGCTGGGGCCACAGATGGGCATTCTTTGGTCCAAGTGGGAGTCTGTTTCCACCAATCAAAGTTAGAAGCATGGTTTGCACCAGCTGCGCTGACTTAAATCATCCAGGGCTGGGCGTTTGACCTAGCAAACGTCAAACGGGTCCCCTCCTGGAGTGCCTGGGTTTGACAGCCACCTCCAGCTCCTGAATCCAGCTTCCTGCTAATGCAGACCCTGGAGGCAGTGACAAGTAGTTGGTTCCTCCCACACGGGAGACCTGGATTGAGTTCCCAGTTCCTGGCTTTGGCCTCGGCACAACCCCTGTTCTCATTGACATTTGGGAAGTGAACCAGCAGGTGGAAGCTCTCTCTATCTCTCTGCTTCTCAAAGAAGCAAGTTAATAAGTTTTAAAAATAGTCTGGCAGGCCGACGCTGTGGTTCACTAGGCTAATCCTCTGCCTGCAGCACCGGCATCCCGGGTTCTAGTCCCGATCGGGGCGCCGGAGTCTGTCCAATTGCTCCTCTTCCAGTCCAGCTCTCTACTGTGGCCTGGGAAGGCAGTGGAGGATGGCCCAAGTGCTTGGGCCCTGCACCCGCATAGGAGACCAGGAGGAAGCACCTGGCTCCTGGCTTCGGATAGGCGCAGTGTGCCAGCCGTAGTGGCCATGTGGGGGGTGAACCAATGGAAGGAAGACCTTTCTCTCTGTCTCTCTCTCTCACTAACTCTGCCTGTCAAAAAAAAAAAAAAAAAGTCTGGCAATGGATTGAGAGACTGAGGTTGGAAGAAGTTCCTTCACTTGCTTGAGCCCTGGTGGCCTCTGGAACGGCAACCGCAGCTTACACAGGTCTCCCTGAACTACACTGTCTCCATGACGTCATGACGTCCAGGCTCCAGCAGCTGCCTTGACATGGTCCCCATGGAATCCTGGGCTCTGTCAGTGCAGCGTCCTGGTGCTGGCATGTTGCAGGCAGCTGATTACAACAGTGGTTCTTGTCCCTGGTTATTTATGGGACTCACCTGGGGATGCCCTTGGCTCATTCCTACTGATCAAGCCAGTCTCTGGGGTGGTGCCCAGGTGTCAGGAGTTTTCAAAAGCCCCTCAAGTGATCCAGGTGTGCAGCCGGGCTGGAAAAGCCACCTTATTAAAGGCAATCTTTTCCCTCCACTGTGCCACACAGCTGCTCCTCCCCAGCTCTGATCTTGACCTCGGCTAGCTTTCAGCAACAGCTGGACAACTCACCCCCTCACCTGCAGCATTTCTTCCCTGGAACCCACACTCACCTGGTGATCCTGTCTCACTCAGGCTCCCTCGTTGGCTCCATTTCCTGCCCCAGGATCCTAAACATCCTTGTGTCCCTGATCTCTGTCCCAGCCCTGTGCTCTACCGACCTAATGTTGTGCACCTGTGACTTTAAACACCTCACCGGGCTGACCACTCCCCGTGCACACCCGCCCCCTGCAATGACCATCTTCATCCAGTCACCCACTTGGCACCTGCACTTGGAGAGCTCCTAGCTTCCAAGTTTAAGGGGGATCCCCACACCTCAAATCTGTTTCTCCACTTTTCGCACCTGATCAAACAGTGCCTCCATCTCCTCTGTCAGTCAAGCTCCACCTCGGAGCTGGCTTTAGTCTGCTCTTCCCCGCCCCCTCTCATGCCTCCATGGCCCATATGTTTTTCCTTCATCAAATCTCACTGCCTCTACCTCCATGATGAGTCACAAATGGCTTGCTGCCCTGTCCCCACTGCCCCCATGCTGCAGAGGCCAACCTCGAGCTCACCCAGGCTCTGTGAACCAGACTCCTGCTCCACGCTCATCCCCCGAGTGCCAGGTGAGCGCTGTCAACTCCAAGGAGACCCCGCCCCTCTCTTGTAAAGCCCTTGAAAGGCCCCAGTATTCTGAGAAGGGAGATCTTGCTCTGCCCGGTCCACATCTTCAGGTCTCGAACTCTCTCTGTCCTGAGTTTAGTCCAGCTGGCCGCACTGGCCTCCTTCAGGTCCAGTGAGCCCACCGAGCCTGCAGGCCTGGACGTTTACCGTGCGCTTGGCCTGGCCTGCCTTCCCCCAGCCCTCCACAGCTCTGCCCTCCGATGCAGCTCACACGGCACCTCCGGGAGTTGTCTGAAGGAACAGCCCCACTATTACTTCAGCCGCTCCCTCCTCACACTGCGCCAGGGTTTTCACTGAAATAATCAGCGTAGCAGTGATAATCGTGTTGTTGGCAAGTCACTCATCATTTTGAAAAAATTATTTATTTCACTGTATTTGAAAAGCAGGGAGAGATGGAGAGAGAGAGAGAGAGAGAGAGAGAGAGAGAGAGAGAGAGAGAGAATCTTCCACACTGTGGTTCACTCCTCAAACGCTTGCAACAGCCTGGGCTGGGCCAGGCTGAAGCCAGGAGCCTGGAACTCCATCTGGGTCTCCCTTGTAGGTGGCAGGGACCTAAGTACTTGAGCTATCACCTGCTGCCTACAAGGCAGGAAGCTGGATCAGAAGTAGAGTAGCGGGGCTGGTGCTGTGGCACAGTGGTTAAAGCCCCAGTCTGCAGTGCCAGCGTGTCATATGGGTGCCAGTTCAAGTCCCAGCTACTCCGCTTCTGATCTGGCTCCCTGCTATGGCCTGGGAAAGCAGTAGAAGATGACCTAAGTCCTTGGGCCCCTGCACCCACGTGGGAGACCTAGAAAAAGCTTCTGGCTCCTGGCCATTGGGGCCATCTGGAGAGTGAACCAGCACATGGAAGAGCTCTCTCTGTCTCTACCTCTCTCTGCAACTCTGTCTTTCAAATAAATAAAATAAATCTTAAAAATAAAAAAGAAGTAGAGAGGCCGGGATTCAAATCATTCCTGCCTATAAGGGATGCAGGCGTCCAAAGTGCAACTTAACCTCTGTACCAAATAGACGCTCCTCTCCCTATAAATTTTTACTTTATTTGAAAGGCAGGCACACACACACACAGTGCTCACTATTTTAAAGAAGCAAATTTGTCACAGGCATCATAAGCTATGGCAAACAAGCTCTGTGGCCGCCACCTCAGCTCCTGGAGGTGCCCCATGGGAGGGGCAGAGGCCACACTCACAGCCAGGTGGCCCCGAGTGTGCTGTTCCCTGCACAGCCACGGCCCTGCCTCCGACACAGAGTGGGCGGCAGCTCTCCTCCTCCAGCAGCCTCTGCACTGCGGCCGGCAGCGAGGGTAGCGCTGGCACCCGTCAGCCGGCACCGGGGCAGCCGGCCTCAGAACTGCGGGACCTACTGTTTCCAAAGAGCTGCCAGCTGTGGAAGCCCCCAGGCTCTCAGGCTGGCTGTGGCAGCCTTGCTGACTTACAGGTGTCACCGAGGAAGTGGTCTGGAGGGTAAGAAGGACAGAAAACAAAGGCAAAGAGGGTGACTGGCTCCAGCCATAGGCAGTACCAGGGAGCAGGAGCCCGTGTCCCCGAGGGACGGGCTGAGGACTTGGCTACTCCCCTGACCATACATGGCTTGGCCAGGACTCTCGCCGAGCCACCTCTCACTCAGCTCTCCCAGTTGGATGTTCTTGCATATGGGAGGCACAAGCTGCTGATAGCCGCAGCGAGCAAGGAGCTGGCCAAGGCCGTGTTCTTGGGAGGACTGCCTAGGAGAAGGCTTTTGGAAGACTTTCGGAAATGGTGAGTGAGAGCGAGCAGCTTTTCTCAGCCTGGTCTCCATTTCTCTCTCTCTGAAACCCAATTCCCAGGTCTTCGGAGCTCACATTCCTAGTTCAATGAAACCTAACTGTACCCTCACTACAGTGAAATCGAGGACTTTGTTCTTCAATTGTCTCCCTATGTACAAATGCTAACTCTTTTTTTACAATTTCCATCTAATATTTGCTGATCCAGTTTTAAATTCTGATATTAAGATTCTGTTTTGCAGAGTAGATAATTTGAGTTCTATTCATTTCCTAGTGGAAGCTCGGGTCCCAGCAGTGATCCCCTCATTTGTGTTTGTTCAGTCTGCCTTCTGCTACCTTACCAGCAATATCGCATCAGAGACTTTCCACCTTTCTTACTGATGTGTGATGCCTATTTGGTTGTGACTCAATCAGATTAAGTTTGTAAGTTAGGAGAAAAACAGAAGAGGTGACTATGATTTCTGTATTAAAAGATTGTGGGTCTAGGGATGAATGGATTAAAAAAAGCTGTGAGATATGGATAGGTGATAGATAAGTAGATACTGGAATATTATTTAGTCTTCAAAAAGGAGGAGATTCTGCCACTTGCCACAAGTTGGATGCCCCTGGAGAAAATTTCACTAGTGAAATAATCCAGATGCACAAAGAAAAATACGTGATCTCACTTATGCATGGAGTCTTTAAAAAGAAAAATTCAGGCTTTGGAGTTAGGAAGAGCTGGGATCTAATCTGATCACCGCCGCATGTAAGCCGGTGACCTTCAAAAACCTGTCTTGGTCTCAGCTTCCACACCTGCTGGGAGGTTACGAGTTCAGCATCTGATGCACCCTCAATGACAATGAGTTAGTGTCCTGTCCCTCCCCTCTCCCCTCACAAACATGAGTGACAAGTGACACTCAGCTGCTGAGATCCCAGGGCGTCTTCAGAGTCGTGATGTGGTTGCGACACAGTGCTCAGGCCAGCAATCGACAGCAAGCGGATTGCACCACGTGTGGTGCTGGGAATATTGCGTCCAATCCCACCCATCCAACAAGAACTTCCCGAGTGGGTCCCCACGCCCAGCTCCGTGCTGACCAGGCCGTGGAGACTACGACGCCATGTGTTTCTGCACACACTAGAGTACTTACAGTTTGGAAGGACGGTCTCTTGTGATATGGGCAGGGTGAGTTAATAGCATCCTGTTTTGTGGATGGGAAACCTGAGGCTGGGGGATGGATTTGTTGGGAGGAAATGGAGGCCCGAGTGTCTGAGCGACTGATGCAAGGCCACAGCAAGTGGCCGCAGCTGGACTGGAGCCCGGGGCAGGTGGCTGTCAGCCCAGGCCTCTCTCATCGCACTCAGCTGCATCTCTACAGAGCACCATGTCAGCGTCTGCTTCGCCCAGAGTTACGTGATGTTTTTCTCTCCATGAGAGCTCTGCACTGTGTTTCTACAACATAAGAATGTCTTTCTGAGATGGCCCAGAATCATCGTCATCGCAATGGTGAAAACACTGCGTGCAAAGGCCCCCTTGTTGCTGCCCTTGTCTTCTGCCGTCCCCCGAAAGGGAGCTTTGTCTTGGGCCTGCTGACCTCAGCGCCAGTGCTGGCTGATGAGCTAAGGCTCTGGGCAGCTGCAGTGCAGCGACCACCAAGGGTCTTTGCAGCACCTGTCGTCTCGGTTGGTGCTAGCCCGAGAAGGGCCGTGGTTAGGTCCCTTGAGCAGAAGAGCCCTGACTGCAGAGGTCCAGGTGTCTCTCTTACTCCAACAGTGTTCCAGAAGCAGCAGTGCATGGTGCTGGGAGCCCGGGGGCTCCCATTGGTCTGCAGAAGCTGCAGGAATTGTTGGGAAGCTTGGAGGGGGCGATGACAGTCAGGGATGGCTGGGCTCAAGGGGCTGAGTCCCAAAAGTGGAATCTGGACCACTGCAGCCCAGAGGAGCCAGGAGCTGAGTCAAAGCATGGTCCAAACACTGTCCCATCCAGGCCCCGAAGGGCCTTGTCAAGGAGCAGCCCAGGAAGACTGGCACTGACAAATTGGAAGTGGGCGACAGCAACCAGGAGGAGACAGGAGCCCTGGGGACTTGATCCAGAGAAGCAGGCACTTGCAGGCTATTTGGAGCCCGTGGTCTTTAAACATTGACTTTGTGTTGGGGGGGAGGGGCAAGGCAGGGTGCTGGGTGTGGGGAGGGTGGAGACAGGTTGGCTCTAGGAGCCTGGACTCTTCTCCCCGCAGGCAGGCTCAGCACCCACAGGCACCTTGCCTTTCCCAGGGGAGCTCCTGAGAAGGTGGTTTGAGGGTCGGGTGTTCCTGTCTGAGCAGGCCCTTGAGGGCTCTTTATCTTCTGTGCCAAACACAAAATACAAAAGACTCCCCAAATTCAGTTTTCTCCTTGAAAGGAACTCGGGGGGGTGGTCTCCAGCATGTCCCTGGGTTCTTAGTCATGTCCAGGTGCCCTTGTGCCTCACAGCTGCTGGGGCACTGGTCTCACTGGGGCCCAGGCTGAGGACCTGGGGAGGGGTGGGGCCCGAGTGACTGGCCCCCGGGGGCGGGACTCAGGATGACCTCAGGCTCCTGGCTCCTCCTCCTTCTCTGGAGGCTGAGACCGGGAGCAGAGACGTGACTGGCTGAGCCTATGGAATCCTCTGGAAATCTGCTAGGGCCAGTGAGAAGGATCAGGAGCTTGGTGAGCGTTCCTTGGAGCTTTAATGTCTCTTCCTGTGTTGCAGAGTTTTTCACTGAACTTCACACTGCCGGCTAACACGGTAAGTAGAGCTGTCGGCATTTACCTGGTGGGTCGGCCGGGATGGGGCAGAATGACAGGGCAGCTCGCTCCCCCACCTCTGCCTCTTGCACAGTGGCTTACAATGCCCGGCAAAAGTGCCAGTGAAGAGCGAGCCTGTGCTGAGAGTAAATCTTTCAGTTATAAATACACGTTTTGAAAAGGAAAACAGGAAAAGCAAAAACTTAAGATTCTCATCAGATGACACCACAGGTGTGGGACCCCCGCTTTCCCGGGTGACCACACAGATTTTGAGTTTTGCTGTCGTTGTGCTATCGTGTTCTTGCCTACGTGAAACTTCAAGTCTGAAGTGCTGCCCCGATATCGGTCTTCATAACTAAGGATGGTCACGTGCTGTTCCTTTACTTGATCGGGTGTAACCAGCAATGATGCTGTGATAGCTGTCCCTGGAGCTCGCGCATCCTTGCCTGTGTGTCACATTCCTTCCTCGGGATGTCCTCTAGCAAGGGAGGGGTGGGCCAACAGAGCTGGGCATTTGGTGACTCGACGCTGGTGGTTAGCTGGAAGGCAAAACAGTGACTTTCCACTGGTCATGGCATCCAGTTTCAGTCCACAGCTGCTCTTCCATCTTCAGCCCCCATGCGGTGTGGATTTCACTACCAACCAGGTTGTTTTCTGATCAGTAGTAACTTGCCGTGATCAACTGAGGCATTTTTCTGGCCCAGCTTTTAGTGGGTTTGGCTGTGTCCGTTTTTTTTTTTTTTCTCCTAAGTTGTAAGGTTGTTCAAAGAGAATAAACCGCATGTTCCTAGGAGGAGGACTCGCTGGCTAGTGCTCTGTTTACAGGGACGTGGGGCACGTTAGAGAACAGCTGGAAGTCAGATCCCTGACTTCCGATGCCTGCCGCTGTCTGCCCTGCAGGGCCACATCGCAATGCTCTGGCCCCTGCCTCCCTGCTTCAGCCTCTGCCTGTTGTCTGCAGACAGAGCTCCCAACCCCTTTCCTTACCTGCCAAAACCTTTTCCTGCAGGCCTGGCTGGAATTTCCCCCCTGGCTGTCAGCTCTGAGGAGTCTACCTACAAAGACCCCAGGGTTGGCCCATGGCATCAAGATGACACAGAGAAACCAGAAACCAGTGCTGGCAGCGGTGGGGCGAGCGGGTGGGAGGAAGCCGGCTAACGCCAGTCACCTTCTGGTGCCATCTGGGCTCATTGCTCTGAGAATCGTCCCTTCCGGAACCCTGTGAGACTGGGAAGGGGAACCACCATCCTGGTTGGTGTCTCCTCTCCAGCACTGTGACAAGAAGGCCCACCGTGTGCTGGAGGGGACTGGGGACTAGGGAAAGGAAGAAGCCTTTTTGAATTACGGTAAATCATAGGGTAAATAATGAAGATATGACCTGAAGTTCTGAACGTTCCCTCCTTGTGGCCAAATCCAATCCAGTTCTTACCTGTGAAGCAAGCAAACAAGGTTCTACTTGATAGGTGCTGTTGGTGACAGAGGTTTAGTGAAAAGGTGAGCTGTAGCCTTTGCTGCTTAGCTTTCCTGGATTGTCTCGTAACAGCTGTGGTCCCTGGCTTTTGTTCTCTTACAAGGCCTGTTCTTTCTCCATGCAGACTTCCTCTCCGGCTGCCACAGGTGGGAAAGAAGCAGTAAGTATGTCGTTTCAATCACTGAGACGTGGTCTGGGCATTTATAAAGTGGGGTAATAGGGCTGTACCTGGCTCATGCACTTGTGTTGAGGATTAGTTAGAGCTTAGAACTTGGCTCAGCAATTATTCTTATGGCCAGCTTTGCTCCAAAGTGAGAGAGAATGGGCAGAATCACAGATGGGTTTCCCACAGTGTCGAGCCAAAGAAACCAGCCACAAGGGGTACGCATCTCACATCTGTGTCTGTGTGTTGATGCTGCAGAACAGACAAAACCAGCCAGGGGAGTGGTCCCACCTGGGGAAACTGGAAGGGAGACTGAGGGGGTCCCAGGGTACCGTTCTGCTTCCCAGTCTGGGAGCTGAGTCTGAGTGTGCTCATATGTGCTAAGTCATTGAGCTATATAGTCATGGCTTATGTGCTTTTATCATTTGTCAATAAAATCACCTCCCACCCCCCAAAAGTGAAGAATTCAACATTCTGTAGGAGTTGAACATTTGCGGGGATTCTGCGGATTATCTTTGCTGGCTCCAGAAGATCTGCAAATTTGAAAATGTTGGTGGCTACAGAGCAGGCTTAGAATTTGAAAATGAATTGGTTCATGTGTGTGGTGTAAGTAAGTTTTTAAAATCCCATCTAAATGGCCTAGGATATAATAAAAGCTCTGACTCTGAACCTCACTGATGCTCCGAACTGCTCCAGTTTTCCCTCTGCTGAGGAGATGCTCACGCTTCCGCTCCCAGGAATGCCTGTTCAGGCCCACTCTCCATTTCTTCCAACAGATTTGCATCCCCTCCCAGTAGGTTTAAACTATATGAATGGCGTCCTAGGAAGCCAGTCATTTGCCGTGGATGTTTTTGTTTTGCAGCACTGCGTTAATCTTCTGGTTCGTAGCTGACAGGGAGGGGCCAGGCAGGCTGCTCTGCTCTGCTTTGACTCTGTCGAAGGGGTCCTTGGTTCCTGAGCAATCTGGCAGGGCCCTGACTCTGCTTGTCTCCCTGTGCCAGGACTGCGGGCCCTCCCTTGGAATCGCAGCAGCCGTGCCATCCCTGGTGGCCACAGCCCTGCTGGTGGTGTTACTGTTTACTGTGCTTCACCGGAGAAGCCGCGGCGGCAGCGAGTCTGTGGAGGTGACCGCCACCTTCTTTGGGTCTGATGCGCCAGCGGGAGTCAGTGTCTCGGTGAATGGGGCTTGGACTAAGGGGTGGCTGTTTCCTGAGGATGAGATAGTGGCATTTCCGGGCCATTATTTCCCTCTCAAAGGTGATCCTGTGCTCCAGGCAGAGCAGATGTGTCACACAACCCTCGGGTCACCTGGCAATAGGATGGCGTGGGGAAGGCAGAAGGTAGCAGTGGAGAGGGGCGTTAGTGGCTAGGGTGCACACGGGTCTGTACAGTGGTGTACCTTCCAAAGTGGAGACAGAGAAGTGCAGGTTCCACACGGAGGGGATGGAATGAGAGACGGTGAGGTGTCTGGTGGGGAGAGGTACAAGGATGGGGCTCTGTTTGTCTCTGCCCCTTTGCCACATCTGAACACATGTAGTTCACAGGAGCACGGAAATCACTGCCATTCCTCAACTTCCCCGTGCCAGATGGTTCTGGGGACCATGCATGGGATTCAGAGGCCACTCAACCAACAGCCACCAAGGTTTCATGGTTGTGATAACAACCGTGTCACTTGAACTCTGGGTGCTAATTCTAGTCCCTATTTATGGACATGCATGGTTGTTTTTGCGCTGGTAAGTACTAACAGGGAGCTGGTAAAACTAGATTCTAATTCTGGCTCTGCCACTTTGTAATTTACATGATTCCACACCTTGGCTAGTACAACTCAAACACAGAAGCCATAAAAACTGCCCTCCCTATTTTAAGAGATAGGTAAAACTGGGGCCGGCACTGTGGCATAGTGGGTAAAGTCGCCACCTGCAGTGCCAGCATCCCATTTGGGTGCCGGTTTGAGTCCCAGCTGCTTCACTTCTGATCCAGCTCTCTGCTGTGGCCTGGGAAAGCGTGGAAGATGGCCCAAGTCCTTGGGCCCCTGCACCCATGTGGGAGACCCGGAAGAGGCTCCCAGCTTTGGATTGGCCCAGCTTCCACTTGGGGAGTAAACCAGTGGATGGAAGACACCCCCCACACACACACACCGCCTCTCCTTCTCTCTCTGTGTAACTCTGACTTTCAAGTAAAAATAAATAAGTCTTTAAAAAAAGAGAGAGATAGGATGAAATGAGATATGGAAAGATGAACATCTTTCCATCAAAAGCTTGTAACCTGAAACCACTAGCAAGTGTTGTAGGTGGTAGAGATATTAAATAATAGTTTCTCAATTTTCAGTGCACTCATTTTAAAAAAGATTTATTCATTTATTGGAAAGGTGGAGCAACAGAGAGAAAGAGAGAGAGGATCTCCTATTTGCTGGTTTATCCCCCAAATGGCCACAATATTCAGGTCTGGGTGAGGCCAAAACTGTGAGCCAAGAACTCCAACCTGGTCTCCCATGAAGGTGGCAGAGGCCCAAGCACTTGAGCCATCTTCCACTGCCTTCCCAGGTGCATTAGCAGAGAGCTGGCGAGAAGCAGAGCGGCAGGACTCTGAGGAGTAGCAGGGAGCAGCTTAACCTGCTGCACCAATGCCAGCTAGGCTAAAAACACTAGTTAACCTTTTACAGCTTTCAGATGATTCTAATGGGTGCTCAGTTTTAAGACCCACTGATTGCAGTCATAGCTATGGTCAAATACTGTGACTGTTTCTCTTCTTCTTTTTCCTTTTAACCAATTTAGGAAAGCGAGAGACCATGTGAGATTACAGAAATCTATGACAGTCCCAAGATCTCCGAGGTAAGAACTGTCACTTACAATCTCTACCTACCATTCGTGCAGTCAGCCAGCCAGAAGTATGTGAGCAGGTGAGGAGAGGAAGTGACCAATGAAGCTCCACCACAAGGAGATTCCGAGTGTGTCACCATTGGGCAGACAGGAGTTCAAGGCTGGCTTAATATGAGGAAATCAATTTAAAATAATGTATTCTCTGACAAAAGAGAAAAATCACATGACCACTTCAATGGGATAAGAAAGTTAAAAAAATTTAACTGTGATTTGTGATATGAATGCTTAGCAAAGACAGAATAGAAATTCCATAGCCAGAAAAAAAGAATCTTTTTAAACAATTACTGCGAACATCATATGTAAGGGTAAAATGTTGAATGCATTCTGTTCAAGATTGTAAATAAACCAAAAGTGTTCACTAACAGCCCTCTGTTCAATATTGTATTCTAAGACCTGTACAATGCAGTAGGATTAAAAGGATATATATAAATTGTAAGGCTGAAAAGGGAGAAACAAAATTGTCATTATTGGCAGATGATGATTGTCTACATAATCCACAGATAATTACTAGAATTAACAAGCTATTTTAACAAGTTCACTGGACTCAAAAACCAATACACAAAAGTGATTTGCATTTCCCATCACCAATAACCAGCAGTTAGAAAGAGTAATTTTTAAATTCTCTTTTTGTAGTGGTAATAAAATGCTGAATAATGAATTCAACAAAAATATGCAGTCATTGTGTAGAAAATAATAAAACTTTAGTAAATGATATTGAGTAATACCTAAGTAATGGGGATTATATATTATGCTCCTGAGATTCAATATAATAAAGATGTCAAATAATTATGAACTGATTCATGGAATAGTAATTTTGATATAAAATCCAATATATTTTTTCATGAAAATTACTAAGGTGTTTATAAAATCTATATGGAATATGATATAAAGATTTTTAAAAAGCAATGAACAGGTTAAACAAATAGAAAACAAATAGGTGGTAGACTTAAATCCAGTCATACCAATGATCGTGTTAAATGTAAATGGTTTAAATATTCCAGTTAAAACACAGAGATATTCAGATTGGCTATACAAAGAAGATCCATACTATATGTAGTTACTTCAAAAAATTCATGGGAAAAGAGAATTAAAAGATACATTTATTTAGGTGCAAAATATTTTTAAAACCATGCATAGTTTTTCATGATACACATTTTCCACAAAATTTTGCAAGGCCCTTGTATGATGCCCACAAAGGCTCTCTTTAAACATAAAGACATGAATAGGTTAAAAGTTAAACTAAGGAAAAAGAGACACCACAATAACAATAAAGAGTTGAGTGACTTAAAAAGCCTCCCATGGCAGGAAGTTCAGGCAATTGTAGATCATTTATCATTTGTTTTCTTTCTCTAAGGATCATTGCTCTTCCTTGCCTGATCACCAATGTTTTAAAAACTATTGTTTCAAATGTTTTGTCTGATTTTTGATTGTTTCAGGTGGGAGGGTAAATTTGTTTGCTGTCACTCCACCTTGGCCAGAATCAGAACTCTCTGGTGTATTTTTTAAAAAATCTGTTTGTTTTGTCAAGAATCCTAGATCACCGACACATGAGACGAATACGACAGGAGCACCAGAAGGCCACATTTACGTGAGGACTGTCTCAGGAAGTGAGCAGCCTGTGCGTGACACTTACAGCCCCCGTGAAGAAATGGAGAGGAGGAGGGGACTGTGGTGGCTTATTCCCAGACTGAGCCTAGAGTGACATGGCTCAGTCAGGGAGCAGACCTGGGCTGGGACAGGGCTGGACACCCAGGGATTTGTGCTCGGCCACGAGAGATGCCAAGCTGCTTCCTAACCAATCCAGATTTCATTTACAGATCTGGAGCACTTTGGGGCTGATTTGTCTCTGCATAGGGGACAGTGCCAATAAGGTTCATTCCAACTCTAGACTTTGTGGTTTAATAAGATGAGAAGCACAGGTGTGCCCACTGTGCATCTCGATGGAACCCTTAGATTCTCTTCCTAACCCCAAGGGGAGTTTGTTGCATTCATCATTCTGAGAAAGGGGCTTGATTTCTGAATATCTTGCCTTCTCTTCCTGATTGCACGTTCCTTTTCTCAAAAAAGCCATTAGACCTGTCTTCTATGGCAATACTGGTCAATATCAGTCTGGTACAAGTTGAGGTATAAATTAAACTTAAGGGGCACTTGCCAGAGGAATCCGTTTCTTATTTCTGAATATCACAGGGGAGCCATCTGTTCCCTGAGCACAGGGCAGCACATGGCTGGGTCATGTCGTCGGGCAATGGAAAGAACACGAACTCTAGAGTCAGCTCTGCCACTAGGCTGCTGTTTGACTCTTGGAGAAGTCGTTTGACCTTTCCAAGCTTCGGTGCCTGCTTTTGTAGAAGAGGAGATACTACTACTTGCCTCATGAGATCATAGAAAAGATTAAAGTCCAAATTGTTGACATCTAAAGATAATTCTAGGTGTTGCTAGTGTCTGTGAAGTTTAAAATCCAGCTATGACCCTGTCTATATGTAACCAGAAAAATCAAGTGCTTACAAGTTCCAGATTCCAAGTACAGAGACCTGTGGTGTCACATGTAACTTTTTTTCTTTTTTAAAATTTTATTTATTTATTTATTTGAAAGTCAGAGTTACACAGAGATAGGAGAGTCAGAGAGAGAGAGAGGTCTTCCATCCGATGGTCCACTCCCCAATTGGCCGTAACGGCCAGAGCTGCGCCGATCCAAAGCCAGGAGCCAGGAGCTTCTTCCAGGTCTCCCACTTGGGTGCAGGGGCCCAAGGACTTGGGCCATCTTCTACTGCTTTCCCAGGCCATAGCAGAGAGCTGGACAGGAAGTGGAGCAGCTGGGTCTCAAACCAGCGCCCATATGGGATGCTAGTGCTTCAGGCCAGGGCGTTAACCCGCTGCGCCACAGCTCTGGCCCCACATGTAACTTTCAAGATGTTGAAGCTGATAGAAAGTCATCTTTCACATTAAGAGGATGTTTTTCTTTACAATGGGACATTTTGCATTACCATACCTCTGATGGCAGTTCCTCAAGTTTAACCTTTGTGCCTTGTGGGTAGTTGCTAAATAACTCTTTAGAGTGAACAGCAGCCCTGAGTCCCTGCCAGCATTGTACCCAGAGTGGTGTTGGGCCCACTGACTGTACTGGCCAACACCCACCAGTCTGCCATATTGTGTGTGTATTGCTCCTGCTGTTCTCTGACCCCAGCAAGTCCTTGTCCCAGCTTTCCAATCCCCCTGCCCTGCCTCCCCTTCTTTTTTTTTTTTGCCACATCCTCCTTTGCCCTCAACACCAATTTCATTTTCTCCATGACATGGGGCGAGCTGGCTTCCTAGCATGTGTCCCAACACCTCATTCTTTGAGAGTGTTCAGGGAAGGCAGTTTTGCAATGGTGTGTGTGTGTTGATGGCAAAGAGGAAGAGGGAAGGCAACAACTGCTCCAACAGATCATTAGAAATGAGGCTGTATCCATTCTGTGGTTGTGAAGAGAAGACCCAAGCCCTTGGATGATCATGGGGAAAAACTGTTTGGCAGGAACAGTGATCAAGAGGCCCAAGTAGAGGAACACAGGACCGCTGGAGCCGGCTGAGTAGCAGTGTGCCTGGAGTCCAAGGGGAGCCCATGGACTGCATCAGCTGGCTCATGCCAGGCCTCTGCCTTCACTTCCTCAAGGGGGCATCCAGGCAGCTTGGTTTCCCCATGCACTGCCATTGCCTTTGAGCAGACCAGGCCTCCCAGTGGAAAATCTTAGGGTCCATTCACTGGCTCCAGGAGCCACCTTGACACCATGGGGTCACTCAGCATCTCTGATCACTCGGGTATGTGCCCCCTCCTCCCTGGATCTATACACCCAATCACCGCCCCTGCCAACACCTGCTCTCCAAAGCCTCTTGTGAAATTCAGTCCCCTGGGTTCAGTCAGCCTGACAAGCAGATTTGGCCGTTGGTCCGCAGACATTCCCAGTGATCCTGACGCTTGTAGGTCTCCCACATATCAACAAGGATCTTAGATTTACTGAGAGCCCAGCTGTGGCATTGGCTTTGATCCTCATAGGTTTCAGCTCTGGGGTGGATGGCTGAGCACCTGGAGCCTCAGTTCTATACTCAAAGAACAGAGATGGCAGCTCTCATTCTTCAACCTCACCAGGTAATTGTGCAACTGGATTGAAATTCACATGTGAATAAGCCTTGGAGCCTATAAAGTATAGTGTGACTCGTATTTTGGATCATTTATTTTAATTCTACTTACAATCTATTGCTTAGAATCTTTATTTCAAATTGTTTCTACCAAACTAGCAAGACTGACTATTTCTGTCGTTTATACCCACTATGATGCAAAGAATTTATTTTGGAATAAGTGAAAAGTAAAATTTCCCTTCTTATGAACTTAGAAAATGTCTGTTGCTTTCTTTGCCTGAATTAAAGTTTGGGACATTGGCCCTGGACTTGGAACCAAGATTACCCCTGAGATACTCCTGGTACAGCACTTTCTGGCCGGGCTGACAATGAAGTTCAGTCCTTCCTTGGAGAGCAGCCCACAGGGTTACAAGGATGAGACTAGAAGTCTGAAGCTCTGGTGCGCTAACCCAGAGCTAAATACAGTGTGACCCTAGGTGGGTTACACAAGGTTTTTGGGTCTCATTTGCTAATGTGTCTCCTGGTCCTTGGATTGATTTGCCTCTAAGGTTACATCAACCCAGTTCAAATATTCTTTTAAAAAATATTTTATTATTTATTTATATTTATTGTTAAGGGAGAAAGAGAAAAGAGAGAGAGAGAGATATCTTCTGTCTATTGGTTCACTCCTCAAATGCCTGCAATAGCCAGAGCTAGGCCAGACCAAAGCCAAGAGTGAGTAACTCCATCCAAGTCTCCCACATGGGTGACAGAGACCTAAATACTTGAGCCACCATCACCTCTGCCTCCCAGGGCATATTAGTGGGAAGCTGGAATTGCAAGTGGAACCAGGACTTGAACTCAGGCACTCTGATATGGGATGCAGGCATCCCAAGAAGTGTCTTAACCACGTGCCTGCCCTCAGTTCAAATATTCTAACTTTAGTTTTTCTGAACCTCGCAAAGTCTGCCCCTTCTGCCTCCCTGCTCCCTACTCCCTTCAGCACATGGCCAGTGCCTCCATAGCTCCTGACTTCACAGGTGGCAGAGATGTTTTATTTCTCTTGTATTTTGCCAAGAAATAATGATGGTTATTTTCCTTATGGCATTTGCCCTTGCAGCACTATAATGCTAACAAAAGAGCAAATCCCAGCAATAATGGCTGCTTTTTGACATGGCCAATTCATGTGATCTTTGTAATCTCACTGTCGTGGAGAGAATCGTTGCCCAACGCAGGAATTGATTGGACAAACGTATGCTGGCTTCTTCCCTATGTCACACAACCTGCCAGGACCTAAGACAACATTTTGGACATAACAGAAAAGCTAAAGGCAACTGGGTCTTCTTGAAAATGTCTCTCCACCCCATGGATTTCCTGTCTATTGCAGGAAATGACATCAGGAAAGTTTTCATAAAGGCATTTTTGCCTCTGGGCTCAAAAACATAAAAGGGCGTGTCTCCTTGGGTTCAAACAATAGAAGATTCTGTCCATGTGGTCTTTCCCCCTTTTTCCTGTACCTGAAGCCAGAAGAGAAGGAGAGGTAGGCAAGAGTCTTCAGCCACAGAGCTTTCCAAATGGCTGCAGGAAAGTCCACACCTCCACGTAAAACTCAGAAAGACAAAGCGCTGTCTCCTGCAGAGAAACTACCTGAACTCCAGTAAGCAAGAGGTATAAAAACACCCAAATTGGACAGAGAAGCCTGGGGGACATTTTGAAGATGACGCAGTCTGTCCAGGAATGCATTTGAAAACAGATAGGGCCATTTAAAAAACAGGCTGAACAGGACGTGGGGCTTAAAAATGGATTTATAAGGGCAAGGAATGAATTTCTTACAATGCTCCATTGGAGGTGGTAGCTTTGATGTGAGGACAAACAAGGATGAAGGCAATCTACCACCAATGGGATGATTCTGTGAGCAGGAGTCAGGTGACAGTCATGGCTGACCCCTGGTCAAGGACTAGCCATTGAGAACAGCCAAGCTCAAGATCTGAATTTTTGTCTTGAGGGCAGGGGAAAGCCCAGTCTGAGTCTCACTCCTTCTATTTCCTCTTCCCCAGCCGATGCGGCTCCTCTCTGCTCCTCAGATGGCACAGCCCCTGCAGCAACACAGGCCTCCCCTCTGCTCCTCAGATACCTGGTGCAAGAGCTTTCTCCCTGCTCATTTGTTGCCGTGGTTCCTCCTGCCACGTGCAACTTTCTGCTTTTCAGATACCATCGTCCTCTGACCACATGACCTTGGCGTGTGCTCTTGGTGAGACAGAGCTGCAAGCGCATGGAGGCCAGGGCAAAGAATCTGCAGGGCAGAGCTGGAGAGGAGAGGTGTTCACAGACAGAACTAGAGGACTACCTGTAGATGGATTAGAGGGAACAGCACCTCCAGCTCACGCAGGCCCGGGAACAGCTGGAGTAAGTTTCAGAATTTATGAGGGTCAGGTAGATTACTGAGAAAAGTATTGCCTCCATAGTGGGGAAGATGATTAATCCTAGATTAAATTAGGTTTGTGCTGTTCTACTTCTTCCCAACACAGCATAAAAGTAAGGTGAGGACAGACCAAATTATCTCCCACATTCTAGAACAAAGTTCAAGAATATTTACAGGACTGTAAAAACATCCAGGTTATACCAATTCTAAAATCCAATAAAAAATCAACAAACATTCAAAGAGGCAGGAAAGTATGACAGATAATGAGGAGAATATTTATCATTAGAAACTGACTCTTGGCCGGCGCCACAGCTCACTAGGCTAATCCTCCACCTGAGGTACCGGCATCCTGGGTTCTAGTCCCAGTTGGGGCGCTGGATTCTGTCCCAGTTGCTCTTCTTCCAGTCCAGCTCTCTCCTGTGGCCCGGGAAGGCAGTGGAGGATGGCCCAAGTGCTTGGGTCCTGCACCCGCATGGGAGACCAGGAGGAAGCACCTGGCTCCTGGCTTCAGATCGGCGCAGCACGCTGGCCACAGCACGTCAGCCGTAACGGCCATTTGGGGGGTGAACCAATGGAAGGAAGACCTTTCTCTCTGTCTCTCTCTCTCTCTCTCTCACTGTCTAACTCTGCCTGTCCAAAAAAAAAAGAAAGAAAGAAAATGACTCACAATCTACATCTACATAGATGATAAAGACATAAAGAAATTACAATTGTTGTGAGTATATCCTATATATTTAATAGAGAAAAAGTTGAATGTGTTAAAGAAATGGAAGATGGTTTTGAAAACCTAATTTATACATCTGAAGAGCATTTTGCCAAAGATGATAATATACCAATGACAGATAAACTCATGAAAAGATGGTTAGTGTTGTAGTCATTTGAGATATGCAAATGAAGATCCACTGGGGGAACACCTCGCCCTTGATAGTCTGGACAAGCAAAGTGTTGGTGAGGACTGGGAAGATCTGGGATTGTCACACTGCTGGCAGGAATAAAAGGAAAATACTAACAGTCGCTTTGGCAAACAACTTGGTGGTTTCTTGAAAAGTTAAATATATACCTTCCAAATGACCTAGCCATTCTACTCCACTACTCCCTGTCTCGTTTCTGAATTCTTTCCTGGGCAAAGACAAAAACTAAGAAGCACCTCTGGTAACATATTCATGTGCAGTTTATTGTATGAAAATTTTGCCTCTTTAGTTTGAAAAAAAAAATGACATCAGAGTGCTATGGGGCTATAATCTTTCTTCCTTTTTTTTTTTTTTGCAAGTACAACAACAGATTATGGGGAATGTGGTTGGGTGTCATGTTAGGACAAACACAACCTTTCTCTGAAGAAATTGAAACCAGACAGAAATAGGTGTCCTGAGTGCCTCTGGGGTAGAATGAAATTCACCTTCAAGGGCTTTTCACCATCAACTTGACCTGAAAACTCAAAAAGCTTCCAACAGCACACGCACTTCAGACAGGGTGCCTCAAAACAGCCCGAATTTCCTAGAACAGGAAGCAAATGAGGATCACTCCACACTCAGGATTCTTCACCTGCATGGCTTCAGGAAGCTGGGATCCTGGGACTCTGTATGTAAATTTTGTCAGTATAATCACCACTCAAGGGAGAGAGCCCACCAAGAGTTCCTTCAGATTCTCAGGGGATTTGCATCACTTCCACCCCAGCGTTTTCAACATAAACAGCGATCATTACAGTTGGAGATTAGGACAGAGATACCAAATTAGACCTCTCTTAAGCAACCCGTTGCGACATAGTTAGCATAAAATGATTTGAAATTGGTAAATGTTGCACTGTGTTAATTTAATATTTACATTTTCCCAGAAAAAGGAAAGCGCAATGAAAATAGAAGCCCGGATGTGAGTTCTTAGTGTACTTCTCATTTCAAGATACACAGTATTGGAAAAGTAGCTGCCAAAGATCCCCCTCCCGATTTATTTACTTACTTACAGCAAGCTGGTAAAGATGATTAAGCCAGCCTTCTCTCTGCCTCTGGGCCTCTAAGGTAGGAAAGGTCAAAATATTCAACCCAGCTTTGTAAACTGTGCTTCCTGGGAAAATACCATCCCCTCACGCCATGGACACACAGGACCTATGCACTGGGGCTACAGCATTATTCAAACCCAGAGCCACCACGGCGAGGGTCACGAAGACTGTCCTGCACTTACCACTCTGGGACTTGAACCACCACTCACATGGGATGCCTGTGTTGCAGGCGGTGGTTTAACCCATTGTGCCACAATGCTGGCCTCCCATTTTCTCACGTTAAAAGCAATCTGCATTTACTACTTTGTTTTATTTCTTATAACAATGCCATATGGGATGTGGTACCATTGTTACTGCGCCCATTTTACATATGAACGAATCAAGGCCCTAGGAAGTTAATGTTATTAGTCCTGACGACAGTAAAGCAGTTTGTTTTGAGGAAATGATTTGAGTTTGCATGAAATGACAAGTAAGAGTAATGAGCTTGGTTGGTTTCTGAGAAGGGTTTCTGAGCTGTTAAGGGGGATCCTCTGATATACATGCTGGGGGAAGAACTTGAATGCTTAGAGTACTGTGAATTCATTGATAAAAATGCACGTGAAACAGAGAAAAGTGACTCCCCAGTGGTTTCCATCTGCTCCAAGAGATAAAGGCCAGTAAGTACCCGAAAGCCCCCTGCTGGCCTCCACAGAAAATGTGGGCTCACTGCTGGGACTTGGGTGGCCTGCAAATGCGGGCTGGCAGGGGCAGACAGGTGCAGCGGGGCCGGGAGTCCCAGAGCCAGAGCACATCCCTCACCTTCACACCTCCCATTGTAGCTTCACAGGCGGGGAAGAAGCACTGCCAGTGCCTTAGTGTCCTTTCCCACAAGTTACTACGAATTTGCTCCCAGTCCAAAGGATTCTCGAGTCAAGCTCGTCACAAACACTGCCTTATGTACTCCTCCACTGGATGCTTAGGAAGGAGCCAGCATTTTACCGTGGAGGCGATCAAAGCTCAGTGCGGTTAGGTGGCTTGTCCTCTGTCATGGGGTAATAATTGGGGGAGGCCACACTGGGTGCACAAATTTGCTGTGTGACGTTTGGGCACTGCCTCTCTGCGGATCGTGGTTTGTTCTCTGTAGAGGAGGAGCTTGGACTAGAAGGCCTCTAAGGCCCCCACTCAACATTCCTGGGTTTCTTCCTTATTCTACCACTCTAAATGGGATTGTCCTTGCCTCTGAAACACCTCTTGTTGGCCACCAGAGGGTGCTGTGCTCCCAAACAAAGTAGGCGGCAGGGGCAAAGACAGTTCTGATTCTGGCAGAGAGAAAAAAACAAAAAAAAAACACTCGCAGCTTAGCCTAGGACGTCTGTGGAATTCTCCACAGGGCTTTTCAGAGAAGAGAATTCGCGTTAGAATCTCTGAGGGCCGGCGCCGCGGCTCACTAGGCTAATCCTCCGCCTGCGGCACAGCACCCCGGGTTCTAGTCCCGGTTGGGGCACCGGATTCTGTCCCGGTTGCCTCTCTTCCAGGCCAGCTCTCTGCTGTGGCCCAGGAGTGCAGTGGAGGATGGCCCAAGTCGTTGGGCCCTGCACCCCATGGGAGACCAGGAGTAGCACCTGGCTCCTGGCTTCAGATCAGTGCGATGCACTGGCCGCAGCGGCCATTGGAGGGTGAACCAACGGCAAAAGGAAGACCTTTCTCTCTCTCTCTCTGTCCTCTGCCTGTCAAAAAAAAAATTAAAAAAAAAAAAAATAGAATCTCTGAGATTCTCTGGTCCTCCTGCACGGGCTGGCAGGCGCTGGGCAGAATCAGCTGGAGAGCTGGTTAGTGGGGGGGAGGGGGTTCCCTACACATTTCCCCAGTATCAGGCCCCTGCTTCTCCTCACCTTGCCTCCCATTCTTGCCACATCCCCGCCCCACTGGTAATATTCCCTACAAACTTTTCCGTATGTTGATTTACTTTTCTTATTTAAATATTATATTCAAAAAGGAAGATTTATATCACTATTATAAGAGGAAAAGCATTGTTTTGTGGCAAACACCAAAATAAATTTCTTTCTAGAACATACACTTCATGCTTATGATTATATTGGCAAACATTTTTGAGAAGTTGTTTTTTGTTCTATGTCCTGTGGCTAGAAAAATGCTGTTAACATGGCAGACGCTTGAATATATTCATTAATTAAGTCAATTTAAAAATATTCATAATACCGGGGGCCAGTGATATGGCATGGAAAGTCAGCCACCACCTGCAGTGTCGACATCCCATATGGTCGCCGGTTCCAGCCCCAGCTGCTCCACTTGCAATACAGCTTCCTGCTAATGCATCTGGGAAAGCAGCAGCAGAAGGCCTAAGTGCTTGGGCCCACGCACCTTCATGGAAGACCCAGAAGAAACTCCTGGCTCCTGGCTTCGGACCAGCCCAGCTCCAGCCGTTGTGGCCATTGGGAGTGAATCAGCAGATGGAAGACTGATCTCTCTCTCTCTCCCTCCCCTCCTTTCAAATAAATGAGTAAATCTTTTAAAAAATTCATAATGCCTAGAATAATCCTGACTAACACACCTGAAATACTGGGGCAGCAGAAAGTGATACAGTGTGAATAGGCAGGCAGCTAGCTGAGTCTAGGTGAGCTGGAGCCCTTGCAGCCCTGCATGTTATCTATCAAAGACGCCCACCTTCCCAGATGCCTCTATGTCTCATCCAAGGCCAAGAGGGAGATACCCTGATTATATGGATATTAAACTGCATGAAGAGGTGCCATAGACTTACCAGCTGGCATCACACATGCACCCCTACCTCATAAAAGAGGCTGAGAACAGGGGCCGATGCTGTGGAGTAGCAGGTTAAGCCTCTGCCTGTGAAGCCGGCATCCCACACGGGTACCGGTTCATGTTCCGGCTGCTCCTCCTCTGATCCAGCTCTCAGCAGAAGATGGCCCAAGTGGTAGGGCCGCTGCACCCACGTGGAAGACATGGAAGAAGCTCCTGGCTCCTGGCTTCTGGATTGGCCCAGCTCCAGCTGTTGTGGCCAATCGGGGAGTGAACCAGCAGACAGAAGACCTCTGCCTCTCAAATAAATAAATAAACCTTTAAAAAAGAGAGAGAGAGAGAGGCTGAGAACAGGAGAGAACTTTCTTTTTTTGCCGCAGACCATGCCGGGAGTGCTATTCAAGCTTTTTCCTCTCTCTCTCTGGGAAAGCCTCTGGTCCACTCATGACAGGTGCTTCTCCGTGGGGCAGCCCACACTCACGCGTGAATGGATGCTTTCTCTGTTGCTGTTAAATAAACTCTGTCCCTACGATGCCTCCGCATAGAATTCTTATCTCTGAGTGAGGCAAGAACCACAGTGGAAATTAAGGTGCTCACGCCCACATCAGAGGATTAGAATATGCTGAAGACTTTGAGCTGTGAGGCATGTGAACAGGACACGGTGCCAAATGGTGAGAGCTCTCTCCACTGGGTGGGGCAGCTGTCTGCCTCCTCCAGATCCTAAGCTTTCTTCAGTCAGCAACACAAGATGTCACCTATGAGGTCTTCGAGACGTTCGTGGAAAATGAGAATTATGAAACATCATTTGCAGCTTAAAAATGTTTTTTGCACCAAATAAACTTGTCTTTCAACTCCACTTCCCATGAACTTGATGAAGTGCCCTGTTCCATGCCTAACCCTGCAGCCCAGTGCAGAGCACTGTTTTCCATCTGAACCGTCTTGGCTCCAGGTTGGGCATCGGCCACTTGACATCCGCTAGGACAGCTGTTATGAAACCCAACACAATGGAAGGCAGTGAGCATTGGGCAGGATGCGGAGAGCCTGGAAGATCTGAGTCCTGCAGGTGGGCTATAAAATGGTGCGGCTGCTGTGCAGACCTACGGCGGGGTCTCCTAGGATTTTCATGTAACCCAGCGGTTGCATTTCTAGATTTACACTCTAAGAATGGAAAGCAGAGACTCAAACAGACTTGTGCTACCCATATTCCTCGCAGCATTATGCACAATATCCAAATGGTGGGAGCAGCCCTAGATCCCCATCAGTCCGATGAGCAGGTCAACGAGAACACGGCACACTGACCGAACAGACTATTATTCCGCCTGAACAAGGAAGCCAATGTTGATACCCGTGACATGGATGAGCCTTGAAAGCATCGAGCTAAGTCAAGTCAGCTGATCCCGTATGAAGGCGCTGGAAAAGGCAAATTCATAGGCGGGAAGCAGCAGAGAGGCTGCCAGGGAGTGGAAACTTACCGCTTAGTGGGCACAGAGTCCGAGGTGATGAGCAAGCTCTGGAGGTTCCTGGTGATGGCTCCACGACATTATGAACACACCCACGGCCACCGAAACGTGCGGTCAGAATGGCAACATTTAGTCCCACCTGACCACAGCCACCGCCCCAAACGCCCTCTCCCTGTACGCAGCCACGCACGCACAAGGGCACTGACACACGGCCATCACACGCACGCACGGCCAGTACACGCATGCGTGCCCGTGTGCACACGCCCACCCATCCCACCCCATCGTAGCTGATTGGACCCTTGATGCCCACCTGACTCTGGGCAGCCTGTCTATTGGCTGGAGAGCCACCAATGGCCATCGGCGCTGATCCTCTGCAGAGGAGAGGGAAGTCCGAGCCTCAGGGACCAATGGACGGCGTGCTTGGTCCTCGCGTCTCTTCCATGCTGCGGTGCGCGGGAGGCCCGGGAGAGCAGCTTTGATGCGGCGCCTTCCTCACCCACTAGGTCACCTTGTCGAGGTGCTGCTCGGCCTCAGGCTTGGCCCCAAGCGCTGGCGGGAGTGATGCGACCGCCCCCACTTCCCAGGGCGCGGCTGCCCCTGCCTGCTGTGTGCGGAGCCCAAGTTCCGACTCCCAGGCGCTGCCTGAACCCAACCCGGAACACTGCTGAGTCCTCCTAGGAAAGGGACGCTGGCAGACCGCGAGATCGTAGGAAGGTACGGTGAGCCATGGAGCCCTGCTGGGCAGGCAGCATTCGGAGCCTGACTCCTGCACCCTTCCCACAGCATCCCGCGAAGCCAGGCCTGGCTCTCAGCTCAGTGCTCCTCCACCCTCCCTCCCCTGGCTCCCTCCAAGCCGCTCACTGGCCCTGCTTCCCTGGATGTGTGCTAATGGTCACGGAGTTTGCTTCAGCCCAGGCTCTGCTTTCCCACTCTCTGTGATCTCCAGGGAGCCGTGGGGAAGACGGGCTAAGTCCCACACCAGGCCCCTTAAGTTTTACCCTAGCCTGCCGTTTGGCCACGGAGACAGGTGTCATCACCCCCTCACCCAGGCTCCAGATTAACCAGAGTGGGGCTCCCAGCTCCAAGCCTCCTTCTCGTTCCTCCGTGTGTCCGGGCCCTGGCAGGCTGGTTCCTGAGGGCACTCATCCCCCATGCTGGGACCTTGGCTGTGTCTTCCGAGCTGTGCTGTGTGGGACAGCGGTGCCCTGGGACATGGCTCCGTGGTGGCGGGGGCAGGCAGGCTCTGATCCCAGCCCAGCCACTCTGGGAAGGTCTATCTAGGACTCCCTTTCCTCAACAAGGTACAAACACTTCACACTTTGGTTCTGAGAAGTGACAGAGAAGCCCCTAAAACTGCCTGTGAGCCAAAACGAGTTTGGTTCTTCTGTGAGTCCTCAGTGCCAGCGACAGGGCTTGGCACGCAGGAGGGGCTCATAAACACAGTGACCATATCATTTATCCTGCAAACCAGAACGTTCCAAGAGAGGAAGGGTGTCCCATCATAACTGCGGGGACAGCAGGAGCAGCAAGTGAAACCGCCTGGAAGGCCAGAATGGATGGATGGATGATGGATGGATGGATGGATGGATGGATGGATGGCTACTCTCTCAGGAGGTCTGTGAGGTGGTCGAGCGAACATGGCTCCTTCCTGAACTTTCCAGACCGGGAGAAAGAGCCTGGGCTTTGGAGTCACACAAGCTGGGACTTGAGGTCAAACCTGGCTTTGCTGCATAGTGGCTTAACCTTGGACAGGGAGCATGCCTTCAGGTTCTTCTCCTTTGTATATCAAGTGTTCTACACACCTCGGGACTCCTTGGAAAGTGGCTGTGGACACTCAACAAGGAGCAGGTGTCAGTGGTGCAGCGGGTTAAGGTGCTTCCTGGGACACCTGCATTCCATACTGGAGTGCTGGGATCCAGTCCCACTTCTGTTTTAATCCAGCTTGTGCTAGTGCACACCCTGGGACACAGGAGGTGATGGCTCAAGTTCTTGGATCCGTGCCACCCACGGGGCAGACCCAGAGGGAGTTTGGACTCCTGGCAGCCCCAGCTGTTGAAAGCATTTGTTGCTGTTGCTCTGCCTTTCAAATAAATATAAATAAATTAGTAAACTTAAAAAGGGAACCCCTAACACCCGTTGCATATGCCGGATGCGGACATGATGTGATGTTGATGGGGAAGGAGCCCCTCATCCTGATGGGCTGGACTGGATGATAGAAGGAAACCTCAAGGTCATTCCTCCTCTTAAAACCCAGACACCTGGGGGAGTTTCCTTTGCAGGCATCCCCCTGCCTCTCCTTTTTTGCCTGCCACCATGTTGGCTTTCAGAGGTCCGTGCCCTGCCGAGCCGAGGTTCCTGCTCCTAGCTCCCTGGCACCTCAGGATTTGCCAGGACTGAGTGCGGTGGGCTGTGGGGAGAGGAAAGAGTGAACAGGATGCCCACACTGGTCTCAAGTGCCTCACAGTCACAGGCCCAGCCCTTCCCCCCTCCCTGCATCCGTGCTCTTTGCCCTGGAACTCAGCACGCCTTGGCACCGTGACACACTTCCCCAGCCCCCAAGACTCAGGTAGTGGCATGCTTTTGCTGCCTGACGTTAACACGCACGGGAAGAGGCTTGAAAAGTGCTTGCTCACTGGAGTTTGCTTGCTCTCGGTCTGTGCTGTCATCACAAGGATAAGCCCAGGTTAGCCCTCTGGTCCCAGGTGGAGGATAGCCCAGCCACTGGGCAGATCAGTGCTATGTCACTCAAATTCTGCTGATACCACTGCACCAAGAAGGCAAGGAGTCGCTTTCTGTGTGTGTGCTAGGGGCACCATGCCTCTCTGTGGGGTCCTGGATGTCCCGATGTTGTCTTCTCTGAGGGGACTGGAGAAAGGGAAAAGGGCGACTAGGGGTCTCGCTGGCCTTCAGCAGGCTGAGGACCCCAAGGAGGCTGGAACGGAGGGCGTCAGAAGGGGTCTGGAGCCTGGGAATCCCATGGGCTGCCTCTCCCATGGCTGCCTCCCTTCCCTCGGGTGCCCTAACACGAAGAGACCAGGAGAGATCGTCTTCTTGAGAGAGGCTGAGCCATGGAGCTCCAGAGACAGGCGCCAAGATGGAACAACAGAGGTACTGCTTTGGTGGCTTAGACACAGCGCTTCCTTGTGAGTGAAAGCAGTGGGAATTCAGCCCTTAGGTGGCGCTGTGCTGGACTCCGGCACTCAGCTCCTTGGGGATCCGAGCTGAGCCCATCAAGAGTCAGCACCCCCTCCTGCCAAGCTAGGGCCCGGGATCCCCTTTGGAATCCCTGCGTCTTCTAATTAGCCCTGTTTGTCCCCGAAAAATAAAGTGGAAACTAACACTTTTGACATCGGTGGTTAAAAATCTTTTATACTATTTGAGTGAAGAAAAGACGACTCCACCCGCTGGCTTCCTCTGGTTTTTATTGGAGGTTGAGAGCTACACGGGGAGCACAGTGGGCCCTGAGCACCCACAGCGGCGCTGTTTCTACGGCAAAATGCCTCGTGCATTAGAAGCGACAGTTGTCCCAGGGGCCTGTCGGCACATAACCCTTGACCAGGTGGTGCCTTATCCTGTTCCCAAAGCTATTTATTTCTAGTGGCAATCTGCGATTAAGCAGGACCTCAAGAATCCAGAACTTTCCGAAGGCATCTTTGGCTAATGTGACACATAACTTACTTAACCTGAAAAGAACAGGGAAGAAAAAAGTGTTGACAAGTTTTTCCTAGGCATTTCTTTCCCATGGTTCAATGTAATCCAATCCCAGGTGGGCAAATATTTCTTCTTCACTTTCTGCCTGGAGAAACATCCTCTGAAAACAACAAAATGGGTGCATTTAGACATTTTTTTTTAAGCATCTCAGTGCAGCCCCAGTGAAAGCATGCCTTATCCAACGGCCTTATCAGAAGGACTTCTTGCCAAACATAATTCCCTGCTTCAGAGTGTAAGAAGTACGTTTAACAGCTTCCCATCCAAAAATATGGTACTGAGGGAATGCGAGATAAATCCTGGCAGCTCGACACACGCAGCAAACGGCATCTGGATTTTTTTTTTTTTTTCCCTGTGGGTCTGCGGTTCTTAACCACAACTGAACCATCTGACATTTATTTTAAAACGACACTGAAGTTTGAGCCACACCCGTTCTAATGAAAGCAAAGTTTCAGAAGTCATCCATCTGTTGCTGAGCTCTGGGCAATTCTACATGTGTCTTTCTTCATCTTCACCTACCTGGAATGTGCAATGAGAATTAGGTATTGCCAGCAACTAGAGGATGCTTGGACGTGTTGGGTTCCCCTCCAGCCTTCCACACCAGCCCCTGACCAAGCCCCAGTGCCATTTTCTGTGTTCACCACAGTGCTGGGCACCTAGAAGGCATTTGCTGACGTTGAACTGTGTGGCGTGTGAATTTGTAAGTGGTCCCAAGTTGGGTGTGTGTGACTCTGCCTCTCCTCTCGTGCTCAGCATCTGAGGTTTTCCTGCCAGCATCCTAGCACCTTGATTTTTCTTCGGGAGGCCATCCCTTGCTAATTGCAGACCACAAGGATCAGGTGGTGCTGCACCATCTCCAAGGAGACGCACCCAACCCAAAACTGGCCTATCAGAGCTACAGTAGTGGGGTCAGGGTGGGCACGTGACCCCAGCCTAGCCAATGAGCATCAGCTAGGGTTTTTGCTTGGAGCTATTAGGAAAGAGACTCTTCTCTGTTGAAACTGGAATAATGGGACCCGTGGGAAAACTCAGACTGAGGCTAAAACCAACACTGAGTGAAGCCTATCTGAGCACCTGGATACAGCTGTGCCTGAAGCCAGTGGTTCCCCTGGATGCTGTGGTATATGATCCCCCTTTCCTCTTTTTTTGCTTCTGCCATTTTGAGCTCGGTTTCTGACTCCTGTGACAGTCCTAGACACTGCTAGAGAGCAGGGGCATTGCTACCAGTTCTCCCTGGGAGCCTCGGCTGATACCCTTGACCGCTGTAAGAACAGCAGACCTTGACACGTGTTACATGTGGATGTAACACCTGAATCTTTAACTGTTCATCATTCACTTAGCTCTCTGCTGAGGCACGGGCTGCATCGTGACCACAGCACGCTAGCACACCAGGTGAGTCCTGCAGCCAGGGAGTAAGACGGCTGCGTGCCCTCCCACTTCTCAGGCAGCTCTTTTGCTCTCCTTCTCGCAGGTGACCCTCATGAATGACCTACGTGTGGCCACTCAAACGCTGCTCCCCTCTGCACATGCGGGGTGTTCGAGTGTTATTTGTGTTCTGGGGGAATTCTTTGGAGCGACTTATTGCAAACACCAAGGATATCCAAGGTCAGTTAACGTTCCCTGCTGGACTGGTTCCGGAGGCCCAATGAGCTCATCGTCTTTAAACCAGAAGCTCCTGAGTTACATTCTGGACCAGGTGGGGACCGTGGGCTTGTGGGGATCTTGCCAGCTGCTCTTAACCATGATCAGCTGGGGGATAGGGCACTCACAGCAAAGGAAACCGGGCCTTGACACTGGAAATCAGGCAAAGCCAGTGCTCAGGGAGCCAGCCTGGGGGAGGAGGATCAAAGGGGCCCATTCCAGGACATAAACTCTACCTTGGTCTTGTCATATAAAGCATGGTTATCCAGAATCATCCTCCGCTCATGTGTGGCATAGCGCCGGAGGTCTCTTTCAAACTGCTGGACAAGAGAGAATTAACATAAATTACTCTCAGGTCTAGATGTCCTCAGTATTAGGCATTCGGAGATATCATTCCCCTCCAGTGAGATTTTCTCCTCCAAGGAAAATTCTCTCTGACAAAGCTCAATGCTCCCATGAGCACGCTAGAATGTAAACTTCAGGAGACTAGAATAGGATTTGTTTTGTCCATAACCCTGCTCCCATGCCAAACAGGGACTGGCATATTAAAAAAAAGTGTGTCAAATGTTTGTTGAATGAATGAATGCATAGAATTAGCATTGTGTTCAGAATAATACCTGGTCCAGAGTCAGTGCTAAAGGAATAATAGTCTAGTTTTTGTTTCTTTTCTAAACCTTAAATACCATGACTGTAATAGAGGGTAAGGATGCTTGGGATACCCACGTTCCCTATCAGCGTGCCCTGGCTGCAGTCCCAGCTGCTTCTCTGTCCGGTTCCTGCTAATGCTCACGCTGCAAGGCAGCAAGCAGTGGCTCCTGCTTCGGTCTGTGTAGGAGACACAGACTGAATTCCTAACTCCTGGCCTCATCATGACCCAGCCCCAACTGTTGCAGGCATTCTGGGAGTGAACCAGCAGAAGGAAGACATGTCTCTTTCTCTCTCCTCTTCTCAAAGGAAACGAAAAAGAAAGAAATTTAAAGAAAAAGAGCATAGGGCGTCAGGACACCCATTACAGCCTGGATTTTGTCCCTACATGGCTGTGCATCTCTAGCAAGTCACCTACCCTCTCTGAATCTTGGTCAAATGGAAGGATGGAGGAAGTGAGACTGAGGGTGCCCATGGCTGTGCCCTCCTCTCAGACTTTGATTCTTTGAACGGTGAGCTGCCCCGGAAAGACATTTCCCATGGCTCTAAGATGCAGGGAGCAAAAGCCTGCAGCCCAAGACTGAGGACAAGAAATCCCTGGGGAAAGCACAATGGCCGTCGTTTTCTGTGAGCAAGCCCCACAGTTGCAATTGTCCTTTTCGTGGGCTGTTAGGGGAAAGCCTGGGGAATTGCGCCCTCTAGCGGTAAGGGGCCGTCTCCCGTTCGGAGCCCGAATGCCGCAGAGCAAAGCTGGCTGGGATCGGAGCGCCTCCCCGTCCAGCTGCCCGCTGCGGCGTGAGAAGAGTCAATGCGTTATTCTGGGGCTGGAAGTGGGCCAGGGCCCCTAGGCGGTCCTGCAGCCCGCGTCCCTGCTGGTTTTTCTGCTTCGGTGGTTCTCACATTTGAGCTGCTTCAGAATCAGCAGGAGGGAGCCCAGTGGATCTAGGGTGCGGTGAATTTACCTGCTTCCGGGTAAGGCTACTGCTGCCGGTCTGGACGCCACACTGGGAATGCCTGTTGTGGGTTCACCCCTCTAACTGGATCATGTGATCGCAGGAGGTTTCCAGGCACTGCCCCGTCCTGTCCCCTCCCGGCCTGGGCCAGGTGGACCTGACCCGTGTCTTTTGGAGAACAACATGCAAACATCCATGGCATGCTTACCCGGGAGCCAGTCCACCCCAGCAGGGCAAAGGCGTGGCACTCGTAGGGACACATAACCAGGTCCACGCGGATGGCCTTCCAGTCCTTTCCTTCCTGCTGGCTGGGCCTGTCGCTGTCCACTCTCTCGTGGGGCAATCTTAGGATTAGAAAGCACTTTTGAAAATGATCCAAGGCATCCACCTTCCTGCTGGGCTGCTTGAGCTTTTCGAACGTGGACTCCATGAAGTCGTGGTATAAAAGTAATCCCTGGAAGAGACAGGACAGGAATTGTCCCTGCTGGAGAGGGTCCCCGTTTTCACACAGGAGAGCTGTGTAGCCGGAGCCAACGCCACTTCACAGCAAAACTGCGTGAAAAGCCCCCTCCTCACTTAGGAATCTCAGCCAGTGCTGCGGGATGGGAGTCCCTTCGCTCGTTTAAAGACAGTGTAACCATGAACAAGAAAGCGTGATCTTTCTGGGGTGGCTGAGTTGTGTCCCCTTCTACTACACTGATGATGGGTTCAGTTTGGCCGGCAGGGTTGTGGCTGCGGGTTCAGCTCCACTTTTCTAGGTTGCCCCTGGGATTCTCTTTCTCATGAGGGACTGTGGCTCCCCCTGCCGTGGAGGCAGTGGGACACAGTTAGTGACATGCTTAACAAGTGGTTGTAAGAGACACCCAAGCAAGCCGCCACCCTCCAATTTGTCTGCTCCCCAGGATTTCCTCAGGACAAGGCCAGGGGGGCAGACAGATGCAAGCTAACTGCTCAATCTAAGTGGCACTAAAAGAGCAAATGACCCCCAATGCAGTCCCAGCTGTCGGGGTGTATGACTGGTCATCACGTGTTCTTTGGGTCAGACATTCTCAATTTGTCACCGAAGCATGTGGAGGGTCACCTTCTCTGTGGTGCACAGGGCCCTGGCCTGGCATTCCAGCAGGGGCGAAGGAAGCAGGCCCGATGCTGATGTTGCTGGGCCAGGGAGCGCACTCTGAGTGTCCCTGCTTCAGCTCCTGGTGGGACATTCTTTGCATTTCTTCTGCAAACCCCACAAGCCGTCATTTCTACGCAGGAGGCTGCCTTTGCTTTTGCTGACCTCAGGAAAGGAAACCCCTCCCCTCGCGCCCAGGGAGGGTGTAAGGAGGAACAGACTCCCTCTGAGGACTGGCAGAGGAACACCAATGTTGGATGTTGCCAGGGGTAACCTCTCCTAACAGCCCAGGAAATGCTACTCTGGTTTTCAATGAGCCTTGTTAGAACTGGTGCCGTATTGCAGTCTTTAGTGTACATTTAAGTCTGTAAATTTGGAAAGGACTCTATGAAGCCATTAACAAGTCTCACGTTGAAGCCGACTTTGTCATAATGCCCACCCGCCTCTTAAGAAACCTCCGAGGCAGACTTCCTGGTAGTGAGCTGTGTTTATGCTGCTGCCACACGGTGGCGCCAGGTGGCTGGTGATGGCCAGCTGGGCCATCCTTGGCCGTGGCTCCTCTTGGGTTTTGCGGGGCATTTGGGTGGCGCCCCTTGAATGAGGAGCCCTGGTTGTCGGCGCGCACAGCAGCCCTGGTGTCGCCGCCAGCTCTTGGCCGCCAGCTCTTGGCCTGGCATCTCTGCAGGCTGCAGTTTCCTTCCTGTCCCCGTTTGCCTTCAGGTGACTTCTCTGAAAATTCCCTTCTAGGCCTGAGCTCTGGCTTCCCCATCAGTCCCCACCGGCTGACTGGGTAGTCCACCAGCATGCTCTCTGTGTTTCCTACTGGAAACGGGGAGACCCTGGACAAGGAAGGAGACACGTCCCTTCCTCCCTCTCTGTCCAGGGGCAGAGCAGTCGGCTCGCTGGTGAATGAGCGAGGGAAGGGAGGTGTGACGGGAGACTGGGCTTCACCCACAGGCACCAGCCCCTCGGCCACTGGAGCAGGAGGTTTCCCAAGAAGGCTGAGCCTGAGGCCCGCCACCAGGATCCTTCCCTCCCTCTGTCTCCAGCTCCTTCCAGTACCTTCTGGAAGACTCTGCCTCTCCCAGTCAAAGTCGGGGCAGTTTCTCGAAGTGAGCATATTCTTTACTCTGGAGTGGCTGTAACTACTTCCCATTTCTCAGCAGTTCTGTGAACTAGAGACGTGGCTACACACACACAGTCAGGGCCCCCGCAGCTTTCCCCCTGTGCTCAGTGTTGTCATTGAGGGAAAGGGAAGGGCTGCTTCTGCTCACTCCCGGGCCCCTCGCCTGGCCCAGAGGTCTGTACAGAATCCCACATGAGATGTGTGATTATGCAGTAGCAGCCACCGCCTATAAGGCAAAAAGCCCCGATCAGGAGTTGTGCACAGGTTTTTGAATTCTCTCTTCTGGTCCTCCCCATCAGTGCACGAGCAAGCCTCGCCATCCCTGGCTCACAGAGGAGGGGAACGTGGACAGATCAGAGAACCCGTCCCAGCTCATTCAGCCCTTGGTGGCACCTGCATTTAAAGGGCCCATCTCTGCTTGGGGACCAGCAGGATGACTGCCCCAAAACTGAGGAAAAGCCAACAGAAGGGGATCTTAGGTGGGCTCAGCATGGCGAGGGTGGGATCCACAATGCAGGGCAAGAGCCCCAGGCCTTGGCCAGTAGGGCCCAGAGGCTGTGCTCCCTCATCCTGTCCAAGGTCATTGGTATTCCCCGCCCCAGCAGAACGAGCATTTCTGACTCCTCCTTGGCCTGCCTTCTCCTATCTTGGCCTGTTATGTCCACTCAGGCTCCTGTCTTCCCTGAGTTCATTCACCTTTCAGATGCAGAGGGACCTCGAGGTGACCTTGCAAGTGAGTTTGTATCTGGTTCAGAGTTGAGTCCTCATTGCCAGTGCTCGTAGCTCTGGGGTCCTGTGTTTCTAGCACTTACATTCTCTTTACCAGGGGTCTGCTCTCTCTGAGCTGGGTCCACGCCGCACAGGCCCTAATCTCAGGAAGTGTGAAGCTGTCCAGAAGGACCCCTGCCTGCCCCAGCCTCCTGAGCCTTCCCAGGTCTGCAGGCCCCCAGGCAAGGGTCACCTTCTCTGTGCAAAAGGCTCTCTCTAGGGTCAGCCAGCAGGCAGGGCCCTGTAGGTGGCTCTGACCTGGGTTGGCTTAGCTTCCTCCCCTGGGCAACAGGCCGGCCTGCTCTGGGTCTGATGTCCCAGGGCTGATGTCTCTGAGCCTTGACCTCTGCTGCGGCTGACCTGCCCTTGTTCACTTCCTTCTTCCCGTCTCAGCACAAAGTCAAGGTGGGATGAAGAATTCAGGGCAGTGGCCACATCCCTAAGGCAGATTTTATCCCACTCCTAGCAGTCCTGCCCTTCTCAGAACTTGCAGCTTTCCTGGCTCATAGGCCCAGGTCTCCCCAGCACAAGTTTCCCAGTTTGCTTGTGTGCTTAAAGGTCTCTGACGGACACATTTGCACAGCTACCCCAGGCCCCTTTTGGTAAAGGACAGGTGTAAAGAAGCAAAATGCGTATTTGTGATGCGTATTCTAGAACCCAAAGCAGATAGTCTTACTTTGGGTCATGTGGCTTTGTATCAGTGTCGCAAAAAATCAAAAATTGATTAGACAGTCATTACGCAATGACAGGGCGAAAACTGCAAAACTCAACAGTGGTAGCATAAGACTTAAGTCTATGAGCCTCTTTTTTTTTTTTTTTTTTTTTTTGGACAGGCAGAGTAGATAGTGAGAGAGAGAGAGACAGAGAGAAAGGTCTTCCTTTTGCCGTTGGTTCACCCTCCAATGGCCGCTGCGGCTGGCGCGTCTCGCTGATCCGAAGCCGGGAGCCAGGTGCTTCTCCTGGTCTCCCATGCGGGTGCAGGGCCCAAGGACTTGGGCCATCCTCCACTGCCTTCCCGGGCCATAGCAGAGAGCTGGCCTGGAAGAGGGGCAACCGGGATAGAATCCAGCACCCCAACCGGGACTAGAACCCGGTGTGCCGGCACCGCAAGGCGGAAGATTAGCCTGTTAAGCCACGGCGCCGGCCTGAGCCTCTTTTTTTAAATCTTTCTTCTTACCTTCTTTTCCCATAAATTTACCACTTTATGTAAGAGTTGTTGCTCGTCTTCCTCTGTTGATTCGGGGCTGGTAATTAAAAAATCCACATCATGCCCAATCTTCTTACCCCTATTAAAAATATATATAAAATGGAAATCAATTAGGTTTTTTGCCCTCATGCTTTTTTTTTAAAAAGTCACCTTTGTTTCTATCTCCAAGGTTTAAGTTTGCAACATAAACATCTTTTAAACAAAATATTCTTGGTGGCACAGCTCTATTCCTTGCCAAATAAATTTATGACACAGGAAAAAGTCATACATAGTATGTATAAGATTATGTATGGGCAAAAAGCAGAGATTATTTCTTCTATACATACATACATGGTGACAAACAGGCCAACAAGAGATTTTAAAAAAATGTTCGCTTAACCAAGGTAGTGCTGTTTGAATTATGACACAGATGAACAGCATTTTGTAAGATTCAGTCTTTCCCTCTTTCTCCTTGGCCCCACACCTGGCTTGTCAAAGCAGCCAATCCACCAGAAAGAGGGCCAGAAATACCTCTATGCAGGGGAGGCCTCAGTATCCCACAGCTGCGCGCATCTCTGGGAAGAGCTTGTTCATTCATTCATTGGCTGAACCCAGATTTCTTGAGCACCTCCTTCATACTGAGCTCTGACGGCTCCGTAGGGAAGGCACACACAGGAGCAAATGACTGTCACTGTGCAGCAAGTGCTTGGCAGGTGTTCAGGGAGCACTGAAGGGGACCCGAACCCGCAAAGAGGAGGAGGCTGGAGGAGGCAGCACCTCAACTGAGACTTAAAGCATGAGGGGAAGCCAGCCAGGTGACGATTTGCTGAATGGCAACGCAAGCAGAAAGCACAACGGAGCAAAGCAGTGGAGGCGACAGACGGGCCCGTGTGTGCTGGGAGCGACATGTTGTTTGGGGTTGGTGGAGTGGAACGTGGAGGGCAGGAGACAGCGCTGCAGGGGAGGCTGGCACCAGATCGCGAAAGGCCTTTTGTGCCGATTCAGGGCCAGCTGAGTGGCCAGGAGCCACTGAGGTGTTAGAACAGAGGCAGCCTGGAGTCGAAGGATGCCCAGGTCAGAGCCACAGATCTTATTGGCTCTAAGCTGAAAAGCCCTTTACTCAGCCCAGCTTCCAAAGTGACCACCGCAGCTGAGGAAATGGCCAAGTAGGGTCAGTAACATTGCAGGCAGACCTGTAAATTTCCTGTTAGAGATGCCACCTGCCTTTACCTGGCCAGCTCTCCTCCCAGGCCAGCTAGGTAATGGGAGTCAACAGAGTGCCTTCCCCAAGGAGGTTCACACCTCCCTTAGGATGTACCCCATGTAAAGAGATATGTCTGGGCCTCATAATTTATAAGGCTTTAAAGCCCACCTGGTTATTATCAAGCCCCTTCTGTCAGGTTCTATTTGCCTCTCAATCAGAAAACTTAGTTGTAGCTTAGTCAGCACCTTTCTTAGGTTCTCTAATAACAACTCTGTCCCTTGTTCTAGACCCTGTCTAGCGCACTTGGGTCTCATTCCTTTGTAATCATACCTCTACTTTACCACCAGTGGCTCTACTCCCAACCTGTGTGTACTAATGGTCTTCTCCCCCACTTAATGTTGTATGATTGTTCAAAAATTCTCTACAGACAAACCCCGCTACCTGAAAAAGTTGAGTGGCTTTTCTCCCAGTCTTGGCTGGAATCAGCTTAAAGCACATCCTGTCCCCATAAGGGTCCAGAGACCTCCCCCTCCCCCCACATTTCCTCTCCTCTATGAAATCCTCTCATTACTTGGTTAATGCTACTCTTAGGATCATTGGTTACTATTCTCACCCTGTCTTTTATACTACAGTGTCTAAGTGTTTACAGCAGGTTATAATGGAACCAACGAAGGCCTTCAACAACCAGGCAATCAAATGCTGCTACAAGGATTTACTCGGCTCCCACCCAGGAGACAGCGACTTGAGACATCGCCCCACGCCAACGAAGAGTAGCTCGTCGCCCCATGTCAGCAGGAAGTAGCTCTAAAGACAGATCATCATCCTTCTACCCCTCCTGGACTTTCGGGACTAATGTAACCCTATACAAATCCTGCTTTATGAAAAACAAAAGGGGGGAATGTTAGGAAACTGACACAGTTTTAGCCAGGTGGCCGCCTGGCCCAGCTACCTGAGCCAGGCTCCACCCCCATCCTAATGGGATTCGCTGCTCCTGCTTCCCTGCCCGCCCTCGGGCAAAGTTTTAAAGGGGCCTGTTCCTGAACACGTGCTCTCTTGCTTCTCTCTTGGTCCTTCTCTCTTGGACTCTCTTGGCTTCTCTCCTCCTCTCTTCTCTCTCTTCTCTCCTTGCTAGCTCCTCTCCTCTCTGTTTCTCTCTTATACTCGCTTTCTCTCTCTTTTTCCTTTGCCGCCCCTTCACTCCGGTCTGTAGGGTGTTCCCCAATAAACCCTTTCCCTTACAAAAAAAAAAAAAAAAAAAAAAGAACAGAGGCAGCAAAGCAGCCCACGTGGTTTACCTCCGGAAGCCTCCGGTCATGGTGATGAAGGCCCCTGGAAGGTATGCCCAGACGGCCTCTTTAACCAGCACATCAACCGCCTCTGCTTCTGCCCTGGTCACACAGCTCACGAGGTCTTCATAGTAGCGGAATCCTGAGAGGCCATTGGACAGGTCAGCGGGGAGAGCGACATGCGGATGACATACTGAACTCTCCATGGGAGGTGGTTCTGCCCCTGAATAGAGCTAGTATGGCCACAGGCATCAGCACCAAACCCCATTTCCATAGAGGCAGAGTAACCCGGTAGGGCATTTGGCTGTGAATTTTGCATGGCAACAATGGCCCTTTGCTTTCTTACAGTTTCCTAAGAAGGAGACAATGTTGCATAGCCTTCTGGGATCCAGGCTGTTCCATCCTCATTTCATTCTGAAGAACCAACATTCTTGATCAATAGCTTGTGCCCATCAATAAGTTGTGCCCTTCTATGAGACAGGAAGATTTAGAGTTGGAGGATGATGGATCAGTGAAAGGTCAAAGTGAACAGGAAGAGGGTGGGTTTGGGTCTCCAACAAGTTGGAAGATGTTTCAGGTCATATGGCTTTTGTTGCTTCTTCCCCTGCACACCAGGAACACGTGAAAGCTTAGAGTGTGGATGAAGTGCTAGAGAGAAGATGAGCAGGCTGGGGAGATTCCCGGAGGCTGAGCAACGTCTGATTTTGCTGCCACACAAGGCACTACTCTTCTTTGCAGTGTCCCCAAGAGGGGCTCATTCAAACTCTGCTCGAATCTCCTAGTGACGGGGAGCCCCGACACCTCAGAGGTAGCCTGTGTTCTGGTTGTAAACCCCTGCAGGTCTTTCCTGTGATAAGCATTAAGTCTACTGGCAGGTTCATCCGTCACGGCCCTCCGGAGTGACGGGCAGTGAATCTGTTGGTCCCAGGACAGTGGGAGGGAGGCGGCATGAAGGCCATTTGTCTTGAACATCCTACTCACAGAGTTCTCAAATTCAGACTCCCCATGTTATCTATAAATAGGGACAATTGCCAAACAGGAGAAGATGATGCTCATTCTGATATCTCTGTAACTGTTGTAATACCAAGCCACGCAACTTGAGGAATGCCATTTTCTCTATATCAGTACTGACACTTTCTCTTTTTTAAAAGAACCCACACTTTTTTTATTACTACGACTGCATGGCCATTTTTGTGAGTGTGGCAACTCCGCTTTAGAAAGCAGTGCTGCACAAGGTTCTAATGCAGAAATCGCCGTCATGCCTGAAATTCAAAGTGCAGCTGAGTTGGTTGCACAGAACTCTGCTTACTCAGTGATGCGTGTGAGCGCACTCGCAGCTTCTTTAAGGATATGTGCAGATCCCAGGAATGAGCATGGAGGTACTGTGATGGTGGGATGGGAGGTA
Source organism: Lepus europaeus (assembly GCF_033115175.1). NCBI lineage: Eukaryota > Metazoa > Chordata > Mammalia > Lagomorpha > Leporidae > Lepus > Lepus europaeus. The sequence continues at coordinate 32,748,240 of NC_084843.1, forward strand.
GGAAGTTAAACATAAGCCTGTGTCTGTGTGTGTGTGTGTGTGTGTGTGTGTGTGTGTGTGAGAGAGAGAGAGAGAGAGAGAGAGAGAGAGAGAGAGAGAGAGAGAAAGGGCCTGAAGAAACCAGCATCTGCTTTGGAAGCCCCAGAAGCCCCGCATCTTTCACTTCAATGTCCTGCCCTGACCCTGATAACCTTCCAGGTGGCCCCAGCCCTTCCCCCAAGGAAGGCTCCCAGGAGAATTCTCTCTCCTCAGGACCAAATGGGTTACCTGACCTGATAACCTGGGGCAATAAAACCTTCACAGATGCCCTAAGGGAAGCCCCTCTGCTCTGCCATGCACCAGCAGATCTGGGAGGAATTTGCTAATTTTCACCCAACAAACCCTTTTGCCAGGGCTCCCCATCCTTTATCCTGGAGGAGAAGGGGGAGGTGGTAAAAAGATTCCCTTAAAAACTGGAGTCCAAACAAAGCCTAAGTGCTCAGCTCTCTGCTCTCTGCTGAGCTACCCACCTGGCCTGCCCAGGTGAATTCTCTCCATTCAACCATGTAACCTCACTCTCCTCCAGTCCTAGTGACTGGGCACTCTCTATCTGTCCCTTCCGTTCTGACGGATGCCCTGTCCCTAAAAAAGGCTTATTACTTTACTCTCTGTCTCACACCTGAATTCTTTGTTGTGTGAATACAAGAATCCCATGGTTTCCACGGCTCTTTTCTCCTGTGACAGTGACTTCCATGAAAGCAATTTGATTGGCTTTCCCTTTTTGGTATGGCAAGGCAGTTAACTTATGACAAGAAACTCACCCTGCATCATATTAAATGCATGTTGCTACCTTTCAGACATTGACGTTTCAAGGCAAATGTGGCGTGTGAATGCTCAAGCCTCAGGGAACAGCAGTCAAGTGCAATTGTAAGTAAAACTGCATCAAGTGTGCCAGCTGACCATGAACCATACCATCAGCGTGCTCAGCTTGCCCTTGCAGGATTCTAAGCTATTCTCCTTGACAGTTCCATTCATTATAGTGCTGCTCCAAGGGGTGCACATGGCCAGTTTAGGGGGGCGGAGTGTAAGTATGATGGGAGCATTCCTAGATTTCCACATAGAATGAACAACATTAACCAGTCTGATTGGTTAGATGAATAATAGCCTCTTCATTCACTTGGCTGGAAAAGCCAGATAAGAAAGGAAAAATCCAATTATAAGGCTAGGGAATTGGAAACTCCTCAGGCCCTGAGAGCACTTGATATCATTTAATAAGAATTTCTTCTAAGTGAGGCACCACATTGCCTCCCAGTTGCTCTATAAATGTGAAAGAGCCTTTGCTACTATTCCAAACCATTTGTTGTTACTTAGACTCAATAACTAAGCAAGTTTTCTTTTAATGGTATCTCTAGAGCTAGTATATACCATGATCATTACATGTGCACTCCCAGAAGTCCAGATATAAATGCCGAGTCTTTTTTCCTTAGGCTCTTTTATCTCCTATATGCCATTGGATGAAGCTAATGAGCACTGTTTCAGAGGTGAGCAACTTGGAAAGGGTGAATGGGGAGTTCTGTAGGAACGCAGATGGGACGCACCAGGATCCGATTCACTTCCTTGCCCACTGCCTGTCCCCACTTTTGTCATCACTTCAGAGGAAGATAGCGATTCACATTGTTTTTACTTATTTTTTTTCCAGTCTCCTCTGGTAGAAAATTCCCTTACTTTCCTATCATTATAAATGTTGATGACATCATCATTCCCTGTGACTCCAGAAGTCATGGTGCTGGGGACAGTGGCTTTGACTCCCTTTGGGAATCATGATTACATTGTGTTTCTGTTGGGTATTTAAATGAAACAGTTAGAACACACCCGATCTTTATGACCCTGTGTTGGCATTCTTTCTCTTTTCTAAAAACATATACTGAGATCCTCCATCGACAGAAGTGTCCTCTGGGAGTTCCTGCTGGGTAACAGTGCTCACGTGTCCCCTACCATCTTCTTAAGCCGAGGAGCCCTTGTTGGGTGCATCTACTCCGTGTCTACACCTCCACCTTTTCCCAATCCCCTTGTGTTTCCCGGTTTCTAAAGCACAGTCACAGCTGTGGCGGCTGCAGCTGTCATTTCTCCAAACGTTCGTTACTCCCAGCACTCTCTGTGTGATCCTTGGCCAGGGAGTCGGGACTGTCTGCAAGTGTCTGTAAGAAGCAGATCTGCAGTGCAGCCTGGCGTGAGACTGAATAAACCTCACAGCCACCATGAGGCGCCAGGCATGGGGCTGACGGCTTCACTCGCCTTCTCTGATTTATTCCCCGCTTAAGTATCAGTGTCATTTCCCCTTTATGGACGGGGTCACCACTTGCTCCAGGGTACGCCATTGAAAACTGCTGGAGCCAGGATTTGGACCCAGGCAGCAGCAGACACCAGAAAAGTGTCTCAGCTCATCCACATTGGAGTTGAGGGTGGCTGACTTCCGCCTCTGCCCCAGCCTGGCCAACCCAGAGCAGCCACCAGGCTCAGGAGAAACTTTTACCTGCTTGCTGCATCCGTGTAAATTTCAGGCTTTTGTCCGACCTTATTTTACTCAGAGTTCTGAAACCCATCCTGAACCACTTCTCAGAGGTCTTCAACCCCACTCCGAATACAGAAGTGAAGAGCTGAAAAGGAGAGGAAGGCATGCTGTTGGTGTCTGAAACCATCGCAACAACAAGGTGGTGCTTTTCAAGGACTTAGGCAATGAGAGCGGGTACAAGGCCACCCCTGGACCAGTTTCTTCTGCATGTGACAAGCAGGTGGGTGATGGTAATTTTGTGTGGGGCGAGTCCTTTCATGACGTAGGATATGATGAAATGAAACAGAAGTGAGAGGCAGGTTATGGCATCTGTGGAGGGCTTGTCTGTGCTCCCATGTGTGGGAAGTTACCCCTGCCATGCTTGCCCCTCTGGAGTCTCTACACACAGCCATGTGCTGCTTATCTGCCTTCATATTTCAAAGAGGGATGCTCATGTAGGCTATGTAAGTTCTTCACCATCACCAGCTGGCAAGTAGCAGAGCCTGGACTTAAACCCCAATCTACACCCCATACCTGGACTGTGGGTCACAGTCACATTTTAGACCTTTGCATGATTTCTGAGTCCAAAGGGCTAGCAGAAGTTTCTTCCACCTGGGGCCAGCGTTGTGGTACATTGGGTTAAGCCACTTCCTCCAACACCAGCATCCCATAGGAATGCTGGTTTGAGATCTGACTGCTCTGCTTCCCAACCAGCTCCCTGCTAATGCACTTGGGAAAGCAGCAGAAGATGGCCCAGTTATGTGAGCCCATGCCACCCACATGGGAGATCAGAATGGAGTTCCTGGCTCCTGGCTTCGGCCCTGGCTATAGCGGCCATTTTGGGAGTGAGCCAATGGAGAAGAGATGGATCTTTCTCTCCTCCCTCTCTGTCATTCTACTTTTTAAATAAAACACATATAAAATCACTTACTTTGAAGCATTGATATCGTTCATCATTTAACACAGCTTTAACTTCAGAACTTTCTCCTTCTTCAATAATTTCCTGCATGGGTGATTTAAAAAGTATTTTAAGTTAGCAAAGCTGGACACTCACAGACGGAGACTCTCAATTCACTGATTTCTCATGAAATTGGCACCTGTTACATGCATTATGTTTCTCTGGCTGATACAGAAAAAAAGTTTCCCTGTAATCTCAAAAATCCTAGCTCATCTGACATCAAAAACTCCTTTATGATTCTGAGGGATCACGATGCAGAACAAATAGGTCCTAAATTACAGGATCCCAAACCAAACATTCACCGACAAATGTGTGCAAATTATTATTATTATTAAATACACAAATGTATTTGTGGTTATTTTCTTTTCAATGGGCATCAACTTGCTGGAATTAATTAATTAATTAATTTGCATCCACTGAGAAGCCAGTCCATGTTCAAGTCCATAGGCCATCTAGCTCAGGGCCACCTTCCCCCTGCCAGAGCTGGGATTACTTTCCTTCAGTAATGTGCTTTGCACCTGACAGTAGTGAAACTTATTACTAGACAGCCAACTTGCCGAGCCTTAAATGTCATTAAATAAGTCGTCACCACCCTGGCTCTCTTCCTGGAACACGGGAGAGATGCAGAATCAGCACCACTGCACGTCATAGCTCCCCTGCGCCCAGAGCTCTTTCTCCACTAGCTGGCTTCATGTAGCTCCTGCTGGGATACTATTGGGATTAGGATTATACATACATGTGCATCTATCTCAACATGTATGTGTGTGTCAAGAGAGACACATAACAGGTACACAGATGTATGCATACGTAATTATAAAGGAAAGTAAACCATGAACACCACATCTTTGTAATTGACAAGAAACTCTGTTAGCTGTCTCCCTCCCCCGCCATATGCCTATTAGGGGGTGGAACGTATCCCACTTCACCCTTACCTCTATGATGCCCTTCACCTTGTCCCCCAGGCAGGGAATTCCTTCTGTGTCCTTCATACTGACGATTGGGAACGGTAGAGATTTCAGGACTGAAGCTGCTCTTATAAATGTCACGTAAGAATCCTCATTTTCTCTGAACTCACAATTTTCAGCCAAAATCTCAAAGGCATCCTGAATAATAATAATAATAATAACAAAGTAAGTTATGGGTCTGTTTCCGAGACCCAGAGCCAGCAGCCACTTGTGAATGCGTCTTGCTCTCCTTTAATTATTAGCACAACACCTGCCCCTGTCCACGTCCTTCAAGGCCAGAATTAGATCCCTATATTTTTGCACTTCCCTTGTGAGATGGAGTGGAATTGAACTGAAAATACAGGCTTCAGAGTGCCTTGTGAGGGAACTCTGAGTTCTCTGCCACTAGACACTCAGCAATGGTTTAACCAAAAACTCGATCTGTTGCTCACCACATCCTACCAGTCATGACTCGGCACGATCCTTTCCTCTGCTGTGGTCCCCACCAGCCTGTGGCCATTCTCATCTCTTGGCTTGCACATAAAACACAGGCAACACTTAACTAGGCTTGTTGAATGAATGGGTGTGCTCCTAGGGCATATAGACCCGCGTCAGAGTTGTTTAAGATGGGGCACGTGTGCATTGCTGGCGGAGGAGGAAGCAGTTGCCGCCTGAGACATCAGGCTCAGCTTGCCCAGGCACTGCTCTTTCCTGCACTTCCTCACCCACGTGGAGCTGACACGCATCTGACCGTGCTACTGCAAGTTTACTCCGGCTGGCCACTGACTCGAGGCTAGGGGACTAGCAGTTGTGTACTTGCTCAGGTCATTGGAAACACAGTGACCCCACTTCACAGCTGGGTACGGCTTTAGAAATGACCCCGCGGGTGTCCTATTACACAGGTAGGAAAACTGGTGCTCAGGGAGGGCTTGACTCCACGCCTCATTACGATCAGAGAGGCTGGAATTCAGGGCAGCCCTGTCTTTTGATTTCCCAGCCAGCGCTGTTGATTCACTATTGCTACTTTTTGTAGTTTGCTCTTAATGTTTTAGACTAATCACCGTGCTTGGATTTTCAGAATATTTGTCTTTGATTAGTGGTGTGCCCACTCATGATACCTCTTAAACGATAATCCAGTGCCTCTATAGAATGTAATGTGGCCGGCACCGCGGCTCAATAGGCTAATCCTCCAACTTGTGGTGGCGCCAGCACACCAGGTGCTAGTCCCGGTCGGGGCACCAGTTCTGTCCCGGTTGCCCCTCTTCCAGGCCAGCTCTCTGCTGTGGCCCGGGAAGGCAGTGGAGGATGGCCCAAGTGCTTGGGCCCTGCACCCCATGGGAGACCAGGAGAAGCATGTCACTCCTGGCTTCAGATCAGTGGGATACGCCGGCCGCAGCGCGCCGGCCGCAGCATGCCGGCCACGGTGGCCATTGGAGGGTGAACCAACGGCAAAAAAAGGAAGACCTTTCTCTCTGTCTCTCTCTCTCACTGTCCACTCTGCCTGTCAAAAAAATAAAAATAAAAAAAAGAATGTAATGTAACAGTATTTATCCATTTCCATGAAAGATGGTGACCCATTTCTGGCAGAAAGAAGGACCAGAGATCAGGCAGGGATGGGTAGGTGTGGGGGCAGCGTCTCCAGATTTTCAGAAAAGTTTATAACTGACGTGAAGGTCCGTACAAAGAGGCTGCAAGCCCTTCCTTGGCTGTGGGTGTTGGTTACCGTGAATATGTGGTTACAGTTGTTCAAAGTGGTTCTTCTCTTACACGCGTACTCAGAGATCTTGTGCACAGCAAGTGCTGGGGCCTCCTGGGAGCCTGGGTTGGGACTAGCTGAGCAGTCTTGTCTCACCTGGACAAATGCAGAAGCACCCATTTTTAATAACGATTATGGGAATAATGGGGACATGTACAGAGGAAAAGACTGGAGGTAGTTTGATGGTAGCTGTCTCTGGAAGGAAGATAAAATTCTAGAAGGCTCAGGGTGGGCATCTGGCCGAATGGTTAAGGTGTCCACATCTCACATCACAGTGCCTGGGTTTTGTTCCCAGCTCTGACGCCTGCTTCCAACTTCCTGCCAGTGCAGACCCTGAGAGGCAGCTGCTGATGGCTCAAGTGCAGGGTCCCCTGCCTCTGGTTTCTGCCCAGCCCAAATCTGCCCATTGTTTTTTGGGAGTGAACCAGTGGGTGGGAGCTCTTTGTTTCCGGGTCTCTGTCCACCTTGAGAATAAAATTTTAAAACTTAAAGAAGGGCCAAATTTAGTGTCTGCACATCTCTGATATTTCAGTTTTCTATCATTAACATGAATAATTTTTGAAATCAGAAAAAATGAGAAAGAGCCACCAGTTAAATATCATCTTTCTTTCTTGTGAATTTGTGGAATCCTGGTCCAAGCCGCCTTCCCAACAGTTCTAGCACTATTGATTAAGGACTTGGAATTAAGAGCTTAACTTTATTATTTTCTTTCTGAATAATTATAATTAGAGAAAAATAGATACCCTCTGTTTTCTGGCTGCCGAAATATTAGGACTTACATCTTTTTTAAAAAGCTGTGTGTAGTCATGCTTATAAAAACAACTCCCATTTATTCAGTGTCTGCTCTGTAGCAGGTGCAGTGTTGAGTTCTTTACGTGTGTGTTATTCCGACCTTCATGACCATCATGTAGGCACTGTTGTCATCTCGTGTTAACAGAGGAGGGAGCGGCAGCTCAGCAGGGCCACACAGGGAGCAAGCAGAGAAGCTGGGGTGCAGCCCGGGGCTGCTGGTTGTAAAGCTCGTGTTCATAACCACCAAGCGAAAGGCGAGGACAACCACAGCCGTGATACTTACCACAAGCTGGTGCTTCCCTGTCATCTCCACGGGTCTCCCTGCTCCCATGCATTCTATCAGCCAGGAGACATCGAGGAGTTCGAGCTGGGAGCTATCTTTAACTTTCTGTACCTGAAGCCATTCCAGAACATCGGAACCCGAGTTGTTCTCTGCTACAATGTGGGTGACAGAATCGCTGCAAAAGTCAAGACACAGCAAGCAGCTGAGAGGGCTTTCCAGGTCAGAAGCTCCTCTTCCCTGGAGGTTTCAGAGCATTCCGTGTGCTGGGGAACGACGCACACTAGCCCTGCTCGTTGGCACAGATAATTTAGATCTGCAGGCTGGGGAATCTTCTCTGTTTTCTGAAGCAGTAATGGTCTGTGTTGCATACCAGAAAATTAATCTTAATTTTCTTAAAATTAAGAAAAGAGTAGCAGGACTGTGACAGCAATGGCAAACCAAGGTCCGGAGAAGGTGGGAAGTGAGATCATTCCTGTAGTAGCGCTCGGTCCTCTGCCCTTTCACATTTATTTGTGGAGAGTTAAATCCAAGGGCTCGCACACTTGTCTGACTGTGACCCACAGTTAGAAATACATTTTACATCACTACCCCAATTAGAAATAGGGGTCGTTATAGATGTAGATAGGCTTCTAACATCTGACTTAGTCCATTTGGGCTGCTATACCATAGAATACTGGGTAATTTATGAATAAGACTGCATTATTCATAGATCTAGAGGCTGGGAAATTCAAGATTGAGGCTCTAGGAGATTCAGCATCAGGGCCCGTTCCTCATAGTGGCACCTGCTATGTGTCCTCATGTGGTGGAGAGGGAAGACAGCTCTCGGGGGCCTCTGTGATAAGGTCATTGATCCTATTCACCTAGTGGAGCCTTCAGGTCCCAATCATTCCCCAAAGACCCCGCTTCCTATTACCATCACCTTGGTGATTAGGTTTTTACCATGTGAATTACAAACAGTCCGACCTCAGCAACCTCCCACTCACAACCGGTTACGGTTGTCGCTCAGAATCTGTGGGGGGTTGGTTCCAGGATCCCCGCAGATACCAACATCTGCAGATGCTCGACTTCCTTATATGAAGTGGTCTAATTTGCATAGAACCTACGCACATCTCCCTGTGTTATGCTTCGCATAACCTCTTGGGTGCTTGTAATACTTAATGCAAAGTAAATGCTATCTAAATAGTTGTTAACACCATATTATTTTGAGAATGACAAGACAAAGAAGTCTGATCGTGTTCAGCACAGACACAATGATTTTTTTGGGTACTTTTGACCCATGGCTGGTCGAATCCAGGGCCGGAGGTTGAATCCAGGGCCCACAGATGTGGAGGCCCAGATGCGGAAGGTTGAAATCAGCCCTTGGGAAGTTTTGTTTTCCGTGTTTGAAAGCACATCTCTGTGATGTAAGAGAGGCAGGGATGTCTTCCCTAACAACCACTGAGCACTAAACATACGTCGTCTCCTTTAATACTCACGTGGCTCCTCGGGGAAGCATTACGTCATTCACGCTTACAGTGAGAAAGCTGAGGGGCAGAGGGTGTGGAGGGAGACCCTGACGGCCCGTGGCTGGTCCATGGTGCCTGTCCTTGCTGACTGTTTTCTCTGGGCCAGCCATTCCCAGTTTTTAATCAGTCTTCACAGTCAGCATCGCATAACTGAACCCAAAGATTTTTAAGGCCCATTCAGCTCAAAGAGTCTACAAATCTGAGCGCTAGCATGGGCCAACAGCATCCCCAGGCATTCAAGAGAAAAATTCTCCTCTCTCCCTGTCCTATTCTCTTCCTTGACGTCTCTTTCTCCCCAGGGGCTCCTGCCTTCTGTGGCTCTTCAGTCCACCAGATGTGCCCTGCTCCACTGGTGGTGCGAGAGGTGTGGGGACAAAGAAGAAAAGGAAAGTGTCTGGACACTAGTGTCGCGTGTGGTAAAGACAGCTAATGGTGTGAGCTGTGCTAAGATGTGGAACGTGGATGGGATCCACAAGTGGTGTTCAGAGAAGCAAAGAGCTGGGTGTGGGTTGGGCGAGGTGTGTGGCTTTGTGGCAGAGCTGAGATTTGTGCTTAGTTTTGGTGGATGGGCAGGAATAAGGTACCTGGAAGGCAAAACTCTGGGTCCTCCTGGCTGAAAAGATTTGGAGCTCGGGGAGAAGAACGCCTACGCTGGAGAGGAGACTTGGCAATGGGAAGCGGTTGCAGGCACACTGAGTCGGGAAAACCATGTCAGAGAGAGTCTTCAACCTTGGTTGAGGATGTTACATCTTCTTTTCTGGAGTCAGTAAAGGTGTTTGTGAGCAGAAGATTGAAAACACAACAGTAGATTTTAAGAAACTAATCTGGTACACACAGAGTTGGAGGGAAGGAGATGGGTGGTTCCTTAAGAGAATGAAACAGTGGACCAAGTGTGAGAGGTGTTTAACCCAGTCTGGTTGCTGTAGCCCTGCCTGCCCAGGAGAACTGGGACGGGCATCTGGCTCCAGCTCCCCTGTGAGAGAGAAGTGGGCCTGGGAGTCTAATGCTACTCCAGGTTGTCTACAGCAGAGCCAAGTGCCTTGGGTGCAAATAGGGATTTAGGAAGCCAGGTCTCTTTGAGGGAGGGGGCAGGGGAATAAATTGTGGTTTATTTTGGGCATGCTGCATTTGGAAGATGGCAGGGGGTCCAAGCAAAAATATCCAGTTGACAGTTGGAATCTGAAGTCATAGCTGGGGAGAAGTGAGCACTGGTGCCATGTAGGGGACAGGATGTGTGAAGTCGGGTCTGATCAAACAACATTTTACCAATGTGGGGGGAAAATGAGTGATATGAGTGATGGCTTCCCTATTCTAGGTCCCTGCACTGTAACTCTCAAAATTATTCGTGACAGACTTCTTGAGAGATTCTTTATGCTGAGACTTCGGGAAGACAACAGAAGGATTAACAGGCTTAGAAAGGAAGTGTTATTTCATCTATATTTCTGCCCTTTGGAGGAAAATATTTTATGATAACATTTGTGATATTATTATGATTATACATAGGGTTTGGCCTAAACCTCAGAGGGAAAAGAGTATGCTGAAGGGGAGTACTGGGGTCCCACTTTCAAATTCAGGCCCCTCATTGTCTGTACCCTCACTGCGTACTTTCCTAGGAGTCCTGGCACAGTGCGGGCGTGTCTGAGCTGACACTGTTGGATGGGAACCATGGGTGTTTCTTGGTTAATATGAGTGAACTTGTGGATGGCAAGGCTGCACATCACCTGAAGGGTGACTGATTTAAACTGCTCAGTAAACAATTAGCAAACACAACGGCGGTGACCACAATAGGCACACACAAAAACAATCAATTGAACAGGAGTTCTTAAAGTAGTGCTACAGTGAGTTCAGTATTGCTAGTCACTGGCTCTTAACAAGGTAAATCCAGAAACTGTAAGTCAGCATTTAGAAAGTTGTAATTTTGGCCGGCGCCGTGACTCACTAGGCTAATCTTCCGCCTGCAGCGCCGGCACACTGGGTTCTAGTCCCGGTCAGGGCGTTGGATTCTGTCCCAGCTGCCCCTCTTCCAGGCCAGCTCTCTGCTGTGGCCCGGGAAGGCAGTGGAGGATGGCCCAAGTGTTTGGGCCCTGCACCCGCATGGGAGACCAGGAGAAGCACCTGGCTTCTGGCTTCGGATCAGTACAATGCACCGGCCGCAGCGGCCATTGGAGGGTGAACCAACGGCAAAGGAAGACCTTTCTGTCTCTCTCTCTCTCACTGTCCACTCTGCCTGTCAAAAAAAAAAAAAGTTGTAATTTTAAAAAATATATATTTATACATTGATTTGAAAGGCAGAGTGCAGAGAAGAGAGATCAACCTATCTTGAATCCATTGGTTCACTCCCCATATGGCTACAACAGCTAGGTCTAAGCCAGGACAAAGCCAGGAACCAGCAACTCCATTCTGGTCTCCCAGATGGATGGCAGGGGCCCAAGTATGTGGCCCATCATCCACTGTGTTCCCAGATCCATTAGCAGGGAGCTGGACTAGAAGCTGGGTTATCAGGATTCAAACCAGCACTCTGATGTGGGATGCCAGCATTGCAAGCAGCAGTTTAACCTGCTGTTCAGCCCCTTTAATTGCCTTTTGACATAGACACGGTAGTTTTATTGTGTGATTTTGTATTTTAATGGAAGCCTTAATCTGTACCAACTTTTTTTTTTTTTTTTGGAAGCTAGTCCTGCACCACAAATTACTTAAGCTATTTAGAGAATAAGCTCCTTTTCTGGCACAGTCTGTATTTGCCCTCTTCTTATATTGGCCGAGTTCAGCTGAGCCAGGGATATCCTTGGTCCCTGCAGACGGCTCAATCTCTGACCATGCTCATGCACTTTCAGTTCTGAGCCTGACCAGCCGTGTTACCAGGAGACCTGCTGCCTCTGGTGTGTGCTGCTGACAGTACCTCCCTGCCGTGTCCTGTGTTTGGTGGTGCAGTGGTTAGCTCTGTGCTCTGTACACTCTACTAAAAAAACACTGATAGTATGGGAATATGGCTGTGTGATAGTACAGTGGGCACATTTCATAGATTACCTCATTTAATTATCAATAACACTTTGAAGCAGGTATTATCACCCCCATCTAAAAATGAGAAGGGTGCTTAGCCTAGTGGTTAAGATGCCGATTAAAATGTCCAGGTCCCACATTTGAGTACCTGGGTTTGGTTCCTGGCTCTGGTTGCTGACTCCAGCTTCCTGCTAATGCAGACCCCAGGAGGCAGCAGTGATGGCTCCTGCGACTGGGTTCCTGCCTCACGCATGGGAGACCTGGATTGAGTTCCCTGCTTCCAGCTCCTGGTTTCAGCCTAGCTCAGTCCCAGCCATTGCAGGCATTTGGGAAGTGGCCAGGGGATGCGATCATGTCTCTTTTTCTCTCTCCTCTTTCTGTGTGTGTTGTGTGTTTTCTTTCTTTAATAAGAAAGGAGCGCCTTGAAGATGTTAACCCCCACCCCCGCCCAGCTCTGACTGATGGCGTGGGGTATTGCTTCTAGGTCTGTTTTATTCCGGAGCCTGTGTGCTTGACCTTCTGTGAGTTCACATCTGTGACTTTGTGCTTATTCTGTGCCCTCTTTTTGCAGCAGGAAGAAGGTCTGGATGGGGATCATACCGATGAGCAAACCTCCAAAGGGCTGAAACATAAATGGAACAGCCACTTGCTATTAGCACCGTTAGACATGTCAGCCCTGCTGCTGCCACGTAGCCTTCACATTCTGCAGTTTTATGCCCAATATCATATGCGCTATAATAAGACTGCACAACATGTAGAACTGACCTAGAAAACCTGAAAGGACAGTTGCCATAGCTACACCCCAGAAGTAGAAGCCACACGAGGCTATCAGGCCCTTGGGGCTGTAGGTTTTGCCTAAAGCTCTGAGGGAGATGAGTGTGTTAAGATGGGGCTCATATTCCAAATTCAGGCCCCTCCCCCATCCACCTCACCACCCAGCTCTGTCACCACTGTCCCTTCACCTTGGATTCCTCTGGATATAGCCTTGTCTCTGACAGCGACACCGATACTGGGAACTCCCAGGGGCGGGAGGCTGGGGAGGGCTGCTGTAAAACCACACAATAAAACATCGGTGTATTCAGCAGGAAAAAGACTGGAAGGAAATCCTCCAGGCCTTTAGCAAGTGTGATAACCACACACACACACGTGCACACATGCACTCACAGATACACACGTGCACACATGCACTCACATACACATACAAGTACAGATTCCAGCTTAGTCCTCATGACTCCCTCATGAGGTGAGCAATAAGACTTCAGAGGAAAGATCTGAGCTTGGAGAGCTCCCATGAAGCCAGGATTCAGACCCAGGTGTGCCTGACCCCAGAAACTTTTTAACGCAGTTCTAGATTGAGGAGGTTTTGCTTGTTTGAAATACTTTCCTGTAGCTTCCCATTCTCTACCATGAACTAGCTATTGTCATTTTTCTACTTAGGGAGAAAAAGCCACATGAATGTCACATTCAAGGGCAAATAAATCTGGGATAGGGGCTGAGGTTGTCCCTGGCTCGCTCTCCTAGCTGTCCCTGAACTCTCCAAAGGCCCCAAGGTGCTGCTGAGGTAGCTGTTCGTGAAACATCAGAGGATTTAGTTCTTTCACTGCAGCTAATTTCTCAACTGTGACCAATTATTAATGTCTTGGACTAAATCTAGAAGGCTTTGAGCCAATTATAACAATTCTGAAGCAGCATTTGCCTCTGGTTATAAGCATGTCTGGTGGCCGGCATAAGCCCCACTCATTGTAATGCTCAACAGAGGTTAGAGAATGAATTAGAGAATGAATGAATCAATAACTCTAAAGGAATGTCTCTCATACCACCAGGGACACTCAGGAAACTAGGTAAACATTCAGATTCCAGGTTCCCTGGGTCTCACTTGGGGCCTAGGAATATGCATTTTGACAAGTTCCATTGGTGATTCTGATACAATTGCTCTGTTCTGGTTATCTATTGGTGCATTGCTGATGATTTCAAAATGTAATGGCTTAGAAAGGCAATGACTTTGTTACATAGTTATCTATGTACTGTTTTACATAGTATCTCACAATTTTTTTGGTTAATAATTCATGCTGTCTTGGCTGGGTGATCCTCTGGGACTGAATGGTGCCACAGGGGTACTGATACTCCATGTGGTTCCTCATTCTCACCTTGGTGAGGATGGCGGGAAGGCTGGGTTCAGTATAGCTATCAGCCCAAGCACACTTACATGTTCTCTCTAAAGAGAATCCAGACTTCTGGGGTGCCAGGGTAAGTGTTCCTGGAACACACAGAAGCTACCTGCCCCTTTGGACCCAGCCTCAAAAGTCACACAGTGTCACTTCTGCTGTCCCCACATTGGTTGAAGCAGACACCATCCTTCCCAGATGCAAGGGATCCACAGTCTCTGCCTCCTCATGGGACCAATCCTATTTTAAAACCACCCCCCAGCCCAAGAACTCCATAGTGAGCATGTGCATTGTGGAGAAAGCTTCTCCCTGGAACTTCCCAGCCTAGACTTGATTCCCATGCTGGCCTTTGGGCTGAGTTACAGCAGTGTTTTCCATTGACCTCTGCAGGTGCATGAGATACTGTTAGGCGGTACACAGCTGAGCACCTAAAAGCCTGTACATATTTATACCTTATTTTTAAATTATGCATATCAGGCCATGATTTTTATGCATCTTATTCCCTAGGATAAGACTAAATATTTTTAATGATTCCAGTTAGGGACAATTAAAAGAAGCAATTAAGGAAAGGCAAGTAGAGGGAGGTTGGATAATGATACTAAAATAGAATTAGATCATGGCCATAAATTCTAGTATTCTACAGTATGGTAGGGTGATGATAGATGTGATAAATTTACAACAACTTATTGTATGTTTTATAAAGAACTAGAGGGATTCAAGGGCTTCACACACAAAGAAATAATACACATGTAAGGAGATGGAAATGCTAATTACCCTGAGTTGATCTTTACCCATTGTATACATAAATATATATAATTGTCATGTTTCAATTTAAAACAAAACAAATTAAGTATATAATAATACATATGATAAAACATAAAACATACCACAAGAATTGTGAAGAGGTACTCTAATGCCTAATAGGCCTTGGGATATGGTCTCAGGTCTGAAATTATTTTTCTTAGATAATTCTGATGCTCTTCCTGCCTTTCCTTTTTTTTTTTTTTTTTTTTTTTTTTCAGTTTTGGAGGCAGAGAGAGAGAGAGAGAGAGAGGTAAAATGAATGAGAGAGAGGTAAAATGAATGAGAGACAGAGGGAGCTCCTATCCACTTGTTCACTCCACAAATGCCCACAACAGCCAGCACTAGGCTCAGTTGGAGCCAGGTGCTGGGAACCTCATTTAGGTCTCCCACAGTGGTGGCAGGAACCCAGTCACTTGAGCCGTCACCTGCTGTGTACCTGGTCCTCACTGGCAGGAAGCTGGAATCACGAACTGGAGCTGAGGATTGAACCTTGGCACTCCAGTGCTAGACACAGCTATCTTAAGCTGTGTGTTAACTGCAAAGCTAAATGCCTGCCCCTTCTGCCTTTCCTTCCATAGCTGCTCCTGTCTCTCCCAGTGTAATGAGCAGATTCCTCCATGAAGAAAGCAGCAGCCATCCTTTGTTGCCTGGGATGCAGCTTCCCCACCTGCCCACCCCCAGTGTGACTGTCTCAGGCTTCCTGGATGGTCACCTGCTTTGTTCCCCAGAAGTGCTTATTCCTGATTGTTCCAATCTGATGTTGAATTTATTTTGTAAGCAATGACTTAGTCATTAACAGTTAACCTAGGCTGTTTACAGTTAAAAAAAAAAAAAAACAAACTATCAGTTTCCCCTAGCAACTGATGCATTTCAGAATCCTTGAACCAGAAAAATGGAAGCAGTTCTATTTGGTTTTATCCCACACTCATACCAGCACCAATAAAGACAGGCTTCCACTCTGGTCCTACTGTACCTGTGACCTGGAAGATCTTGCTTGATTTTATTTTAAATGGGATTATGAAAATTTTCACTAAAGTTTACACATTTTGATATAGGAAATAACTTGAACCAGAGCATGACTACAGAGTACCTTCCATGCTCTTGAATTTATAAAAATAAAATCTTGGTAAACACAAGTCACTTAGGATGGTAAAATCATTCTCTGAGTATTTCTGAAAACCTACCATGTTTAAGAGAATTGTCTACAGTCTGCAGGTGAGGTCCACACATGAGACTACACAGGGCACTCTGGAGTTAGGGAGGGGTGACCCAGCAGAAGGGCTGGGAGCCACCCCAGGCCGGCAATCCCAGCAGCTTTCCAGGAAGAAGTCCTCTCCTCTGGCAGATAGGGGGCTTTCAGGGGTCTTAGATCTTGGAGCTGCCTGGGGTGAAGGCATTCAAGGTAGGCAGGGGGGAAACAATGAAAAAAGATAGAAGAAAAACCAGTAAAGTTGTGTTTGGACAGTGAACCTGGAAGGGGCCTGGAGATGAGCCAGTTCCACCTCGTCTTGTTTCTGTGGCAGGTGACATCTGGCATTCTGTGTGTTTTGCAAACAAGGACTCTAGCTATTTTGATTTCAGAAACTACAGATTTGAAGTGCTAGAACCTTGTCAGAGATAAGCAAAGCCGAGTTACAGAGGTAAGGACAGATTGTGTTCAGCAGCGACCACTGCTGTAGCAAAGAGGGCCCCAAGTGCACTGAGCTCAGCTTTGTGGGAATAACAGGCAGGAGACTTCCCAGGCCGGGATGTGCTGGGGTAAATGCTGAGGGAGATCAGGCACGTTGGTCTCAGCTGCCTTGGCCACCTGGGTTTGTTAACTGGAGCTCATCTGAAGGAGAAGCACACTTCCATGGTGCATGTCAGAGCAAGGTGTCCGCCAGTGCCTGCACCTTCCCGCAGACTGGAAGTGAGAGTCATGGCCTTGAACGTTTGCATTTCAAAGACAAGGCTCTCAGCTCCTGGCCAGTTAGAAGGTTTACATCTCACAGTGGCAGAGAAAGGGTTTATAATTGCAGCTTTCTGAAAGAACTGCTCTAGAGGGGGGTCCAAAATAACACAAGAAATTGAAAATAAAGGGGTAGGGAGGTAGATTGCTATTTTTTTTTAATAAAAAGGGAGACCAATGCATATTGGAATCCATGGTATTCTTCTTCTTTTTTTAATTCTTGGTAACAACAAAGGTACAATTGCTGGCTTCCCTTTCTGATTGAGAACTCCGTGCTTGGGGGACTGGTGTCTTCTGTTATTTTGTGTATTCAGAACCTCACCAATACCAGGGAACTGCAAAAAGCTTGTGAAAACTAGAATTAAGGTAGGGGTTTGGCCTAGTGATTAAGACAAAGACGTGTGTGTACCAATTCAGAGTGCTTGGGATCAAGTCTGTGCTCTGGCCCCTGATGCCAGCCTCCTGCTAATGCAGCCCGTGGGAGGCAGCACTGATGATTCTAACAGCTTGGTCCCTGTCACCCCTACAGGAGACCTGGATTGACTTCCTGGCTTTCAGCGTTTGCTGGCAGACCGTTGCAGACATTTGGGGAGTGAACCAATAGATGGAAGCTCTCTCTCTCTTTCTGCCTCTGTCTCCTGGTTTCTCAAATAATATACACATTGTTGAAAGTGAAAATTAGGGGCTGGCACTGTGGCGTAGCGGATAAAGCTGCTGCCTGTAGTGCTGGCATCCCGTATGGGTGCTGGTTCAAATCCTGTCTGCTCCACTTCCAATCCGGCTCTCTGCTATGGCCTGGGAAAGCAGTAGAGGATGGTTCAAGTCCTTGGGCCCCTGCACCCACATGGGAGACCCGGAGGAGGCTCCTGGCTCTGGATCAGCACAGCTCAGCCGTTGTGGCCAATTGGGGAGTGAACCAGCAGATGGAGGACCTCTCTCTCTCTCTCTGCCTCTTCTTCTCTCTCTGTGCAGCTCTGACTTTGAAATAAATAAATAAATCTTTAATAATAGTAAATAAATTATATTAAAAATAGCATTAAAAGATCTATTTATTTTGATGTTAAAATTTTTAAGTCCATGCATTTTTTATTAATATACATTCTCCATGAACCTTGTGGAGCTCCCTTGTACTGTAGAGTGGTTGCTAACCAAATTCTTTGTTGGTGACACTCTCATACTGTGTCATGTATTCATGCCTCCCAGGGACACCATTGTACATAAAGCATGGGGGTCTAGGCAAGATGACAATCTCATGTGGCAGCTTTCCCTCTGCTTGACCAATGGACTTAATAAGTGTTGAACAGCCGGGTGCCAGTAGAGCCATCCTTCCTGGCTACAGCTCTTTCTTACTCAACATCAGTGATTTGGGTCAAGACACGGAGAGGAAGCTTAGCTAATATCCTTATGGAAGAGGGTTGATGATTGAATACAGCTTCAAAATAGCTCAGTGTGTTGGAACCCAGATGAAATAAGAACGTGGCAAGCAGGGGATTCTGCTCCTTGTCTAACTTGTCCTAGGTAGTCAAAAATTGTGAAGCTACTCTACAATTTAGGATGTCAGCCATGGAATATCCCTTTCATAAATGTGCAAAAATGCCTCAAGGGATTTACCATTTCCCTAATTCATGGTTTAAGACCCAGCACCTTACAGCACAGGAACTAGGAAGCATGTGTGTATCTTTTCATTAACATAAATGTTAGTGAAGCCTGACCCAGATATGGTGCACATATGCTGGAGAGAATAGAAAAGCTCCGGAGAGTTCAATCAGTCTATTGAGGTTCACCTGTGTTTAGGCCCAGGTTAAAGCAGGAATCATTTGTTTTCTCAAATTTAATCTTCTTGGCAGCCAAAGAGTATCCTAGGAATGGTGGAAATTGCTGCCTATTTCAGAGCATTTTTTCTTTCCTTTTTTTTTTTCTTTTTCTTAGCTCCTCTTTCTGAATCTCATCTCCACTAAGATATAGCTCTCTTTTTGATGAGAAGCATCCTTTCTTTTAAAAACCACCTTTCTGGGCAGGCATTTGGTGCAGTGGTTGAGCCATCACTTGGGATGCTCTCATCCCATAAAGGGACACCTGAGTTCCTGGTCCACTTCTGACTCTTGATTCCAGCTTCTTGCCGAGGAGCACCCTGGGAGGCAGCACGTGATGGCTCCAGTGGTTGGGTTCCTGTCATCTCTGTGAAAGGTCCAGAGTGAGTTCCCAGTTCCTGGTTTCAGCCTGGCCCAGCCCTGGCTGTTGCAGGCATTTGGAGATAAACCAGCAGGTAGGAGATCTCTCTCTCTCCCTTTTAGATACATAAAGTAAAATAATATATAAATTTTAAAAATACATTGCTTTTTTCACTTTAAAACATAGGCTTATTGTAAAAAAAAAAAGTGGAAAACAAAATAAAAACTCCATAATCTTTCCCTACCAAATATCGCCCTTCCTAAATAACTGCTCATAGCATTTTGATGGCTCTCCTTCCTGTCTGTGCTTTGCTTGTTTCTATTCTACCTGATCATATCATGGAGAGAGAAGCCTCACTTTGGGATTTTCCTGTAAAAGCCAGTAGTCTAGCTGGTTAACAAGAGGGTGATTCCCTTTGCGTAGCTGTTCTAATTTCTCGAGGCACATTGGCATCCCTCATCTCATTTGGTGATCACGTCAGACGGAGCAGACCGTTTGTCAGGGAACTCAGGCCAGGGAAGAAAGCCTTTGCCTCTTACTGCATGACTGGGGAGGGTCAGCACCAGGATTTAAGGTTTCTAGATTTCTAATCTAGAGATTTTCCCCTACAATGATTTTTACTTTTGTTTCCAATTAAAGTCTGTCTATCCATGTGCAGAAATTCTGTTTGAGAGCTGGGACTTGTGCTTCCTGTGGTTTGTTGTTGTGCTGTAGAGCGCCCTTGTGTTTAATGTGCCTTCTGCGTGGCCAGTCTGGGGACCCTGCCACCATCGCAAGCACAGCAGCAGTTTGATCGCCTTGCCCCAGTTTCCTCTGTTGCCTGAGCAGCTGGCCTTGGCCCGTGGCAGGAGCACCTGGGGCACAGAGCTGCCTCTTCCTCTCTCTGCCAACAAAGAAACTTGCCTCCCATCATCTCCCGAAGGACCTGCCTTAGCCACTGTGTGCGTGCTGGTTGCTGAGTCTCTAACTAAGTCAGTGAGCCTCTGCTGGAAGCCTGGACATCCGCAGAGCGTTCCGTGTAAGTGGTCTGGCGGTCACCTTCCTGCCAGGCCTTTGTCACACCCTCTGACCACAAAAAACAGTTGCATATTTGCTAAGATTTTTATCTCTTTGGCTTTAAAAAAATTTTTTTTTACCTCTTTACCTATGTAAGCTTTTTCCTCCTTGATGCTATCATATCATGTAAATCTGCATGATTAGGCAGACTTAACCATTAGATGCAATCTAGTATTTTATGGAAAGGATGTTAAGAAATAAGATTGAGGATAGCCACAGGATCTTATGAAGAGGAACCAAAAAATGAGACATGAAGGGGAAAAAGGAAACCATGTAAAGAGAAATAAGATGTAAAAGACCATAGGAAACTCCTGGTTTCCCATGAGTAGGGGAATTTAGAAAACAAAAAAAGTCACTATGAATTATACCGTGGAAATGAACATGTCTGATTCTTGACTTTTGAAATAAGTCTCTCCAGCACTTTAAAGCTGATTTTGTTTTCAGCAGAAGATGTTAGTCAGTTGTATCTTTAAAGCAAACTGTCTTTTCCCATTGAGTGCCTTTGGTTTCCTGGAGGAGCCTGTCACGGCTCTCTCCCTCACACGGTTGACAGCCCATTGCATGAATCTCATTTCTCCATTGCAAGCCCCCGACAGCTCTGTTCATAGCCCATTTGTTTCTGGATTTTGTTTTGCTTTCTCTTCATCTATTTGATACTAGTGAAGAGTTTACCTAGATGTTAGGAAAACAACCCAGATAACTACTGTTTAAGGGGAGTAGATTTGTGATGAACTAGTCCAAGTGGTTCAGTGGTGACTTCCATCGCCTCCTGGCCTGGGCCCTCACTGCATCACTCTGCCACGGCGCCAGCCGCCCCTGCACAGATCGGTCACCTGAACCAGCATCTCTCTCTGAATCCGCCTCATACCGCTCCCTGGAGCAATAAGATCAGGGCCACACTGGAGTGCCTGTGATGAGCTGACTGCTCACTCACCCTAGCCCAACACAGACTCTGGTCCCCTCAGCACAACCAGATATTTAGAGAAAGAGCCAAACCACCAAATCATTCTTTCCACCTCAAAAAGCTGACATCTTCTGATTGAACTCAGTGGTATTTTGCTCAATTTGGTGAAAAATGAAGTTGAGTGGTTTCAGCATTACATTTTATCATCCCTAGATAACTCCTTATCTCATAATAGTGAAAGGCAAAATAATAATAATAGTAAAAATGAATAATAATAATAATAATAATAATAGTAAGAAGAATGTCTTTACCTTATCATTTGGTGCCAGCTAATTTCAATTTAGTTGTATTCAGTCCCCAGTCATTTCCCTACATGATGGGTTCAGATCTGTTCTCTGACTGTGCACATGGCCCCCAGTGGGAACATCACCTACTCTGTACATGGAGGAAGCACACAGGTTTCTGGGGTTTCAGAGAAGCTGCTCACAGAGGCCTTCCTTCTATGCAAGGTGGAATGGGCAGTGTCCTACCTGAGCTCATTTTCAACCCTGAACCCTTTCCTGCGGGCCAGCTCCATGAGGAACGCTCTGCGGGTAGTTCCCATTTTCTTCTCCAAAATGAAGAGGACCAGATCTCGAAATTTGACGTCTTGAGGCATGGAGGTCCTCAAGGCACCCATCTGCCGGGATCTCTTCTTCCGAGGCTCCAAATGCACTGTTTGTAGGGGATCCATGGGCAGAGGCTGCAGCTGGCTCTGGCTGTGCCATCCGGCGGTGTCTCCAGAAGTGAGGGGGGCCTGCGCCCTCCTGCAGCGAGGGCTTTGATGTCACCCACGCGGGCTATGAGGCCAGGCAAGCCCCCATGAGCACTGCCCCAGCCACAGCTTCCTGCCCAAGGCCATGGGGAATTTTGATGTCTGTTCAGTTCTTTTGTCCAATATGGAGATCCTAATGAGAGCAGTAAATTAACTTTTGTTTTGTATGTGGGGTTTCCTCAGCTCCTCAGAATAACCTTGTGAAGAAGGTAGGGAAGCAGCATGGTTGTCATGTCATTTATTTATTTACAAATAAGTTGAGGCCCCCTCTTGTGTTTATTTATTGATTTCCCACCCCCCTTTTAAAAATATTTATTTATTTATTTTAAAGGCAGAATTAGAGAGGGAGAGGTCTTCCATCCTCTGGTTCACTCCTCAAATGACCTCAAAAGCCAGGGCTGAGCCAGGCTGAAGCCAGGAGCCTGGAACTCCATCCAGGTCTCCCACGTGGGTACAGAGCCCAAAGACTTGGGCTTAGTTTTAGTTCAGTGGACTAAGATTGTCCTGAGAGTAGTCTGTTACATAGCCCTAAAATAGATCTTCGGGGGTGGCATGATCTTCAGATGAGTATCTTTGCCATAAGTGATATTTTCATCATTCAATTGCAAAATTGAGCTTATGTTTTTCTTCAACACACTTTATAGATCTATTTTCTGAAGATCTACTCTGTAACCAAGGCAAGCATCTACAAGCTTTAGCCTACTGAATCCTTAAATTAGCACCAGCAAGCAGATGCTGCCATCAGCATCTGTCTAAACAACGTGTTCAAGGTTACAGAGCTAATAAACGGTCCAGCCTAGGAAGTGACTGAGCTAAGATTCAAACTCAGATTTGTCTGCTTTTAAAACCTGTGCTCTTAACCACCAAGGAGTATTCTCCAATAACAAGTCCGAGCTCTGCTCACCACTCTGCCATATGCTTTGAGACTTTCACCACCTCCAAAAACACATGAACATCCCATCACAAAACCAGGGGGAGAGAGATGTGACAACTACCTTGAAGCATCTGCGAAGCTCTCTGTGTTGCTTAGGAAAACAAAGGTAGAAATATTCCGGTGGTTGTTAGAGATTACTAGATTTCAGCTCCCTGCAGAAGAACTTTTTAGTTACTATGGGGGTGGGGTCTTCAAAAATTAATTAAAAGATGTATTATGAAAATCTGTTCATGGATTTAAAAAATTTTGCATCAAAGTAATCTTTCCATTTCATTTTCTATGAGCTTTTTGAAGAACCCTTGTGTAACTATCCAAGATTATAGAGAGCAGCTTTGTATGGTGGTGTATTTCCGGCAAGGAGAGTGTTAAACAGCTGTTGGACAAGGACTTGCTGAAGTGTCGAGAGAGTCAGGCATCTGACTCTGTAAAGGGAAAGTTGACAAGAGTATGGGGCGATCTTTAAGATGTCCAAACCCCCTGACCCAACATGTGCATTGTTTAGGGGAGGAGAAATATGTAGGAATAGAAGTACCATGGTGTTCATTACAACATCACCTGTACAGGAAAGGCCCAGAACCCACTTGGAAGTCTAATAACAAGGCACTATAAAGTATGACAGACACCATGTGACCACCCAAATTATGTTGTATTTTAAATAATGAGATTAAATGTTCATAGTCTACTACTTATAAAATCAGTTTACACAATAGCAGTTTCTACATGACACCAGTTTTGACAAGATCAGAAAGATGTACAGCAAGGCTAACATTATAATCAAGGCTCTCAGGTTGTTGGGTTTGTACACAAGTTCTGTGTTTGTCTTTGTGCTTTTCTGTCTTTTACAAGTGTTATACAATAGGAATGAATTATCTTTGTAGCCAAGGAAACAAATCATTAAAAAAAAATTCCCTTGAGTTGACAGTGTGCAGCCTTAGTGAAAAGCTTTGTAATTAAAGCAGAACGGTTGCTCCAAATAAGCTCAACAGCAGTTGAATATGTTTCCTGGTAACTACCACATGCACAGGGCCAGTGGACCAGCACCTCTGTATTCCATGGAAAAGCCATATCTTACTGCCAGGCGAGACTCGGGAGTAGGACTCCTGTGTCGAGCAAAGCAAGGGTCTCGTTCTCCCACCCGGCTTAGACAACTTACTGAAGGTGACTCTAAAGGGCAGAGTCTGTGGCTTCTAAGTCCCCTTTTATGCTGCTGAGGGTCCTTTCCTATGGCATCCTATGACCCACGCTGGGACTACACTTAAGAGAGGTGAAGCCATTGTCTTGGCTTGGTAAAGGGAAAAGGGAAACTCTTCAGCCTCACCTTAAAAAGGGCCTGAGAACTCTGAAGTCTCATTGCCAATTTCAGGAATTAAATTTAGTCACACTCATGAAGTGCCTTGAGAATTATGAAACTCTATACAAAGGCCAGTTGTGTGCATTTTTTTGGTTTGTTTTGTGGAACACGTACAGCACCCTGCTGAATTGAGGATATTGATGGCTCTGGAGTGACACAAGCCTGAGCTGCCTGGCATGTGCCAGGTGTGCAGGCTTGGACAATGTGTATAAAACGGCAATCGTAGGGCTGCTTTCACAGCATTGTAAGTGATGAATAAGACGACATCACACTTTCCCCACCTGACCCTCTGTGGGTGCTGGGTTCCATCCTTGCCTTCAACCTGCCACCCTTGTGTGCCGGCCAATGTGACCAGTGTTCCTGCCCAGGGAAGGGGATAACAGCTGCGAGGAGACGAAGGGCAGCCCTGCTTCTTAGCAGCCACTGCTCTCAGAGCCTGTGCAGTTGCAGTGTTTCTTAGTGGACTGCTGGTTCCCCCCATTTGGAGCCATGGTCGCTATCCATGTGATCATTCTTAGAGGCTCTATGGGGGAACGAGAGGGGGAGGAGGGTGCAGTGAAGAAGGGGGCCTCTTCCCATGCACAAGCATTATTTTTGTACCTGGGAGTCTTGTTATTGTTCTTTATGGAAGAAGTCCGTTTGAGAGAGAAAACTTCTGTTTCCTGCAGCTTTATTTATTTATTTTTTAATATCGAATCCCGTGTTTCAACTCCTCATTCAAGCTGTAGATCTGGGGACTCTGCCATGTTCCAGCGTGCGGGCAGGGGCTTGTTTTGCTTTGGTTTTTACTGAGCACCAGCTTCCTGTGTCGCCTGAGCAGCTGTGTTTCGATGTCGGCAGCGAATGTCTTTAGGAGATTAGAGCTGCTCCGTCAGGGAAACTTGCAGGGTTTCTCGAGTGACAAAAAGTTGCCTTTGAGAAGCAATCAGTAGCTGTGTATCCTGGGTGTCTTGCTCAGTAGATAACTCAATGGCTTGGCTATAACTTGGGGTTCCTCCTCCACCTGTATGGTGAGAAAGGATAACCAGGACGTGGGAGCTGATGGACACAGCAGCTGCTTCGTGATTTCTAGTCTCTATTCAAAAGCAGTTATTAAATGCCAGCTGTGTACAAATGGTATCAGGCATAAGAAGTTCAGGTTCAGATATTTGCCTTAAGGGAAAGTTTGATTAGCAGAGCTTGGAAAAAAATTTTTTTGGAGATTTATTTTACTTATTTGAAAGGTAGAGTGACACAGAAAGGTGGAGAGGGAGATATATATATAGAGAGAGAGAGAAAGAGAGCTCTTCCATCTGCTGGTTTATTCCCCAAATGGCTGTAACAGCCAGGGGTAGTCCAGACTGAAATCAGGAGCCCAGAACCTCACCTGGGTCTCCCATATGGGTGTCAGGTACTTGGGCCATTTTCTGTTGCGTTCCTAGGTGCATTAACAGGAAACTGGTGTAGAAGCCAAGCAGCTGGGACTTGAACCGTTGCTCCAATATGGGATGCTAGCATTGCAGGTGGCAGTTTAACCCACTGAGCCACAATGCCAGCCCCAAGAGAGAGCTGGGATTTTATTTGCAAATAATCGAAAGCTGTGGAAAGTGACTGAACAAAGTCAGAACATGATCAAATGATGCCTTCGGAAAATTCATCAGGAAGTAATGAAGAGGGTGAATTGGAGAGGGCGAGAGGAGAGAAGCAATTAGGAGATAGCAAGATGTAGATTAAGACAGCCAAAGAGAATGGGAACAGAGCCTAAAGTGAGGTAGCAGGCCCTGGGTGACTGGCTGTGCTCTGGACCATTGGTTATAGGGAGGGAGCATGTCAGCCTCTACATACTGGGGTGTGGGAGGCCCCACAGCCCTACCTGTACTCCATGTCTTCCAGGACTTTATAGCCTGTTGCTCTCTCTGGTGCAGTGGCCCCATTACATCCTGCTGGGGAATCGTATTCAAAATGCCTACAACAGAACCACCCACCCTCACCCCCAAAACTGCTCCTTCACCTCTGTCCCCAGACCCCTCCAGCTCTCTTTGTCTTACCTGATAGTGTTTGTGCAGTGACCAGCACATCTCCATCCCCTCTGGATTAGGAACAGTCTGAGAAATAAGCATGGGGTTGGATAGCTGGTGGGGTGTGCATAAATGTTTAACAGCTGGCTTGCACTGTTCTAGAACATTTAACCATCGGTGCTTGTTAGCTGGTGCTGGCTGGCACACACATACCTCCTGAGTCACTCGCACAGCTTTCTTCCTGGTAACCTGGAGAGTATGACTTGATTGTTTAGCTTCGAGCTTCGGGACATGTATAATTTAATTGCGAAGTCGATGACATGATGCTATTGATGACATGCTCTAGAAAGGTGTTAGGCTTTGTGGCATGCTTTAGCATTTATCCTCACACTCACTGTTTGGAACACCCTGAGGGATAGCCAACTTGCCCTGCTTCTGCTCTGTTAGGTCAGCAGAGGGAGGGGAAGGGTCGCCCTCATGGAGGATGGGGACTTTCAGGGTCCTGGAAAAGTGGGCAGAAAGGTGAAGGTAGGTCACAGGAGACAGCAAAGTGACATTGGCACCAGACCTGGGAGAGCACCAGGAGCCATGAGAGTTTCTAGAAGGACAGTGGCAGAGCCAACACATCACCACAGGAGATGAGGCTGGTAGTGCTGTGCAAGAAGGTCTGGAAAGGAGCCTTGGAGCCCGGAGACCTGATGCTGCCACTCCAGCTGGGATGCTATACAGATAGCCAGGACGGAACTGATGAAGGCTGGAACAGGCCGCCGCTCAGTCATCAACAGGTGTTCATTGTGGGTCTTCCATCTCACAGGTATGGCTCTAAGCAGTAAGATTACAGGGCAAGTGAAACAGACCATCCCTGCCCACATGGGATTTACATTATATTAGAAGGAAACAGGTGGCATACATGATTATTGGATAAACCAGAGTAAGCTAGGTGGTCAAAGGTGCTCTGGAGATAAATACAATGCTTAGGATGCGTGGGGACGGAGCCGGGTAGCAGTTTGAGCTGAGTTAACCTGAGAAGTTTTCCTGAGGAGGTGACATTTCAGCAAAGACCTGGAAGAGAAGAAAAGCAGTGTGAATGGAGAGTGGGTATAAACATGCTAGGCCAAGGAGGTAAATCACCAACAAGTTTTAAAAGAGAACCTCATAATCACCTAGAGGATGAATTAGAAAGGAATAGGATCATAATCAAGATCGTAAAATCAAACCCGACTTGAAAGTTATTTGGCCTTCATGGGTTGAAAAGAGCCTGTAGACTATCTCATTCTCTAGTGGTTTTCATGGGGGCAGTTTCATGCTATAGGAATGTTTATATCTCTGGGTCACAGTGAAATGAGGAGCAACCAGAGGCTGATACTAATATATTGCCAGTTCCCTGATTACTCCTAGGGCGTTAGCATTGGACCCCACCCCATCATAAATGTTCATCATCAAGGTCTCTGATACCCCTAGAGTGGTTACTATGGGGTGCCACCAAGAACCTCCTTTAGAGACATTGGTGCCCTCTAATGCTGGGAGCGTTGGGAGCTGAGGGCTCAATGACAAAGACAGCCATCCTGCCTAAGGTCAGGTCCCTCCCTGGGGGCAGCCACATCCAATTGCTGATCAGCAATGGGGAAGATATGGCAGTCAGGCCAGCTTGTCTCAAAAGAGACAATTCTGAAGGGCCACCCGGCGCCAGAGCATCCTGTGAGATAGACGGACTCCAGCCAGGGTGGGATTGTCTTGTGGTTCACCTTGTGCCCTGCCCAGTCGGCTCCCATCGTTCCCCCATAGGTGCGGGTCCAAGGGTATAAAGATCCCACCTCAGTGCCTGCTTCCCAGGGAACTCACCCTAAGAACACACCTTTAAAGCTTCCGCTGTTATAACCACCCTCCCCACAAATACCTTTGTTTCTATAGAGAAGTATGGCTCATCTGCCCGCTGGATTGCAATCCTCCTTTGTGTAACCTGGAGGACTTAGCACAGTCCTTATGTACAGATGACAGTCCCAAATTAAAGGCTCACAAACACCATTTCTGGGGTGTGGGTTGTGATGCAGCAGTTAAGCCACCTCCCGGGGTACCCACATCCCATGTTGGAGTACGTGAGTTTGAGTCCTGCCTCTGCTTCTGTTCCAGCTCCCTGCTATTGTGCGTGCTAGAAGGCAGCAGATGATGGCTTAAATGTCTGAGGTCCCTGCTACCCGTGTGGAAGGCCTGGATGGAGTTTCAGGTTCCTGGCTTCCAGCTGGCTCAGCCTTGCTGTTTTGGTATTTGGAAAATAAACAAGTGCATGGAAAATTCTCTCTCTCCCCCCTCCAAAATAAATCTAAATAAATATATAAAATGTTAAAAAAAAAAAAAAGCACCATTTCTCCTTGCAGGCAGAGACACCTGTGGAATTCTGTCAATGACATACCCTAAGGCATAGACAGGGAGCACTCAAGCCCACAAGTGTTTGTGCCAAACCATTTCTCTGAAGCTGGTTTTGCTGGGATGCTGCCAAACCCTCTCTTATTCCTTGCCAGGAAGCGGAAGTCTTTCATCACCACCTGGGAGGAAAAGGGGGCTCAACGGCCCCACAGAAACCATCTCACGTGGTGCATATGGGCCCAAAGTCAGGGCTCAGTGCAACGCATTTGAGATGTTTATTTTAAAGATGTGTTCTGCAAAGAGAATAACTTGGAGGTGGTGAACAGGGACTCACTTTCAACATGGTCACCTTTTTTAATATAAAGGTTTGTGACCAATTATTTACTCGTGTAAAATATCAGAAAATCCCCTACCCAGTGTTCTAAATTGTGCCGAGTGTAGCTTACAGTTAAGTGCTCAACAGTGTGGTTCCATTTAGCCAAAATGTGTTAACTCACAGAAGCTATGTGCAACCATGGCAACAAAGAACCTGGCGCCTTTCAAAATCTTCCTTAGGCAGCAGGTTATAGAGTCTCGGAAGAAGTGACCTACATTCTGCCAGTGAGTCTCAGCTGTAGTAGAAAGGGCAGAAGGGACTTCCTGCTGAAGGAGGGCTTTGCCTCAGACAGCTTGAGAAGAGGGCCCAGGGAGGAAAGGGGAAGAGAACCAGGACAACGTAGGAGGAGGCAGTGGGTCCAGAGGGAAACTCCCTGAAGAGTCCCCTGGGTCACCACGGGTGTCTAAGTCAGATGAGGCTGCTGTAAAGGAAACCCCGTGCCCCAGGTGCTTTAAGCAATCAACAGTTATTTCTCACAGTCCTAGAGTCTGGCAAATCCGAGACATCAGCTCAGTCGGCTCCTGGGAGAGCTCTTCTCTTGGTTTGCAGACTGCTGCCTTCTTGCTGTGTCCTCGTAGAGGGAGGGAGGGAGATCTCTCCAGTCTCTTCTATCAGGTCACTAATCCCAATCATGAGGCCCCAACCTCCTCCCAGAGACCTCACCTCCTGATACCCTCACACTGGGGGCCGCCATTCAGCGTGTGAATATAGAGGGTAGGGATACAGTCCCCAGCACTGGTTAAAAAACAAGAACAGGAACAGGCTACTTGCTTGTTACCTGTATACATTGCTACATACATGTTTGTTCTCTACTTACAGCTTCTCTTACCACCTGTCTATCCAGTATCAAAATACCAGTGGCCAACCTCCTCCCCTGCACTAACAGAAGCCAGAAGCCAGAGGGTGTGGGGGTACCATTGGAAACTGGTGGTATGGAATATTTGTTGAGTGTGGCTTAGATAGAAACCACTGGTGTAGATATCTGTGGAGCATGGCTGATATGAATAACTATTCGTCCTCCTTCTTATAAAGCAAAAATAAAAAATGTGCAGCGGCAAGGCTCCTCCCTACTCCCCATTGACATTTGTGTTTGGTAAATGAAATAGTTTCTTTTACTTGGTGGAAAATTTTCCTCCATTTTCTGGACAACTTGCAGCGTCGAGCACCTACCAAGCAGGGCAACAGATGGAGGAGTTGCCTCTCTTTTGAGTGCTGGGTCCCCTTTGTTGGCTGTTCTGCAAGACAGTGCTCCCCACTGCCACAAGGACAAACAGCCCCTGCTTCTCCCATAGGCACAGGCACCATCTAGAGGGAGTGGGGCAGGGCAGAAAGATGTTACAGGTCCTGAGGTTTGGAGCAGAAAAAACCGCGTTACCTGAAGAGACATGAAATCACTGGATTGACCTGAAGTGGTTAGATGGGCCTAAACTTCAGTTCTTTCCCCCATATCCCAGCAAGAAGAAAGAAAATCAGCTCATCTATTAGACAAAACAACAAAGCTCCCATTTTCCCTGTATACGTAGGCAAGGGGCGTGATCTTGCACCCTGATGTATGAGTCTATAATTACACATATGCACACATCCACGCACGTGTGCCTCTGTGTGTGTCTCTACACTTCCACACACTGTAGATCAAGGCAGTGTGAACTTGGATATGGAAACCAGGCAGCAGTGAGCGGGCAGCACTAGGCGTGCTCTGGCGTTCTGGGGACAGAGTAGGGATAGCAGCTCCTTGGGAGCAAATCCTGTCATACACCATTTGGTGTCAGTATTTCCTATCTTAAGAAGTCTCTGGGTGGTAAAGCAAAACTCCTCCTGGAGAAAAGTCTCAAGTGTTTGATTGTGGATAAACCACTTTATTCCAGATGTCCATGTTCTTCCCTTTAGCCTTCCCGAATTCTGTCTGCAAAGGGCAGCATCAGGGCTGTGTCAGGCATTCATCTGACCTGCACGTCTCCAGAAGCAGCCTCACAGTGCACCGGTCTGAGACGGCAGCACAAACAGGGCAGAGGCGGCCACTGAAGGCAGCAGAGCTATAGGAACCTATAGATCTCTAAGCCCGGCTGTGACCCTTAGCAGCTGCGTGGCCTTGGGCAAGAAACTGAACCTCTCTGATCCACAGTTTCCTCCAACCAAAAAATTAAGGATTAATAGTAAATACCTTTTCTCAAGTTTATCATGAAAATCAAAGGGTTGGGGCTGAATAGGTAAAGCACAGAGGATTCTTAAGGCAAGGAAAACTGCTCTTTTAGGCATAGGTCCAAACTGGAGAACAACACGCAAAAGCACCAGCATGAGCACTGGTGTGGACTATGGACTTGGGCGATGATGACAGCGTAGGTTCACCAATTGTAGCAATGGTACTGCCCTGGTGGGGGTGTTGATAACAGGGGAAGCTAAGTGTGTGTCATGTGTGGAGCACGGGAGATCTAGGAAATCTCAGGTTTGCCATGAACCTGAAACTGCTCTAAAAAATAGCCTCTTTAAAAAACTAAAGGTGTTACTGCACTCATGGGCTCTCTTTGAGTATCTGTTTTTAAAAGATTTATTGATTGATTTGAAAGGCAGAGTGAAAAGGGAGAGGGAGAAAGAGGGAGAAGAAGAGGGAGAGAGAAGTCTTCTCTCTGTGGGTTCATTCCCAAATGCCTGCAACAGCCTGGACTGGGCCAGGCTAAAGCAAGGAGCTGGAAACTCTATCCAGGTCTCACACATGGGTAGCAGGGACCTAAGTACTTGGGCCTTCACCCGCTGCCTTCCCAGGTGCATGTACAGGAAGCTGGGTCAGAAGCAAGGGAGCCAGGACTCCAGCTGGCTTTCTGATATGGGATGCTGGTGTCCCAAGCAGCAGCTTAACCTGCTGCCCCACATGCCAGCCCCTGAGCATCTCTTTAGGTAGAGGCTGCTCCGGCCTCGTGGTCCTCCAGCTCTGGGGCTGTGCAAAGAGCATGGGGTTGGGAGTCCAGCCCGGCTTCCATCACTGACACTGATGGCACTTGGATGACAGGTAGTTTGCTTAAGTCCTCCCTCTGTAGGTCAGAGTTTCGTGGACATTACCAACCAATAGATTGCTCTCCGTGGGGGACAAGCCAACTGCCACTCAGATTACCTTCCAGAGAAGTGGATGGGCCAGTTTTTTCCTACTCTGAACCCACGGAGTGTAATCAGACATTGGATTGTTGCAAAGATGGTATGTGGAAGATGGCTCGGTGGTGTTTTCTTTCAGTATGAGTGAGGGACTCTTTCATCTATTTCTATAGGCAGTCCATTTGTATCCTTTGCCTGTTTTTCTGTTGGGTATGTTGTGGTTTTCTTACTGATTTGTGGAGCTTGCTCATGTATTACAAAAGTAGTTCTCTTATTGTATGTGCATTGCAAATACTTGCTCCAATGAGTTGTCTGATTTTTGAGTTGCTAGATGGTGGTGCTTTTTAAATATGTAGATTTTATTTCAAGGCGGGCATATACATCAGTCTTGTTTATGTTTTCTCTGTTTAGTGTTATGCTGAGAGAGATTTAAACGTGTCATAGAGGGGAGAGTGCACGTTCTTTTTTGTTTTGTGTTATGCTTTTATTTTTCACATTTAAATCTTTAGTCCACTGGAATTTATTTTTGTGGACTCAGTGAGCTGTTGGATCCAAGTTTCTCTTCCCCTAAGTAGCTTCCTAGTTGTCCTAGATTCTTTCTTTAATAAGCTATGATTTGAAACCAATGTAGGTTTTGAAAAAAATAAATGAAGGTCAGTGACTTCCAAATTTGGTAGCCGGAGGACTTTAGATTCTCAGCTCTTTTTGAATGATGTCTCTTGTCATTTGGAAAAAGAAGAAATAAATGTGCATTGAGCTGAAAATTGAGATCAACAAATAGCTGTGTGGGAGAGTGGAAAGCACATGGGCTCACAATTTAGAAAACCTGACTTCATTCTCATGTTGACTAATTGCGGGCAAGTCATGGAACTGCTCTTGTGCCTCACTTTTCTCCTCTGTGAAATGGACCTAACAATAGCATCTGTGCCATGGGAAGCTGTGAAGTTCAAGTGCAGTCATGGATGAAGAAGAGCTTATGAACTAGAAAGGGCTGTAGACACAGTGGTTGCTATTTGAATTTGTACAAGGCAATTCAGCATTGCTAGTTACCTTATGCAACACAGTTCTAGATTTTTGAGTATTTCAGTGTTCTTGAAATCCTTCCAGCTTCTTTGGAGATGGTCAGTATTCTGAGTTTTCTGTTTTTCACCTGTTTTCTGAAAGCATCTGAATGGGGGAGGTGGGGGTGAGGGAAGAGGTGATTGGCAAGTTGGCCTCAGCCACTCAGTGTGGGGGGGTGAATTAGCACCCAGAAGAGTGATCCAGTCTAGCAGATGTATGGAAAAAGGGGAGCTGCAGGGAGAACGAAGGCATTTGTGTGCCACGTGTAATTCTACATGTAACTATTTCCTAGAAAATATCCAAATGCTTTTGTTTTATAAATTAATCGGTAGCCAAGTTTTTGGCCAGAATAATGACAGAAGATAGCACAGTGGTTGAATTACACACCTTTATCTTATTAGTAGTTATTTCACATCTACGCTCCATTTGCTCACTGTGCCTGAGCGGTTATAAAGATTGAATTAGACAACATTCATTCCTCAGGCTTACGTGAGTCTTGGTTGGGGGGCTGGAATAGGCAGTTGAGAGAAAAGTATAAATCTCACGATGGTGGCTCCTGTTCCTCCTTGGGAAATGCAGTAGAATCTGTCTGCCACCAGTCCTGTTGGGGAGGTGCAACTGGAACCCAGATAATCACTCTTCCCCATACCAGCAACCAATGTCCCTCCCCACACAAGCCCAGCGGAAGTCTGGCAGAAGAAGCAGCCATTATTAGTCTGCTGAGTTAACAAGAAAGGACACGGGACGATGACATCATATATCACAAGGGGAGGATGAGGTGCCCAGGAGGACAGAGGACAAGGACACTGGATGGGGTCTGACAGAGGGGGTCCCTGGAGCCAGCAGAAGGACCAGGAAAATGTGAAGCCCCCACTGGTTCGCAAGTGTGGGAAACTCAGTGAAGGGAAAAACATGACCATGATTTAGTTTGTTGGAACCAGAGAAACCTGTTCTCTGGTGTTCTCTCAGCTGTGAGCCTGACTTTGTCAGTCCTTCCTTCAATGTGGCTGTCACCTGTTACAGGTGGCTGCTCTTGGCAGTGGGAGAGCCCCTCCACCTACATTGGTGCAAACACTTCCAGCCCCAGAGCAAGGCAGGCTCAAAACCCCTTCCACGGTGAACACATTGGAGCATATTTTATTCTAGAAATTTGAAAGCAGGTCACTTAAAACAACCTAGTCATTAGTTGGTCAAGGTGCTGTAACGAGTGACAACAGTAGTTTGTCTATGCCAGTCATTGTAAAGAAATGACTTCTCATGAAATATATGGGAAAACTACCTCAGGATGTTTGCATATGTGGTTGGGGGTGGTCATATTATTTAATTTTCAACATGAATTTTTGATGAATTCTGTATCAGCCTGGAGAATCACACAAGCATCTGTGCATGTGTTCTGCCATTAGTGAAAACCCACTGGCAGGGCCAAGCTCCATGGGTGTGGCACCTGTGCCATTACCCAGCACCCTGCACTCAGAAGAGCCCAACACTCAGCTTTAATGTTCTGTAGTCACCCATGTTGAAACTCATAATGAATTTTGAACAAAGGGCCTCATGTTTATTTTTCACTGGATTCCACAAAATAGGTAGCCAATTCTGCTCACTAGAAAATTCTGGACTTTGTTCCAGAACATAAGCAAGTTTTTTAAAGAAGTCTGATAAATGCCAGTATTTAAAGAAATACCACAGCCAGCGCTGCAGCTTACTTGGCTAATCCTCCATGTGTGGCACTGGCACCCTGGGTTCTAGTCCCTGTTGGGGTGCCAGTTCTGTCCCGGTTGCTCCTCTTCCAGTTCAGCTCTCTGGTATGGCCTGGGAGTGCAGTGGAGGATGGCCCAAGTGCATGGGAGACCAGGAGGAAGCACCTGGCTCCTGGCTTTGGAGCCAGGAGCAGCCATTTGGGGGGGTGAACCAACAGAAGGAAGACCTTTCTCTGTCTCTCTCTCTCACTGTCTAACTCTGCTTGTCAAAAAAAAAAAAAAAATCAACTAGGTATCTAGAAAGCTAGACACCAGTGAGTATAGGGAAAAATGCTTCACCATGGCAATGTAGAAGGATACTTCAAAAAGTTTATGGAAAGTGGAAATAAAAGATATATTTATTTGGGTGCAAACAATTTTGTATATGCATAGGTTTTTCCTAATATGCATTTCCATGAATCCTTTGGAAAACTCCTCTGTCCGTGGATTTCAAAATCTTCTTATACCAAAATAAACTTGTCTTTTAATTCTGTTCCCACAAACTTTCTAAAGAATCAAAGAACATGAACCTTGAATAAGCAACAATAAATATGGTTTTGAAAGGAAAAAAAATTGCAGTTAAATCACTTTCTTTGGTTCAGGAGCATTAATTCTAATCATGTCATACGGGCCCTATAGTTAGAGGAAGTGAGAGAGGAATAAAGAGACGGAGGAGAGAAGAGCAGTGGAGGGTGCAGAAGAGAAAGAAAGAGGAATCGGGGGTGGGAGGTGAAAAAATTCAGGTGTTGAGCCCCTACCCTCCTCTCTATGCAAAAAGCCATCGGATGGCCACCCCCTTCTGATGTGTGCATTATCTGATGGTACTGATTTATTGGGGAGGAGGACTGTGTGCTCCTCTGCGTGGTTTTTCCATGTTTGTTTGTCAGGCCTTGCTTTGAAGCAGCCTAGAAACCTCGTCGTGATGATCCCTTCGGGTGACCAGACTCAAAGTAAAACGCAGGTGTGCAGGTGGCTCTGCTGGCTCGTCTCTGCCTGTGTTTGGGGGCGTGCCTCCACCCGTAAGAATCAGCTTAAAACCATCCATCGGCCTCTTTGCTTTTTTTGTAATCTGACATTTTTAACACAACTGTAAGTGCCTATTTTTGTGGTACCGTGTGATGTTTCGACACATGTATACATTGCGTATTGTCCACTCAGGATAAATGTATCTACCTCCTCAAACGTTTAACATTTCGGCATGTGAAAACATTCAAATTACTTCCTGCAGTCTTTTAAAAAGAGGTATATGTTATCAACTATGGTCACCCCCTGTGCAGTAGAATACCAATCCGACTGGCACTCGGTACCCGTTAAATAATCTTTCTGTGTCTCTCCCTCCCTCCTGTTCTCTTCTACCCTCTTTTCTTATATTGTGTAAATAAATGTAGCTTTTCCTCTTATATTTTCAGTATTAATGTTTTTATTTTATTTTATTTTTTTGCTTCAGCCATTTCTTTCACTGAAGAAATGGTTCTGTTGCTTTAAGAGAGAGAGAGAGAGAAAAAAAAAACAGTCACACTTGGTCAGTCTGAAAATGCAACACCTGGCACCCATATTTAGAAATTTAAACACACACACACTCACACACACACTAGCCTTTAGCAGTGAAGTGTGCAAAACATTACAGGAAGCTCATTGCTTAAAAGCAGTTGAGTTCAGTCATTTACGTGTAAGTTGGTCATCAGCACTTGAAAGCTCTTTTTCCCATAGAAGCAATGCCATCAATGGGACTTTGGTCCCCAGGCTCAGGAGCCTCTTGTGAAAATGTCTGCGTGGCAGTGAGGACAGGACCCAGTTCTGCGGTTATGCGCGTGCAGCCCCCTCGGGGAGAGCTGACCGGGCACCTGGGTGCACTGCGTGTCTCTGCTTGGAGAGGGAAGGATTTCAGCCAGGAGCTGCAGAAGCGCTGTGGCTCGTTCCCTCGGCCTGGACTGTGAATGCTCAGTTGAGAGCCTCCGTGTTCCTCCCTCGCTGTGCAAGAGAGTGTCAGGCCGGGCTTCTGTGTGACTGCCATGTTTGGGTTCTGTCCTTAGTCTTGGTACTGGAATGGAGAGCAAGAGAGGATGGGAGTCTTCCTGAGGCGTCCGGAACGTGGTGGGAAGAGGAGGAGCACGCGTGCAGGACACGGCCTCTCCTTGGTGCCCATCAGCCACACGCAGTGCTCCCTGCCTGTGTATGGCCCAGCACTCAGGCCCTCCTCTCCCAGGCCCTCCTCTCCCAGGAGCTCTCCCTGTTTCCAACCCCTCTGCCGGCTCTCCATGCAGCGCCTTCTCATCATTTTGTAATCCCTGTTTGAATGTGTCTCTTCCACTTGCCCAGGAGCCTTGCAAAGAAACAAAGAATTTAGATTCACTGAAAGATCTCAGGAACCCACGCAATGCAGAAATGTGTGTTTCATTTGTTTAAGTGAGGACCAATCTGGGAGCAGCAAACCCAGGCCTGGGGGAGGAGAGAGTGGAGGAGACGCCGTCCCACCCAAGGGGAAGAAGTCTTGCATGAGAGTCCACCCGTCTCACCCCACTCAACAGGAGCCTCACTGGCCCACAACCACATGCCTCTTGTCTGAGATCAAGGAAGACAGAGGCCTTGGGGTGGGTCAGGGGAGACCAGCTCTGTGTGTGAGGCACTGCTTTGCAGACCATGGCGTCACACTTGGAGCTCTGCCCAACAGCCTTCTCTCCCTTCTTCCAGGGATGGCGCCTGATGTTCATGAGCGGATCATGCCACAAGTCCAAAATCAGGCGTCAGCAGGGCCTACTGCCTCCTGAGGCTCCCGGGAAGTGTCCTCCTCACTCCCTTCTGGCCCCTGAAGGTTCTCAGCACACCTTGGCTGCTGGCAGCATTTCTCCAAGCTCAGCCTGTGCCTTCGCACGGCCTTCTCTCTTCTCTCCGTGCCTCTCCTTTGTGTGTCTCTTATAAGGACATCTGTTGGGGTTGGAGTCCTCCTACTCAACCCAAGATGATTGCAAATCCAGATCATAAAGTTAATTATATCCGCAAAGACATACATCTTAGAAGGCTTCATTCAACTCTTGTATATCTTTCTATGATGGGATCTGTGACCTGACTTACAAACATCAACTGTGTATGTAGCTATCACCTGCTTCTCCATGGGATGAGCACTGGCAGAAAGTTGGAACTGGAAGTGGAGCCAGGCCTCAAACCCAAGCACTGTGATATGGGATGTGGGCCTTCAAGTGATGTCCTTATTTTTTTAAGAAAAATATTTTTATTTTATTTATCTGAAAGGCTGAATTAGAGAAGGGGAGAGAGAGATCTTCCATCCCCTGGTTCACTCCTCAAATGGTCTTAACAGCCTGGGCTGGGCCAGGCCAAAGCCAGGAGCCAGGAGCTTCTTCCAGGTCTCCCATGTGGGTGCAGGGGCCCAAGCACTTGGGCCATCCTCCACTGCACATTAGCAGGGAGCTGGATCGGAAGTGCAACAGTTGGGATTTGAACCTGCGCCCACGTGGGATGCTGGCATCGCAGGCTGCAACTCAACCTATTTATGCCATAATGCTGGCCTCCCAAACAAGGTCTTAACGACTGCACCAAACATTTTTTTTTTTAAGATTTTATTTATTTATTTGAGAGGTAGAGTTACAGACAGTGAGAGGTAGAGACAGAGAGAGAGGTCTTCTGTCTGCTGGTTCACTCCCCAAATGACCAGAGCTGAGCCCATCCGAAGCCAGGAGCCAGGAGCCTCCTCCATTCTCCCACACAGGTGCAGGGGCCCAAGGACTTGGGCCATCTTCCACTGCTTTCCCAGGCTATAGCAGAGAGCTGGATCAGATGAGGAGCAGCCGGGACTAGAACTAGCGCCCATATGGGATGCCAGTGCCACAGGCAGAGGATTAACCTACTGCGCCACCGCGCCGGCCCTCACCAAACATTTTTAAAGTAGATATGACAATCACCCAGAGATAGTTACTCCTAAGAGAGCAGTGTGTTTTTGTGTGTGTCTTACGTGCAGAATTATAAATCATACTGTATAGATGATTTTAAGTCCTACTTGTATTTTTGCCATTGTGAAAATTTTCCCATGTCATTATAGATTATTTGAAAACACTGTTTTTAATGGTTGTAGAACATTCCATTTTATGGATTATCATAATTTATGAAGTTATTAATTACTGGATGTTTAAATCATTTCTAATTCTGCATAGTTATAAATAACTACATTTAGAAGAAATTCTAAAATTTTACACTTTTTTAAAGCACATGAGCATTTTATCCTGATATACATTACCAAACTGCATTGTAGCAAGTTTCTATCAAATTGTATTCTTATCATCAGCAAGAGTACCCATTCAACAATGCCCTCAACAAACTTGAATATTGTCACTTTTCAAAAGTTGGCTTTGATAGTTTAAGTTGGCATCTTGCTTTAGTTTGTGTGTCTTTGGTTTAGTGAGATTAAGGCTCGTTTTTACATTTATCTACCATTTGAACCTCTTCTATTATGATTGACTTCTCATGGTCTTTGCTCACTTTTCTGTTGGAGTATTAGACATTTACTTGTTGGAGAATCTGTTTATATAGTCATCTTGTAGATCATCTACAAAGATCTCCTTATATAAATGGCTTTCTCTACGTATTTGTTGCAGTTTATACCCAAGGTCCTCCTGTTTATCACAGAGCAGAAAGGGGAAATACTAGGGGTCAGGCAGTCAGGGTCTGGGAGGATGATAATGATCCAGTCACTTCTCGCATTCCATTTCTAGTCCGTCATCTCTTGATCGGCCATTTCTAAAGAGGAAATTTGAATTCTTCCACTAGGATAACCTGAGGCTGGAGATCCTAACTCTTTGGCTAATAATTAATAGGAAAGCATGTACACATTTTTTTCTTATAAACACTCTGCTTCCTTGTTCTGATTCAATGCATCTTGACCACAGATGTGATCATTTTGCTGTGAATGTCAGGATTTTATTCTTTTTTTGGGGACAGAGTAGTAGACCATTGTGTATTTGTACCACATTTTCTGTTTTTTTAATATTCACAAC
Source organism: Lepus europaeus (assembly GCF_033115175.1). Lineage (NCBI taxonomy): Eukaryota > Metazoa > Chordata > Mammalia > Lagomorpha > Leporidae > Lepus > Lepus europaeus. The sequence continues at coordinate 32,787,781 of NC_084843.1, forward strand.
TATGTGCATGCCTACGCTCCACCCAGAGTTGTTTTTTTTTTTTAAAGATTTATTTTATTTATTTGAAAGACAGAGTTACAGAGAGAGATAAAGACAGAGAGAAAGGTCTTCCATCCACTGGTTCACTCCCCTGATGGCTGCCACAGCTGGAGCTGCGCTGATCTGAAGCCAGGAGCCAGGAGCTTCTTCCAGGTCTCCCATGTGGGTGCAGGGGTCCAAGGACTTGGGCCATCTTCTACTGCTTTCCCAGGACATAGCAGAGATCTGGATCGGAAGAGGAGCAGCCAGGAGTAGAACTGGCACCTATATAGGACACTGGTGCTTCAGGCCAGGGCTTTCACCCGCTGTGTTTGTACCACATTTTCTCTATCCATTCATCTGTTGATGGATACCTAGGTTGATTCTGAATCTTGCCTATTGTGAACAGTCTGCTGGGAAGATGGGAGTGTGGGTCCCTCTTTGATATGCCTATCCTAGCAGAGGGAGAGCTAGGTCATGTGGTAGATAGATCTCTCTTTAGATTTTTGAGGCACCTCCATACTGTGCTCTGTGATGGCTATGGAAGTTTGCATTTTTTCCTCTTTTCTCCTTTTAGAAGACCAAATGATTATCTCAGAATTCCAATATCTGAGTTTTGAAAACTTGTTTCTTCTTGATGCTGTCCAGCTTCTTCCTCTACTCCATTTATTTCCTGCAAATGGAGCAGGACTTTACATTCCAGGTTGTTATTTCCTGCCTGTTGACATCTGAGGTCCTGGCATAACTGCACTGAGTCCCCTCTCCCGCCTCCAAGCACCCTTGTTTAGATATTAGTTACATGTTTACTCCTAAAATGCTGGAAGCCAGGTCTACCGGTTGATTAGATGGAGATCAAACATCTGTGGCAAGTATACTTCAAAGGTTAGCTGTACTTGGTTTTGTATCGCATCAGGAAGCCGTGTGGATAATGCTGAAGTTGGTCAGGACCTTCATTACACTACCTTAATTTGGTCACCACTTTAATTGCAGCGAGATCTCAGCTCCAAGAAGATCAGTTTTGCAATTAGCCAGCAGCCTCTGGGTTGAGACTTTGACACCTGTGATATCATGGGGACCTGACGTTCCCTAATAAAGTTTCACCTACTGATTAGCATATGATCCTTGCCTTAATTGGTTATTTATTTGGGATTACAAAATGGGGATATTCTAATAGTATTATTCATTCTATTTTTATTAGCTAGCTTTCTTCTGAGAAAATTAAGGAAGATCTTCAATTCCCCTCATCCCAAAATGTCAGAATAAACACTTCATTTTTTAAACTTCCAATTCATTTAATTTTTAAAAAAATAAGCAGTTAAACAGTTGATGAAATAGTTATTTCCAAATGTTGGTGAATGCTTTGGTTTCTTTTGTTGTTTCATTTTTACGAACTAGTGGATTTTTATGTGTTCTATGTTTTAAAAATAAATGGCATTCAGAGTGATCATCACTCAGTCTCCCCTAACAGATGTTGGGGTTTCCATCTTTGGGAGGTGGGAATGTGAGGAGTCAGATGGATTAACAGATATTCAGGGGATCCCAGTGGAATTTGGGGTGTAAAATATTTGCTTCCGGCCGGCGCCGTGGCTTAACAGGCTAATCCTCCACCTTGCAGCGCCGGCACACCAGGTTCTAGTCCCGGTTGGGGCACCGGATTCTATCCCGGTTGCCCCTCTTCCAGGCCAGCTCTCTGCTGTGGCCCGGGAAGGCAGTGGAGGATGGCCCAAGTGCTTGGGCCCTGCACCCGCATGGGAGACCAGGAGAAGCACCTGGCTCCTGGCTTCGGATCAGTGCAATGCACCGGCCACAGCGGCCATTGGAGGGTGAACCAATGGCAAAAGGAAGACCTTTCTCTCTGTCTCTCTCTCTCTCTGTCCACTCTGCCTGTAAAAAAAAAAAAAAAGTGTATATATATATATATATATATATATTTGCTTCCTTCTTTAACAAGAACAAACAGGCTGCCCTCCTTCCTTTGAAATCTCCAATTTTACCATGAGAATAGCAAGGGAGCTCTTCCTGAGCTCAAAGCTTATTGTGAAAACAAGTTACCTCTCCCACCCTTAGCAGGCCAGACAGGATGGAGAATTGTAAATGAGGTCCTTTGATGTTTTTTTGTCCCCACCTGGTAATTGAATGCCAATCTGATTGCCAAGTTATTTTTTTCTCCCTTTGAAATTGTACTTAAAAAGCCCACTGCCACCAGTCCCTTTGGGTTTATTCCTCTCTTGGAAGCGCCCCTCCATGCTGCTCTGGCTGGAGGCCTTTGACTCTAATAAATACTTTTAAATCTCAAAAGAAGGCATTTAATAATGTATTTTAAAATTATTATTTGAAAGGCAGAGTTACAAAGAGAGGGAGAGACAGAAGGAAAAAGAGAGAGGTCTTCCATCTGCTGGTTACTCCACAAATGGCCATGATTGTCAGGGCTAAGCAAGGCTGAAGCCAGGAGCCAGAAATTTCATCTGGGTCCCCCATGTGGATGACAGGGGCCCAAGCACTTGGGCCATTTTCTGCTGCTTCTCAGGGAGCAGGATTGGAAGTGGAGCAGCCAGGCATGAGCTAGCACCCATGTGGGATGCTGGTGTCTCTGGTGGCGGCCTAACTTCCACAGTGCCAGCCCCGAGTCTGTCTTTTTCTTAATGTAATTGTGACCGAGCATCTTTTCATGCATCTAGAATCCGAGTGTCATTGCTTCTGGGACTATTCATTGTTGATCACTTGGAAATCAGTTTAGGTCGATATTTTCAATTAAATTTAACAGTACCCAGTTTTTTTCTTAGAATTTTCTTCTTTGCGTTTTTTTCTCATATATCATACCTTTAGTTCCTGTTGATTTTTTTAATTCTATATACAAAAAAACCTTCAAAATCATGATACTTTTTTTCTTGTAAAAATAAAGATGCTCAGTGGAGTTTCAGATTTCTCTGCAGTGATTTTCATTGTGAGAACACATTTCACTGAAGATGCACTGAGACTGAGGTCTGTGCTCAAATGCCACTTACAAGAATTCTCTTCTCCGGGATATGTTACCATTTAACTGTAATGGTTTCATTTTATTTAGTTTTTATGGCTTGCCTTTTTTTCTACTTTGCCTCAATTTTATTTTTAGGTAATGTCACACAGTTGCTCCATTTAAAAAGGCAAAACTCCATAAAAAGATGGATCCAGAGAGCCTATCTACATCACTATCACTTCTGCTCTATCTTCAGCGCCCTTCTGCCTCTCCTGTGGGTGACTGTTTTTATTAACTCCTGATTTACCCTTCTAGCATTTATTTTTGCAACAGTAAGTGTGTGTATGTACACTAACATTTATTTAACCAGTGCCCTACTATTAGACATTAAGGGTTTTCCATTTGGTATTGCCTAGAGCCGCAATAAACAATGGCAGATGTTGCGCACGTACATAACTGAAGGTGTATCTTCTTCAGCATAGGGTCCTAGAAGTGAGACTGCTAGGTCCCATAAATGCAAATAATTTTATTAGATAATTGCAGTTGACAAACAGTGTAGCATTTTGCAAGCAAAGCATGGAGTCTCCAAAACAGTCTGTCATTAGACCTTTTCTTTAAAATTGTTAAAAAAAAATTGTTTATTTGAGAGGGGCAGGGGTTCACTCTGATTTGCTGGTCCACTCTCAAATGCCTAGAAATGACCAGAGCTGGGCCAAAGCCAAAATTGGGTGCCAGGAGCTCAGTCAAAGTTTCTTGTGGGTGTGAGGAACCCAGTTATTGAGCCATGACTGCTGCCTCTCAGGGTCTGTGTTGGCAGGAAAGTGGATTCAGGAGCTGGAGTAGAAATCAAACCCAGTGTGGGACACAGACTCCTGTGTGGAACACCTGAGTCTTGACTGCTAGGCCAAACGCCCACCCCATCATCAGACTTTTAGATTTTTGCTAATCTGGTATGTGAGCTATTTCCTTAGCATGGTTATGATCATCATTTTTCTAATAGGAGTGTGGTTAAGCTTCTTTTCATCTTTATCTTTTATGATCACAGTTTTTGCTCAATCTTTGTCTATTTTTTTTTTCCATGTCAGTTTTTGGAACTCTGTGTCCATTAGGGCCATAAACCTTTTATCTGTGGTACATGATAGAACTGTACTCCCAACTCATCCCTTATCTTTTGACATTGCTTATGGTGTGTTTTTGCCATGAAGAGTTTCTCTGTGTCCCCCTAGTTAAATATATCAATCTTCTCCTTTATTAAAACTTAGATTTTAAATCATAAATAAGTTAGTAGAGACTTTTAACTGGGTTTTCTTCTGGCTTATTTGTGGCTTCATGTTTTCATTTAGATCTCTGTTCCATCAAGAGTTTGAAATGAGTCTGAGTTTTATATTTTCTCAATGATGTTAATTTCTTTGTTTATTGAAAAGCCAATCTTTTCCCTTTTAAACATGGCACATTCATGGTATTCTTTTTCCTTATATTATTCCATTTATTTCTGCACTTTGTCTTCAGTTCCATTGGCCATGCAGCAATTCCATGGTGCTTTTATTAGACAGACTCCATAGCTGCTTTATATCCAGGAGAGCTAGAGCCATCCCACTCTCTTCATCTTCTTTTTCAGGGGGTTCTTGGCTATTTCATGTGTTTTTTGTTTTTTTTTGTTTGTTTGTTTGTTTTATGCAGAAGCTTTAGAATCAACCTCTCCAGCTCCCACACAGGTGGATGGGGAGGATTCTGTTGCTATTTTTACTGGGATCATATTAAACTTCCACATTAAATTGTCACTAATGGACAGCCTCATGGTGTTGAGTCACTCCACCCAAGAACTTGAAATGTCTCTTCATTTGCTCAAATTTGCTTTTGTCTGGAGACCCATTGGAACCAGATGAACTGTTTGGGAAGAAAGACTAGGGGATAAATCAAGTCTCATCAGAAAAAAATCCAGTAGAAATTGTGATCAACAACCCTAGCATCTGCTGCCAGCGACTTCTGGCAACAGAATCTTAGCTCTTGGAAGCCACGAGCTTCTATTTGCTCTCCATTCTCTGATGCACCCATTTTTTGGATGGAGAACTCTGCCTCTCCACCCTTCATCATGAAGCTCTCTGGCTTCTACAGGGCCCTGACTGATGGAACTGCCTGGCCTCCTGATTGCCTGGGACCTCTTACGTCTGCCTCCTGATCTGTTTCTGGATAGTGGTTTCTGGCTAGTGGCCAGACTGTGTGACTATGAAGAGAAAGGAGTATTTGGTGACCAGTTTGACCAGAGGGTGATCACCTGCAGAGAATTAGACTGGAGTGATCATCAAGGATACACAGTCCCATAGGGCATGAATGACATGGTTCTAGAAGAAGGAAAAACCCCTGAAATTCTTAAGAAGGTTCAGCAGATGGAAGCTTGAAACAGGCATGAGAAAGAGGTGGCTCTAACCACCGAGAAGTAGAGAGAGGCTGCTCAGTGATTCGGGGGAGTGAAAACAGAGTGAAGGCAGAAATGTTTATTGGGAGATTGGCTCCGAGGGTTAGAGGCAGGGATGGTATGAAGGTGACACACGGGCCAGGTGTTGTCCATCGCAACATCAGGCTGCTGGAATGTTCTTGCCAACAGGGGCTTGCATTGATGCATCTGAGCCATCCTGCTGACACCACAGGTGCCTCACTCCAGGCCACTTTGATATACAGAAGGATGCATTCACTGAACAGATGAAACAGGGAACTGATTTGTCTCAAGAAAGTGAAGCCTTGAGATTAAAAGGGCCTTTGCCCATTTGCTCAAGCCAAAGATATCTTCTCTTCCTCTTCCTTCCTCCCTTCCTGCCCCTCCCCCCCACACAGGAGGAGAAGACAAATCCTACCAAGATCTACCACACTTCCTCTTCTGCTTTTATCTTGCCCTGGTCTCTTCTGCTGTTTTCCTCCCGTAGCCTACCCAGGCTCCTTAGCTTCCTCCCAAACCTCCTTCCCTCTGGGCCCTTAGCTGGCACTGGTTGAGAGAATCTGCACAGATAGCAATCGCCTGCCGGCTTTCCCCTGCACTTATCAGAGTTGCCAGAGCTGCTGTTGCTACAGGACACCTCCCCACCTCCTACCCAACTCCAAGAAGTGGGGCCAGCATCAGAAAGGAAAAGAGAGCAAATGGCTTGGGAGTTAAGGCCTAAATCAGGGTCAGCAAGATGGGGTGACCTTAAATAAGTCTGACCACCACTCTGAGGCTCAGGCTTTGTATCAATGGCAATGGTAATAGTGCTCCCACAGGCTGGCGCCATGGCTCACTTGGTTAATCCTCCGCCTTGCAGTGCCGGCATCCCATATGGGCGCCGGGTTCTAGTCCCAGTTGCTCCTCTTCCAGTCCAGCTCTCTGTTGTGGCCCGGGAGGGCAGTGGAGGATGGCCCAAGTGCTTGGGCCCCTGTACCCGCATAGGAGACCAGGAGGAAGCACCTGGCTCCTGGCTTCAGGTGGGCACAGCACTGGCCCTAGTAGCCATTTTGGGGGTGAACCAACGGAAGGAAGACCTTTCTCTCTGTCTCTCTCTCTCACTGTCAAATAAAAAAAAATTAAAATAAATTTAAAAAAAAAAATAGTGCCCCTACAACGAGTAGAGCCTCTGGGAGGCTGAGCATCCCTTGAGGCAGTCACAGCTCTGCATAAAACCAGACCGCATTGTACCAGTGCCATACCTTACCTACCCAGGGAACTGTGGCTGACCTCCTAGTCCCAGTGAGGGCTTGACTGACCTCCAGGACTCTCTTCACTGCCACAGCCACTGTACCCTCATGGGAAAGCAGTCCAGTAAAGAGAAGCAGAGGTTTCTCTTCTGGAACTCTCAGAGTGTTCTCACTGGTGTTGATCAATTTGGGACACATTGGCAGAGGCCAGATTCCAAGTCAGAAGGAGCCCAAATTCTACTTAAATCCTTTGTCCTTCCTCATAAAGGTGAGAAGTTAAGGTCACAGAGATAAGTAACTTGCCTAAAGTCATGGTTAAGGGGGTGCCAGAGAGGGAAGGGCCCTTTGTACTTCCTCCCTTGCCAGGGCAGGGTTGTGCGTTGAATCACAGATCATTCTTTTTTTAAGAGTTATTTAATGGCTGGCGCCATGGCTCATTAGGCTAATCCTCCGCCTGCGACACCTGCACTTCGGGTTCTAGTCCTGGTTGGGGTGCCGGTTCTGTCCCTGTTGCCCCTCTTCCAGTCCAGCTCTCTGCTGTGGCCCGGGAAGGCAGTGAGGATGGCCCAAGTGCTTGGGCTCTGCTTCGGATGGCTGTAGCAGCCGTTTGGGGGGTGAACCAATGGAAGGAAAACCTTTCTCTCTGTCTCTCTCTCTAAACAAACAAAAAAAAGAGTTATTTATTTATTTATTTATTTGAAAGTCAGAGTTACACATAAAGAGAAGGAGAGGCAGAGAGAGAGAGGTCTTCCATCCACTGGTTCTCTCCCCAGTTGGTTGCTACAGCCGGAGCTGCACCAATCCAAAGCCAGGAGCCAGGAGCTTCTTCCTGGTCTCCCATATGGGTGCAGGGGTCCAAAGACTTGGGCCATCTTCTACTGCTTTCCCAGGCCATAGCAGAGAGCTGGATTGGAAGTGGAGCACCAGGACTTGGACTGGCGCCCATATGGGATGCCGGCACTGCAGGCGGCGGCTTTACCTGCTTCACCACAGCACCGGCCCCCACAGATCATTCTTGCAATGACAGAGCCCTGTGAATGGCAGTTTAGATTGTGGAAATAAATTTGGGTTCGAATCTGTCGATGAGTGGTATAACTTTGGGCCAGTTACTGACCTTTTCTGAGAATCAGCTTCTTCTTTTTTTTTTTTTTTTTTTTTTTGACAGGCAGAGTGGATAGTGAGAGAGAGAGAGACAGAGAGAAAGGTCTTCCTTTTTGCCGTTGGTTCACCCTCCAATGGCTGCTGCGGCCGGCGCATCGCGCTGATCCGAAGCCAGTAGCCAGGTGCTTCTCCTGGTCTCCCATGCGGGTGCAGGGCCCAAGGACTTGGGCCATCCTCCACTGCCCTCCCGGGCCATAGCAGAGAGCTGGCCTGGAAGAGGGGCAACCGGGATAGAATCCGGTGCCCCAACCGGGACTAGAACCCAGTGTGCCAGCGCCACAAGGTGGAAGATTAGCCTGTTAAGCCACGGCACCGGCCATGAATCAGCTTCTTCAACGTAAAATGAACACCATAGTACAAGAAACATGGGAGTGTTTGATAAGTGTGTTTTAGCTGTCATCCACAATGCCAAGGAAAAGGCTGAGAGAACCAGGGCTTCCTGGGTCTCATCCCCCAGCTCTGGGACCACCTGCCTTCTTGTTCTCTAGCCTCGCCATCTCACAGAGCTGACTTAGAGTTACACCTGCTGTCCTGCCTTTGCCCCATAATTCTTGACCAGATCTCCCTTTATTTTTGCAAAAATATTTAACTTATGTAGGATATATGTGTGTGTGTAGGATATATGTAATGACAATAAAATGAACGTTTGTATCCTTCACTCAGCTGAAGAAGTCCGATACTACCATTGCTCGGAAGACCCATATGCCCCTTCACTCCAGTCCCACTCCCTGGTAACCATCCACCCGAGTTTGGCATTGATCATTTTCTTCCTCAATTTTACCATACATGTATGTATCCTAATAATATGTTATTTGGTTTTATTTGTCTTTAATCTTGAAATAATTGTGATCATGCTACATCAGCTTCTCTAGCTTACCTTCAGATTTTCTTTGCTATTAATCCATTCCGAGGCAGTTGGAGTTCATTCATTTTCACTGTTGAAGAGTACTCCATTGTGTGAATACACCACAGTTAACTTATTCACTCTTCTGGTGGTTGACAGCGGGGCTATTTCCAGGGCTGTTTTGTTTGTGTGTTTGTTTTTCCCTCTAGTAGATACAGCACTTCAGTAAAAACTCTTGCACGTGACCTTGGTGCACATGCTTAGGAGTGGTCTGCCACATCTCTAGCCAATGCTGGCTCACAGCTGTGTATGTCATCAAACTTAATAGATAATATCAAACTGTGATTACACCTTATGCTTTTGTCAGCAGCCTATACATAGGCATTCCAAATTTTCTATAAGGTTGGGATTGGCTGTTTCTCATGTTAGTCTAGTGATTAATTAATTTCCATGTGCACTGTTCCATGCGGGTTGAGCCTGCATGCTCGTGGTGGTACGTTGTTCTGCATGTGCTGTGGAACCACGCTGTATGACCTCCTTCCTTTCAGAAGTCACCAGCTAAGGCTGTGAGTTTCCATCCTTGCACTGACCCTCTTTGGCAAACTGGTTACAGTCGCAGAGTGGTCGTGTGGCCCTGGAACATTAGGCTGCCACACTGCACACCACATGGGGCAAAAATGTCCAGTCTGGAAAAGCAGACTCTCATTTTCATCGTGTCAGACTAAATAGAGTAAAAAGAAGAAAGACGAGTGGCTGTAAAAAGAAAAAGCAGAAGTGGAGCCCTTGCCCCTGTCTTTTTCTCTGGGGAAATAAGAAGCTGCCAGGTGCTGAGAGAGTTGTTGGTGGAGAGGAAAGTCAGGGGGCCCGGGGGTGCCCTTTTACAAGAACTCAGAAGGAATGAGCTGATTGCTCTCCTCCGGTTCATGAAGCCAGCTTTTCCTCCTCTTTGGCGACTGCCTTCAGCATCCTGACCTACTTGCTTCTCCCGGTCAGGAACTGTGGAAGGGGAAGGGCAGGAGTCTAGACTTCCTTGAGGATACATTGCGAGGAAACTGAGCTGCCGGACTGGGGAAGATGAAGGCAATGAGCGGTGGCAGGAGACAAGCCCTCGTGTTTTGCTCGCGACAGTTCGCTGGTCCGGCCAAAGAGAAGGGCCTGACCCTTCAATGGCCCTGAAGATTCTGCTCCCGAAGGTCTGATCGGACCAGAAATTCCTGGGCAGTGCGTGAACCTGAATACTCAGCCCGGCCTGCGGCGGCACAGAACCTGTTTTTACCAAGAGGCACAGGCGGAAGAAATCCACCTGTCATTCCCACCCCTGGCACTGCCATGCCGCCCCCTCCCCTTTCTCTTCTGTCTGCTTCTCCTTCTCCTTCCGTCTGCAGCCAGACCTTGGGTCTGGAACAGGAGAGGCGGTGAAGCCCTCCTGGTCCTCTGTGTATTCGTCCGACCTGTGAGAGGTTTGGTCTCCCTGATGAACATGGGAACTGGGCACCTGCCTTCACAGAGAGACACGAGCCTCCCGCTGGCTGCTGGGAAGCAAGTCCAGGCTCAGAGGGAACAGCCCTCATCGTTTGCCTCCTCCTTTACTCTTCAATGCCCTCTGCTCCCTGAATGACAGGCAAGTCAGCACTGTTCTCAACAGGGAGAAGGAAGTGTGACACCTTCCGGGAGGGATCGGTGCAGTCCTTGCAGGTGTGGGTCCCTCTCCGGCCTCGCCCCACCTGGCCGCGTTCAGGATGCTTCTAAGTCAGGCTCGCCAGTGGGTCTGATGCAAGGGGATGAAGTGAGCAGTGGACCAGGACAGCAGGGGACAACAGCAGGCGAGGGTGTGGCGCTCAGTTTTTTCAGAGACTTCTGCCTGATGTCGGAATGGCATTGTTGGGAAACTGTTAAATTTGTTCTCTGGGGACGTTTGGTTTTGTTTGGAAACATCTGGCTATCAGCAAGGTAACCCACCCCCCAACCCCCACCCCGCATCTACCAGCACCACAGGAGGCCACGTGTCTAATGATGGAGGTCATTCCCCTTTCCCAGGTGTCCTTGAGGCCTCGCCCTAAATGACCTTGCCCAGACAATTTCCCCAGCCCATTTTAAATAAATCTCCCGGAAAAGAGAGACTGTAACTCTCTGAGTAAACTGTTATCAGCCGAGCCACTGCTACCGTGATATTTATTGAAAACCGTGTGGGGGCGGGGCGCGTGTGTGGAGAAAAACAGAACAAAAATGCCATTTTCATGGAAGGGTTCTGTGAGTGGAAAAGCTCCACCGATCAGTTGCAAATGAGCAGGAAGTCCCCAGATGAAATGGACTATTCTGCTGTCCTCAAGCCCAGGGCGCTGCTGGTGGCAGCCCAGCAACACCTGTGGAAAACAGGGACGATACACGTTTGGGGCAAACAGGAAGAGCGGCCAGCCAGAAGCTCGTCTCGACCAGCTTCTACAAAGCTGATTATGAAAGAGAGAGGCTGGAAAGAAATCGTATGCCCAGTAGGTTTCACTCTTAAAGTTTACCCAGCATGAAGTAATCGGTCAGACTGGCTGGCTACCCAGATCACATGATCGCGTAGAAACTCGAAACTTGATTATGTGCTCCAGCAAGTTTTACTTCTCCTGGGCGCAGGGGTGTTGCCAGCAGCCCGTGCTCTCAGAGATCAGGCTTTGGTGACGCAGCCCAGGACAGAGGCTGTACCATGCCGACTCCGACGGGAGCAGGGAACTGCTGACGCTCCTGCTGCACCGGGCTTCGTGTCTCTTACAGTTTCTGAGAGCGATGGACAAGCTCAATAAAATCACAGTCCCTGCCAGTCAGAAGTTGAGGTAAGATTTTCCCCGGACCCTTCTCTTCCTTCCCCTATTTTCCACCCCCCAGTGCTCGTCCTGTGTCTCAGAAATGCTGAAGTCCTGGAATACTTGGTCAGTTCCAAGGCGGTGGGTGGCAGTTGCTATAAGGGAAGTGGACTGAGTCTGTGAAGAAATGTGTAGGAACAAGTGCACCTCCCCTCGCTGGCTTTTGCCAAGCCTAGAATAAAGAGTGAAGCTCTGCAGAGACAATACAAAGACAAGGCAAGGACGCAGACTGCACGCAAGGTTGGCTCTCAGAGTCTGGGTAGAAGCTGTTCCAAGAGAGGGCTCGGTTTTCCTGTGGGCTACCCCTTGTGTTAAGGATAGCTTTATTCATGGATTTTGCGAGTATATACGAGTGTGGCAGGGGGATTGTATTTGTCTTTCAATGCCCTCAGATCAGCGTAGCAATCATCTATAAAAAGGCACCTAGAATAAACCAGAAAGGTATGAGTCAAGGAGCTGTGGGAAAGACAACTTCCCAAATTCTGAGTGTCGGAGGTCATTTTCTTTGCTTCATCATAATGACATCATGGCTTTTGGAGATGTGAACTTTTGAATGTTCCAGGAGTGTTAATATTCCAACTACATATTGGGACTTCACCCGTTTTTCATGGTGTGATACCTCTAGCAGACCAGTAGTCACAAGTAATTGGGAGCTGGAATTAGAGTGTGTGGGGTGAAATTTAGGAGAAATTCACTTGAACTTGTTCACAGCCTACTGGTGGAAGGAAGGAAGGGATTCTCCAAACAAAGGAGGTAGACATAGCTGGGGATGGGTACTGACTCAGAGTTTCCGTGTAGAAGGATTGACACGGGCAAGGTGGGATTGTAGGTGCTGGGTAAGAGGCAGTTTGAGCTACTGATGTGGAGTCAGCAGGCAGGTTCGGCTGTGGTCAGCCATTTCGAGAGCGTGGTGCTGAGTGAGCAGCATGGTGAGCACTAGCGAACACAAGTATACGTCTCAGTCTTGCTCTTGGCCTGCAGTTGCCAAGAGGTTATGAAAGGGGAGGTGAAACAGTGGATGAGGGCGTGACTCAATGGATGCAAGAAGAGAATCGGGGGAGCTGGAAAGGCTTTGTGGAGGAGATGCTTCAGGAGCTGGGCTTTGAGAGACAGGGCCAGTAAAGGAGCAGAAGACTTGTTATGTGCTGGGAGGGGGAATATAGAAACTGAAACTCAGAGCAGGACAGCAGTGTGGTCCACCTGTGGGCCAGCGAGGAGAGTTTTCTGCGTGCAGAGGCTATGGAGCAGGACACGTGGGACCCGAAGCTTGAGGAGCTTGGAGGTGAAGAGTGAAGCCAGCTCACAAAGGACAGTGTGGGCTCCAGCCACAGGGAACAGGCCAGCAGGCTGTGTCGTTAGAGACTTCCTGACAGCAGGCTTAAGGGAGGTCAAAAGGATGGATTGTGGGAGAAGGGAACCTGGAAGCAGGGATATCTGTGGGAGTAGGATGGGGAAAACTAGAGTAACTCAAGCATCCCGAGTTATAGGTCTTGGCTAGGGGCACCACAGTGAGAAAGGAAACAAAGAAGAAGTAGGTGAGACACGGCAAGGAAGCAAATAAGGCATGGGTATCAGGACTTCTCTCTCAAAGGAGAAAGAGGGTTCCAAAGGCACTTGGCAGATCTGTTCCTTAAACTAAAGCTATACCAAGCCTAGAACTTATTTCAGGAAATCCAAATGGGAATCTAAATAAAGGCAATAGACTTTGAATCATTTTATGGTTCCTGCCTCTGAGGACAAAGTCCAGCTTGATCACAGAGCTGTTGAGAGGCAATAGACAACCAAAGATTATAGGGTAGAAAACCAAAATTATATCATGGATGTCATGCACGACACTCATCTGCTTAGAGAAAAGTAGCTTTTTTTTCCCTCCACGTGGTTACTCAGTTCTCTTTACAGATTGACCTGTTTTGGTAACATGTGCGCTACTGACATGGAACTTTTCAAAGAAGTGAAATTGCAAATGCAATGGACTCAAAGCCCCATCTTGAATCTTTTATGTAATTAGAAGGGGTGGTAAAGAGTGGATAGACTGGCCCCCCCCTGTGAGCTGTGTCATCTCCCCTCACTGGTTAACACCAATTCAGAAGGTTGCCTATCTATACAAGTATTTGGCACCAGAGTGCAGTATAATTAGACAGCCCTGGTGATACTCAAGTTTAGGATGATAATTTGCTCAAATCCTTATCCACAAAAATAGAAAGACAGTGAGTGTCTATCTCAGGAACAGGAAGGGATGTCCCTGATCCTGGGGTCTATTCCCAGGGCTGCAGAGACTGGATGCAGAAAGACTGGCCAGGAAAAAAGGAAAAGCAGAGTCTACCAAGGAAAGGAGGACAGGCAGGATTGGAAGGAAACAAGAGATTCCCCAAATGAAGGAGACGGACACAGCTGGGCCTGGGGATTGACCCTGAGAGATTCTGTGCAGAACATTTGAGACAGAGAAGGTGGCTAAGTTGTGTGTGACCACAGAGATACGTGAGATGATTCTCACTTTTTTTGTTCCCATGAGGGACTCCATGAAGTAGGCTCCTCTGTTAGTAGGAGTTCCTAGACTCTGTGGTCCTTAGCCATTATTTTCCCATGCTTTTATAAGGGAATGATATCAGAGACCTGGATTCTCAGTCCTTCCACAGTGAACATTCCTGTGATCACAAAAATTTCACATTTCTTGGTGAACATTTCAAAATTCACACTCCTGTATCATACTGAAAATATTCTTTCCACGTTCTCTTCAAATTAATTTTGAAAGGAAATTTTACATTTTTAATAACTTCCCAGTTGACTCACCATCTGTGACTGTAGCACACACAAACACAGACCTACTTATTTTTACAAATAGAAAGGGTCTTTGGCACAAGTACGAGCAAATTACGTCTTCCCAATCCTTATCTTATTGGTTAAAGTCATTGATTTTCAGTCAGACAAACCAAGGTTTGTGATTTTAGGCAAATTTGTTTAATCTCATTGATCTTATTTTCTTCACCTGTAAGATAAAGTTGATCATTGCAGTATTCATGTCATAGAGCTACTGTAAGTTTTAAACAAATTGTTTTATGAAATAATTGACAGATGATCAACATGATCCTGGCAAGTTATAATTAATGGATTAAAAAATTAGTTATGAATATTACAATTGTCATTTATTCTGTGGTTGTACCATTGATTTTCTGTATGTAAACAAAGGACATTACATCGATAGGTTTCTTGTTGGTTTCATTTCTTCTTTCTAGCTATTTTGACAGTTTTGTCTATTGATTGACAGCTGTGATGTTTAGCTCTGCGTGGAGTGTAGATATGACAAACATCCCTTCTCCGCCTTCATCTAACAGCTAAAACTCTGGAGCATGGCAGAGCCCTGTCATGGGTGTCTGGGTCCCACTTCTGGGGCCCTCACTTGGGAATTTCATTTGACAGATGCTAGGATGTGCTTTCTCTTCTCAGGTCTTGGGATTTCCAATCGGAGTTTCTGGTTCCTTGATTTTCTAAGCCTTCAGAATAAGCTCACCCTCCTCTCTTTTCTACCACCAGCACTCTCTCTCTCTCTCTCTCTCTCTCTCTCTCTCTCCCTCTCTCTCTCTGTTTCGGTCAGTGGTATCACAACCCCAACTCTGACTCATCCTTCTCTCTTCACCACCACTCACACCCACTCACTTACCACACCCAGTCTTTCCTCTAGGAAACTTCCAGGTGTGCCTTTCTGCCTCCAGTTCTTCCACACCATCCTGTCCTCATCTCCCCTGTGTGCCCATCTGCAAGATGAGTTTGGGCTGGATAATTCCCCAAGTCCCTTTCAGCTGTGCTGCTGGATTAGAGACCATGTTTGCTATATATTATGTTCTCTACAGCTACTATTTTATCCCATGGCCCAGAGGAATCATTTATGGATGTATTTAGACTGACGATGCAATTGGAACCCCAGAGGCTGACTCCAGTTGCCAACTACTAGCCATGGGCCCAGAAGATGTTCAATCTCTTGAAGCCCCAGTTTCTTCAGCAGTCCAATCAAATGACAGATGCCTTCCTCACCGGCTTGTTGTGAGGACTGCTAAGACCACGTGGGCTGAAATGCTCAGAATAATATTTGCCACTTTGTCAGTACAACAAGTAAATAAAGCTAACAGAACACTGGACAAAAGACAAAGCCGGGGTGGAGGACAGGTGATATGCCTTTGTCCATCTTTTGACATCTGTCAGTGTCCATGCAGCATGGATTTGGAGTCATTCTACCAGCCAGCATAGTTGCCCTGAGGCCAGTCAGTGGCAGATATTTTTTGAGACTGATGGATCAGTTTCAGAGGTGCAACCCTTCTTTGAAAGAGTTTATTCCAGCTCTACTGTGAAGCGATTCAGTTATTTCCCCTCCAACTCTCATCCAGAGCTCAGGAAATGCGTTCTGTGGTTCTCCTGTGTGTATTAGGGACAGTGAGGGGAGGTAGACGTGAGAGCTCCAGGCTGGCCCAGGGCTTTGACTGTTGAGCTTGGTGTTCAAGGCTCATTCATGGGTGATCCTAGACCCTGCCTCTGAGCTAATCGGGCTGCAGTGCTCCTGCCCACTGTAGAGAGAGCCTCAGCAAGAGACTTTTGCAGGCCACTCAACTGAGGCTGTGTCCCTGGGGGTCAGTAGTCAGAGAGGTTGCCACATGTGTCTCCAGACTTGTGATCGTCTTAAATCTCACAGACCTCGGGTCACTCTGCTTCCTCTTTTTTTTTTTTTTTTAAAGATGTATTTATTTGAAAGTCAGAGTTACACAGAGAGAAAGGAGAGGCAAAGAGAGAGAGAGAGGTCTTCCATCGGCTGGTTCACTCCCCAGTTGGCTGCAATGGCCGGAACTGTACCAATCTGAAGCCAGGAGCCAGGAGCTTCTTCTGGGTCTCCCACTCAGGTGCAGGGGCCCAAGGTCTTGGGCCATCTTCTACTGCTTTCCCAAGCCACAGCAGAGAGCTGGATCAGAAATGGAGCAGCTGGGACTCTAACCAGTGCCCATATGGGATGCTGGCACTGCAGGTGGTGACTTTACCCACTATGCCACAGCGCCAGCCCCTTTTTTGGATTTATTTATTTATTTTGAAAGTCAGAGTTACAGAGAGAGAGAGAGAGAGGGAAGGAGGGAAAAAGAGAGCAAGGGAGCGAGTTCTCTTCCATATGTTGTTTCACGCCCTGGATGGCTGCAACAGCCTGCTCTAGGCCAGGCTGAAGCCAGGAGCCAGGAGCTTCATCCAGGTCTCCCATGTGGGTGCACTGGCCTTCTTCTGCTTCTTTCCCCAGGCACATTAGCAGGGAGCTGGACCAGAAGTGGAGCAGTCAGGACATGAACTGATGCCCATATAGGATGCTGGCAGTGCAGGCAGTAGCTTTACCACTAGTCCACAACACCAGCCTCTCTCTGTGCTTCTTCAAGGTGGCTTTGCTTATCCTTAGTCACCCACTTTGGGTGTAGAGGGTTAAGCTCTCTGGGACGACAGCCTTAGTTTTCTTATTCCATGTTCTTGCTGGGCTTCCTCGGCCTCTAGGAACCAAGCCTATGATTAGAAGGTAAGAGGATGATACACCTGGTGCTCCAGAAATGGGCCTCACCTGCTGATAGGGTGGAGCCCAGCCCCCATCCAGCTGCCTGCCTCCAGATCAAGAGAGGTGTGACCCTGGCTGCTGTCCTCCAGGTTCTTGGTGACCTCAAGGCTCCCCGCGCTGGGCAGCAAGCAGCTTTCTGGCTGGGCTGATGGCATGCAGGGAGGGCGTGGCTTACAGGGGAACCCCCCCTCTGTGTGTCGAGCCTCCCCTTACTCATTTGGGTCCCCATCCCTCATTTTCCCTCTGTCCATGAGCGAGCTTGTGTCCCCTCTCCACTTCCATCCTCCTGTACTTTGCTTCTCAGTTGAGAGTTCTCTGCTCCCCAAAGAGTTTCTCCCACCTTTCCCTCCCTTCTTAAAGGGAGTCCACTGGTAACCATGCCATAGGCTCATGTTTGACATGTTTGGATTCTGAGATTTTCTTTTTTAAAGATTTATTTATTTATTTGAAAGGCAGAGTTACAGAGGCAGAGGCAGAGAGAGAGAGGTCTTCCATCTGCTGGTTCACTCCCCACATGGCTGCATCAGCTGGAGCTGGACCAATCTGAAGCCTGGAACCAGGAGCTTCTTCCAGGTCTCCCACATGGGTGCAGGGGCCCAAGGACTGGGGCCATCTTCTGCTACTTTCCCAGGCCATAGCAGAGAGCTAGATTGAAAGTAGAGCAGCCGGGACTCAAACTGGTGCCCATATGGGATGCTGGCACTGCAGGCAGTGGCTTTACCTGCTATGCCACAGCACTGGCCCCAGTTCTGAGATTTTCATGACCCTTTACAACAGCATGGTCTAGGACCCCTCCATGGATCATTTCCTTGGTCTAACATAGCTGTGTCAATGTGTAGTTCAAAAGCAAGGCAAGGAAACAGCTTGAAGGACATGTGGTATTTCCTTGCTGAGCCACCTTCTCTGTCAACCACTTTCCCAAAAATAGACTGCACCACCCCAGGAGCATCCCTGCCTCCCAGGAAGTGAGCTGGGTGCCCCAGATTACTCCAGATTTCTTTTTTTAAAAAAAGATTTATTTATTTATTTAAAAGTCAAAGTTACACACAGAAAGAGAGACAGAGAGAGAGAGAGAGAGAGAGAGACAGAGAGAGGTCTTCCATCCACTGGTTCACTTCCCAGTGGGCTGCAATGGCTGGAACTGCACAGATCTGAAGCAAGGAGCAGGAGCTTCTTCCGGGTCTCCCACATGGGTGCAGGAGCCCAGGGTCTTGGGCCATCTTCCACTGCTTTCCCAGGCCATAGCAGAGAGCTAAATCAGAAGTGGAGAAGCCAGGACTTGAACTGGCACCCATATCAGATGTCTGCACTGCAGGCAGCGGCTTTACCCACCATGCCACAGCACCAGCCCCATCTACTCCAGATTTCATCCCCTCCCCCCACACACACAGCAGAGGTCACTGGGCTTCCCAGGGATGTAGCCATGCAGTTGCTTAGGTCTCCGTGGTCCCGTGCTTGGCTTAATGCTTTGATGTTGTGGTCCTAGAATTCTTAACAGTTTTGAACAAACAACCCTGCGTTTTCATTTTACACTGGGACCCAGGAATTATGTAGCCAGTGCTGGCCAACAGCTCCTTGAGTGACCCCAGCCATGCCCTTGCAACGTGTAGACAGGCATCAGTGAAACACGGAGATGCACCCTGCAAGGACCCCAGAGGTCACCTCTGCAGCCTCTTTATTTGTCAGGTAAGAAAGCTGAGACGCAAAGAGGTGAAGCCATTGGTTCCAGTCTCACCAGCAGAGCTGACCCTAGAGCTACACCTGCAAGGAGGGAGGAATAGCCACACCCTCCTCATCTTCCCTCGCCCTGTATAATTAACCAGTCCATGCAACCTTCTAGCTTAGTCTGCTTCCATATTTTTCCTAGACAATTTTAAAACTAAAAGGCAGACAAATTATTAGTCAGAAACCCCAGTGAAGCCCTGTAGAATCCACACCGTCAGTATGTCAGGCTAATGCATGGTTCCAGGCCTGAACCTGACTTGCATGCTGACTCAGGCCTGTTTGGAATCACACTGCTGCATACTTTGCAAAGATGCCCTCCAGTAGTTCATGTCATCTGAGTGTGAGTTATAATTATAAAGCACAGAGCTGGCCCAGCATGCAGACTGAGTGTGCAACACCAATACAGTGGCGTTTAGGAAGCACCTCTGAAAGGTGGTCCCGCTGTGCTGGAAAGAATGTGAGCTCTGGGAGGGGCAGATGGGCCGGAATGTGGGCTCTGTGCTTGCCAGCTCATAGTCTGTGAGACAAGGTCATTCCACGCCTTGTTGTCCTTTTTCCATCGGGAATACTGACACATACAAATAACATAGAACATCACAGTAGGGGTGTTGTAACAGTAAAGATGTAAAACAGAGAGTAAGAGTCCAGTGACCGTCACCTTCCCCCATGTATCCCTGGCCTGGGCTTCCCTGATGTCCCGAATCAGGTCGTGAGAGACGCATCCGCACAGGATAAGGCAGGGCCTCAGAGTCTTGTTTCACAATTAACCATTACTGGGTGCACTTTTGGTCTAGTAGCTGAGGTGTGGCTTAGGATGCCTGTGTCCTATATCAGAGTACCTGGTTCAATTCCCAGCTCCGCTTCTTGACTCTGGCTTCCCGGTAATGCAGACCCTAGGAGGCAGTGATGACGATTCAAGTAGTTGGGTTCCTGTCACCCACACAGGAGGCCTGGGTTGAGTTTCCAGCTCCTGGATTTGGCCCCAGCCCAGCCTTGGGCACTGTGAGCATTTTGAGAGTGAACTAACAGATAGGATCTCTCTCTCTCTCTCTCTCTCTCTCACCCTCTCTCACCTCCCTCCCTCTCTCTCTTCCTTCCTTCCTTCTCTCTCCCCCCTCAGTAAATAAATCATAATAAAAATTTTAAAAATTAAAGCTTGCTAAGTGTAATGGGTTAAGGCATCAAGCCATTATCTGTCACTAGCATCCAGGCAAGAATCATTTATCTGACCCAGTAGCAGAGAGCTGTCCCCTCCACCTTGGTCTAACATAGATGTGTCACAGAGGGTCAGTTAGATAGATGAACACAGAGGTGTTCAATCACGAGCTGAATCAATAGAACATTGTTCCAGAAAGTGGTGATAAGGAGGAAAAGGCCAAGATGGGAGATAGCACCTAGTAAACAGAGTTCCCCCTGGGGGCTGTGACCACCGGTGCTTGAGCAGAGCATAAGAGAATTTGAGCTCAAACATAGAATGAAATGCCCTCCTCGGTTCTTCTGATTTTGTTTGTTTGTTGTGTTTTCCCTTTTCACCCTTACTTGGTTCCAAGTGTAAAACGTTGCAGGATGAAGCATGATTTTTCAAGCACAAAGAGTGTTTGAATGCCCATACTCAATACTGGACACAGGAAAAAGAAACTACAATTTTATTTTAGTGAGAATCACTATACAAATACAAACATGAGAAATATACTTTCAGAAAAGAGAATAAGATGTGTCATACCAAATCGCTGGAAAACTAGACCCTACGTATATCTGATGAATTTGGCTTTGAAACTGTCTTTACAGCTGGCCAGGGTTAAAGTCCTCTTTTTACAGTGGACAGACTTCTGCTTTCACAAAATCTCTACCTTCGAAGATCATCCTCACAGTTACCCAGGCAGCCCTAGGTGGTTGGCCTATTCTGCCTGATGCTCCTTTGTAGGGTGAAAGACTTCAACAACTCTTAGTGTGATTAAAACGAAAGCTATTCATGTAAACACCTCAAAAGTCATTTGAAACAAGCATCTGCTTTAAACTACTACTGGCTGTTGTATGGACATAGGTTTCCCTTTGGGGTGGTGAAAATCTGGAGCTAGATGATGGTTGGGTGCACAAAACTGTGAATTTATTAAATACTACTAAATACTAAATAGTGAATTGTACACTTTGAAAAAGTTGAAATGGTGAATTCACATTACATGCGTCTTGGCCAGGATAAAATTTTTATTTTTATTTATTTATTTTTTAAGACAGGCAGAGTGGACAGTGAGAGAGAGAGACAGAGAGAAAGGTCTTCCTTTTGCCGTTGGTTCACCCTCCAATGGCCGCTGCAGCCGGCGCATCTCGCTGATCCGAAGCCGGGAGCCAGGTGCTTCTCCTGGTCTCCCATGGGGTGCAGGGCCCAAGGACTTGGGCCATCCTCCACTGCCTTCCCGGGCCATAGCAGAGAGCTGGCCTGGAAGAAGGACAACCGGGATAGAATCCGGAGCCCCGACCGGGACTAGAACCCGGTGTGCCGGCGCCACAAGGCGGAGGATTAGCCTGTTGAGCTGCGGCGCCGGCAGGATAAAATATTGATAATGAAATTATTTACCATGAAGTAGTAGATTCAGGGATCTTTGATCATATTTTTGACCAATTAGAGATTGTTCCAAAGCTTTCTTTAAATGGATTATTGAAAAACGTTTCCTGGTGCTTTTTAAGGATGACAGGGCTTTCACCTCAATCTCTGCACACAAAATATTCCCAGTATCCTTAAAAAAAAGATTTATTTATTTGAAAGGCAGAGTTACAAAGAGGCAGAGAGAGGGAGAGGTCTTCCATCCACTAGTTCACTCCCCAGATGGCTGCAATGGCCGGAGCTGTGCCGATCTGAAGCCAGGAGCCAAGAGCTTCTTTGGGTCTCCCATGTGGAAGCAGGGGCCTAAGCACTTGGGCCATCTTCTACTGCTTTCCCAGGCCACAGTGGATTGGAAGTGGAGCAGCTGGGACTCGAACCGGCACTCATATAGGATGCCAACACTGCAGGTGGTGGTTTTACCAGCTGTGCCACAGCACTAGCCTCCTTACCCCCAGTATACTTTTAAAACTCACATTCCAGGAGGGCCAGCATTGTGGCATAGCAGGTTAAGCCCCAGCCTGTGACCCAGCATCTCATATGGGTACCAGTTCAAGTCCTGGCTGCTCCACTTACTATTAAATTGTCTGCCAATGGCTTGGGCAAATGGCAGAGGATGGCCCAAGTGCTTGGGCCCCTGCCACTCACCGGGGAGATCGGGATGGAGTTTCAGGCTCCTGTTTACAGCCTGACTCATCCATGGCCGATTTACCCATTTGGAGAGTGAACCACTGGATGGGAGACCTCTCTCCCTGTCTCTCCCTTTTTCTCTGTAACTCTGCCTTTCAAATAAATAAATAAATCTTAAAAAAAAAAAAAGTCAAATTCTAGGAAGAAGAGAAGAGTTGAAGTGGATCAAATTTGTGCAGTAAATGCCCCAGGTTATGCCAAGTCAGCGGTCTGCTTCCAGCCTGGCTCAGCAGTTCAGACAGCCAGACTACCACAAACTATTTGTAGATCTCAGGAGGAAAAGGAAAGGAGAACAGAAATGGTAAGGTGTGGCCCGCCTGGAGAAACTTGCCAATTACTCTTCTCCAGTTAATAGGCGGTTAGTAAGAAGTGAATTGTCTACGAGATGCCAGACTGTGTCAGTGGAAACAGACATGCGGTTCCAGGACTCTCAGGTGGCCTTTCTGGTCAGAGTTGTTGGGAGAAGACACACAGAGAGATGGGCTCCTTCCAGCTGCTCTGTGCAGCCACCCTACTTCCGGAATGCCCAGAGCCCAGTGTGCTCCCACCTCAGCCTGGGTGCACTTCTCTCTCTCTCTCACCTCTGCCATCTCTCTCTTTCTCTGCCTCTCCCTAAAGACTGATACTGACCCTAAGAGCCCATGTGCCTCTCTAGCAAAAAGTCTGAACTTGGGTACTGGTAGTAGGGCAGGGGTGGGGGCACGTGCTGAGCTGGCAGAGGACCTGGCTGCCATTTCTGGGGACAGAGGAGAAGGTGCCCAGAGAGGTAGGCGGTGCAGCCTGTCACCTGCCATGGGGAGGAACCAGGGTGAAACAAGCCACTGTGCCTCCTGCAGAGGGCTGGGGGCCTGGGCTCTGGGGTCAGACCTCCCTGGGGATCCCAGCTCTGCAAGTTTACCAGCTGGTGGCCTGTGCAAATGACTTCAGCCGTCCTAGCCAAAAGTTCTTACCTGTACACATGGGATAACCACCACACCTGACTGTACACTGAAAAATGGTTGAGGGTAAATTTTGTGTTACATTTTTATCTCATTGGAAAAATGGGGATAATACTAGGACCCGCCTCGCAGGGTCGTTGTGAGGGCTAACTGAGATCATGCGTGTGAGGTGCTGGCACACACACAGAACCTGATCGGTAAACGCTGGCTTTCACTGCTGTCAGCCCCCTGGGACTGACCGCCGGCACACGTGAGCTTGTGGCACTTGCACTCTGATCACCACTGTGGGCTGTGGCCGAGAGACGTAGAAGGCAGCTTCCTAGCAGGGCAAAGCTTACCCTCCAGCAGGAGACTGAGCCAGGTGTGGAAAAGGAAGGGATAGGATACGATTGAAAAAAAGCTGGGTCCTCGCCTAAATTAACCTCAGGGCAATGGCAAAATTTCCCCTGGTACTTAGTTTTGTGCCTTGATACAAAAGGAGATTGACCCAAGTATTCCTGAAGTTTCTCTTGTTCCAAATTTCTGTGACTACCTTAATTACAGGCATACCTGAGTCTGGGTTTCAAAGTTGTGTGGTGTGAGACAAGCACCATGACCTCATTGGGCCTTAACATCTGCATCTGTGAAATGAGGTGAAGGGGGTGAGAACTCAGCCTTGAGGGCTTATCATACACCAGAAGGGACTGTCAAAGCTTCCGTGCCAGCTCCACTGTGGGCCTACTCTCTAGAAGGAAGCAGCCATGGGTGCTGAATTTACAAAACTAAATATAACATTACAAAGGCCGCAGGAAGACCAGGCTGGAGGAAGTTGGCATGAGCAAGCAGGGCAGGAGCTGGAAAGGCTGTGGAAAGGGTGGAGGAGGGAAGCTCGTCATTGGAGTTCTGCTGAGTACAAGTAACAGAACAGGAGAGAGAGAGAGAGAGAGAGAGAGAGAATGTGTGTGTGTGTGTGCTCCCCATCTGCTGGCTTATACCCCAGATGCCTTCAACAGCTGGTGCTGGGCCAAGGTCAGAACCAGAATCCAGGAATGCAATCCAGATCTCCCATGTGGGTGGCAAGAATCCAATTTCCTGAACCATCACTGCTGCCTCCCAGGGTCGGGTCTACATTTGTGGGAAGAGAGAGTCAGGAACCAGACCAGGACTTGAACCCAAGCATTCTGACCTGGATGCAGGCATCTTAACCACTTAGCTATATGCTTGCTGTCCTAATGTAATATTTTAAAGTCAAAATGAGTGCAAGAAAGAAAAGCCCCTGCTGAACAAGATACTGAAATTTTAAATGAAGACAGATCAATATTTGCTATGGTTTGAAAATGGTTTGTGTGTCTCCAAAAGTTCAAGTGTAGGGAATTTGGCCTCAGGTTGTGATATTGGGAGGTGGCATGGACCTCTGGGAGGTGGGGCCTAGCAAGAGGTCCTTGGTTGTTGGACTGTGCATCAGAAGATGGTTCTTGTGGGACTCCTGGCTGGGTCTCCCAGGAGAGTTTTTAAAAAGCCTCAGTTGTCCCACCCCCTCCCCAGCCTCTGCTTCCTGGCCCGTGGTGTGACCCTGTCTCTGCATGGGCTCCGCCACCTGTCATGTGCCCCCTGGCCAGTACCTGAGTCTGTGCCACGCCATTTGGACTTGGAACCTCGAACACTGTGAGCTAAATAAACCTCTCTTCTTCCAAAGCAGCCTGGGTGAGGTGTTGTGTTACAGTAAAGAAAGCTGGTGACTAAAGTGCTGTTGGTTTCTGTCACCATAGCCCCCCGTACAGCAAGTACAGTGCTTTGTCCCAGCAATGTCTTCTTTGAGACCTGTCAGCCTGGTGGCCACCAGCTCATCCTTCAGCCCAGCCGAGGGCTTAGGGACACTCCTAATGCTCTCACGTTGCTATTGGCACCCCCATGGTCATGGGCTGAAACGTAGGCCTGGCCCAGTCCCCTGTGATATGGCCACCGGAGTCCCCGTTCCCAGGCTTTCCATTCTCCCGCCTGATCATGACACACCCGGAGCAAGGACTTCCTGCCGCCTTAACCCCCATCTCCAAGACCTGACTGACAAGGCCTTTGACTGCCTGTCCCTGTCCCTCTTGTAAACAACCCCAACAACGCCCCACATTCCTGTCACTCTAAGAGTCTCAGTAAACCTCAGACACCCCAGCTTCACCTTTGAGCTTTTGCACTTTCTGTTCCTGATATCTAGTGCTGTTCCTCACTCTTGATGTGACTGGTGATGGGAGGTGCAGAATCAAAGACACAGAAAGGGTAAAAGAACGCTCAGTATTTTAGGCACGGGAAGCCAAGACACTCTGGGAAAAAAAAAAAAAAAAAGATGAAGAAGAAGAAGACCTAAATGAAGGATCTCAGCGAGTGAGATCCCAGTGGAAAGAACGGGGCCATCAAAGTAGGAGGTACCTTTCTCTGAAGGGAGGAGAGAACTTCCACTTTGACTATGGCCCTGTCGGAATAGGATCGAAGTCGGCGAATCCTAAAGGCTTCCATAGCCTCGGCAACTCATGGCTAGAGCCTAGGGAGACTACTGACGCCATAAACAAGAGTGTTAAATTGTTAAATCAACATCAGGAGTCACTGTGTACTTACGTCCCATGTGGGATCTGTCCTTAATGGGTTGTCCAAGGTGAAGTAATGATATAGCTAGTACTGAAACAGTATTTTTACACTTGGTGGTTATGTGTGGGTGCAAACTGATGAAATCTTTACTTAGTATATACTGAAGCGATCTTCTGTATATAAAGATAATTGAAAATGAAAAAAAAAAAAAAACCCTTGGTGTTAAATTGGAAATTACATAGAAAAGTAATCAATCTTTTTTAAAAAATATCATGCAGGATCTCTGTCATTAATGTGATGTACACTGTTATTTAATGCTATAACTAGTACTCCAACAGTATTTTTTCACTTTGTGTTGCTATGTGAGGGCAAACTGTTGAAATCTTTATATATACTAAACTGATTTTCTGTATATAAAGAGAATTGAAAATGAATCTTGATGGGAATGGAAGGGGAGAGCGAGTGGGAAAGGGGAGGGTTGCGGGTGGGGGAGAAGTTGTCGGGGAGGGGGGAGCCTTTGTAATTCATAAGCTGTACCTTGGAAATTTATATTCATTAAATAAAAAAAAAAGTAAAAAAAAAAAAGAACTCTCAAATCTGAAGACTCAAGGATACCAGATTTCAAGCTCCATGTTCTTGTTTTTATTACTGGCAGCTGTAACCTTCCTATAATACACTCCTGTTAACATTTCGTAATAAGGTGGACATTTGGTACAGCAGATAAGATGCCACTTGGGACACCCACACCACATATCACAGTGCCTGTGTCCAAGTCCTTGCTCTGCTTCTGATCCAACTTCGTGCTCATGTACATCCTGGGAGGCAGCGGGTGATGGCTGAAGTAGTTGGATCACGGCCACCCACCTGGGAGACCTCCAGAGTTCCAGGCTCCTGGCTGCGAGCTGGTCCAGTCTCAACTGTTATGGGCATTTGGGAAGTGAAGCAGTAGATAAGAGATCTCTTTCTGCTTTTCTCTCTCCCTCTCTCTCTTTCCTTCTCTCGCTCTCTCTGCTTTTTCAATTAAATAAATTAGTAAAATTTCAAATAAAGGTTATAGTGTATATTTCACAAAAATACTGTAAAAATGATGACTAGTATCATAAAAAGAAACCCAGAGTCAATAATGTTAAATCATTTGAATATCAAACACAGTGATGATCATTAATTTTTTAAAAATCTTTTAATTTTAAATTTACTGTTAAAAATGTTTCAAAATCCATTCATAGTAAATGTAGTTAAGAGACTGGATGTATTGTTTTTAAAAATATTTATTTATTTATTTAAGAGGCAGATAGAGAGACAGGAAGATCTTCTATCTGCAGGCTCACTCACCAGATGTCCACACCAGCTGGGACTGGGCCAAGCCCAAGCTGGGAGCCCGGAACTCAATCCAGGTATCCCATGTGGGAAGCAGGAAGCCAACTACTCGAGCCATCACTGGTAGCTGACAGGTCTGCATTAGCAGGAAGCCAGAGCTGGGTACCAAACTCGGGCCTTTCTACATAGGATGCAGGTGTCTCAATGCCCCTGGATCTGTCCTTTGCTGCTGTATATTCCAAGGCAAACACTGGAGAGATTTCTAGTCCGGATTAATCTTATAAGTAGTAGAGATACCAAGCCACTTGTATCAGCACAGATGTTCTAAGGATACCCAATCAGGTGGTTCCTGGGATTCTACAAGATCACAGGGTGAGACTGAATAACGATCAGCTGAGACAAAAAGCAAGGCTGGATGCAGGAGCCTCCGAGAAACTGGAGGAGGAAGTGGCTGGCGAAATCTGAGTTGTAGAAATATTAGCCGAGGCCGGCTCCATGGCTCACCAGGCTAATCCTCCGCCTGCAGTGCCGGGACCCCGGGTTCTAGTCCCGGTCGGGGTGCCAGATTCTGTCCCAGTTGCCCCTCTTCCAGGCCAGCTCTCTGCTATGGCCCGGGAAGGCAGTGGAGGATGGTCCAAGTCCTTGGGCCCTGCGACCGCATGGGAGACCAGGAAAAGCACCTGGCTCCTGGCTTCAGATCAGTGCGGTGTGCTGGCTGCAGTGCACCGGCCATGGCGGCCATTGGGGGGTGAACCAACGGTAAAGGAAGACCTTTCTCCCTGTCTCTCTCTCTCAGTGTCCACTCTGCCTGTCAAAGAAAAAAAAAAAGAAATATTAGCCGAGAAAGGCTCTAACAAACCCTCACAGCATGGCCCTCCGCGGACTGCATTTCCTTTTATAAAGCAAAATGTTTAGACTTGAATCTTGGCTCAGAGAGAAGGGCCAGCCCTACAGATTCTGAAAGGAGGAAACTCAAGAAATGGTCCCGAGGTTAATAAAGAAGGAAGGATTTATCGGCTCTGTTGCGAAGAGTCACTTTCACTCCAGACCCTCTTTACTCCATTCCTTAACCCTGATTTTTTTTCTCTGATTAGCATTGCCTTGCATTCAGCCTTTTCTGCAAAGATGGCAGTGAAAAAAAGGCATTAAAGCCTTCTGTGAGTGGACTATGGAGCTACAGGAAAGCAAGATGTTCCCTTACTAACCTTTCTCTTCTACTAAACTTCAAGTATATATTTCTTGCAGATAATGCCATCTGTTAAGTCATCTCATATTTAATAAAAATTATTGGAAAGGTGTTTTGTGAACTAGGAATTTCCTTAGACTGTGCCTTCCCCCTGCCCCCTCGGCTCGATGTCTCAGCAGCTTCACCGTTGCTGAGCTTGTCCTGTCCCCAGACATGGCTGGGGCTGGCGCAGCCTGCAGGCACCGTTCCTGGAGGTCTGTAAGGCTCTGTGGATCCTTCACTTCCTTGTGCATTCTTGGCCAGAGAACGTTCCCTGGGCAGTGTGCAAAGATCTCCAGTCTGATAACACTGCCTGTGTGATTCTGATGTACAGCCAGAGTCAAGACTGCTTCTCTAAGCTAACTGTCCTTCCTAGAAGACTTGTAGCAACGGCTCGTCGATGTAGGGTCTTAACTTTGATTCAGAAAATGCTGGTTGAAGAAGGCTTGACTTTATGTGTTTGGCTCTTGGCATTGGAAACCCTGCTGTGGTTCCAGGCTGCCAGGGAACTGGCAGACAAGAAGCACCTCTCTGCCCAACTTGTAAAAGCCTGGCCATCAGCAACCATGCAGATTCCTCTGCTCTTCCCCCTGTTGAAAGCGGCCATCCTCCCATTGATCAATACTCCTGTTAGCCTGTGTGTGCCCTTTCCCAGCAGGAGGGTGTGGGCAGGTGTGGCCTCTCCTTATGCATAGAGGAAGATTTGTCCTTGGTGAGACTTCAGGCAATTGTGGACGGGTGGGAGAGACTCCGCAGGCTGGCTAGTCTCCTCTTTTGCTCTTTGCAGTTAAGCCTGGCCTGGCAGGAGATAAACCTGTCCTGGTCCTTTGAAAAATGGTTCTCAACCTTCCAGTCCTGGGAAGTTTGTTCAAATGCAGGTTGCTTGGATTTTCGTTCCATTGGTGGGCTTGGTGGGGGTCCAGGGGTCTGAATTTCTGCATATTCAGGTTCTCCTTAGATTATGCTCTAAAACCCGCTGGTTTGGATGGTGATCTGCTGGAGGCATAGGAGGAGACCTGAGGCCGTCCCCTGTCTGCCACCTCCCAGGCTCCCAGACGCCAGGAATTCACAGCCTTGTTTCTCCTGCTCCGGTCTTCCTTCTCCCTCCCTCAAGTTCAGGGGGCTCCGTACCTCACACTTCCTGTCACTCATACCCACCTGTCAAGGTTTCTGCGTTTAAAAGCCCCTTCCAGTGCAGAGGGAGGAAAAGTGTAGAGAAAGCCCAAGGATGGTGCTCACTTTGGAACATGTTCAAGATCTCTGGGGTGGGAAAGGCAGATTCCCAAATGTCAAGGATGATCTGTCCTAATTGTGCCTTCTGCCCGGGAAGCAAAACATGGAAAGGCTGGTCCAGTAATGTTAACAGGGGGCTGGAATTAAGAGAAACTTTTTTTTTTTTTTACTCTCCAATTTTGATAGAACTTGTATTCAAGGCTCTCGCATTACAGTGTCATACCAGGTAGTTTCACTCCCCCAGAAAACCCTCCATGTGCCACCTGTCCATCCTGTCTCTCCTGCCACACCTGTGGAAGCCTCTTATCTTGTTACTGTCTGTAGTTTTCTTTCCCAGAATGTCCTGTAGCTGGAATCATACATTATGTAGTCTTCGGGGACTGGCTTCTTTCATTGAGCATATAGTTACACTTTTAATCAGAAATAAAGTTAAAAGCTTCACAACCAATGTGATCAGCCACTACACTTGGCTATGACTCCAAAACAGTGAAGAACAAAGGTCACTATTTGTTGCCATTGAAATTCCAGAACCCTGCGCCACTCTGAGCAGATTTCCCACCCCTAGGACTCCGGGCATGCTGGGGGCTGCTTCAGGATCCCTGGCTCCATCCTGATTCTTGTTTGCCTCCAGATCCGTGGCGGAGCCTTCCTGGGCCACTTCCCCCTACTGGGGTACAGGTGGCATCCTCCATGCTCCATCCGGATTTCCTGGGCTTCTTCCACCTTTGGCCACAGACCTTTCCCTTGCTCCCCACAGTCCGAATAGAGACTGCTGAATGTATGAGACTTACTTGGGGACAGGAAGTACAACACAGAGGGTGATTTATATTTGCTACAAGATGAGGCTACACCTCCAGGTTCCCCTGCTTTTCCCTCAGCTGTAGAGCATTCCCTCCGCACTACACAGTCTTCTAAAAGTCTCCCTGTACAAGGGACCAACAACCAGGAGGCCCCAGGAAGACCAGAAGTGTCACAGTACAAGCTTAAGACCTGCCTGCAACATCTTCATTTTCCTCATGTCTTGTTTCTAGACAGGAGCCTTTGCAGGATGAGTGACAGCGAGGACAGACTGTCATTGGCCAACAGAGATGTGGTGGTGTCTGAGTGCCAATACCACTTCATCCTGTGTTAGCCGTAGAGCAACAAGCTAGGAATTGTAGGGTGGCCCAGCCGTGGCTCTCTGCTCCAAGCAAGGTCCAATTCCTTTCGCTTTGTTTTGCAGTGTAAGATGCATATTCATATCCCTTCATCTCAACTTTTACAAACCATGACTCAAAAAGAAAGCTCAGGACTATAAAAGAAAAAAAATCACCATCCATAGATACAAGGTAGTCTAAATTCACACAAGGAAAAGTTGAGAGCCCCTTGAAGAAGCAACAGTCCAGTAAAACACATACAAAGATTATGTGATCAAGCTGATAACTCAGCTTTTTTTTTTTCCCTAAAACTTGGCACTTGGGTTAATGAAACTTTAGCTTTTCCCAAGAGGGTATGTCTTTCTTTACTTGAGCATAACTAAAGGTTCACAGTGGGAAAAGGTCTATCACAGTAGAGCTCAGTCTGGGGTGGGGGTCAGAGAATTTGCATTTCTAACAAGTTCCCAGGTGTTGCTGACCCTCTGGTCAGGAGAATGCCCTTTGAGCTCTACTGTGCAGGAGGTGGGGCCCAGGCAGGCTGCTGGCCCACAGCTGTGGCCATCTCGGGGCATGAACCAGCAGATGAAAGCTTGCACGCTCTCTCTCTCCCCCCACCCTTTCCCCTTCCCCTCAACTCTCTTAACTCTGCCTCTCAAATAATAAAATGATTCCTTAAAAAACTCAACCTAGTTATTAATATTGCATGTTTATTTTTGTTTCTTGCAGGCAGCTTCAGAAGATGGTCCATGACATTAAGAACAATGAAGGTGGAATAATGAACAAAATTAAAAAGTAAGTTGGGCTGCATTTCCATACATACTTACACAAAATAAGTCAGCCTGTGCTAAGTGGAAGAACACAACATTCTCTGTTCCCCAAGTGAGGAGCTGCAACCTGTTTGGCAGGTAACCCAGGCTAGGTTCTAGCTAGGGCTAGAACACACGGTGTTGAGGCCCACCTTCTGGAAGCATGGCAAGTGAGTGTGGTGGTATTCAGGGAATTTTCTCTTCCTTCTCCCTGCAGGAAAAGTGAGCTATGCCCAGTCAACGTGCCTCACAAATGGCAAAGCAGGAACATCAGCTCTGTAGCCTTTTAGCTAAGGGCCACCACGGCAGGCTTAGAGCAATCCAAATGAGGTTACAAAACACACCCTAGCTTCTTTAGGGTACCATACGTGTCTTCCCTTTTTTGATTTCTACTTTTTCCAATGGTTGCCTTAAAGTAGTGTTTTCAGTTGGCACTCAGGGAAAGCTAGACGCCCAGGTCAGCCTGCGTGCTCCCAAACTGCAGCCCACGGACAGGCGTACTTACAGCAGCCACGGCGTTCAATTTTTTATGACAGCTGCTTTTTTGCAACACCTCGCCTATTGACCAAACGACTTCTACTTGACAAACTACATTTCTTCTCAGCCCAGAAATGATGGCCACCACACCCACACACTGGTGAGGTCACAGACCCTTAGGTACAGAGTGCCCTGTGGTTAAACTCTCCCTCGGGGTCAGGCAGCAGTGCACCCTCGGAAGGAGGAAGCACCGTCAAACACTGATTCCCCAGTGCGGGACCTTGACAGACTTCGCACTGGTCCATGGCCGCGTGAGGAAAGAACGGCCTGCAAGTGTTAGGGGCTGACCCCGAATTGTGCATGAAAGACCCCACTCTGACAGGTTTCCCGGGTATGCTGCCTTCCTTGGAGCCCTCTTCCTGATGCTGCGGCAGGAGGTTTCTGACTTAAATAATTCTTGTTTTGCTTTTAAAAAAAAAGTGTCTTAGGGGTTGGTGGTATATGACCGCCCATAACTAACTTTATTCCTGGCCTGTGTTCAGTCCTTTCTTGAGTTCCGGCCTTTATTCTGAGATAACCATACACGTGGGGGTGTTAAAGAAAGCTTTCCTTCTTTTATGAAGTGATGATAAAAGTGGTTATCACTTGGTTTGTGGTTTTTGAAACTTCACTGCTCCATGAACCAACCAGGGCCCCAGACCATTCTGGTATTGCTTTTCTTCCATACAACATTTTGGAAAGTAAAAAACGTCTCATGGTCTGCAGCCATCATTGTCAGTCCAGTGATAACATTGTCCCAGCACACTCTGCTGACTTGTAATCAAAGTTGTGAACTGATAGGAGAACTTATGGGGGTGGAAAACAGAATTTCTATGTAAATATAGATATTGTTATTTTTGCAAAATTACAGTTCTGGCTTAAGGTTTGCGAAGTTTGTATGTGTACATGCACATGCATGCATTTAATGAATCACGGATTTCTGTAATTTTTCAAGAAATAAATGAGTTTTATGTATAATAATCACCCTATATACCACTTCTATAAGAGTATATTTTTATAAATAAAAATATTTTTATAAGTGTTGGGTATGTTTTAAGTGAAATATATATTTTAAATTTAAGTAAACAAATATTGAAAAAAATGATTCATTTATTTGAAAGAGTTACGGAGAGAGAGAGGGAGAGACAGAAATCTTCCATCTGCTGGTTCAACTCCCCAGATGGCCACAATGGCCATGGCTGGGCAAGGTGGAAACCAGAAGTGGGTAGCAGGATCCCAGGCATTCGGGCCATCTTCTGCTTTTCTGAGGCCACCAGCAGGGAGCTGGACTGAAAGTGGAGCTTCAGGGCTGGTGCTGTGGTGTAGCAAGTAAAGCCGCCGCCTGCAGTGCTGGCATCCCATATGGGTGCCGGTTGGAGTCCCAGCTGCTCACTTCTGATCCAGCTCTCGGCTGTGGCCTCGGAAAGCAGTAGAAGATGGCCCAAGTCCTTGGGCCCCTGCATGGGAGACCTGGAAGAAGCTCCTGGCTCCTGGCTCTGGATTGGCCCAGCTTCCACTTGGGGAGTGAACCAGTGGATGCAAAACCTCTCTCTCTCTCTTTGCCTCTCTGTAACTCTGCCTTTCAAATAAATAAATAAACAAATGTTTAAAAAAAAAAAAGTGGAGCATCCAGGACACAAACTGGTACCCATATGGGAGCTGGAGTTGCAGGTGGTGGCTTTACTAGCTATGCCACAAGACCAGCCCCACAAAAAATTCTAAAATGGGTAATTATTATTAAAAATAATTTACTACAAGAGTATAAATAATTTACTATATACTTTTCTCATTCAAATAATGGAAAGGGAGATGTCAGAACATATACAAAGCCTAAAATTGGGGTACTTTTTTAAAATGTAATTTTAAATTTCCACTTTAATGAACAGAGAAGGATTGTGACTACCCAGCACATTTTATATGTGACTAAAGATACTGAAGAAATTTTGAGAGTGTTGGAAAGAGTTCAATGTCTAAATAAGCTAAATATCACAATCTCCAATCTTGAGACACTCACTGCTCACTTATTTGGCATTTTTAAAGATGGTACAAAAATAATTTCCACCCGACTTACAACTAAAGTGCTTATGGTACCTAATTTTTGTCCTGTTAATTAAAGTGTTTGTAAGCCCTTAAAGTGTAATTCATCATCTTCCCTTGCTAAGCCAGCAGTGCTTATCTTCCTTGAACCTCTGAGCTGATATGCAGACCTCTTTACCACCCAGCTTCACCTTTGTCAGTCGTAGCCAACCTGGTGCGCTGGGGAGATGGGGAGAGATGGGAGACATCTGTGGCTTTACTGTCTTTGCAGTACAGTCTTTCAGCGTGATGGTCCTGAAGCAAGCCATTGTTAGTTGTCTGTCTCTATCCCTGTATCGGCTTATATTATGGTCCTTGACAACAGCTGCCCTACCCACTCACCCTTGGTCTGATGGTTGTTGTCCACAGGCTGAAAGTCAAAGCACCTCCAAGTGTTCCTCGGAGGGACTACGCTTCAGGTAAGACCATTTCTAAGACACTTGACTAAGTGAGTGTTGTTCGGATGCACATGCACGCCCACATTCATGGAAAGGGAAGGAAGTTCTACTTATCTGGAAACAAAGCACCTACCCTGATTTCAGAAATGACCGAATCTATCAGGCATTTGATAAAGGAGAGCTGTGTAGTACTTCAACCATTCATACATCGGTCTACCCACCCGTTTATCAAATGTTTATGAGACGTCTTCCCTGTACTAGGCAAATAGAAGGTATTAAGTAGAAGTACAGTGCTAAGCAAGTCTGATAAAGTTACATCCACATCCACCCATGGAGGCTAAAGTAGATAAGGAGGATAAGCAATCACCACTCAGTGTGATGGGGAAGCGCGGAGTTCCAGGCAAGTGTGTACCAGCAGGACCTTATCTAATCCGAGGGGAGGGTTGTGGGGGAGGGAGAGAAGGGCGAGCTTCCTCCATAAGAAGCTGTTTTAATGGAAGGGGCTAGGGAAAGAAATTCTTGATGGGACACGATTACTCAGTCCTCTGCAAGTTTAGCCCACAACCCTATTCCAATTACGATCAGTATTGGAGAGGGAGAGGGATCAGTCTTGAGATTGGGAGTGTTTGGGGCAGTGATGACAAAGTAAAATACACAACAGTTTCCTTTTCTAGAACAGATATGGGGGGATAGGTCTTCAGTCAATTTTGGCAGCATTAAGTATAATACAGACAGATCTACACCGCCCTCAGTGAAAGCCACAGTGTAGCCACAGGGCTACAGATGTTGATGATTCTTGGTCTACAGGGTGACAACTAAAATCAAATCATAACCTTCAATGATGGTTACTATTCAAGACAGCTGTACAGTGTTTGAGTCCCTCCTGGGCACTGATGGATCCTGTCACACTGAGAAATGCTAACCATCATACCGAAGTCTGCTCACTGATCTCTTGGATCACTTTCTATAACACACTAGGTCAAGAAGCATTTATTGACCTCACCCTACAACAAGTCTAGACGGTGATCAGGGGATGCCTGAGCAGTTTGGAACTAAAAAAGAGGAACCCCACCCTGGGCTTTAAAATCTACCTAATCAATAAATCAAAGAAGCTGCTTAGTTAAATGAAAACAGATGCATGTTTACCTCCAGATTCTAGAGAGAGGGAGAGAGAGAAAGCCGACTAACCTGCTAAGCCGCTAAATGACTTTAATGGGAAAATTATGGCATCATGGAGTCTTGGGTTTAAAAGGATCCCCTGGGGCTGGCATTGTGGCCCAGTAAGTTAAGCTGCCACTTAGGACACTGGCATCCCATATTGAAGTGTAGGTTTGCGCCCTAGATGCTCCTCTTCCTATCCAGCTTCCTGCTAATTCCCAGGCAGTGGAGGATGGCCCAGTGCTTGGGCCCCTGCCATGCACACAGGAGACCTGGATGGAGTCCAGGTTCCTGGCATCAGCCTGGCCCAGCTCTGGCTGCTATGGCCATCTGAGGAATGAACCAGCAGATAGATCTCTCCTCTCCTCTCCCTCTCCTTTCCCACTCTTCTCCTCACTTCTCCTCTCCTCCCCCTCCTCTCTCTCTCTCTCCCTTTCAAATAAATAAAGAATGAAAGGGTTTTCTGAGGTTATACAGTCCAGACTCCCATATAGGACTTAAACCCTACCCCCCACCATGTAACCCTGGAAAGGAGGTCCAGTTTTTGCTTGGGTACCCCCTGGGCTGGGCCCCCAAGTCTGCCTGGTCCAGTGAGGGACAGGAAGCCCTGGCTGGATATAGATGCCGTCCATTTCCTTGTGGCTTTCTGGGTTTACCATCTCGATTCACAAACTACAACTCTTTAAATCTTTTTTCTAAAAAAATATTTAATAATTTATTTGGAAGGCAGAGTTACAGAGAGGCAGAGGCAGAGAAAGAGAGGTCTATGGTTCACTCCCCAAATGGCCTCAATAGCCGGAGTTGGGCCGATCTAAAGCCAGGAGCCAGGAGCTTCTTCCAGATCTCCCATGCTGGTGCAGGGGCCCAAGCACTTGGGCCATCTTCCACTGCTTTCCCAGGCCACAGCAGAGAGCTGTATTGGAAATGGAACAGCTGGGACTTCAACCTGCGCCCATATGGGATGCCGGCACTGCAGGTGGCGTCCTTCCTGCTATGCCACAGCGCCGGCCCCACGTCTTTAAATCTTAAGGAAAGTAGAATCAGAGCTGCCATTTGCATGGTTCCTTGTCTAGAATAAACGTCTCCGGGTGCTTCGGCTCCTCCACAGGGTCTTTGATCCATCTGCCAGCATTTCAGGAGTGTGTCCCACGAGCTCCTCACGGTGCTGCCTGCAGAGTGGGGAGCACAGTGTGGTCACTGGCCTTGAGGCGTCTCACGATAGGGGAGGGGTCAGGTCACAAACAAGACTGCAGGCAGGGGCATGTGCTGCACCACGCAGGGTCGCTGCTGTGCCGGACAGTGGCAGAGCGCCCTGCTGGGGAGTCAGTGCTGGGTGGAAGACAACTTGGGTGGTCAGGGAAGGTCTCTGAGGAGGGGATTTTTCGTTACGGTCCTAGGAGATGAATGTGCAGGAACACTTGTCATTTTATGGAGGCTCCGACGGCATCAGGAGTGCTGGAGTGCTGATTGTAAATGCCGGGAACTCAGTCGGTTCTTGGAAGCCTAGTGGAGCCCTGTGTTGGAGTCCGGGACGGACATCTCCCCTGGTTGTCCCTTCCTCCTCAGCAGTCCGCTTGTCCATCCCCTCACCCAGCGGCCCTCCTTTTCCTTGATTTTCTCCTTGGGTGAGCAGCAGAGAACAGCCATCATTTCTTGGTGCCTTTGCCTGACCCACACATTTAGGGATCCTCCTTGGTTCCTCCTCTTGCCTCACCCTCTACAAAAAAAGATTTCATATATGAATCCTGAGGTTCTGTCTCTGAAGTGTCTTCCAAATGTTTCTGTTCCCTCTTCTACTCCTATTGCTGCAGCCAAGACCCCCCCCCCCCACCTCATCATTGCTTGCTTGTCCTGGCACAGAAGTCTGAATCTAAGTCGTCTCCTCGATTCCTAACTCCTTGTGGTCCTCTCAACCTCCACCTGAAAACTGTTATAAAATGAAATTCTCCTCATGTCACACTTTCCTTTAAATCTTTTCGCCGCTAAACATCACTGACAAGAGGAATTGCAAACCCCTTAGTCTGCATTCAAGGCACTTCGATGTCCAGCCGCTAACTGGCTGTGCACCCTTGGGTGCTGCACCTTCTTTATCTATGTCATGATCTGTCAGGCCCCCTCCCATGCTAATGCTCAACCAGATCCTTGGAGCCCAGGGCCCTGAGATGAAGTGCGTGTCTGAGCATCCCCTGGTTTTTTGGAATTTGCATCTGCCAGGCTCCCTGATGCTCAGCCGTGTTCGCTTTCTGGGCTCAGACACCTGCTCTTCCCTGAAACCCTCCAAACAGTCTTGGGGCCGATGCCTTTGTACCTCATCCCCCTCAGAATACAGAAATGGGGCCCAGCTTGGAAGAGTTAAAGTCTCCCAAGCCTTTGCGACCCTGGGTGTGAGCCCCAGCCTGGCAGCATCAGCCTCTCCAGAAAGCCTGTTAGGCCTGCAGGATTTCAGGCCTTACCCTAGGACCCCTGGACCAGAATTTGCATTTTAATAAGAGTTCCGGGGGATTTGAATATATCTTAAACTGGGGAAATTTTGCTATAAACCACCATTGCTCTCTGTACTCTTTCTCCTGAATTGAAAGACAAGTGGGTCTCCCTCCCTCTACACCAACAAATCCACTGACATTCCAGCACTGCTTTGCCAAGAGAGCCTTGCTGTCCTGCACCCCCACCCACACCCCCACCCAACACTGAATCCCGGGAAAGGTGGGCACAACTGCCACTGGCACCACCTGCACTTAGCAACCTCCCCTGCTGCTCCTGCCCCGCCCCAACTCACCAGCTGCTTCCCCTGAGCCCTGTGGGCCTGTGCAGCTGTATGCCCAGGGCCCCAGCAGCAACTCCTGACCCCAGGACATCTTCGAGGGCCTCAGAGGCGAGCTGAGTGCTCTGGGGAGGCCCAGGCCTCTTGCCACAGCCCCACCTGACTCCCCCAGCACTTCACTCCTGGAAGAAACCCTCTGAGCCTGGAGAGCACAGACCTTCAGAGAGCAAAGGCTGGCAAGGGCTAGTGCTTCCCCAACCCCAAGGCTGGCAGAAGAGTGGCCCTGGTCCCTCTGCTGTTAGTGCGTGGAAGGACAGAGCATAGGCCTGGGTCCCTGCAGGGATGCACAGGGGGCCGGGGTGGGGGCTGCTGGCTTCAGTCAGACCCAGCAGTCCTGCCTGCCTTCATCCCCGAGGAGGCAACATGGCCAACAGGGACCTCACGGCTTGCTGAGCAGAGCCAGCCACCCGCAAGCAGCTGGCATGCCGCAGGAGGGGAGATGTCCGCGGGAGGGGAGATGTCCGCGGGAGGGGGGATGTCTGCCGAAGGGGAGATGTCCGCCGCTCCTGGGTCCTCACTCTGCTCTGGACTATCTCATCTCATTGTGCCATGAGCGCTGTTACATGGAATTAACAGTCTCTGTTCGCAAACAAGGAAACTGCATCCCAGGGACATTGAGGAAAACCTGCCTCGGGTCCCCACTCCTGACATTTCTGCGACACTTCTGACTCGGAAGGGTCCAGAACCCCAGAACCTGCTTCCAGTGCCTGGGCTGTCAGTCCGTCTCCTGCATAGTTAAAGTTCTGGTATCTGGTCTGGGATGGAGGGGAAGGTGGATGAGTTGTGACCCCAGAGTCTGCAGGGTCATCACAGCCGTCCCCTGCTCCCTCCATAAACCCCCCAAAAGGCCCGACTGAGCAGGGTCTCTCTTCTGGCATGCTTGGGCCCTGAGATCTGGGGGCCGTGTAACCTCCCAGAAGGTTCAGCTTCCACTCTTCCTCCTCTGGCCACTGAGATCAGGCAGGGAGAAGAGCAAAGCGGTTCTGTTTTTTATTGCTGTTTGGAAGATTCATTTATGTATTTACTTGAAAGACTGACAGAGCTCTTCCATCTGCTGGTTCACTCCACAAATGGCTGCAACAGCCAGGACTGGGCCAGGGGCCTGAAACTCCATCCGGGTCTCCTACATGGGTGTCAGAGGCCCAAGCACTCAGGTCATCTCTCACCACCTTCCCAGGCACATTAGCAGGGAGCTGGATTGGAAGCAGAACAGCCGGAACTTGAACCAGCACTCCGACAGGGGATGCTGGTGTCACAAGCAGCAGCTTAACCCACTGCACCATGCCAGTCCAGAGAGCAAAGCAGTTCTACAGCGAGGCTGGAGGAGGCAAACTCACTCCCATGGAAAAGACTCTCCCAGGCAAGGCTAGCACGTGCACAGACGTTTGCCCCTGGCCCAGTGTCCTCTGCGGAGCCAGCATTTAAGTGACCTTCTGTCTCCCTCTTTCATGCTGTCCTGGTGTCTACCAGTGCACAGAGGAAGGAAACTTGGACTCAGGGTATTTTAAAGCTTGGGAAGTCCTGAGAGATGACCCAATTCGAGCTTCTCAGAAGACCGCAGAGGCAGAGTGATTGCCTGTGAGCCCACGGCAAGGTGCCAGCTGACCCAGATCTCTGCCAATGAACCTGGGAAGAGGTAGATAAGCAGACTTTTGATGTTTAGTGTTTAGACTCCAAGCACCTCTCCCAGGCAGCCAGGACCGAGCCTTGTCCCCAGCTACACCCCGTCAACCAGACTGCACCCTCTTCTCCCCCACTGACTCCCCCACAGCCTCTGTGGTTCTGCTTTCTGTTCCTTCCCTGCCTCTGTCCCCACCACCGCAGCTGGCCCGCCTTCCTGCTTCCCTCCCCTCTGGGGCCCGCTGCGGTCTTCCTGCTGGCTCCCTGCGTGCCACCACCAGCTCCGTGTGGGGAGACACTGACCGGGCCAAGGCCCTAGAGCAGGATTGGGGCCACGGTCGAGGCTGCGTGTCAGACACGCCAAGGCACCCCCAGCATCTGCTCTGAGGTCTCTGTCACTGTTGGTGACCCAGAGGCAAGAGGCTGGACTCTCACTCACACACACACACACACACACACATTCCCTTCACCCTCCAGGCCAGTAGCACAGAGCCCAGCCCCATCCCTCCAGCCAGCCCTTCCCTTTCCCAAGCCTCCCGGATGTTCCGGGCAGCCCCTGGCCTGCCGCACCTGTAGCTGTTTTGTTCCCTGTTCCCCCGTGGAGTCTCGTGACCTCTCAGCACAGTGCGTTCAGTCTCTGCACACCTGCCTCCGGTCTGTCGGTTAAGATCTGCTTCTGGGACCGACACACAAGCCCCATCTGAGCTGATGGAGGAAGATGCCCTCCTTCCAATTCTGTTCATGCGTCCAGGCCCCAATGGAGTGCCACCTACACACAAGGCGCAGCCTAAAGCAACCCCTCAGCTCCCACGGAGCACGCTTTCCCAGCACCTGGCAATGACTCCAGGACAGGGACCTTTCTCAGGAGATGTTCCTGGCCCTGGGTGGTCTTGGGTCCAGTTGTGAGCGATGTCCTTGGGCCTCTGAGTCGTTCAGTTCCCTTAAGCAGTGCACAGCTCAGCGAGGCTTCCAGAGCAGACCTTGGACTTTGGAGTCTGTTAGGTTGGGGCGGATTCCTGGCTTTGTCCCCTAAACGCTGTGTAAACTTAGAGCAGTTTTGTAACTTCCCGGAGGGGATTCCTGATTCTCCGGTTCCTGGTCGGGAGATAAGAACACCTCCCTGTGGGCTGTTCCCGGATGAGTCGTAACCGCGCGCACTTCTGGGCCCTTGCTCGGCTCAGCACTTTGCAGGTACCCGTTCATCTTTGTTCCCTGCAAACCCTGAGATGCTGCAGGCCAGCAACACAATAGAAAGGTCTCAGCTGACAGGGAGGCCTCCCGGGAGCTGTGTCCCAGTAGGGACCACACAAAATGAAACCACCTGGGACCATATTAACTTGAAGTTTTACCCAGAGCTCTAGAGACTTCCTTGGATCTGTTTCTTTGTGGTAGCCCTGCTGTGAGATTGCCGCTGGCTCAGTAACCTTAACCAAGCACGTGTCTTGTGCCAGGCCTGGCTGAGCCCTCCACGGGTGCGCATATTATATCAGTTGATTCTCACAAAGACATGAGGTGGGCACGCGTCTTAACCTTGTTTCACAGGTGAGGGAAATGAACCTTAAATGCTAATATTGGTCCAACATCAAGTAACTAGTAAAGATCAGAGGTAGGATTTTGAACCCAGGGCTGCGGATTCTAAAAGCACCAGCTGCACTCTTTGGGAGATTCCTGAGAAACTGGAAATGCCAGCCCATCCTTTGTGTCTAATGCTTTGGGTGGTTACCCTTTCCAGTCTGGACAATTACCCACAACCTTGTGACCTTAGGGATATGACATTTAGAGTGGCCTTTGGACCAGAGGATGAGTGGTGCTGGGGTTGGGAAAATAACGTCTGTCCAAGATAATTCTCTGTCTCTCTGCCTCTGTGTGCCACGTTGCTGTCCTGGGTTTTACCTGAATGCTCAGGGGAGGGCCGCGCGAGATTTCAGCTGCAGGAGCCAACACAGAGAGCCCGGCCTCCAGCCCAGCCCCCACACTCATCAGGTTTTGCAAGCTCTCTTAGGCCCGGTTTCCTCACCTATAAAACAGAGGTAATGATTGCCCCCATCACATGGAACCATTGTAAGGATAAATAAATAACATTTATAAAGCAGGCTAGCACCCAGCATGTGGGAGGTATTCAATAAATGGAATCCATTATTATACTAACTTTCACTTATTTATTAGTTCATACTTTTATTACCGCACAAATTACAAACACAAAGCACTATCCAAATAAGATAATCAAATGGGCCTCCTTTATGGGACAGAGAGACACAAACAACTTAATCATAGCCTGGGGCAGAACCAAGTGCACGGGACATCAAGGTGCCAGCCACAGCTGAGGGCCCAGAGGACAGGGTGATGGGTGATGACAAGGAGAGACTGGGGAAGATGGTACGGAGGAGGAGGAAGGACAGGGATATCCATGGGGGAAGGAGAATGGGCTGGGGACTGGCATGACTTCAAAAGTGCATGACACAGGGAGCAGGGTGCCCGCTGTCACTGCGCGTAGCATGGAAGACTGCGACGGGACAGGACGAGGGCAGGGGCGGCATCTGAAGGTGTGGGCACAGAAGCTCCACTTGATTCCACAGGGAGCCATTGATGGTTCTTGAGAAAGGAACAGCCTGAGGCAGTGCTCTATTTTAAGGCGACTAGAAACAGCAGGATGGATGAACTGAGAGGAAGTTAGTTAGAGGCTACTGCAGGTGGCTTCCCCAGGAACTGGTCAGGAAGCAGACCCTGACTCACTGAGCCAAGGTTCAGCAGATGAGGTTAGCAGGGCAGGCGAGGGTTTTGTGACGGCTTCACAGGTTTCTGTTTGAGTGGCTGACATAGAAACATCTGCCATCCGAAGGGACGGTCTTGAATTACCCCCGAACTTAAGGTACTGGAAACTCATTCCCCGCCATGCCGGGGAACCACACTGGGAAGGAGATCTCTGTACCCGCTCTTTCCTTGGCACACCCCAGTGATCGCGCCACACAGCCATTTGGTATCAGTCAACCCAAAGAATAACTTACGAAGAACTCTTTTCTGTTTGTACCGAAGCGTGACCCACACTCGGCCTGTAGAGTGAGCTTCCCCAGGACAGAGAGTCACTGCTGCCACCATCTGAAATGAGGCCGCTCTGACCCTAAGCTCTACCCCTCCGGACCCCATTTCATGCCCACGACTCCCTCACTGTGTCTTGTGGCATCCCCTAGAGCCGGGGGGCGGGGGACGGGGGTCTGGGATCTGCTGTGGCAGGAGCAGAAGAGAAGGATCCTGTTGAGGTTCTAGGGGTCTCAGGGCCATCCACTGGGTCCTCTGTGGCAGTGGCGGCTCAGCGGGGTGGGAGGGGAGCTGGGGCCCTCTATGGAACAGTTGGTGGAGCCACTGCGCCTGGTGGGCCTGTGTCTGTTGACCCTGCCCAGCACCGCGAATCCCTCTCAAGCTCGAAGCTCAGTTGGCATGACGGGATAGATGGATAGATGCTGAGCTTCCACTCTGTAAGTGCCCACAGGGAGAAGGGATCTGCTCTTCCCCTGGCTCTCACAATGCAGACCTGTTTTACTCATCAAGCTCATCACGTCCACTTTTGGTATCCCCTTCAGGGCCCAGGACAGGCCCCCCCCTCCCCCTGAGCTCAGCAAGGCAGCCCAGGGCTGGAGCTCAGAGTGTGCACTCTGAAGTCCAGCTGCCGGGTTCAACGCCTGGCACTGCCATTGACTCCCCGGCCACAGGCGTGTGACTCATCTGTCGTAGGCCTGCTTCCTCCAAGGCTTTTTGAGAAGTGAACGAGCGTGAAGCTCTGATCCGATTGCCTGGCAAGTGGGAAAGCACTAGAGAAAAGAATTTCCTAACCAAGAAGATCAAAGCTGGAGCCAGAGAGAATCCCAGGAGGTTTCCTCTCATTTTATAGATCTGGAAACAGGACCCGCAGATGGGGGGTGGGGTGGGGGTGTCCTTGCTCTCCTTGCTCACATGGAATTCAGATCTCTCTGACTCCCTGTTCAGTGCTCCTCCTGCTACATATAGATCCATGTGCTGACCCACATAGAAGAAGTCAAGTGACACGCAGCATCTGCTAGGCTACTGTCCAGCACCAGAGATGTCCCTGGACATGGGTTGGATCCCTTACCACTTACCCCACTGGGCCTCACACTTTGAGGATTAATTAGAAAAAAAGGAGGGGGGGAGTCAAAAGGGAATGAACACATAACTGTAAAAATTGTTCAAGGCCAAGGAAATGGCATCAGGAGGCCCAAAGGAAGGGCGAGCAGGTGCGAGAGTCTGGACAAGCCGGAGGTGGCCCGCGACACTCACGCCTGTTCCTTCTGTTCCCCACCCGCTGTTTCAGAGAGCCCTGCTGACGAAGAGGAGCAGTGGTCGGACGACTTCGTAAGTACTTGCTCGTAGAGCCTGGAAGGGGCCCGGGCCCCCATGGGAGACCTTTTTAAGAGCTTGGTTCTGGGTTACGTGCCGGTTGCCAGCGGCACATCCCAGGCAAGTCAGAGAGGGCTGGAACGAGAGGCCCTGAGTCACAGTGGCTGACTAGGCCAGCACTTGCTGGGTGCCAGGCTAAGAGTATCACATGTGTGACGACACTCGGTCCTCACCACACCCCCGAGGGAGGTAATCTTAGTGCTGGGATCCAGGGAGATGTGGACATGTGTACACATCTCCACACCCATTGGTGAGTGCCTCTGTCCTCACCTTC
Source organism: Lepus europaeus (assembly GCF_033115175.1). Classification (NCBI taxonomy): domain Eukaryota; kingdom Metazoa; phylum Chordata; class Mammalia; order Lagomorpha; family Leporidae; genus Lepus; species Lepus europaeus. The sequence goes on from NC_084843.1 coordinate 32,832,342, forward strand.
CCCATCACTGCCCGGCTCCTGCCTGGAGCCCTTCCAGAGTCACTGCCTGGCACATCAGGGGCCTTCCAGGAACCAGTTAGCCAACTTGCAGCTTCAGAATCCAAACCCAGGCCTTCAGATCTCCGAACCAGACTCTCAGCGTTAGAACATTGGCATAGCCCTGGGGGCCCCAGAAGAAGCCAGATGGACCTGGCCACGATGACCTGGACACAATGACAGAGGGTATCAGAAGGAACTGTGCAGGGACCCTGCAGCCACTTCTCTCTTGGGATGAGCCTTGTGGCAGCAAGACATCCTAAAACTTTTCTTCACAATGATTATTAAAATTCACTCCGAATGTTAGCCTGCTTCACTCCGTGTTTTAGATCTGGAAGGAATCCAAGGATGCGACCCATGCCCATTTCACAGATGAGGACACTGAGGCCAATGAATACAAATGGCTTCCCCACCATCAGCCAGTGACTCAATGGCCAGCTCAGTGAGAACCTGGGACTCAGGGCCCGGAAATGAGCCCCAGCTCAGTTCCTGGCTGTGTTCACCACCTGGAGTTTACAGTGTCTTAGGAGACTGCAGTTCCTCTTTTTCTCAACTGTAGAAAAGAAAAAGAAAAATGAGCGTAGGAGGTCTCCTCTCTGATGGTCCCTGGGGCTTGGAGTCCTCCCCTGGGCCCCACAGCCGTTGCCGCCCAGAAGCGCTGCACGTGCGCCCCCTGCTGGCAGAACGCACTGTGCCACTGCAGCCAAGGAAAGGTGCAGGAGGAAAGAGAACAGAACTGCTGGTGGATAAAAAGAGCAGGCTGTGGGGACTGAGAAAACCCAAGTGAAGTCAGTCTGGAAAGGAGGGACTGACCTGCCAGACGACCCAGACTGCAGCTCTGATAAGGACTGAGTGAGCTCACTCACCGTTGTTCTCACTTAGTCCACGCCTGCTCGCTCAGGATGAACCCAGCTGTTACAGAAGCCTCTGGGCCTGCCTGGTGAAATCCTGCAATTAAATCGCGAGGGAAAGACCAGCCAAAGGGCAGGCGTCTCGTGCATCCACTGGGAAGTCACGTGGATCACACGTGACTAAGAGGGGCCCCCTCTTAGGTCCTGGGATCAAGTATTTCCTCCACAGTAATGTGGCACCAACAGTATGTACACCAGCCATTTCTGGAAGACACACGCAAAACCAATAACTTCGGCTGCCCTGGCAGAGGGCCAGAGAGGCTGGGAAGCGGACTTAGCTGTTGGGACTCTAGACAATGCCGATGTATTTTAATACAGCCTTTTAAAAACTGTATTAAAAATAATCAAAAAGGAAGGGACTCTGAGTCCACGAAGCCTTTTCTCTGCAGCTTATCAGCTCTGCTTAAAAAATGGAACACACAGTCTTATCCCCTCAAATACGTATCTGTGTATCCCTGTGCACCCCCCCCCCCCCCCGCACGCCCACTCAACCTCAACCATCAACATTCATGATGGAGAAAGCCTACTGGTTATTTTGCTTTACTGGATCATTTCGCTGTCTTTCAAAAATGGATTTTCTCATCGTCCACTGCAGAGCTCTGGCCCCCTTGGTGTTTAGTAGCTCACATACTCCCCAGCCCAGCCTAGTGCAGTGGGCCAGGCCTTCAGCTTTGCAGGCAGGAGGCCTGGACCAGCCACCTGGCCCTGCAAAGTGTGCCTCTCCTGGCCTGGAGAACAGCCCCGACCCCCGGGGTCTGCGGCATGGACCGGGCTGCTGAGCGCGGTATCTGCATTTGCAGGACAGCGACTACGAGAACCCGGATGAGCACTCGGACTCGGAGATGTACGTGATGCCCGCCGAGGAAAACGGGGACGACAGCTACGAGCCACCCCCAGCCGAGCAGGAGGCCAGGACGGTTCACCCAGCCCTGCCCTTCACCAGGGGCGATTACATAGGTGAGGCCACGCCCAGAGCGGGGCAGGGTGGACTAAGAGCACAGAGGGTGGATGCTCACCACCCGCAAGCAGGTTATCTGGGCTCCCACTCACAGCTGGGTGTGCCCAAGCTGTGTAGCTTCTCCTTTCCCTTCTTCTAAAAGCAGGAACGTTGGAAACAGGCAAAAGTAGATGAATGGAGCATACCTGGGGGTTGCTCCTCGCCTTCCCCACTCCGTGGTCCCGCGGGAAACCTGCCCAGCGATTAGTCCCCACTTCTCTTAAGGCTTCATGCACACAAGGTTCTGGAATTTCTCTTAAAAAGTCCTTAAAGAACTACAGTGCCCTTCAAGGATCTCAGGGTCGGCTGACATCCCCCCTCCCTCTCTTCTCCTGCCCCAGGCCGAGTCTGCGCTGTGGGTTCTTACCAGGGGCTGGGGTATGGGAGTGAGTGGGAGGTTCTAAGCCTCGAATTAACTTCATAAGTTCAGTGGACAGAGATTGGCCCTGGATTCAAGGGCTAAGTGTGCCTTTTTACGTCCATCAAAAAGCAGCTCGCATTCTAGTCTTAGCAGGTGTGACGAGGAAGTGTGGGCCTGCGGGTCACTGTGACACTGGCATCTGCAGGGGGTGTTCCCACCTGGGAAGGCCTCGCTGCCATTCGCTGCCTTCTTGCAGGGCACGGGTGTCTGGTTGCTTTGTTCCACCTCCTGTGCTCCTCTACTGTGCTAGCGCTCAGAGGCCGGCAGCAAGCGAGACAGGTGACGCTCCCAGACTTCCCATAGTTTCCGGTTGAGTGCATTACGGTCATGGCCTCCAGGTAATCTTTCGAAAGAAGGATCCACCCCCGCCTCACTAAGGAGGACCAAGGTCCTAAGTGTGGCGCAGATGGGCCTGTCCTCAGCCCTCCGCTCTATGCGCTGCCCACCATATTTGGTAAATGACCTTGTTCAGACATTGCAGCAACCCCGGGAAGGAAGTGGCTGTCAGGCCCGCTTCACGGGCCTGCAGTTCAAGAGAGTTACGTGGCTCATCCAAGGGCCCAGTCTCCAAAGCCATTTTCTGTGGTCTGCTACATCTGATGATAAGCTCCAAGCGCTGCGAATAAAAACAAGAGGCAAAGTGGAAGCCTTCGTGCCCCCTGCCCCCAAAAGGCTTCCAAGGAGGCAGCAAGGTTGATGTTAACCACACACCCTCCACAAGGAGGAGCAAGGCCAGCAGCAGCATCAGGAGGGGAGCAGAGAGTTGAGGGCAGCTCCGTGAAGCTGGTGAGGGTGGGGCTGCCTTAGGAGGAAGCGGCAGGAAGCCAGTGATGCAATACAAAGGCCACCGGGCTGTGCCCATGCAGATTTCCTGTGTGTGCTCAGCCCACAGAACCAGCGAGTACGCTGGATGGGGTCTAAGCCCGCAGAGCGTGATGTAAGTGACACTAGTCCTGTTAGGCAGACACCGGCGCCTACTTCCTTCACTGCCATGTTCTAGTCCCCACAATAATGCTATCAAGTGGGCATTTCTGCCCTCAGGTTAAAGTGAGGACTGTGAGTCCCGGGGAGGCTGGATCACTGGCCCAGAAGAACGTGGCTTGAGTGTCAAGCAGGGGACAGAAGGCAGACCTGAACCTGATACCCACCGAGGAGGATGGTCCTGGGCCCAGGGGAGTCTCATGGATTCCATGGTTGAGAGGAAATCATTGAGGGACAGGTGGATGGACCCAGATGAGTAACCAGCACCCTGGATACACCTTAAGATAATCTGGGGGCCTTTTAACCTGTGATGCCAGGTCCCTCCCTGGACGTTCAAACATAGCAGTTGTGGGATGGGTTCTAACGCATAAACAGGGTTGAGCATCACTGCCCTCAGAGGTTCACAGAGCAAGGTGAGCCATCCTGGAGCGCCCTAGACCTGCACCCTGCATCCGTCCGCTGTGTGTGATGGTGCTGGGCTGTCATCTTGACTGACATCACTCCCCAGGGAGTTTTTGGGGAACATGTTCTCTGGCTTTATCATGAAAGTGTTATAGAAATCCGAGGTGGGAAGACTCCCTTTGTTCAAACAGGCACCAGAGACAGTAAAGAATCGAAGTAGTTTATTTACGCCAGCGGGCGCAGCTGGAATCGTTTCCCGAGAACTGAGCGACAGTCCCAAGTTTCTTACAATATTTATAGGTTCATCAGCATCCTACCTTAGCTGTTACAGCATTGGTGGGTTTAAATTGCAGCCTACGTGACTTAGGGCCACACTGCCAATGGTCGGTGGGCCTGGTATGTTTGTAAAAGAGATACCAGGGGTAGATTTATTAGGACAGATTTACGACTGGAGTTTACAGAAGCAGAACGTAGGACGTCTTCCCTCCCTAGACAAGATCACAGTGGGCAGCTGCTTCACTAGTGAATTTCGAGCAGCCACTTTTCAAGGTCTGTGTTGGGAGGAGGGGTCTGCTTCTCTTTCTTTGTCTCTAGTTGCAGCTGTATTTCCTCTACAGAAGTTGTTAACCATTTTACTTCATTTGTTTAAGGAATGTCCGGATTGATCACTTGTGGTTACATTGCTGCCAGTGGTTTTATACTTTGGGGATTTCAATGGCTTTCACCCAAGAGATGATCCAGAGTTTTTAATTAGTTGTTTGTTTATGAGGCAGAGAGACAGAAAGAGAGCTCTCATCCATGGGTTCACTCCCCAAATGGCCGCAAATGCTGGGGTAGGGCCAAGCTGAAGTTAGGAGCCAGGAACTCAATGCAAGCCTCCCATGTGGGGTGCAGGAATCCAATTACTAGAGCCCAATTACCTCTGCCTCCCAGGGTCTACAGTAGCAGGAAGCTGAAGTCAGGAGCAGAGCCAGGGCTGGAACTCGGGCGCTCCAGCTTAGCCTGTGGACGACCCAATGGGGGCCCAACCACTAGACCCAACGTCCGCCCTGCCCAGCGCGTCTTTCAAGTTGTGTTTTCTCCTTTGTTGCTTTCAAGACAACCGGTTAAGCCAGAGGCAGTCCCCACCCATCAGCAAGACGCTTCCCAGTAAGCCCAGCTGGCCTTCAGCGAAAGCAAGGCTCGCCTCCACCCTGCCGGCCCTGACTGCTCTGCGGAAACCTGAAGTCCCACCCAAACCCAAAGGTCTCCTTGAGGACGAGGTAATGGACACCCTGTGGAAGGCATCCCAGGATGCGGGGAGGGCAGGGGCGATGGCGGCCCAGACGGCCGGGGCCCTGGCAGCTGTTCCATCTTCCCCATCCTTGTCTGCCCTGCCCCCACCCCCAGTCCCCAGTCCTATCCCACAGGACTCGGTATTCTCTGAAAATGCCATATGTGACTGTCAACTTAACATGTTCGTTTGGCTCCGTGCACTCCTCCTTGCCCACTTCCTCTTGCCCTTGGTGCGCTGAGTCTTCTCTTTCCTCCCCAAGATACTCTCCCTGCCTTTGTTCTCCTGGGCCTCCCTGCCCTGTCTCTGCCTCACTTCTTCCCCCACCTTGTTTCCTCCACTTTCCTCTTCTCAGGGCTGACGTGTGAATGCAATGGTGACCCTGGTCTGGCAGGACCTGCACATGCTCTAAAGGAGCTGACCCCTCCACTCCCCCGACAGCTCTTCTCACGCCCCTTGCCCCAACCCCTAGGTACCCAGACACCCACCTTCACAGGCTGCCTGGGCAGTTATCTTACCAGCCTCCCCTCTGTGCACACCTCACTTTTGTGAGTCATACTCCCTCCAGAATTGCTCCCATTTGAAACGAGGAGGAAAATGCATTCAGACCATTATGTAGAATGATGCAGGCTAACGCGTCATGGTTCCCCGAGGTACTTGCATCTAAAATAAGGGCAATGACCAGCCTCCCAGCACAACATCGGGACAGTCCTACGCATATGGGAATCTGAGAAACAAAATAACACTAAAGGCAGCTCTTGGGGTGACCGTTTGGCACAGTAGGCTAGGTGCCACATTCCAGATTGGGGTGCTGGTACAAGTCCCATCTCTGCTCCTGGATCCAGCTTCCTGCTAGTGCACACTCTGGGAGGCCGCAGGCAGTGGCTCCAGTAGTTGACTCCCTGCCGCCCACGTGGCGCCCATGTGGGAGACCTGCATTGCATTCCCAGCTCCCGGCTTTGCATGGCGCGCTCCCAGATGTTGCAGGCATCTCTGGAGTGACCCAGTGAGTGGAAGCTGCATCTCTCTACCGCTCAAATAAATGAAAAACTGGAGGAAAAAAAAAGCAGCCCTTAACTGTCACCAGACACAGTTTACTCTAGCTTTTGTAAGAAAACACTTATTTTAATGCCATAGATGATAAAGCCTGTGGCTTATGTGTGTGTTATGAAATGATCTTCATTTCTACCTTAATATGACTTGTAGCACAACAGGATAAAATACAGCCAGTTTCTTGGCCCAGATTCCTGCTTCAAGTCTTCTAGCTTTGTAACTTCGGGCAGGCTGGACAGCCCGTTTTTCATCTCTTCAAGTTATTTTGAAGACTTAATAAGAGAGCATATATATAATACCATACACAGTGCCTGACACCCAAAAGGGACTATATTGGATTCTTTTCTGCTAGATTCTAGATTCTTTAAAATCTAGTTTTCTAGTTTCTCCTGAAAACTGAAGACCTGGCCACACCGGGCCATCCGTGGTCTCAAAGCAGGGGAGCCCCATGGCAACCTCCAGCTCCATCTCTCACTGTCCCCAGCCCTTGCACTGCATGGCCACCCCTCACCCTGCACAAGCCTCCACTCCTGTCCCCCGCTTGCTCTGTCTGCATTTTAGTTGATGACCCCTGCTTAAAGGAGAGTTGACATCAGGAAGTCAGCAGCCTGAGAGCGGGCAGTTATGGGTTGTCATCCTCGCTCTGTCAGTCTGAGAGGTGATGCTGTCTGTCCAGGACTGCGGTAGCGTGGTAAGGAGAAGCGAAGCAGGGAACAGCATGGGGATAGCAGCTGCTAGGGTCTCACTGTGCATTCTATCAGCATTTGGTAAATCCATATGAAGACAGAAGCTCAGACACAGAATGCAAATGAGTGCTGTGGATTCCCTCAGCTTCTCCATTTCTGTGAACAGCAGAGAGGGGCCCAGGGAGTGAGGAAGGATGTTGCTAATAGCAACTTGGGGAGGTAGCTCAGGCCCGCCTGCACCAGGCGGAAAGGAGAAGTATGGAGGAGGCTGCATTCTGGAATGGGCAGATGGAGAGGCAAGATAAGAAAGGGTTAAAAAAAAAAAAAAGGCCAACATTACTGTGTAACTAAACCATTACATGGGAAAGGAAAAAGTCAAACACCAGCACCAGTGAAACATTCAGCTCTGTTCTATAGGCTATCGGCAAAACATGGAGGCACAAGCCAAACGGAGAGCTGGCACGAGGAGTGCTGGTCTCCACAGTGTGCTCAGCACTTGTGTGTAGTATCTCATGGAATCTGCACAACAACCTGGGAAGTGTATGGTGTCGTCCTGTTTTACAGATGAGGAAACTAATGTACAAATGAGTAAAAAAATCTGTCCGAGGTCACAGAGGAAAAGAGTAGAGTCGACGTGTGAACCCAGACAAGGAGCGATGGGAGCCCGGGTGCTAAAGGGTCGCCCTGCACCACCTCTCCGGCCTCCCATGAGATGAAACCAGCTCTTCAGTTAACATAAATGTGCCCCGCACTGCATAGGTTCCGGGGTCTTTGTGGTGCCCAGAACTGATCCAGTGCCTGTCCTTTAGGGTCCCAGTCTTCTGGGATCATGTGAACTGTAGACAGTTTACTTGACTTCTCTCAAATCCTTATCTGCAGAATTAGGATAAATAGACCTACCTTAGAGGGTAGGTATTAGTGTAAGAATTCAATGAGTTAGGAGCAGTCATTTGGCCTAGTGATTAATACATCAGCTAAGACGCCTACATCCCATACTGGAACACTTGGCTTCAATTCCCAGCTCGACTTCGGATCCAGCTTCCTGCTAATGAGGACTCCAGGTGATGGTGCAGTGGTTGGTCCCTGCCACTGTTCCTGGTCTCCAGCTTTAGCCCAGTCCCAGCCACTGAGGGGCATGAACCAGCAGAGGGGAGCTTGCTTTCTCTTTCTGTGTCTCTCTGCCAAATACATTTTTTAAAAAAGAACTCATTAAAATAATGTCTATATTGCTTAGGTAGGTATTTAAAAGCTGATCAAAATGATGTGATAAGTAATTGAGTATGACAAATAGTGTGAAGGAGAAAATAAGATGAATTTGTGGCACTCCTTGTTTTTCAAATCTGCAGGCTAGGGGAGGCAAATAAACAAACTGGTGTCTTAATACTGAGACATCTAAACTCTGGGGTTGATTGAAACTGATTTTTAAAATAATCTGTTTTTGTTGTTGTTGTTGTTGTTCAAGCCATTATAATAATTGAAGAAGGATTTCTAATATATGAAGGTCACAGTAGTAGAATGATCTGCCTGGCATCTAAAGCTCTGTCACTGATGTCGCTACAGCCAGGTGTTTGTGGTTGGCTCTTAATAATGGGGTCTAAGTTAAAACATGGCAGCAGGGCCAAGGTGGTCTTGCTGGGATATAAGTTGTGATGTTTCTTGATCATTTACTTATTTGGGCAAGTCACAACTTTAAAGCACTGAGTTGCAGCACCGGAAATACACATCACGCATCCCCTCTCCACAAACCCTTTATCCGGGAGATGGGGGCTGGCACTACAGCAAGATCTGTGTGGACTGGTTCAAGTCCTTCTTTTCTGTCGTTGCTCTTTGGAATAAAAATGTCTCAGTTCCGGGTAAATCATTACACGGTAGATAAAACAGCTTCTACTATAATTGACGAATGCAGAACGAAACACGTGTGAAGCTGAGAATCCCGAGAAAGCGCAGAGTCCGAGGTGGGGAGACAGGGCTCGGGACGCTTCGGCTGGGGCATGGTGCTGCCAGTGTCCCTGCAGCAGCTCGGGTGTTGTCGCTGCGTGTGAGTGCCGGCGTTCTGCGTACAGGTCCAAGGTGCTGGAAAGTTTTGTTGGCTGTGGGCCTTATTGGCCACACCTCCTGGGGGCTCAGCCTCTCCTTTCGTAGGAACCAGCTGCTAGAAGGGAAGCTAGGCTCTGACAAGGTGTCACTCGGGCTCCGAGACAACCCGGAGAGGTGGACCGAAGGGACCAAGAGTCCCACAGGGATTCCGCAGCCACTCAGCCTCCCTGTACTTGCGTGCTGGAGAGTCAGCCTCATTTCAACCGTGGCTATCGGGTTAGTTTCAGCACAAATCTGTACAGGCAGAAGTAGTTGGTCAGGGAACAGGGTGAGTGGAGAGTCTCTAATGTAAGCTTCCTTTTGAGGGGTGAGAGATGTTCTAAAATTAGATCGTGATGGTTGCACAACAACTCTGAACAACTTACTAACATGCTTTACGTAGCAAAGCCTTATAGAATGTGAGTTACATCTCAGTCAAGCTTTTTTAAAACTCACCCCCTCTTATACGTGGAACTGAACGTGCAGCATTCTGCCCATTTGTCTCTGTGCTTCTCAGGCCGACTACGTGATCCCTCTGGAAGACAACGACGAGAACTACATTCACCCCACAGAAAGCAGTTCACCCCCATCGGATAAAGGTAAGCGTTTGCCGTTTAAGCCCTTGAAGACTTCTAGCTGTTGCTGGGGACATGTGGCTCTATTCGGTGGTAAGCAGTAGGGGCTCGGAGGTGACCGTGCCCAGACCTCCCTCCTCTGTGGCCACAGCAGAGACTCATTCCTTGTGTCTCCCAGCCCTACCGCCCTTTCTTCTAACCACCCCCCATGACTTAATACACCTGTCTCTAATGATGAAAGCACCTGTTGGCCGGCGCCGTGGCTTAACAGGCTAATCCTCCGCCTTGCGGCGCCGGCACACTGGATTCTAGTCCCGGTTGGGGTGTCGGATTCTATCCCAGTTGCCCCTCTTCCAGGCCAGCTCTCTGCTATGGCCTGGGAAGGCAGTAGAGGATGGCCCAAGTGCTTGGGCCCTGCACCCGCATGGGAGACCAGGAGAAGCAGCACGATGCGCCGGCCACAGTGGCCTTTGGAGGGTGAACCAACGGCAAAGGAAGACCTTTGTCGTCTCTTTCTCTCACTATCCACTCTGCCTGTCCAAAAAAAAAAAAAACACCTGTATTATCCTCAGCTGCCCTGGCTTAGAGTAGATTTCTCATGGAAGCTAATATGTAGGTCACAAGCCTGACATTGACCTTTTAAATGCTGTACTGAGAACAGTTGCTTCAGATGACTGAAAAAATGCATAAGAGTTGAAATACACAGTGTGTCCTGGCTCTTTCCAGTTAGTGGTACCTCGGGCCTACGAGGAACAATCCCTTTGTAAACCCTTCATGGGATGAGGAATGCTATGACCATCAAATGGTCTGAGCAGCCAGTGCCACGTGACCCCAGGTCAAGCAAGGGAACAGTGTTTATCCTGGACATGGTCACCATGGAGAACATAATCCCGTCCAGGAGATGCTTCTTAGGTGCCATTGCTCCTCTAACAACCTTGACCGCAAGTTAGCAGGGCTCAGCTCTCCCTCCGCCAGCAGGAACCAGCCCTCTCTGTGCGCCAGGAAGATCACCTGCAGCTGATCCTTGTCAGCCCCACCTGAGTTCCCAGCCCACCCATTACCACAATCAGCAAATCCCTTCCTCCTTCCCCCTACAAAATCCAAGAGAAATTGTGCATATTGCATGTGGCTGAGGAAATGGGGCCGTCCACTTCCAGGCTCAATACTCTCTCCCGATAAAAAACAGAAAGTCTTCCATCTCCTAGACCTCCTGTTTGGCAAATGAACTTGACCTCCCCCAGAGCTAGTATTGACTGCAACAAAATCTCCGTCATAAAATAATTTGGTTGCCCTAGCCGCTCTCCAGGTGTTCCTTTTCAGAGAGTTTTGTGTAATGGTCTGTGGGTTCCGCAGAGGTGTCCCCAGCGGGGCTCCCCTCCACGGCAGGTGCGTGTAGCCTGTGCTGTGTGTGTATTTATGCGCATCTATCTGTGTATTCAAGCTCCTTTGGTGAACAGATTGACTAAGCCCAGCAGTTCCTCCAAGCCCGCCTCTCCTCCTGGGACAGCTTCAGGTAAAGTATTTGCCAGCTGTCGTTTGCTTTTTCATCTGTTCCAATAAGATAAACAACCGAGACGAAGCACGGTGAAATAATCACTGGCATTTCCAAGTTTCTTAACAAAGGGAATGAACAGAAGGCCCTCCGTCAACCCATCCACTGTCTGGTGGCACCTGTGTTGAGGGGACCCGCTTCCCCAGGCCTGTTGGCCCCTGGCCGACAAGGTCCTGCACTGGGCACTCTGCTGTCTCCCCTCCCCTGAGAAGTCCCCAGGGGTTAGCTTGCAGCCCGGATGTCCTGGGGGGCGAAGAGCTTGGGTGTCGAGCCAGGTAGACCCAGGGTGGAATCCCAGGGCTCCTGGTTCCAGGTGACAGGAGCATTCTGAAGTTGTGCTTGGGAAACAGCGCAGTGTCAGGCACGCGGTGCTCGGCAGAGAGAAGCTGCTGCGCTTCTGCAGGGTTCGTCCGTGTCTGAACTGCCGGCCCCCGCTGCCAAGGCGTCTGGTTCTCCCTCACCAAACTGCAGGCTCACCACCTCCCCCCTCTGCTGGGCTCCTCTCTGCACGCATGTCAGCCTCCGGGCTGCAGGGCCGACAGCACCTGTGCTCCTTCCAAAGCCTGCTGCTGCTTTGCCCCGAACTGATTCTTCCATTGCAGCGGCCACCACCCCAGTCCAGGCTCTCTTCCTCTATCACTGCCCACCTTCCTGTCTGTCGCCACCACGGCCACACCCCTGCCTCTGGGAGCTCGGAACTCCTCCAGATGTCGCCAGCCTGTCTTATTACAAAGTTCGCTTCTACCATGTCACTCGACCCCCACCATGAACGGGCAGTGGTTCCCAGTGAGTGGAGTGAGGTGGAGGTGCCTCCTTCCCAGCACCGCCATGTGCATTCTCTCTCTCTCTCCCCGCATCCCTCACCCCTCCACACACACTCACACCCCGACACACTCCTGCTCACACACTCACACCCCGACACACTCCTGCTCACACGCTCACACCCCAACACACTCATGCTCACACACTCACACCCCGACACACTCCCTTCTCTTGCAGAGCCAAGCACAGGTGATTGGGGGCTGGTTCTGCTTCCAGAGACAATCTCCTGGACAGAAAATGAAAGAGTATTTTAAAAAATCTGTCCGTGACTCATTTCTTACGGAACTGCTCACCGTCTTCACAAGCTCTGGTCTTCCTTGTCCTCTCCCTCTGTTTGGAGAGTGGAGGTGACAGTGACATCCTGCCCACCCAGCTCGCTCACCTCCTGGGAACCAAGCTGGCAGGGGTGCCGTGGCCCCCACTGACTCGTGATCACTCAGGACAAGGGCTGTTATTACACAGCAGAAACCCTTTCTTTCTGTCTTTTTACAGTCAGGATGTTTGTTTATTCTGTTTTTTGAAAGGAAGAGAGTCAGAGACAGAGATCTCCCATATGGCAGCTCACTCCCTAAATGCCTACAACAGCTGAGGCTGGGCCAGGTTGAAGCCAGGAGCCCGGAACTCCATTTGGGTCTCCTCTGTGGGTGGCAGGGACCCAAATACTTCAGCCATCACCTGCTGCCTCCCAGGGTGTGTGTCACCAGGAAGCTGGAGAGGAGTGGAGTGAGGACTAAAACCCAGGCACTGTGATATGAGATGCAGGCTCCTAAGTGGTATGTGCACTAACCATTGTGTCAAATCCCCAAAACAGAAAGCCTTTAATTGAAACAACAACAAAAAATGAGGACCTCCTTTAGAAAAATACTTTAATGATTTCTGGTGTTTGCGTGTTACAAAGCTCTGCTTGCCCTATCCCAGGACCGCCTCTTCCTAAAACGTATCCAGAACTGCAATCAGCCTGTATTTCATGGGTTCTGCTTTTTGGTCTTTGTTCTCTCTTTTATGGCAACATATCCTGCCTGTCCTTCAAGGCCCAGATTAGTGCCCCCACCTCCAGAAAGCCTCCCCTGGTTTCTGTGGCTCTCAGAGAGCTCTCCTTTGCCAGAAGTCTCTTCCTACTAACAGCCCACACCTACTCCCCAATGACTTGGGGTCTCAGGGTCGTACCCCTAAGTGCTTCCCAAGCTCCCTAAAGACCTTGCCTCTGTTGTCACTTGCTCAGGAGGCCTCACCTGACCGCACACTGGGGTGGAGCCCCATGATGTATACTCCCAGAGTGACCTGCACACTCTTCGTGCACTGACTTCTGAGATTTCTCTCTGTCCAGTGAGAATCTCAGCTCCGTGTCTGGTCTGCAGCTAAGGTTCCAGGGCCTAGCCCGGGACCCGGCTCAGAGCTGGTGCTGGGATGGTGGAGGGTCAGCAACTCCCCACATACCGGCTGTATTTAAAGACTCACACTGCTCCACTGTGAGGGCGTTGGCCCATTGAATTTGTTACTGATTCATTTGTTATTAACCTAGCATAGCTATTAGTATTAGAGGCATCAGATAAAGAAACCATATCTTTTTTTTTTTTTTTTTGACAGGCAGAGTGGACAGTGAGAGAGAGAGACAGAGAGAAAGGTCTTCCTTTGCCGTTGGTTCACCCTCCAATGGCCACCGCGGCCGGCGCACCGCGGCCGGCGCACTGCGGCCAGCGTACCGCGCTGATCCGAAGGCAGGAGCCAGGTGCTTCTCCTGGTCTCCCATGCGGGTGCAGAGCCCAAGGGCTCGGGCCATCGTCCACTGCCTTCCCGGGCCACAGCAGAGAGCTGGCCTGGAAGAGGGGCAACCGGGACAGAATCCGGTGCCCTGACCGGGACTAGAACCCAGTGTGCCGGCGCCGCAGGCGGAGGATTAGTCTATTGAGCCGCAGCGCCAGCAAAGAAACCATATCTAAACAAGGAAATAATGTCGAGAGGAATTAGAAAATTTTAACCCCAAAGAACATGATGAAGAAGGTGCCTGCCTAGGCTTTAAACTCAGAGAGCCTCGGGCTAGCTCCAGCCTTGCCAGTTCACCCTTCGGAGCCTTGGTTGGCCCCACTTGGTTTCATGTGAGGCTTAGGGGCACACTCTGAAAGTACAGCACCTACAGACACCACAGTGGTTGATCATAAGACAGTAAAACAAAGACAATAGGAATCACAGTTACTGAGCTCCTTTATGAGTTATAATTTACACATCATAAAACTCACCCATCTTATGTGTACACTTCAGTGACTTTTATAAAGCATTACATTTATAGTGATTATTATGTAACCAACACCACAATCCAGTTTTCAAAAATTTCCATGCCCATCATCCCAGCTCCAAACAATCTCTGATGCCCATTGGTAGCCAGCTCCAGGCAGCCGCCTATCTGCTTTCTGTTGCTATAGATTTGCTTTTCTGGATGTTGTATATAGATAGAAAAATAGAATGTGTAGTCTTTTGTATCTAGTTCATTTCACTTAGCATAATATTTTGATGTATTTTAAAATACATCTCACTTCCTAGAAATAATATTTTATATTTGGCTAATCCTTTACATTTCCCCAGTCAGCCTTCTCATACTGCAGTGTCTCTGAGTTAGGAAAGGTAGGTCGTGGTGGCCCCATTTCACAGAGAGGGAAGGTAGGTTCAGTGGCTTGCAGGCGGTCACCCAGCCAGTTTGGTGGCAGAAAAACAAGAACACTGTCTTCCTGACACAAGGCCATCGGTTTTCCACCAGTGTTCGTGATCCTCTGCCAAGCCAGAGGGGAGCAAGGAGGCCCTCCCTGTCCTGTGATGGCCTGCCTGAAGTCATTCGTGGGGAGGGAAGGGAGAAGGGGACAGTGGCAGACTGCTTGGGGCTCGGAAGGAAGGGGAAGCTTACTGGAAGAGCCAGGCAGTAGGTGTGACAAAGGTCAAACAGAAGGCACGAACCTTAGGCATTGAAGAAGACGGAAACCCTTGGGGGAAATTCGGCCTTAGCCCTTTTTTCCCCACTTCCTTCTTTTTGAGATGAGATTCTTTCCCTTCTCTCAGATCTTTCATCAAAGTCTGAGTTGCCCCGGGTGTTTCAGCCCTGTCAGTCTGAAGCTCTCAGTTGGATGAGCAGCCAGTTAGAACACCCTTGGACTCACATTGCACAGCCAGATGATGCCCCGGCTTCTTGTCACGTGACACATAAAAACTCACGTGCAGCCTCTTTTCAAAAATGTCTTTGAAAATTACCCGCAGCCAAGAGGGAAGTAGGAGGGGTGCCTGGGTGCAGGGGAGGGGGGAGGAGGTGGCAGAGGGGAGGGAAGGGGAGAGTCCCCCCCGCCCCTCTCACCCCTTCTGCTGCTCTGCCCTGTGTGCTGGGGGTGGTTGGGCCCAAGCCAGCACTGCCCACGCACAAAGAGCAGGTGGGCTCCGCAGGGAAGGCGAGGGCCACTGTCTCATTCGGGGTCCTTTTCAGGTAGTATTTGGATGAGGTGACAGAGGGGGCACGTGTCCTCCCTGCCGTTCATCCCGGGGAGCGGAGGCCTGTGTCTGCTTCTCCCCCTTTTCCACAGCCCCTAATCTGGCGCCTCCAAGGGCGTAGCACAGGCCAGGTTCTGCACAGCCCTTGGTAACTGCCCGTCACTGCAGTCTTTGCTTATCTCACAATCTCAAGCAACACACCGAGCGCAGCAGGCCAGCCCGTTCTGACACGGTGTCCCCTATACTCAGAAGCGTAGTCGGTTCTTAACGAAATGCTTGTTCAGCCAAATTTGTTCAACAAGGAGTCTTACCAGGGGCCTCCTGGCCTGCCCTCTGCCCAGCGGTGACATCCAGGGAGCCTCTCTCTCACGTCCCCCCTCGGAATGATTCCTGGCTTCTGTCTTCAAGTAGGAGAGGGAGAGGTTGGGTGCAAGGGAACTCCAGAAGGTAGGATTTGGGCAGGGGCCTGCCACGTGTCCTGGTCCACCCACTTGTGGACTGGGGGATGAAGGAGTGACTAGTTTCCCACTCGAGGTTGGGGTAAGCATGCTCGTGTGGAGAGGCAGGGGTGGGTGTCAGGTGCAGTGGCCGGGGGCCGCTGTGTCTCTGCAGAGCTCAGGGTCGCCAGCCTGAGCTCCCTTCACTGAGCCCTGTCAAGCAGGGGCTCTGCGCTGGCCCCTGGGAGTAAGGAGAGGCTGCTATAGAAATGTCCAGCCGGAGTCTCTCATCCACCTCCTAGGCCTGAGCTTAGCCATTGACACTACTTAAACATGACGTCCACTGTACCAACACCTTCTCTGTAGCTACCATATATGCTTGACTGAAAGCAACACAAAGTCTGCGGGGGTTTGTGAGTGGCCAGAAAGGTCAGCCTCGCTGACAGCACCAGCCTCAGGTTCCCCACTGGGGGCCTGACCCGTGTATCTGTCCGTGCAGGTCGAAACAGCGGGGTCTGGGAATGCAAGCCACCGCCTTCCCCTGCTGCGCCGTCCCCACTGCCAAGGGCAGGGTGAGTACCCACCGCAGGAAGCGGCTTGGTGAGATCTGAATGGGTGGCATCGTGGACCCTGCTGCTCTGTGGACCCCCTGCCAAGCCCTGCCCACTCCCACACTGGGCTGCATGTCGGAGCAGGGAGCTCTGCCGCAGTCAGAGGCCAGGAGTCTTTCCTCTTGTGCGACTGTAGTTCAGTCTTGCATCCATTAACTTGCAATGTCCCACGAGCCCCCAGCTTGCCAAAGCTTCTGCACCCAGCTATTCTGAGACCCTCTAGCAGCATACCCCCAGGTGCTCAATCAAGGGCACCCTCAGAGGTTCCTTCCGAATGTGATGTGAGCTTCCTAGTGAGCTTGAGCTGTCAGGTGAGTATTGTAATGTTGCAAATTCACAGTGACCCCATAAAATGATGTTGGCTCAATGGGCTATTTTTTTAAAAGATTTATTTATATATTTGAAAGGCAGGGTTTTTACAGAGAGAGGCAGAGACAGAGAGAGAGGTCTTCCACCTGCTGGTTCACTCCCCAAATGGCCGCAACGGCCGGAGCTGGGCTGATCCAAAGGCAGGAATCAGGAGCTTCTTCTGAGTCTCCCACATGGGTGCAGGGGCCCAAATACTTAGGCCATCTTCTGCTTTACCAGGCCATAGCAGGGAACTGGATTGGAAGTGGAGCAGCTGGGATATGAACTGGTGTCCCTATGGGATGCCTCTGGTGGGTTTACCCACTAGGCCATAGCACCAGCCCCACATACAACTCTTAAGGCTATTTTGTGCCTCTTATTAGAAAATGGATCTTCAGGGCCCATGCCGTGGCATAGCGGGGAAAGCCGCTGCCTGCAGTGCTGGTACCCCATATGGGTGCCAGTTCAAGTTCCAGCTACTCCACTTCTGATCCAGCTCCCTGCTATAGCCTGGGGTGCTGGCACTGCAGGTGGCGGCTTTTACCTGCTATGCCATGGCGCCTGTCCCTCATGGGATGTTTTTAATACACATTTAAATATGTCTAAAGTGCGCATGGTTATAACCTTAAGTCAGACTCTGGATAAACCAAAAACTCTTCATTTCAGGGGTTTATTAACCAAACCCTGAACACTCCTCTGTTGGGTCAGCTGTTTCGACTTGGGCAAGTTTCTTAGTCCTCCTGAGCCTCAGTTCCCTCATCTCTAAAATGTGATAATGATATCTATTGTAATAGCTCACGGTAAGACTGAAATAACCATGATGTTGGTGCCCGTTATCCTGTAGGCATTTGGTAATTGTTAGTGTTCTTCCCACCATACTTCAGCTCAAGTCAAAAACAGAGAGAGATGGGGCCAGCGCTGTGGCGTAGCAGGTAAAGCCACTGCCTGCAGTGCCAGCATCCTATACGGGCACTGGTTCAAGTCCTGGCTGCTCCACTTCCAATCTGGCTCTATGCTATGGCCTAGGAAAGCAGCAGAAGATGGCCCACATCTTTAGGTCTCTTCACCTCTGAGGAAGACCCGGAAGAAGCTCCTGGCTCCTGGCTTCAGATCGGCCCAGCTCTGGCCGTTGCAGCCATTTCAGGAGTGAACCAGTGGGTGGAAAACCTCTCTCTTTCTCTGCCTCTCTGTAACTCTGCCTTTCAAATAAATAAGTAAATCTTTAAAAAAAGAACCACACACACACACAAAGAGGAAGAATTGAAAATAAACATCTAAGAAAAGCACAAAACCTTAGCAATATTAGATTCCAGTATCTATCGACAAAGGTGGAGTGCTCGTGAAGTTGGCACAAACCACGGGGGCAGCAAACCATGGTGTCTCCAAACTTGAACTCGTTGTGGTCTTGGATCTGTCCAAGTGGAATCCTACCCAGAAGTCTAGACGAGCAGGGTCACCCAGAAACAGGGTAGCTTGGTGCAGGAAGGTGCCAGCTGCACCTCCACCTGCTTGGCCACCCTCTTGCTTCCACCCTCCCTCTCCAAGCAGTAGCCCCTGGGGGTGCTGTTGGAGAGGGGAGACTCTGCATAGACCAGCTGGAGTAACTAAAGCTCTGGCTTACCTCACAGCCAAGAGCAAGGGGCCCAGGTCGCTGGGGAGTTGACAGCAGAATGGGAAGAGCAGCTCAGTTGCAAGTGGGGCTCTTGTTTACCCCGGGAGCCCCTTCCCCATCTGCTGGAAGGCTCTGAGGCTTGGAGAAACATCCCTAAACCCTCCTGCCAGCCCTCACAGCCCTTCACAGATAGTCTTCCCACACACACTCACTTCCATTATTCTGCTTTAAATTTGAGAGTAAATGATAGCTCTACTTTATCTCCATTGTGCTTTAACAAAGGTAATCTCCTTTTATTCCTCAGGAAAAAACCAGCTACCCCACTGAAGGTGGTAAGTAAACTTTGCATTTAAAAGTGCCTGTTCATGTTTCCTGCTGTGTTTATTCTTATCCATTTACTTCAAGTGGAAAACGCCCCCTGCTATGGTGAACACAGCAATCTTAGCAACTAAAGTGGCTGCCCAGACAGCACCAGAGAAGCTTCCAGTCTCCAGGCAGCCAAGGAGCTCACTCTTGTTTGACCCGGGCACCCTCACTGAGTGTGCACAATTATAGGTCAGGGGGATGGCCAGAGCCCCTGCCTCCCACACATCTACCTTCCCCAGGGGAATTCCTGTGTGTGCTCTGCCTGCTGACCCAGGAGCCAATGGCAGACCCCTGTGTATCAGCCCACTGAGGACTCACTAAGTCAGGTTCTGAACATGGTGAACCTGCGTCACCCTTCTGTGCAAGGAAGCCCACCTGGACCTGGCACCTGCTCAGGAGCCTGACATTTCCCATCACTTAGCAAACACTCAGAAGGTGGGGCTAACGGGCCCCAGTGGGTGCCAAATGTGCAGCTGCCCAAGTGCAAGTGCCTGGCAGCCACTGGGAATCATGGTTCCCCCAGCACCCGTGATGGAGCAAGAGATCCCCACACTAAGACAACAGAGATCCCTCTGTTGATTCCTCCTTCCAGGTGTCACTCAGGGCATAGGTTCAGCTGGGAACGGGCTATTTTTCATTATCGTTGCTGTGACAGAAAGAATAGTTATAGAACAAAGAAAAGTTCTGCCAAAAGGCTTGTTTTACTGATGTAGCTTTGGCTTTTATTTCCGTGTTGCACTATAGTGAGTATCCTTGTCTCTCTTTTTTTTTTCAAACAGACTCCAGTTGCCTCGCAACAGAACTCATCAAGTGTTTGTGAAGGTAAATCTATTATTGTGAAGGGTGAACTTGTCCTCCTAAAGTAATTTTAGTTAAGGATTTGCAGCAAATGTGTTGCTAAATTTCTTTCATTATTTGTAAGACAATTATCAATATGAAACTCGAATTTCTAAACCAAATCATCTTTTCACTTTGCAATGAGTAGAGAGCACAAAGCTAGCTCAGAGCCTGTGCTTACTGGGTACTGTCTTCAAAGCAGTCTGTAGTCAACATGTCCCAAATCTGCCTGCGTGCAGACAGCAGTGCCTTGCCACCGTGCTGTGGCCCTGGCCTTACATGGATGTGAACCCCAATTCAGAGGGGCAGGTATTTGGTGCAGCTGTTAAGAATCTACTTGGGATGCCTGCATCTCATTTTGGAGCACCTGGGTTCAAGACCCCACTCTACTCCTAATTCCAGCTTCCTGCTAATGGGCACCCTGGAAGGCAGCAGATGGTGGCTCAAGTACTTGGGCCCTTGCCCTCCATGTAGGTTACCCAGACTGAGTTCCTGGCTCCTGACTTCAACCTAGCCCAGCCCAAGCTGTTGAGGGCATTTGGAGAGTGAACCAGCAGAAAGGAAATCAACCATTCTCTCTCTGCCTTTCAAGTAAATAAATAAAAATTTTAAAAGAGTAACATACAGCTATTCAAATACCTTAGAATGATATAGCTTAGCTAAGGTAATTACATTTTAAAAAACTGCTTATTTGAACAAGTTCCGCCAAATTTTCGAAATAATGTTTTTCAAAGTTCAAATATCTCTGAGTACATCTTCAAATGCTTTTCTTCCTTTATTTTATTGTAACTCAAAAACCTTGTATTTTTTTGAAAGCTTCTCATTTAAAAAAAAAATTTGTATTTGGAAAATACTGGGGGAAAAACAAACAATCATCATCTAGCATATCAATACTTAAAACCTTATATAGGCTGGTGCCGTGGCTCACTAGGCTAATCCTCCGCCTGCGGTGCCGGATTCTGTCCCGGTTGCCCCTCTTCCAGTCCAGCTCTCTGCTGTGACCCGGGAAGGCAGTGGAGGATGGCCCAAGTGCTTGGGCCCTGCACCCGCATGGGAGACCAGGAGGAAGCACCTGGCTCCTGGCTTCAGATCGGCGCAGCGTGCCGGCCGTAGCAGCCATTTAGGGGGTGAACCAACAGAAAAGGAAAAACCTTTCTTTCTGTCTCTCTTACTGTCTAACTCTGCCTGTAAAAAACAAAACAAAACAAAAAAACCTTATATAGAAGTTCAAGTCCTGCACCCATGTAATGCCACACTTGAAGGTTCACAATGTTAAGAGTTATGTGGACATATCTACACACAGCGTCCTGGCTTCCGGGACGATGCCTGGTGGGTCCTTCTTGAGCGTGAAGTGCAACGCTCCTCTGTGCTGACTGCTTTCTAAGCTTTTCCCATCCTGTTTCCTGTACCATTTTCCCCCAGGCTATTTCTGAGACACCCCTCCTTTTCTGCTGTCTTGCTTGCTTCTGCCTTTTCCTCCTGTCTTTGCGTTCCTGGCAGTCTGTCTGTCTGTCTGTCGTGCTTTGGAGCGGGTCCCGTGGAGCAGCAGTGACCTCTGGGCCTGTGAGCCCAGAAGTAAGGACAGCCTTATGGAGACTTCCCAGCTTCAGGAGCCTGCCAAAGCCCAAGGAGAGGGAGCTCGTGGTCTGTCCCCTGCTGCCTGGGTGTCCAGCTGCTCCAAGAGCCCAGTGCAAGAGCCTGACGGTGGTCACTGAAGCCCAGAGCAAGGCAGCCGCCCCTTCTTGCCTAGAACAGAAGCCTCCAGGTCAGCGGAGGCAAAGCCTGCGGTGAAAGCTCACTGGTTCCTGGGACCTAATATGGTCACTGTTCCCCTTCTGAAATCACCAGGCTTTGAAGTCATAAGCAAAACATCTACCATAACAGCTCCAAAAGACTTGCCGCAAGCTTGAAGTATGGCTTCAGAGGTTCAGGCTCCGAACTTCAGTGCAATACAAGAAACTCTGAAGTCTACTTTCGTATTTATTTGAGTCTTTGAGTTCTCACTCCTTTTTATGCCTTTTGGGTTCTCATAGTTGTCAACTGTCCTTCCATGCAGGAAACTTCCTTAAGAAAATACGAAGATTTTGACAAATGTTGACCAAAGTTGAGGGAGAGAAACTATTGAAATAATTTTTGATGACATTTATTAGTGGTTCAGTAATGACATTCCCTATGGGTCTCAACATAAATCTTATCTTTCAGGTTTTTGCCCATTTTCCACTCTCTTCCTCCACTCAAAAAAAAAAAAAAATGAGATTATTGTGGAGATAGTCTTGAATCAGATCCAATTAGTTTTTTTCCCAAAAAGAGTAGATCATATATGAATCCTCGTATTTCACCTCTCATCAATAGCAAATTACTTGTTCGACATCTTATGATGAATGAAGACACACCAGGGTACTGCTAACACCTCTACGGTGTTACAAATAGAAAGTGGAAGGTGGGTGGGTCAGAGAAATGACAAAACCAGGCCATCATCTGGCTCCCACCTGCACCCACACCCTTAAAGGTCTAGCTGCCACAGGCCCAGTCTCTGTGAACACTGCCAAAGGATAGATACAGAGGTGGCAGGGTGCACCTGTAACACGACTGGGTAGCAGTCCCAGTCCTAGTAGCTCAAACCCATCAGTAGAGTGGCAAGTGCACAAATAAATAATCGCCATCCAGGTCAAAGACATGTTCCTGGGAAGACATCTGAGCAGACTGGGTTCTTCTCAGCTGGTGTTGCTGAAATTTGGAGTGGGGACAGAGATTTCACTGTAATCCTAACACGAAAATTTTCCTAATCCAGAAAAACCTATACCTGCTGAACGTCACCGAGGGTCCAGTCACAGACAGGAAGCTGTCCAGTCAACTGTGTTTTCTCCTGGCCAGAAGTAAGACCTTTTCCTTTAGTTCCCTCCTGTTTCTCCAGGAATTAATGTGCATCATCACACTGCACTGTGGCACTGGCTCGTGGTGCTTGTGAAGATCCAGTGTTTCATTGCTTTACAATGAAGGTGTTAGCAACTTTCAAAGAATTGTGTAGAGCTGCAGAGTCCCACTATTCAGGATAATTATTGGACTTAACTAAAATATAACCTATTTGTCTATACTCTATAGATATATGGTATAATATATACAATATATCTTAGTCAAGCTCCTCTTTCCCAGAAACCTTGCTCATCTCAAGTTGTCAGTGCTTGTCCTATCTTCAGATCCATGTTATTGCCATTCATGTTGACTCCTTTGTGCTACACCTGTTCAGAACATCTTTGATGTAAACAAAAACTCAAATGTTTGTACTGTGCTTTGCCCTTTAATTAATCTGAAATTCTTCCTTTCAGACAAATTCATCAAAAACCCATCCCTCTACCAAGTAAGTCCAGTGACGTCATGCAGCGTGGATTCGGGTAGTTGTTAAGGCTGGATATTAGTGTCTGGTGTGGTGGGGGTCTAAGATAACAGTCGTTTCCAGCTGCCTGATCTTTGTATCTTCTCTTCCTTGTTTCTTCACCTGTAAAATTGGTCTGAGGATATTTATCTCATAGAGTTGTTTTCAAAAACAAATTTGAGATAATTTTACTTTTTTCTCTTTTAGTATTGACTTTGTGTTTTCCTGGTCATCCATCTTATTTTATTTTCCAAAAACAATACAGCTGTTATCAAAATCAGAAAATTAAATCAAACATATGAGAAGCACCTGGCCCAGTGCTTAGTACTCAAAAGATCATCAATAAGTAATAGTTATTTAAATTAAATCTTAAATACATTTTCATGATATGACAGTCACAAAGTATGTCTATAAAAGGGACTCTGAAAAGAGGTCTGGTGAATTTCTGCATAATTTTCCCAGGGTAAACAACACCCTAAAAAAACTTAAGTCAGATAAATCAAGCTTGCAGAAGATAACTTGCAGATCAAAACTTCGTTTGCTTCCCATACAATGTACAAAAAGAGCAAACAACTCTACCTTATATGAGTGACTTGAAATATATTCCAAAATAACAAGAGGAAATCTACTTAAGTAAACACATAATTGTCAAATATAAAAACTTTATGTGGGCCGGCGCCGCGGCTCACTAGGCTAATCCTCCGCCTTGCGGCGCCGGCACACCGGGTTCTAGTCCCGGTCGGGGCACTGATCCTATCCCGGTTGCCCCTCTTCCAGGCCAGCTCTCTATTGTGGCCAGGGAGTGCAGTGGAGGATGGCCCAAGTCCTTGGGCCCTGCACCCCATGGGAGACCAGGATAAGTACCTGGCTCCTGCCATCGGATCAGCGCAGTGCGCCTACCGCAGCGGCCATTGGAGGGTGAACCAACGGCAAAAGGAAGACCTTTCTCTCTGTCTCTCTCTCTCACTGTCCACTCTGCCTGTCAAAAAAAAAAAAAAAAAAACTTTATGTGCATTTTTACTAAACATAATTTTTGGCTTTAATTAGATTTTTGATTTATCTTAACTGAAACTTCTACTAACTAGGATTTTTTTAAGAAATCCTATCACACACAGGAAATCTTGGCTACAGAAATTTCTTTTTCATTATTTAAAAAACTTTATTATATCTTTTGTTGTTTTTCAACCCAATTCATTCTTGCTGTTGTTGCTGAGCACCTGTCATGTGTAAGCTACAGTTGTAGGCAGAGGATACAAGAAGGAATCCAATATAGACTCAGACTTCAAGGAGCTTACGTTCTATTGAAGGGGACAGAGTGCCAATAAACACACAGGTGAACAATATTGTAACATGAATGCTAACATGCTATGAAGAAAATAAGGCACGGTGGCAGGAGGTGGGTGGTGGAGAAGCCTGGAGGCAATGAGGGGTGCTGTTGTAGATGCAGCGGCCTGGGAAGGCCCCTTCCAATAGCTCCTCCTAACAGATGGTGCGAGGACCCCGTGAGCCAGTGTGTTGAAAAGAACAGGTCTGGTACATGCTCAGGCTCAAAACAACGCTGCCCATGGCCCCTCACTCGCCTGCCAAACGGCACACGCCAGCAGTTGTGAGTGCCTTGGGGAAGCCTGAGCCCCTGCACTCAGCTTTGCTGCTCCCAGAGCTCTGTCCCCGCCCATTGCCTGCCAAGCCTTCGCAGGCCCCTCCTGTGACAGCTGTGACTGCCTTCCCAAAACCCCCAGGTCTCTGTCTTCCGAAGCACTTGGCTCATCCAGCCCCGTTTCTGCTGCAGACGTCCCCATCTTAATAAAGGACGATTCTGGGGACGAGTCTCAGAGTCAGCCTTGACTGCTCACTCGCTCTCTTCTCGCACCTGCAACTGCTGCTTCCCGATCCGAGTAAATCACCCTCACTGCTTCCACTGCTGCAGTCTATTCCAAGCCACCACCCTCTCCTGCAAGAACACCACACTGGTGTCCCCCTGCCCTTCCCCCTGTCCAGCCACCAGGGGGACAGGCAGGTAGCCCGCATTACTCCGCTACGGAAACCCTCCGAAAGCTTCCCTTATCATGTTCCTTGCAGCTCAAGTCACAGCGAGGCCCGCCAGGTCCTATAAACCTGGCTCCCTCTTTGCCTCCTGTCTGACTTCATCCCTCATTCTTCTCCCCTTTTCTCACCATTCTGTAGGCACAGTGGCCCCCTGGCTACTCCTGGAATATGCCAGGCCCTGGCTTTCTACCTGGAATATTCTGTCTTGAGATGCCCCCACACCTCCTCCCTTTCTACCAAGTGTCCCCTCAGTGAGGCCTTCCTCTTCTGCTTTACTTTCTCCATAACATTCGCAGCTCTAATAACGTATGTATCATTACTGATGTCTGTATTGCCTATCTCAACCCACGAAAACTTAAGCTCCGGGAAGGCAGGACGTTTTGCTGTTTTGTTGACTGCTGTACATCCCCCAATGCTGTGGTCATTGGCAGTCACACAGGAATGAGTGAATGAATGAATGCAGCTAAGAATTTTTCTATTTCATGTGTCTCCACATTTAAGCCAGTGATACTGATTTGTTTTGGTCTTGGGACCCCTTTAATACTCTCAAAATCATGGCAGACCCAAAGAGCTTTGGTTACATGTTCCTTTCTATTGGCATTTAATGTATCAAAGATTTAAACACTGAGTTTTTAAAACATATTTATTAGTCCATTTAAAAATAGTATTACATGTTAACATTTTTGTGAAAATAATTATATTTTCCAAGCAAAAGCAATTCAGTGGGAAGAATGACATTGTTTTCCATTTTGTAAATCTCTTTAGAGTAAGAGAGACTGGGTTTCTATATTCCAAGTGTTGTGCTAGGTTTTTGGGTTGAAAACTGATCTTAACGGAGATAAGGAAATGGAGAAAACAAGACCTCTCAAAATTGCTAAAAACATTTTGGGGACTCCCAGGGTCCTTGGTCCACATTTTGAGAACCATTGCTTCAAGGTTTGTGTGTGTGTGTGTGTGTGTGTGTCTGTCCCAATAGCACCTTGCCCTGTGGTGGGGTGTAGGCACAATAATGGCTTCAGGAACAAAGAGGACGAATCGATTTTCCAACCCTTTCAGGATTTTCAGAAGGAGGGAGCCCAACTGTGGATGGACCATTACCCAGCTTTTCATCTAATTCCCCCATATCAGAACAGGTATGAAATGAACTTTTTTTAAAAAAAAAAGATTTATTTATTTATTTATTTGAAAGGCAGAGTTAGAGAGAGGGCGGGGAGACACAGAGAGATCTTCCATCCTATTTCTTTCTTTCTTTTTTTTTTTTTTTTGACAGGCAGAGTGGACAGTGAGAGACAGAGAGACAGAGAGAAAGGTCTTCCTTTGCCATTGGTTCACCCTCCAATGGCCGCTGCAGCTGGCACGCTGCGGCCAGCGCACCGTGCTGATCCGAAGCCAGGAGCCAGGTGCTTAACCTGGTCTCCCATGGGGTGCAGGGCCCAAGCACTTGGGCCATCCTCCACTGCACTCCCGGGCCACAGCAGAGAGCTGGCCTGGAAGAGGGGCAACCGGGACAGAATCCAGCGCCCTGACCGGGACTAGAACCCGGTGTGCTGGTGCCGCAAGGTGGAGGATTAGCCTGTTGAGCCACGGCACTGGCCTTCCATCCTATTTCACTCCCCAACTGGCCACAATGGCCAGGGCTGGGCTGAGCCGAAGCCAGGAGGCCAGGACCTTCTTCCTGGTCTGCCGTGTGGATGCAGGGGCCTAAACACATGGGCTATCTACTGCTGCTTTCCCAAGCACATTAGCAGGATGCTGGATCGGAAGTGGAGCAGCTGGGACACACACCAGCACTCACATGGGATGCCAGCATTGCAGGCAGCAGCTTAACCCACTGTGCCACAAGGCTAGCCCCTGGAGTGATCTCTTGAAATCATTCAGCCGTCTTCTGAGAAGAGAGGTTTGGCGTAAAGCCTGAGACCGGAAGCTGCATTTTGAGTGTCAGTTTCTGAGTTATCATTTGCGGATAGGCACAAGAGATCCATATTTTTTTCCAAGACCTTGTTCCATTTATTTCCAGATCTCCTGAATAATAATTAGTGTTTCCTCAAAACTAGCAGGGAAACATGCTGCTTTTGTTGTTATTCCTCTTAAATAGATTTTTATTCAAACATTGTAATTGTAATTTCTTTCTTTTCTTTTCTTTTTTTTTTTTTTTTGACAGGCAGAGTGGATAGTGAGAGAGACAGAGACAGAGAGAAAGGTCTTCCTTTTTGCCATTGGTTCACCCTCCAATGGCCGCTGCGGCTGGCGCATCTCGCTGATCCGAAGCCAGGAGCCAGGTGCTTCTCCTGGTCTCCCATGCGGGTGCAGGGCCCAAGCACTTGGGCCATCCTCCACTGCTTTCCCGGGCCATAGCAGAGAGCTGGCCTGGAAGAGGGGCAACCAGGGTAGAATCCGGCGCCCCAACCAGGACTAGAACCCGGTGTGCCGGCGCCTCAAGGCGGAGGATTAGCCTGTTGAGCCACAGCGCCAGCTAAACATTGTAATTTCTAATAATAACTCCATGGAAGCTTATAATATTAAAACACATAAGATAGTGAAATTTTAAGAGACAGAGAAAGGACTCTAAGCTGTGTAAAATATATGTCAAAATGTAAAATAAGGAAGCTTGCACGCATCCTTCTTGCCATCTAAGAAATCATGTTTCCTTACTTGTAAGAATCAAACATGATAAAGGAAATTATAAAGCACTCCACATAGCAACAACAATAAGAACATAACGGAAATGGAGAGTACAAGTTATTTAAGAGAAAGAGAAGAAATGGTTCAGGAATAACCAGGATTTAGTTATACTCAAGTACTAAGTGACACAGCTAAGACTAAACAGGAATGATAACAGTCCTTGTGGTGGATCGAAGGAAGCCTAAGACGCATTCTCAAGTTGTCGGTGCAGTTGTGGTGATGCTGGAGGGTGCGTGTGTGTAGTGCATGGAAGTCCCCGAGGCCTAACGGTGCGCTCCATTCCACAGGAAGCTGATGTTCGTTGTAAACCCTGGTATGCTGGTGCCTGCGACCGGAAGTCTGCCGAGGAGGCCTTGCACAGATCCAACAAGGTCTGATCCTGTTTAAGTCCCGTATTTTGCACTTAGCCTCTAATAGGCACAGCTGTCATCCTGATAGTTTTGTGATAAATGATTGCAACAATTATGGGTGCTGAGAGGAGCTGTCATCCCCTCCTCTCTCTCAGGCACCTCCATCTCGTTTCTCCTTGTCCTTGCATCTCTACAAGGTCCGTAGGCTCCACTGTCCTCCCAGCAGGGGCACAGGAGAAGGCTTCAGGGAAGACCTGGAAGGCATGGTGCTTCCAGGAGTGATCAATGTATAGGATCAAAGATTTGCACCTAAATGGCTAAAAAAGACCTGGAGGAAGCTTTTTGGAGAGCTTAATCCCAGTCATGTGGGAACACTGGGGACAGTTTGGACAATCTAAGATTAAAGTGCCTTCTTCTCCCATTTTTTTACTTGCACCTTGCTTTATGAGAACATACAACATTTACACATCCTTCATTACTCTTGCTTTAGTCCTATCTCTAGTTCATGGAAAGTGGAATTAAAAGATGAGTTTATTTTGGTGCAAAAATGTTTGAAATCCACGCTGGCTGGCCGTGTTCTGCAGGGTGCTCCTGGGAAGTCTGGTGTTCACATGGTTTTCTTACCCTGACAGGTAACTTGCTATTTTAGCCTGAAGGCTCTGCAGACTGTAAAGTCTAATAGGTTTACTGGAATACGACTCTGAGTCGATTGTTGCAGATCAGTTTTCTCAGGTAGACAGAAGCTTTTCTACTACACAGATTTAAGTTTTCTCTCCAATCCAATAAGTTGTCTTAACTTATAGTCTTCAGGGACAGTTCTGTTCTACTGTTTTCTTTTTCAAGGACTGAAATTACACGTATTTTGGGTCTTTTTTGTCTTTCTTTGATTCTAATCACTCTCTGACTCTATCTTTGTTAGCGCTCTTAAATGTCTTGATTGTTTCTACATGGTCTTTCTATGCCATTTATTACATCTTCATCTGAGGCTATGGAGGGCCTTGGGCATCTTACAATTTTTTTGTTTCTGAGATAGGTCTTTTTCCTCAATTTCTTTCCTGAATTTGACCAACTATTGTTGTACTTCTTCCTGTTTTTTCCCATTTTTTTGGTCCTACGTTTTGAATTTATGACTAGAATATTTTATAAAAGATTTAATAAAATGGATAGTATTGTTGCACTTTTTTTTTCTGTTTTAATATAAGGGTTTTTTTGTGGTGAGAATTTTTATCAGGTAAAAGTTTTGATTCCTAATTTGTTTTTCTTCTTAAAGTGCTTTTGAATGGACTTTATTCACTACATTTTCATTCACGGGCAACTTGTGGTCAGGGTTCCTGGTTCATAAGTGTTCTCTAGGTTTGATCATATGTCTCTTCACGCATTTCTAAATCCTAGCACATCAAAAAGCTAGCACTGATGTCACTGAGGATTTTCTATGACTATATATTTTGCTGAACTATTTTATTGAAAAATAATAAAATAAATTCTAATATATAATAAAAATCCACATAACTAAGTATTCACCTTTTGAATATAAATATAGATATTTGTCATAAATCGATTTGTAACCCACAGAAAGTAAGTAATGCCGACCATGATTATGCTTTTGTTTTATTAAATAGGATGGATCATTTCTTATTCGGAAAAGCTCTGGCCATGATTCCAAACAACCATACACACTAGTTGTATTCTTTAATAAGCGAGTATATAATATTCCTGTGCGATACATTGAAGCAACAAAACAGTATGCTTTGGGCAGAAAGAAGAACGGTGAAGAGGTCAGTAATTTCTCTTTACTCAATTCTGTAACTGTCCATTGGGCATAATGGCATCGTGCTGCATTAGGTCTTAGAGATGAAGAAAAAGGATGCAAACATACTTAACCCGAGACTTGCCTACATATTACAAATATACAAGGTGACATGCTGTATTTGGCCAATATATCCCATGAGAAAACAGAAGAGGAGAGAATGGTGAGATGTACATCCTATTCCTTTCATCAGATTAGTGAAGTCAGTCTCCCGGGATCTTAGTACAAGAGGACGTATAAATTAAGGTTGGAGTGCCAAGTGGAAGTAAGGCTGTGAGAATCCAGGTGAGGGTGCAGGGCTCCAAAGTTAAAACCTAGAATCTTAACTCAGTTATCAGATTAGGTGACTGAAGAGATAAGGAACTGGAGATGAACCATCAGACTGTAGCCCTTGGGCCAGAGTGAGCTACAAGCCTGCAGCATGAAATAAACAGCACGTGGGTCTTAATTAGTAATCACACATGAACTTAAACATCTCTTTACTCTGAGCCAAACTCACTGCTTACCATATCCCACTTAGTCAGCCTCTTCCTAGAAATGAGCCCTGAAAGATAAGCTGGAGATAAAGAGAATGATAAATTTTCTGATCCCAAATGCTGGGTTATATTTGAATAGGTTAATGAAAGTTGAAGGAAAAGAGGAGAGAAGATTCCTTTAGAAACAGCGATGCCACCCCAGACCCAGCACTTGTTAGAAGGCATCGTGACGGCTGGAGCGCCCGTCTTCTCCGCTGGATGAGGCCAGGGACTATGTCTTGTTCATTTCTGTACTCCCGGAACCAGAGCAGAATGGCTGGCTTCAGTGGATACTTGATGAATACGTAGCAGATGAATGAACTGATGTGTTGATTGAGTGATTACAGTCAGGAGAAAGTATCTGCAGAAACAAACTGCTTTTTACAAAAATTGTGGTAAAACCAGATACTATAAAATTTCCCACCTTCGCCATCTTTGAGGGCAACGTTCAGTAGTACTAAGTATATTCACATTGTTGTGAAACTGACCTCCAGAACTTTTCTCACTTGCGGAAATGAAACTATACTCCTGAAATAAGAGCTCCCCCTCCTCCCTTCCTTCCAGGCCTTGGAAACCAGCACTCCACTTTTTATGTTTATGAATCGCACTCTTGTAGCTATCTCCTACAAGAGAAATCATACATTGCGTGTCTTTTGTGACTGGCCTATTTCACTCAGTGTAAATAGCCTCAAGGCTCATCATGCAGCATCTGACAGAATTTCCTTCCTTTTCAAGTTTGTGATTCTAGAATATTTTATAATACATTATTTTTAAGCCTGGATAGTGTACCACATTGTATCAGTTTACTACACTTTATTTATGTATTCATTTATCCATGGACATTGGGTTGCTTCTATCTCTCAGCTATTGTGAATAGTGCTGCTACGGAGAATGAGTGTGAAAATATCCAAGACCTTTTAAATTTTATATTCAAAATGTTAACTTTATCTGAAAATTTTTAGGAAACAAAATCATTTGAAAACAATTGCTAAGTTTATGGCATGGTTGCGAAAAGAATTACTACTTTAAAAAATGATTCTAAATGCATTTATTTGATGATTGTGAGGTTTTGGAATTTTCGTATACTCACTGCATTTCATTTCATGGTCTATTATTTTTACTTAATGTTTCACTTAAAACTTTCATCGGGGCATGGGTTGGGTGCAGGGGGTTAAGCCACAACTTGGGATACCTGCATCCCATACTGGAATACCAGGTTGAGCCCCAGATGCTCTAATTCTGATCCAGCTTCCTGCTAATGTATGCTAGAGACAGAACATGATGGCTCAAGTGCTTGGTCCCATGCCGCCCACGTGAGAGACATGGATGGAGCTCTGGCTTTGGCCTGGCCAGTCTGGCTTTTGCAGGCATTTGGGGAATAAACCAATGGCTGAAAAACCTCTCTCTCTCTCTCTCTCCTCCCCTCTTCCTCTCTCTTTCTCTTTCAAGTAGATGAAAGTAAATAAATAAATGTTAAAAATAAAACTTTTATCATTTTTCAGAATAAATTTAGGATAACCTTAAGACCCACACATAACATTACAAGGATTGAGACATACAAAAATTAATATTTATGGTGAAGGCCCAGCAACAGATGTCATTATTAACCAGGCACTAAGTTATCTCTAAGCTTACTGGAAACCAAACCAAAAAAAAAAAAAAAAGAAAAGAAAATAACGCAGCACTCCAATGTGGGATATGGGCATCCCAACACCAACCAGTGGCTTAACCCACTGTCCCACAATGCCTCCGTGATAAAAGTTTATCAGGCTTTCTTCATTTGTTCAAAAGAGAAAACAAAACACAAAAATTTAGGGAATAATTTTTTCTTGGTACTAAATTCTAAGATCAGTTTATTACACTAGTTCTTGTACTTAAGACTTATGCAATGTAATAATCTAGGTTTTGTAAATAATGTAAAAAAAATCTATTCTATGAAGTTTCATATTTGATACTAATAAAAGTATTGAAATACCACATCAGAATTCTTTGAAGTTCCCTTTGGAGTTATTTTAATTAGGGCTGTCAGTGTGCTTTTAGTCTTAGCACATAGAGAGTCCAGAATCTTCCGCCTCCAAGGTTACAGCCTTTGTAAATTACACCTAATTTTGAGAAAGTGGGATAGGACAGGAGGAGGGAGCTTGAAGTTAACTCAGAGCTAATGTGCAGTTCATCTGTTTTCTCTCTTTAGTACTTCGGAAGCGTGGCCGAAATCATCAAGAACCATCAGCACAACCCCCTGGTTCTTATCGACAGTCAGAACAACACAAAAGACTCCACAAGACTGAAATACGCAGTTAAGATCTCTTAAAGGAAAACAAGGTTGATGTTATTGCTTCAGACTTTTTCCCCCAACTTTCTCCTTTTGAGAAAAAGCCTCAAAAACTTCATATCTTGGACTATGAGTCACCGGTAATAAAGTAGAAGTTGGAAGCAGCTATTGAGGTTGTCATCCATTTCTTTATAAGAAGCTCACATGGACTTGTTCTACCTATCACCTGGCCCGATGAACTGTTAATATCTGGTGAGGTTGAGGTATGCTGTTAATATCCTTCGAATAAATGTCTTTATTTAAAATAAATAGGTGTAAAGTATTTGCAGTCATGTAAGAAAAATAACACTCTTTTTTTCAAAAATAAGAAAACAGTATTCTTGGATAAAACAAAACTGCTGAAAATTTAGGACTCCATAGTTACCACTGGTGCATGAGTGTGGCTGGCCTATCTACTGTCAGTGCTTGGTGGCCTGATTAAAATTTTAACATGCAGAAAATAAACTGTTACTGTATGGTAATTATGGTATTTGAAGCTACAGACAAGGGGAATGTAATGGTGCCCTGTTGTGAGTACTCCCAGCTAGGGAGATGTGAAGGGCATGAACTTTCTGGAGGTTCTTGTTTGGGATTATGTTACTAGCTTTGCTTATTCAAAACAGTTATAACCTCTTTGGTTTGCATGTCTGTTAAGGAGAACCTAAATCTGGTGTGAGGCTTAAAAAGAGACAACAACAAAACTAGAAGCCAGCTACCCTTGGGTGAAGTGTTCTGTAAATGCCATTTTGTTCAAGTTGATTGATAATGTTCTCAAGTCTTCTGTGTCCTCTGTTTTGCCTAGTTGTTCTATTGTTATTCAGAGATAAGTATTGACAAGTCAGATGCTAATTGTTGATTTGTCAGTTTCTCTATGTAGTTGTCCGTTTTACTTCATACATTTTGAAGTTTTAGTATTACATATATACACAGACCTTTAGGATTGGTGTATCTTTTTTTTTTTTTTTTAAGATTTATTTACTTATTTGAAAGTCAAGGAGTAACTCAGATGCTAACATCTGGCAACAATTTTTCATGTTTTCTTGGATCTGGATTTGGTTTACTAGTATTTAATTAAGTATTACTACATCTGTACTCATTAGAGGATTTTTTTTTTTTAATGTCTTTCTGTTGGCATTGGCATCAAAATAACACCGGCTTCATAGAATGAATTGGAAGTGTTCATTTCTTAGCACTGCTGCTATAACAAGACATCATAGACAGGGTAGCTTAAATGACAGATTCTTATTACTCACAGTTATTGAGGATGGACTAGAAAGCCCAAGATCAGGGTGCCAGTATGGAAGGTTCTGGTAAAGGTTGTCTTCTTGGATTGTAGGTGATGGCTTCATATATCGTCACATAGCAGAGAAACTCTGGTGTCTTCCTTTCTTTATAAGGGCACTAATTCCATCACAGGGCATGGTCGGGAGACAGGGCGGAGGGCTCCACTTTTGCAACCCCATTTAAACCTAATTACCTCTCCAAGGCCCCATCTTAACCCCCATTGGAGGTTAAGGCTTCAACACATGAACTTTGGGTGGAGGAAACTCAAACATTCATGCATAATACTGCTATTCCTTTTGGGAAGAGTTTATGAAGAGATGGTATTTCTTTTTTAAATGTTTGGTAGAATTCACCAGTAGATTCTTCAGTTATCTGAATTTGTTCCTTCATTAGAATTTTGAAGACAAGATCAACTTAGTTGCTATAGGTCCTTCATATTTCCAATTTCTTAAGCTGTTTCTGATAGTTTATGTCTTTCTAGGATTTTTCATCTAGTTTATCATAATTATTTGGCATATAATTGTTTGTAGCATTCTCTTATATTCATTTCTGTTCTATAGGGGAAATATGATGTCCACCCTTCCACCTCATTTTTTTTTTTTTTTTTTTTTAGTTATTTTTGTCCTCTTTTTTTTCTTCACAAGCCTGGATAGATTATCGATTTTGTTGGCCTTCTCAAAAAATCACATTTTGGCTTCATAAATTTTCTCTATTAATTCCCTATTTACTTATTCCACTGTAATCCTTATTATTCCTTTCTTCCATTTGCTTTAGTTTTCATTTTCTCCTTTATTTAGTTACTTTTTTTTTAATTGTTATTTTTTGACAGGCAGAGTGGACAGTGAGAAAGACAGACAGAGAGAAAGGTCTTCCTTTGCCGTTGGTTCACCCTCCAATGGCCACCGCGGCTGGTGCGCTGCGGCTGGCGCACTGCGCTGATCCAATGGCAGGAGCCAGGTGCTTCTCCTGGTCTCCCATGGGGTACAGGGCCCAAGGACTTGGGCCATCCTCCACTGCACTCCCGGGCCACGGCAGAGAGCTGGCCTGGAAGAGGGGCAACCGGGACAGAATCCGGCGCCCAGACCGGGACTAAAACCTGGTGTGCTGGCGCCGCAAGGCGGAGGATTAGCCTAGTGAGCCGCGGTTATTTCCAAAGTACAGCTTATGGCTTTTCCCCCCGATAACTTCCCTCCCACCCGCAACCCTCCCATCTCCCGCTCCCTCTCCCCTTCCATTCACATCAAGATTCATTTTCAATTCTCTTTATATACAGAAGATCAGTTTAGTATATATTAGGTAAAGATTTCAACGGTTTGCACATATCTAGTTTCTTAGATCTGATCTGATCTTTTTTTTTTTTTTTTTTTTTTTTTGGACAGGCAGAGTTAGACAGAGAGATAGAGAGAGACAGAGAGAAAAGTCTTCTTTTGGTTCATCCCCCAGATGGACGCTACGGCCAGCGCGCTGCACCAATCCGAAGCCAGGAGCCAGGTGCTTCCTCCTGGTCTCCCATGTGGGTGCAGGGCCAAGAACTTGGGCCATCCTCCCCTGCACTTCCGGGCCACAGCAGAGAGCTGGACTGGAAGAGGAGCAACCGAGACAGAATCTGGCGCCCCAACTGGGACTAGAACCCAGAGTGCTGGCACCACAGGCAGAGGATTAGCCTAGTGAGCTGTGGTGCTGGCTCACTCTGTCTTCTGTTTGGGATGTCAGCCAGCAAATGATGGAAGATTCCCCACCCCACTCCCCAAACCCCAACACTCTGTCTTCCAAATAAATAAATTAACCTTAAAGACATATGCCATCAAAGTGTATCTCCTATAGATAACACAGAAATGAATTTTGTTTAGTGAGCCAGTTTGAAAATCTTTGCCTGTTTATTGGATTATTTTAATCCATTCATACTTAATGTTACACTGATATGATTGTACAGGTCTACCAATTCCCTTTGTGTTTCATGGTGTTTTTTTTTTTTCTTTCTTTTTGGTTGTTGTTGACCTATCCCTCCTTTACTGTCTGCTCTGGGTATTCTAAACTATTTTAATTCCTCTAATGATGTTTTAATGATATTTGAGGAATTTTATTTCTTGTACTAGGACTTACAGTACACATCTTTTATCAGAATCTACTTCAAGTTACTATTAAGTTAATTCTAGTACAGCATCAAAATTTTTATTTCCTCCTCCATCCTATACTGTCTTATACAATATAGGTTACAAACCTAACAAGTTGTTGCATTACATAATTTAAGTCTTTTAAAGATGATTTAAAAATTACAGCAAATATGGCCAATGCCGTGGCTCACTTGGCTAATCCTCCGCCTGCGGCACTGGCACCCCGGGTTCTAGTCCCGGTTGGGGCGCTGGATTCTGTCCCGGTTGCTCCTCTTCCAGTCCAGCTCTCTGCTGTGTTCCGGGAGTGCAGTGGATGATGGCCCAAGTGCTTGGGCCCTGCACCTGCGTGGGTGACCAGGAGGAAGCACCTGGCTCCTGGCTTCGGATCGGCGCAGTGCGCCAGCCATAGCAGCCATTTTGGGGGGTGAACCAATGGAAGGAAAACCTTTCTCTGTCTCTCTCTAACTCTGCCTGTCAAAAAAAAAAAAAAAAAAAAAAAAAAAAAAAAAAAAAAGACCATGTGTCATAGAAAAAAAATTAGAGCAAATATGCATGTAGAGTTTGTCACATTAACCTTATATGCATTCTGGTTCTCCATTTTTTCCTGATTTATTACTTGGTGTTAGTTCCTTTCTGCAATGCAACATTGCCTCCGTTTACTTTTCCTGTGCTGTTGTCACGTATACTCTGCTACTGGTCTGCTTTCAATTTCTAAAGATAGTTTTGCTTGAAATAAGACTCTCAGTTGAATCTTATTTCCTAGCATGCCTTTTTACACAGCACAAATTAGTATTTTTGTACAAACTCCACAACTTCCTAACCCCTGCTTTTGTTCATTACTGGGATTCCAAGGAAAGCTCACCAGCTGTTTCTATGTTCAAACTATATCCATTCTTTCAGGATCAGTTTAGAGGTCTGACGTCTTCCTGAGCCACCTAAGAAATGCTGTGTCCCCTTGGAAACTATCACATGCAAATACACACTTTGCTGATGCTTGGTTTTAGTAGTTTTTCATTCAAAACTCTGAATTATCCACTTCAGCCTCCACTGTTTCTGCTGTCAACTGTTGTCTGTCACACATAGGACCCATGGGGTTAGTTTTATGTGACAGCTTATCTGGAGAGAGCTGGTGAAGACTTATTTCTAAATTGGTCTTGGGAGACTCAGTGGGGACAATCAACCCTCAATATTAGTGGGTACCATCCAAACAGCTGGGGGTCTGTTCTCCCTCCCTTCCTCTGCTTCTCCCTCATTCCTGGAGTTGAGACATCCTTTTCCAGTGCTTGGACATAGGAACTCCAGGCCCTCTGGCCTTTGGACTCTGGGACTGGCATCAGCAGACTCTGGGTTCTTAGGTCTTTACCCTTGGAATGAGTTATACCAGTGGCTTCCCTGAGCCTCAGACTTTCAGACTTGGACTAAGCCACATTACTGGCATCCTTGGGTCTTCCGTTTGCCAAGATTTGGTTGAAGCCTATCATGGGACTTAGTGTCCATAATCATGAACCAATTCTAACAATTCCCCTTTTATCTATCCATCCATCCATCCTACTAGTTTTGTTTTTCTAGAGAACTCTTAATACAAATTCCTTGTAATGAGTAGCACATAGATCTCTGAAACTCATTCCAAGAACCTCTGAACCTTTGTGTTATGGAGCAGGAGACTGGCATGGGGAGAAGAGGTTGAGGAGAAATCAGCTCTTCTCTGAAGGACCCACTCATATCCTCCCTGCAGAGCTGTTGGGAGAGGGGTGGCAGGAAAGAGGGTAAAGCTGTGAAAAGTGCATTTTGCCAAATAAATTTATTTATTTAATCTTCACCCAGAAATACCATGTATCGCCCAGTTAGGTCTTCAGGGTTTTCTTTTGGCAGCTTCATGCAACTTTTTTAAAAAAGATTTATTTATTTATTTGAAAGGCAGAGTTACATAGAGGCAGAGACAGAGAGAGAGGTCTACTGCCTGCTGGTTCACTCCCCGAATGGCCACAAAAGCCAGAGCTGTGCCGATTGGAAGCCAGGAGCCAGGATGCAGGGACCCAAGGACTTGGGTCATCTTCCACTGTTTCCCAGGCCATAGCAGAGAGCTGGATCAGAAGTGGAGCAGCCGGGTCCAGAACCAGCGCCCACATGAGATGCTGGCACTGCAGGTGGCAGCTTTATCCACTACGCCACAGTGCCAGTCCCACATGAAACTCTTAAGGCTATTTTGTGCCTCTCATTAGAAATGGGCCTTTGGCTGGCGCTGCGGCTCACTAAGCTAATCCTCCGCCTGCAGCACCGGCACCCCAGGTTCTAGTCCCAGTCGGGGTACCGGATTCTGTCCTAGTTGCTCCTCTTCCAGTCCAGCTCTCTGCTATGGCCTGGGAGTGCAGTGGAGGATGGCCCAAGTGCTTGGGCCCTGCACCCACATGGGAGACCAGGAGGAAGCACCTTGCTCCAGGCTTCAGATCAGCACGGTGCGCCGGCCGCAGCGTGCTGGCTGCAGCGGCCATTTGGGGGTGAACCAACGGAAAAAGGAAGATCTTTCTGTCTCTCTGTCCACTCTGCCTGTCAAAAAAAAAAAAAAAAAAAAAAAAAAAAAAAAAAAAAGAAATGGGCCTTCAAGGCCAGCACTGTGGCATGGAGGGTAAAGCCACGGCCTGCAGTGCCAGCATCTCACACGGGCACCAGTTCAAAACCCGGCTGCTCCACTTTCAATCCATCTCTCTGCCATGGCCTGGGAAAGCAGTGGAAGATGACCCAAGTCCTTGGGCCCCTTACTCACATGGGAGACCCGGAGGAAGCTCCTGGCTTCGGATCAGCACAGCTCTGGCCATTGTGGCTGTCTGGGGAGTGAACCAGCGGATGGAAGACCTCTACCTCTGGCTCTGCCTCTCTGTAACTCTTTCAAATAAATAAATAAATCTTATCAAAAAAAAAAAAAAAAGAAAGAAAGAAATGGGTCTTCTATTGTTTGCCAGTTGATTGCTATTAATTGTTCAGGGAAGATAACTTTCATTGTGTTCCTTTGGATGCTGAAAGCAAGCCAGCAACAAGTAGTTATTTTTATCTCACCTCCACATTTTTCATTTTGCTTTCTTATCCTTTTACATAAGCAGTAATCTATGAAATAACTGATAAATCAGGTATCAACATTTCATTCAAGAGTTGCAACCTGAACATAGCCCTTACTTTTGGTTGATGTACCCTTTAAAATACGATCAAATAATTATTTTCACATTAAAAAAGTCTTTGCTAGGTATTCAAATTAAGTACAGTCTTGGTGTCCTCCAAAATTATTAATCAAAAAATTGGTTTACATTATTTTTCCTACACAAGTTTTAAAAGTTTACACTATTATAATAATTATGGTCTCTTTTAAAGAAGATTCTTAAACTTGGGAGCATTAAAAGAAACCTTTTCAGACTGAGAACTAGTCAAAAAATGACTAAAAGACGACTTCAGCAAACACCTCTTCCAAGATACTAATTATCTCTCAATTGTCCAGTTATTCAAAGAAGCATAACATTAAAATTAACCACTTCAGATCTCCATTATAAGGGAAGTTTTGGGGCCAGCATTGTGGCATGGCAGGTAAGCTATCACCTGTGATGCCAGCATCCCATACAGGTGCCAGTTTGTGTCCCAGTTGCTCTAGTTCCATTCCAGCTCTCTACTAATGACCCGGGAAAAGCAGCAGGAGATGGCTCAAGTGCTTGGACCCCTACTACCATATGGGAGACCTGGAAGAAGCTCCTGGCTTCAATCTGGCCCAGTGCTGGCTGTTGCAACCATCTAGGGAGTAAAGCAGCAGACCCTCCCCTCTGTAATTCTACCTTTCAAATAAGTAAGTAAATCTTTTTAAAAAGAAAAGAGTTTTCTGCCCATGCTACACTGTTAAACAGCAACAATGTCCAGAAATATTCTCCAACAAGCCTGGCCAGATGCGATCCTCAGTGGAGCCAAGTACTTAGCTGAGAAGGATCTTAACAAGCTGCAGAGGAGCATGATACAGCCAGTGCCCTAACTGGGGTACATCCAGGTTAGTAAGCAGACATTAACGGTGAAAAGGAATCACTTTTAAAAATCAAGCTTAGCTGTATGAATATGTAATATTGTTTCCAGCTGAGCTCCATTCTTGCCCATGACAAGAATGTGGATTACTTTTTCTTTTCCTAACACCTGTTTCAAATCACTAAAAGAACTAGTAACTGTGTGTCTCTTTGCCAGCTAACCCAG
Source organism: Lepus europaeus (assembly GCF_033115175.1). Classification (NCBI taxonomy): domain Eukaryota; kingdom Metazoa; phylum Chordata; class Mammalia; order Lagomorpha; family Leporidae; genus Lepus; species Lepus europaeus. Next base: position 32,872,506 of record NC_084843.1, read on the forward strand.
ACATAAATTCTCACAGCATTTTTAACCCCTCCATAAAATGCATTACTCTTAGCACACAAATGACCTATCCACTTTGCCCACTAACCATTTTCACCACATTTCATTCTCTTCATTTTTATAAAAACACATCTACACTCGAAACTACAGGTATTTTTATTTTTGTACGTCCTAAACAAATTATATGTATCACAAACTTGGGTTTCTTAATGAAAATCTCACTGTAGGAGCAAACACTTGAGTAACTCAAGCAATGATTGGAAAATTATGGCCACTGGGCCAAATACAGCCCACTGCCTGTTGGGGGAGTCATTTTATTAAAGCAGTCACAGTCATTACTTACAAAGGGCCTACAGTTGCTTCTGTATTATAAGAATTGAATAGTCATGACAAACTATTTGGCCTACAAAGCCTAAGTTAAATCACCAGACCTCTGTATTACATTTCAACCTGTGCTACTGAATATTTAGCAAGACAAATTCTTAGAAAAGTGAACTTCTAAAAGTAAATGCCCAACAGTAACAGTCTTATCTCAGTGAAATGGAAACAGGAAAAAATAAAATACATTCTTGACCCACAAGTTCAATTGCAAAAATAAAACTAATTCTTTCCAGTTGTACTAAACATCAAAATACTGAATACTGTATTTTCCAGAGGTTTTTCAGCCAGGAGAAAAGAGGGATTTGATTTTCTGCTTTGACAATGAAGTTCCAGGTAGGGAAGCCTCCATCAGAATTTTGTTAAGAATAACTTAAAACCAGAAAAGGTTTCAACTAGAGTACCTGGGACATGAAACTGATTTTAAATTGCTTTTAAGCCCACCAAGTGAGAGCCTGAAAAGCTTTGCTTGCAGGCTGTGTTTTGGAGCAGTGCTAAAGACTGGGAAATACGGAAGCAAAGAACTGCACTGATTCCAACCTTGTGCCGTGGCGTGGTTCTTCCCTATACCCTTGGCACTGAACTCATGGATGGGAAGGAAAAGGAAGCAAGCTTTGAGTGTCTCCCATCTAGAAAATGTTGTTTTTTACAAACATGGCCTACAGTAAATTGTGGGTTTATACTGTATGAGCAACATTAGTAGCTGTTCCAGATGACACAGGTGCTCTCTCTCCTCTCTCCTCCACACCATGGTGAGCATTCGCGGCTCTGGATTTCTGTTAGGTGACCCAGCACGCGGTCATTACGTTTGAAAAAGAATCATGGTTTCTACTCTACTTTATAATCAAGGTTAGTGTTTATTAAATATTATTTTGGAATGTTGGCTGTAACGTAATGGCAATTTTCATAAGATGTTCATTTAAAAAAAATTTAGGGGGTTCTTGTTGTGGCACAGCAAGCTAAGCTTGTGACACCAGCATCTCATATCAGACCATCGGTTTGAGTCCCGGCTGTGCCATTTCCAATCGAGCTGCCTCCTAATGCAAGCAGGGAAACAGATGAAGATGGCCCAAATACTTTAGCCCCTGCTACCCACATGGGAGACACAGATGGAATTCCTGGCTCTTGGCTTTGGCCTGGCCCAGCCCCAGATGTTGCAACCATTTGGGGAATGAACCAGAGGATAGAAGATTTCTTTCTCTCTCTGTCTGCCCCTACATCTGTGTTACTCCATCTTTCAAATAAATAAATATTTTAAAAAATTTAAGATAAGTGTGTCTGAATATTAAATATATTTTACTGCTGTGGCTATTCTGTAATGTATTTCTATGGTTTAGATAATAACAGCAAACATTAACAGGTTAGTTCATCTCTCCATCCTCTCTGTTCACAAGAGGCAATGCCTCATTACAGATCTACTCGTAACACAGTATTTCCATTTTTCTGTTGTTAGGGTACCAAAGAGCAGAAATCTCACTACGGTTTATGTTGCCAGCACAACCATAGGAAAATTATGGTAAATGTTACCCTTCTCAAATAAAACTTCATCTAAGGTTTTTTTGGGAAAAAAAAAAATCCCACATTTTATTTTGTATAGTTCACTGCCATTACATAAAAGCACATTTTTGAAATCTCAGTATTTCCCATTAGAATAAAATACCCATTAGCACAGTAAAAAAAAAAAAAAAAAAAACTGTATAAACACAAATTCAAGATAAATTTAATTGGAGAAAATGTTCTTTAACAGTAAACAATAAAATTAACAATGCTTACCATCTTTAAACACCATATACATTATTAATATATACCATATTTTTCCAATCAACTCCATTCTTAGGCTCAATTTAAGAAACACAATTGTAACAGGTTTTATACAAAAAATACTTCACTAAGAAAGTAGATAAACTGCACAAAAAACAGTACAAGTATAATGTGCATAGCAAGATAGCTTGAAGCATCTATGTATGGCTTTCTTTAAAATAAAACTCTTAAGGGAATGGGCCCATTTGGGACCTACTGTTACAGTTGACATATGTAAACTGTTTCACATCTTTAGTAGGCACTTGCTAACAATAGTGTTCAATCCCTGAAAATGAATTTGTCTCAAAAAAATCTACATCTGAAATAAAACCAATAAAATATGGGTAAAGTATCACATATTCCTTTTAAATTAAACAACCAGTTTTATTAATGCATGCACTGAACTAAACTGAAAGAAAATAAACTTTTTATGTCAAAAACTCTGTGCAAAATTTACATAACTCAAAGATACAAAAATATGTACAGATTTAATTTGTTATATACAAAAAAGAAGCCCTGAAGTTTTCATACAATCAATGGAAATGTCATTAACACTTGAAGTAAAAATGTAACCAAATAATCATGTAATATTTGTAATTTTGTAATGGGAGAACTCCATTATTCAATGATCCAACAAAATTTGATCTAAACTTGCAAGGTGAAAAGTTCAAATCTGTGATTCTATTGTTGTCGTGAAAATGTTCATTTTGAAACTCTGCTGGGCATGTCCCTTAGGAATTGTCTTCAGGTTTCATGTACTGCCTGAGTCTACTGTTATGCTTCCTTCCCCATTTTCAAATGCCAACAATCAGTATGTATCTGCTTTGGGTTGTCAGTTAAGACTTAAAGTTGCTAACAAAAACATTCTGTCTTCATTTGGACATTTAGATAATAACAGCAATTAAACACAGACCAAAATATGATTTGCTTTGCTCATCTTGCTGCAAAATATTACTCTGCAGAAGAAATTTTTTATTTTCAAGAAAAGTCATTCCCTTGGAAGTGCTTCAATGTTCTACCTTTTAAAGGGATGACAAAAAAAGAAATAAAATAAACACTGGGCTTGTGGGGAACAATTTAAATCAAATAAGCATAGTTCTGTGCAAGGGGGGGGTGTCACTGGAAAATATAATTAAATTCAGAAAAATGCTGAAGTTCTTGAATTGGACTTTAAACAAAGAGTTCAATTCTTCTCTTAAGGCTATCCATGTACTGCAATACTTGACATAGCCATTTAGAGAAAGAAAATCACCTGGGGAGGGTGTTTCAATCTCTGATATGGGTTCGATCTTAACAGGAATAAAAGGTTGACTTGTCAAGAACTCTTCAAGCAAGATATAACTGTAGTGAGTTAAATGTACTTTTAAAGGAACCCAAGACCCTTCAAAAGAACTGTAGTTAGCAGACATGGAGCAAGTTCTTTACCCAAGCTCTCCACCTTCACAAATGATGAGAAACTCCTTCAGCTCCATCCAAAAGAGCTCTCTGTCTTCAGAGGAGCTATATTTATCAGATTTGTAAGGCTGGTGGAAGGAGAGAGGGAATGGGGCTGTCACCCATTAGCCTCTACTAAAAGTCACTGAAGAACAGAGAAAACCTTCATCAAAATTTTCTTTAGCTCTATCTTCCAAGAACACATCTTCAAAAAATTACATCAAAGTACATCTGTGCTGTGATTAGTTTCTTTCAAAATGTATGTGTGCAGTGACAGCATTTTCAAGTAATACACATAAAACTTTTGCTCTTCCACAGAAACATAACCAACTTTTAAAAAGCTTAATTTCAGGTATTATGTTGAAGTAGAAAATGCCTGCATTGTAATAATTCAACCCACTGTTATTTTCTAAGGTAATACTAGTTTCCTTCTAACATATTCCAATCCCGAGTGGCTTCCATTAAATGTCTCTGCCCATGACCAGCCCAAGCATCCTGATTGTCAAATACTCTACCACAAAACCAACAGTTAAATTTAGCCTTCAAAACATTTTCAGAGGTAGTTTTCACAATCTGATAATTGTTTTTGCTTGTCTTTTTGAGTGTTAATTTTAGCACAAATCTTTCTTTCACTGAACTAACAGGCTTAAATGTTCTGTGCCTCTTGGAAAAGTCATCGTAAGCTATTTCAGAAGGGTTACAACAAACTGGTTTCAGTAAAGCATCCATAGTTCTTTTTGACAATGAAACCTTAAGTACATGTCCATTAAATTTAGCAACAGTTTTCATTACATTTGCTACTTCTGGAGCATCTGCATCAGGATGATTCAAAACTACAACCGGTTGGTTTCTCCTAGGACATTTCACAAGCTGTTTGGAACTAAAAGGGAAAAGTCGCAAAGTTCTGATGGAATCTTTTGAAAGCCTAGGTCTAGTAAATCCCAATGCGTCATGGACATCTTCAGGTTTGGTCTTTTCTTTACATTTTCTGTGCAGTGTTGATTTTTTTCTTGGAGGTTCCTGGTAACTATCCCTACACTTGCGTTTACAGTTTCTGTTTCTAGATACAAAGACAGTTTCAGAACCTTTACTACTTACATGAGTTTTTATTTCTGAAAAATTCTTTTTGGAAGTCTTTCTTCTGTTGAAGCTTCTCTCAACTGTATAATTTGTTTTACACCTTAATACTCTGGCCTCTGAAGAGTTACTGATACATACTGGTTCCTCAGCAGATTCTGGGCATGTTGTAGAAGAAGTTATCACAATTTCATTTGCTGGCATCAAATCATCTACTAAGAGGGGTAAGGCATCTCTAGGAGATTCTGGCTCTTTCTGCTCTTCTCCTATTGTCTGAGTAGATGACACACTGTCTTTCTGCAATGAGGATGCAGAGTTACTTACTGAAAGATTATTAGCAGCAGTCACATTTAAAATAGGGTTAAAAATTTTCAGCAGTATTTTTTGTGGTGTTCCTTCAGGTTTCTTTGGCTGTATATTTTGATAATAAGTACTATTTTGGACTAATTTAGGCTTAAGCAGCTCAGTTTTATTTGGCATCACACACTTTAAAAAAACAGCTTGTTTGCCATCAGGCAAGAGGGTATAAAGAGGTTGTTTGGGAAAAATTTCATTCTGCTGTTTTACTGGATCCAAGATATTCAACTTTGTGCCTTGATGCTCGGATATTCTATTAGGAGTAGAAACTGTTTTCACTGAAGAACTTGCTGGTGTTTTAATAACATAAGGGCCTTTCAGTGGCAAAGTATTTTCTGAGCTACTTTTCATACTCAAACAACTGCCGATGCTGGAACAAAGTGCAGGTGTGAGACAATTACTGTTTTGTTCTACTTTTAATAGAGGTGTTTTGCAAGGCTCCTTTGTCAAAGTTCCACAAGCCTGAGCATTCTCAGTTTTGACGGTGGGAATCCCTTCACATTTCCCACTATTAAATGTTAAAATCATCCCAGGTTTCTTGTTTAAAAGAAGAGAAGCAGGAATACTTTGTGTATTAACCAGTGGAAGTGGTCTTCCTGATACTACATGTAATCCAGGCTTGCTAGCAACATGCAATGGTATGAACAAACCTTTTGGAGTCTGAACAAATATAGCTTTTTTTGGTTCTGAGTTTGTAAGTGGGCTCTGCACGTATAAAGAACTTACATTTTGTGTGGTGGCTCGTAGTTTGTCCTTTACAAGCTGCTGGTTTATTATTGCATCTGACTGAGTCTTGAGCAATGCGCCAATACTTGAAATTCTAGGCATCTTTTCTGAATCTCTCAAATCTTTTAACACTTGTTTTTCTTTACCATTATACTTCACATTCAGATCATTTGCAGGCACATTAATACCCCCACTGCCAGATGTAACTGGGAAGATGTCTTGTACTTTGAAGTCATTTGAAGATTCAACTGGTTTGCCTTCTCCCTCGAGTTTTTGAAATAACTGGTCACAATGATGTGGCAGGCCTGTATTTGTGCTGTTAGAATCTTGTTTTATATCTGGTTTTGCTTTTAATTCATCTTGAAGTAACTGGTTTACTTCAGGTGGCAAAAATTCTGATGCCTGTTGGCTCTGGAGAGAGAAAACAGATGTGATCCTAGGCATCATAGGTGTATCACCACTAGAAATGTCTTCCCACTTGGACTGTTCAGCCACACTCTCTACATTTTGATTTTCATTAGTGTACAGGTTTTCTTCATCACTGTTTTGCCCTTTTTCTAAAACACACTCTTCTTCAGTGTCAGCTTTTGTTTTTAAAGCTCCATCTTTATCATTTAAAAGGCTAACAGATGGTAAAAAACTATCTGGCTTTGAGCTCTCCTTCCTCACTAGTGATAAAACCGATTCACTAATGGGTTGTTGAACAACTGTTTTGCTTGATGAAGGTTCTCTTTGAGGGTTTTCACACATTACTATTCTTGAAAACCTACGGCGTTTAATAGTGTTATTCATTTTTGAGTAATTATGAAAAGGTAATGATCCTCGCTTGGAGCACTCAACAGTTAACTCAGGATTGAAGTGATTAACGCAATAGTTATGCATATCTCCATTGTTATATGTATTTGGTTTGGCGGTACAGCTGACTTTATCTGGACTTTTACTGGCAGTATCTAACACTTCAGAGTGACTTTGAGTGGCAGAGTTTTCCCACATATCAACATTATCTCTTGTTTCAACTTTTGTGGTCAAATTCACTGATGCTGTAACCAACTCTGATGTTGCTGGCAAGGAAGACATACTTTTTTCAAAATCCATTGTTTGAAACATGTTATTCCTCTGAGATATGAAACCTGTTTCTTTTTCTGAAGTTACATTCCCTGAAGGTATAGAAGATGAACATAAAACTGGGGAGGTTTTCATAACAACTGTGTCACTTAACTCAGTTGTTATTCCTGTTAAAAACCCAGTGGTGTCCACAGTCTGAGGCTGCAAATTAGCATTACTGTCTTTTGCAGCATCCATCTGTAAGCCTGGCGGATATAAATTCTGTTTACTGGTAGGCAACAATTTTATTACAATATGCTGTTTTCCATCCACCATCTTGAAGCCCATAAATTTAGCATTAAAGTTAGCAGGAACTGTTATTTTATTATTTTTCACCATTAACAATGTAGGTCCTTGGACAGCAGTATTCAAGAAACCTGAAGTAGCATGTGACCCCTCTTCAGTTCTATGACACTGCCCAGTGGATAGGAGAACTGGCTTTTCCGACTCTAACTCAGTGGGCTTATCATTATTCTCACAGGGTAGCCTTTCATCCTTGTCTTCCTTCAAATGCTCTTGAACAAGATGGCTCTGATTTTCAGATACAGTTTGTGTTTTGTTCATTTCTGAAAGCACCTGAGTGTTTTTTTCTGCACGTCTGTTACTTCCACTGCCAATTTTCTTACGTTTCCACAATGTCTTCCTGGATGTGCCTATTTTGTATCTTTTCAATATTAGCTTAAGTCCTGCTGAAGTCTTAGACATCCTTTTCTCATATTTGTCTTTTTCCAGTTTTTCTTTTGCATATAAATGTTCTTTGTGCAAAGTTATAAGGTACTCTCTCCTGGTGGCACCGTAACTGCAACACTGACAAGCATAGGGAAAAGTACCAGAATGAAGATGAAGGTGTTTCTGAAGCTCTCCTTTGGTAAAACACACATGATGGCATTTACCACATTTATAACGGATTTCATTGTGTCTATGAATATGCTGAACAAATGTGCCCACATCAAGGGTAGAGAATTTGCACTTTTCACATTGAAAACTACCATTAACACAATGTGTGGATGTGAAATGCTTTATCAAGTCCAATAAAGTATATACGTTCTCATTGTTACAAATGTCACATTTTACTAAAGTGCTCCTGTGGGTTCTTCGGTGTTGTTTAAATACCTGGAAGTCACTTGCTGAAAAACTACACATTTCACAAGGATAGGAAGGTAATTCACCACGGTGCCACATTTGAAAGTGTTTCTGCAAATCATTTGGGCTATATCGAGTGCTATCTTGGCATTGTGAACAGTTGAAATTGAGTATTTTTGCAGACATTTTGACACCCTCTTCTTCAGCTTTCTCGGACTTGTGAAGCAAAATATACTCCTCTACACAGCTAAGAGTCTTTAAACTAATAGATTTTCTTGCAGTCTGTGGTTTACTCTGGAATAACTTTCTATATTTGTCAACTTCATGTTTCAACAGGACTTTATTTGGAATATTTACTTTCGGCAAATGAATTTTCACATTCTTCAGTTCACAATGAAAATTACTTTCTGAAATTTTTGGCTTAGGTACTGATTTGGTAGTATCAACTACCTCATTTGTCACATCATAATCTTTTTGAAAAGTAGTTTGTTTTTCATCAAAAAGTAACTGTCTCTGTTCAGACGGCATGATTTAGAAAGTCCTACTGTCTTCTTTTTTTCTGAAAATTCTTGAAATTATTTTTAATTTTATTAGGACACAATACTGTGTTGAGACATCTTCAAAAATACCAGGATTTTTCCCACATGAACTCACCTAAAGTTAAACAAAAAATGTTAATTTCCATCACAAAAGTAATTGCAAATTTCGCATCTTTAAGTTCATTTTGACACAATACAGGAATGCTACTCAAACAAGTAAAGAAACAAAGGAACTGTTAAATCTTTAAAGAACAGCTTACCAAGAAGTAAGAATTTGAAGTTAAAAATAACACTAATCGGGAAGTCAGAAAATGCAAGTTCTTGTTCCAGCTCTGCAAAATGCCACTGGGAAAACTTCAACCTCTCTTCAGCTCTGTGTCCTCATCTAAAAAAGCAAGCAAGCAAACAACAACAACAAAAAATCATAGTTGGGTAGATACCCTCAAGCTCTAACATTTTTATATTAAGGTGATACTACAGTTTTTAACAATTTAAGAAATCTTACTTGGGGCCAACATAGTAGTACAGTGGGTTAAGCCTCCACTTGCAATGCCAGCATCCCATATCCAAGTGGTGGTTTAAGTCCCAGCTGTTCCACTTCTGACCCAGCTTCCTGCTGAAGTGCCTGGGAAGGCAGCAAAGGATGGCGTTGAGTGCTTGGGTCCCTGCCACTCATGTGAAAAGCCAGAATGGAGTTTCTGGTTTCCTGGAAGTCCTGGCTACTGCAGCCATTTCGAGGATGAACAAGCAGATGGAATACATTCTATCTCTGAAAGGCTCTGCCTTTCACTTTTTAAAAATTCTTCATAGGAAAGCTCCAATTACACACGTTTCACCCATCCAACGATAACTTTCTCATTTGCTTAACTGACTCTATAGCGATTACTTTCTGAGAACCCCAACAGACCTTTCTCCAGATTTTCTACTTCCTCAAAGATAACCTACACTTACAATAAAAGCTTTGGGGAGACATTTAGTCTAGCAGTTAGAGTGCCTATGTACCATACTGGAATACCTGGGCTCAATTCCTGGCTTTGGTGCAGGACTTTAGCTTTCTGCTAATGTAGACCCTGGGAGTCAGTGGCTGTGGCTCAACCAATTGGGCTCCTGCCATTCATGTGGGACATATAGATAGCACTCCTAGCTCCTAGATTTTGTCTTGGCCCACCCCTGGCTATTACAGGCATTTGGAGAGTGAAGCAGAAGACAGGAGTTGTCTCTCAAAAAATAAATAAAAAGTTTAAAAAATAAACAAAAGCTGCATTCATCTAACAAAAACAGAAAAAAGGCATCATCTGCTCTATTCAATTATAGTTACTAACTAGTGAAGAAAGAAGGCCATCATTTTAGATTACCCATACTAACCTTTTCTATTACTACCTATAAGAAAAAGACTATCATGGCTTTCATTATAAAAGGTAAAAGTTGTTTATTACAGTTAATATCACATATCCAAAAATATATTTGTGTAATGCTAAGAAATTAATTTTGCCATTTCCTTTTTTTTTTTTTTTTTTTTTTGTTGACAGGCAGAGTGGACAGTGAGAGAGACAGAGAGAAAGGTCTTCCTTTGCTGTTGGTTCACCCTCCAATGGCCGCCACGGTAGCGCACTGCGGCCGGCGCATCGCGCTGATCCGATGGCAGGAGCCAGGTGCTTATCCTGGTCTCCCATGGGGTGCAGAGCCCAAGCACTTGGGCCATCCTCCACTGCACTCCCTGGCCACAGCAGAGAGCTGGCCTGGAAGAGGGGCAACCGGGATAGAATCCGGTACCCCGACCGGGACTAGAACCCTGTGTGCCGGCGCCGCAAAGCAGAGGATTAGCCTAGTGAGCCGCGGCGCCGGCTAATTTTGCCATTTCTAAATACCATAATTTCACTTCAAAATATCTATACAATTTAAAGTTTTTCTCACAAAATAATGCCCACTCTGGGAGGCAAGAAGTGATGGCTCAAATACCTGGATCCTTGTCGCCCACTTGAGAGATCTGGATTGAGTTCTAGCTTCCTGGTTTTGGCCTGGCTCACCCCTGGCTATTGGCAGGCATTTGGAATATGAACAGCTGGATGGGAGATCTCTGTCTCTCTTCCTTGCAAATAAATGAAAATAAATAAAAACTACTTTAAATTTTAAAAAATGGTCCCTAAGAAGGAGGTAGGACATACACATTAATACACTGCTTATTGAGAGTTGACTCACCCTTCAAGTATATAGTCAAGGAACACAAAATAATTAAGTAGAAATGTGCAGCAGCCATGATAGATACCACTGAGTTCAACCACTAAAGTATGTTTCCTTTTCTCAAAGACAAGCCTGACATTGTCTCGGGCTCAACAAAATTTGCCTATAGTGTACGTTCTCATGCAGAGTTTACTCATATCCCCAACAATCTAAATGAATTTGCTTGATTTCAGTTCTTAGCAAATGCAGATGATTAAAAGTCCCTTGGCAGGAAGAGAACAAAAATATCTTTACTAAGGAGATAAGATGGGGTCTTATTTATATGAACTAGCCAGAATAATTAAATCAAAAATGACAGAACACAGAGTATTTACTGCCAGGGGCCAAGAGAAGCAAGGGAACAGAGCAACTGCTTAATGAGTACGGTGCCTCCTTTAGGGATGACCAAAATATTCTGCAACTTGACAGAGGTGATGGCCACACAACATTGTGAACACACTGAATGCCACAAAAGGGTACATAAGAGTTGGAGATGCAGGATGATGCTCTAGAAGAAAATCAGAGCACTATTACCAGATGGGGGAATGGACAAACACAAATATATAGTTTTCTCATATAAACAGGACACTATTCAATGGCCACGGCAGCCGGCGCATCGCGCTGATCCGAAGCCAGGAGCCAGGTGCTTCTCCTGGTCTCCCATGCGGATGCAGGGCCCAAGGACTTGGGCCATCCTCCACTGCACTCCCGGGCCACAGCAGAGAGCTGGACTGGAAGAGGGGTAACCGGGACAGAATCCGGCGCCCCGACCGGGACTAGAACCCGGTGTGCCGGTGCCGCAGGCGGAGGATTAGCCTATTGAGCCGCAGCACCGGCATACTTATTTTCATCTACTTGAAAAGGAAAGAGACAGGGGAGGGAGGGAGAGAAAGAAAGAGAAAGAGAGATCAATTGATCTTCCATTCTCTGGTTTACTCCCCAAATACCTCAACAAACACAGCTGGTGGGTCAGCCCAAAGCCAGGAGGAGCCAGGAACTCCACCTGGGGTTCTCACATGGGTGACAGGGGCCCAAGTACTTGAGATACCATCTGCTACCTCCCAGGATGCATCAACAGGAAACTGGATCAGAAGCAGAGTAGCCAGGACTAGAAGTGACATTCGATGGTATCCCAAGTAGCAGTTTAATCTGCTGTGCCACAATGCCCACCCCTACATATAAACTTTTGCAGCTTGATTTTTAAATCAAGGAGCTCTTTCTATGCCAGTGCATATAGCTCTAGCTCACTTTTTTCAATGGCTGCAGAGTATTTCACATTATGGATGTACTATAATAGGTCATTTAACATAAACTCAATGGTAGAACTTTAAATCCTTCCCAATTTTTTGCTATTACAAGATTGGTACAGTTAATGTCCTTGCATGTAAAATACATAAAGCATTTCTGAAGGACAGCTGAATGTACACTTGTTTTCATCTCAAATATGGCCTCTTCTAAAGTTCTGTAATTCATTAAACTTCCAACAAAATAACAAATCCACACTGAAACTATAACTCAGCAGCTACTGGAAGGCTGGTTAGTTTCCTATCAACTGTGTAGCTCTTCCCTATTTTCACATCTCTTTCTAACTCAAAGACAATGTTTTGTAATTACAGATGATGTTATAGCTGACTGTGGGATTATCCTTCCCTGGTATATTAAAAGGTATTCTAGATTTAAAAGTATCTTGAGTTGAGAACTATATTAAGAACTCAAGGCAAGATACATTACAGGACTATATAGGCAAGCATTCTATCAACTGTTCCACTTCATTATTTTAGTAAAATTTCAAAACCAGACTTTTAATGATTTCAAAAAGGATAACTGTTTCCACCCAAAGAAGTCATTATCTATATGATCTGACAATGCCACTAAGGAGAGTAAACTAAGCCCCTGACTCATACCTATCTCTTTAACGAGGTCATCTTTGAAACAGTAAACCTAGAAAGGAATGTTTGTCATGAAATTTAAGCATTACAAAGCAGACAGTACAGGGTGAAGGTCCTGTGAATGGCTGGGGACCCTAAAAAAGAGCTACAGAAAGTAACTCTAACTGTTGAGAAGCTGGGACAGAAGACTGAGAAAAGATGTCTGACTGTTATCACTAAGCCAAGATGGGCTCAGATGATTCCAGAATGATGGGAAAAGAGCAGTTCGTTCGTTCGTTCTTTCTTTCTTTCTTTTTAAGATTTACTTATTTACTTGAAAGGCAGAACCACAGAGAGGCAGAGAGAGAGAGAGAGAGAGAGAGAGGTCCTCCATCAGCTGGCTGGCTCACCCCCCAGATTGCCGCAATGGCCAGAGTTGCACTGATCCGAAGCTAGCAGCCAGGAGGCCCCCTAGGTATCCCAAGCAGGTGCAGGGGCCCAAGGACCCAGAACATCCTCCACCGCCCCCCAGGCCACAGCAAAGAGATGAACTAGAAGCAGAGCAGCTGGGACCCAAACAGGCATCCACATGGGATGCCAGCACTGTAGGCAGCGGCACCACCCACCATGCCAAGCACGGGCCCAGCACGTTTCTAATGATCTAGACCTCAATTATCAATAAAAGAAGCCTCTACCATGCAAGAATCAGGGTTTTGTTTTGTTTTTAAACTTTTATTTAATAAATATAAATTTCCAAAGTACAACTTTTGAATTATAGCGCCTTTTCCCCCCATAACCTCCCTCCCACCCACAACCATCCCATCTCCCACTCCCTCTCCCATCCCACTCTTCATCAAGATTCATTTTCAATTATCTTTATATACAGAAGATCAACTTAGTATATACTAAGTAAAGATTTCAACAGACTGCACCCACACAACCGCACAAAGTATAGTGTACTGTTTGAGTAGTAGTTTTACCATTAATTTGCATAGTACAACACATTAAGGACAGAGGTCCTACATGGGGAGCAGGTGCCCAGTGACTCCCGTTGTTGATTTAACAACTGACACTCTTGTTTATTTATTTACTTATTTTATTTATTATTTTTTTTTGACAGGCAGAGTGGACAGTGAGAGAGAGAGAGACAGAGAGAAAGGTCTTCCTTTGCCGTTGGTTCACCCTCCAATGGCCGCCGCGGCCGGCGCGCTGTGGCCAGCGCACCGCGCTGATCCGATGGCAGGAGCCAAGTGCTTCTCCTGGTCTCCCATGGGGTGCAGGGCCCAAGCACTTGGGCCATCCTCCACTGCACTCCCTGGCCACAGCAGAGAGCTGGCCTGGAAGAGGGGCAACCGCGACAGAATCCGGCGCCCCGACCGGGACTAGAACCCGGTGTGCCGGCACCACAAGGCAGAGGATTAGCCTAGTGAGCCGCGGCGCCGGCTGACACTCTTATTTATGACATCAGTAATCACCTGAGGCTCTTGTCATGAGCTGCCAAGGCTATGGAAGCCTCTTGAGTTCACCAACTCCGATCCTATTTAGACAAGGCCATAGTCAAAGTAGAAGTTCTCTCCTCCCTTCAGAGAAAGGTACCACCTTCTTTGATGGCCCGTTCTTTCCGCTGGGATCTCACTCACAGAGATCTTTCATTTAGGTCACTTTTTGTTTTTGCCACAGTGTCTTGGCTTTCCATGCCTGTGAAACTCTCATGGGCTTTTTAGCCAGATCCGATTGCCTTAAGAGCCGAAGGAATCAAGTTTTAGTAACCTATTTAATTGAAACTACGTTGTGTAAAAACTATATGAATCGACCAAAAAATTACTAAATCATCTGCCCAATTTGCCTTCTTCACTGTCTAGGGCAACAGTTAGGGAAGGAACAGCTCAGGAACAAGAAAACTAAATTATCCCAACCTCTTGTAAGTTACAGGAGTCAAAAATGATTGTGAAATAAAACACAACAGTTTTGGTTACTTCCTTCTCTAATAGTGGCATACTTAGAATTTTAAAAACAGATTATAAAGAGATCATTAAATATTGCTTCTTAGTATCAAAATCTTTAGAGGCCTAGTAGATGGAAATTCTTTCAGTATGAGCATCACTTATTTCCTGTTTCACATTTGACACCTCTTCAGTACTACTCTTGGATTTTCATGTCAGTTCTCAAAAACATTGGCTTCAAATACACTGGGAACATCTTTGCTGGACAAATAAAGACTACAAAGCAGATAAAAGGGACTAACTTATTAAGTAATTCAGCTTTTACCTAAGTTTGGAAACTGTTAAATAATTAATATCTAATATCAATATTTTCTATATTTAAAGTATGGTATATACAATACAAATCAGGTTTGTTTGGGATCTCTTATTTGCCTTCAATTCTTAAATTTATTTAGAGAATCTATTTTGTCTCCAAGTATATTCAACTCTAAGTATAAACTTACGAGCATATAAAAGCAATCCAAGGGGCTGGCACTGTGGCAGGTGGGCTAAGCCTCTGCCTGCGGTGCCAGCATCCCACATGGGTGCCGGTTCCTATCCTAGTTATTCCTCTTCCAATCCAGCTCTCTGCTATGGCCTGGGAAAGCAGTAGAAGACATTCGGGTCCCTGCACCCACGTAGGAGACCCGGAAGAAGCTCCTGGCTCCTGGTTTCAGCATCAGTCCAGCTCTGGCTGTTGCAGCCACTCAAGGAGTGAACCAGCGGATGGAAGACCTTTCTCCCTATCTTTCCTTCTCTCTGTCTTTAACTCTCTCTCTCTCTCAAATAGATAATAAAAAGCTTTAAAAAAAAAAAAAGGAATCCAAGATGATAACCTTACACCGTCTTATATTAGGGCTGCTACTATGGACAAAAATGTATTCCATGTAAAAATTCAGATAACAAAAAAAGGGAGACAATTTATAGTAATTTTAATCCTCCAACCTATTAGCTAATGTTCTTTTTGCTACAATCCAATCACTGGCCCAGAAATGGATCATTGGTTTTAAATGTGCTATTTAAATTATTGCTGTGGGGCTGGCGCTGCGGCTTACTAGGCTAATCCTCTGCCTGCGGCACCGGCACCCCAGGTTCTAGTCCCTGTTGGGGCGCTGGATTCTGTCCCGGTTGCTCCTTTTCCAGTCCAGCTCTCTGCTGTGGCCCGGGAAGGCAGTGGAGGATGGCCCAAGTGCTTGGGCCCTGCACCCGCATGGGAGACCTGGAGGAAGCACCTGGCTCCTGGCTTCGGATCAGCATAGTCCCGGCCGTAGCGGCCATTTTGAGGGTTAACCAACGGAAGAAGACCTTTCTCTCTGTCTCTCTCACTGTCTAACTCTGTCAATAAAAAAAAATTATTGCTGTGTCTCTAAGAATAGTATTACCTCATAACTTGACCAACACTACATCCAGTCTTGAAATAATAATAATTTTATAAAATGATTAAAATAATTTGAAGAGGTTCCTGGCAACTTAAACCATTTGATCTTCTGCATCTCCCAAATGCTCACTGATACAACCAAATCCTACACAATGACTGGGAACTACAAAAGCATTGTAATACACACAGTAAGGTGTTTGCAAAGGAAACGGTCTGCTGAGAAGAGAGTTAAAAATACATGCTGTGGAAAGCCAAGACACTGTGGCAAAAACAACCTGAATGAAAGGTCTCAGTGAACAAGGCCCCAGCAGAAAGAACGGGCCATCAAAGAAGGTGGTACCTTTCTCTGAAGGGAGGAGAGAACTTCCACTTGGACTATGGCCTTGTCTAAATAGGATCGGAGTTGGTGAACTCAAGAGGCTTCCATAGCCTTGGCAGCTCATGACAAGAGCCTCGGGTGATTACTGATGCTATAAATAAGAGTGTCAATTGTTAAATCCACAGTGGGAGTCACTGGGCACATGCTCCCCATGTAGGATCTCTATCTTTAATGTGTTGTACTATGAGAGTTAACGGTAACACTACTAGTCGAACAGTACTCTATATCTTGTGCGGTTGTGTGGGCACAGTCTGTTGAAACCTTTGGTTAGTATATACTAAGTTGATCTTCTGTATATAAAGATAATTGAAAATGAATCTTGATGAAGAGTGGGATGGGAGAGGGAGTGGGAGATGGGAGGGTTGTGGGAGGGAGGGAGGTTGGGGGAGGGGGAACCACAACAATGCAAAAGTTGCACTATAAAATGAAATATGAACCTCAGTGAAAATAAAACCATAATATTAAATAGATAAAAAAAAAAAAAAAAAAAGAACATGCTGGAGCCAGTGCTGTGGCATAGCAGCTAAAGCTGCCACCTGCAGTGCCAGCATCCCATTTGGGCGCTGGTTTGAGTTCCAACTGCTCCACTTCCACTCCAGTTCTCTGCTATGACCTGGGAAAGCAGTGGAAGATGGCCCAAGTTCTTGGGCCCCTGCACCCATGAGGGAGACCCAGAAGTTCCTGGCTCCTGGCTTCAGCTCTGGCCGTTGCGGCCAATTGAGGAGTGAATTAGCAGATGGAATACCTCTCTATCTCTGCCTCTCCTTCTCTTTCTGTGTAACTCTGACTTTCAAATAAATCTTTTAAAAAAAAAAAAAAAAGCACATGCTGACCCACTGAGAGAGATCCTTCATCTGCTGGTTTACCCCCTTCCCTCCCCCCATGGCCGCAATGACCAGGGCTGAGCCAAGCCAAAGCCAGAAGCTACATCCAGGTCTTCCATGTGGGTGGCAGGGGCCCAAACAATTCAGCCAACTTCCACTGCTTTTCCCAGGCACTGGATCTGAGGTGGAGCAGCAAGGACACAAACCAGGATAATGGCATCAGAGGCAGCGGTTCTACCTGCCACATTACAACATCAGCCTGCTAATCGCTATTTCTAAAAAGGAAGTCTATGTGGGACACTCATCCAACCACTTTTACTGAACATCTACCTATTTTGCCCCAAGGGAGGCAATAAATGACATACTTCTGCCCATTCTCTCCCCTAAACATACCTTTAACAGAGGAATGAGGCTGAGTGGAAGATCGGGTGGAGACTTTAGATGACAAAAGGCTCAGCCTGAGGGATGGGGAGAAAGGGAACAAATCCACGGCTTTGAACTGGGTCCAGAGGCCAGACAGAGCAGAGGGTTGCTAGCACCAGCTATCAAAAGAAATGTAAACAGAAAATTACTTATGAAAAAGATGAATCTTCTCACACCCATGGCTATGTTCTTCTAAGGGTTCCAGTTCTATCCTTTTTCTACATAAATAAATTATTATCTCTAGACTGTTAGAAAAAAAGTTAGCTCTCAACTTTCCCCTCTTCCAACTAAAAGACTGTGAAAATCTTAGCTTATTTGCCAAAAACTGACCTCAATAACCAATGCCACAAAAAAAGATACACAAGGGGCTGGTGTTGTTGCGTAATGGGTAAAGCTGCTGCCTGCAACACCAACATCCCATATAGGTGCTGGTTTGTGTACTGGCTTCTCCACTTCCAATCCAGCTCCCCGCTTATGGCCTGGGAAAGCAGCAGAAGATGGCCCAAGTCCTTCAGCCCCTGAACCATGGGAGACCTGGATTAAGTTCTTGGCTTCAGCCTGGTCCAGTGCTGGTCATTGCAGCCGTCTGGGGAATAAATCAGTGGACAGAAGACCTGTCTCTCTCTCTCTCTTTCAAAATAAATAAATAAATCTTTAAAAAAAAATAAGCAGAAACATTATCACATGTAACAGCTCATAAAACAAAAAGTAATCTGAACACTCAGAGAAACCTCTGCATTCTCCCATCTAGCCGTCAAACAATAACTACATAAAAGTGAAAACCTAAAAAAAGAAAAAGTAGTAATTGTCAATGGCAATAAGACCTGAGATGATATACTGAAAAAGAAAAAGGCTACTGTGTCATATAAGAGAGAACAAAGCGAGAGCTAGCGCTGTGACACAGCAGGTTAAAGCCCTGGCCTGAAGCGCCAGCATCCCATATGGATGCCAATTCTAGTCCCAGCTGCTCCTCTTCCGATCCAGCTCTTTGCTATGGCCTGGGATAGCAGCAGAAGATGGCCCAAGTCCTTGGGCCCCTGCACGGCATGGAGACCTGGAAGAAGCTCTTCGCTCCTGGCTTCGGAATGACGCAGCTCCAGCCGTTGCAGCCATTTGGGGAGTGAACCAGTGGATGGAAGACCTCTCTCTCTCTCTCTGTCTCTACCTCTCTTTGTACCTCTGCCTTTTTAAATAAAGTAAATCTTTAAAAAAATAAAAAGAAAGAACAAAGCGGATGGGGGAGAAATACGATTTTGGACAAGAGAAAAAGTACACTGATTTTTTTTTAAAAGAATTGAATTTTCAAAATCAAAGGCTCCCCAAAAACCAGGCAAGATTATCAGTATGCAAATATAAAACTCAGTATCTATAATTTACCTAAGTAAACAATTTTAGCTTAAAAGTTCAAAATGAAATGTTACCCTCACCCCCAAAAAAGGTGATACAGAATTACCTAAAAAGGCTTTTAATTTTATCAATAACATTACCTTTATCCAGACATTAGTAATAATTAGGCAGATAGCAGGAAAAGCTAAGAATTCATTTTACATCTGAATCTTCCAAAGACCTGGCAACTGGCAGTACCAACTAACTGAAGGGAGGCAGAAGCTAAATTACAGAGAAATTCAGGAAAAGCTGCTTGAGTTTTAGATAGATGGGAAGATTCCCTTCCCTACTCTATAATGCCATAAGTAATTCTAGGTCCCCACCACATTAGTCTAGAGGTTTAGTCTCTTCAGAGGGTAAAACCAAATCTCCTAACTAAGGGAGACCAAGCACAGGTGAGAGGGGGACACCATAACAAAACAAGATTGCATGTCTATTTACATACAAGCCACACACCCACTCCACACTCCCTTTTCTCTCTTCTAGGCTGGCCCTTTGGCTAAAATAATATTGTTTTGTGTTTTTTTTAAACATGTATTTAATTTTATTTGAAAGGTAGAGTTATGGAGAGGCAGAGGTAGAGGGAGAGTGAGAAAGAGACAGAGAGAGAGGTCTTCCATCCGCTGGTTCATTCCCTGATGGCTAGACCTGTGCTGATCTGAAGCCAGGAGCCAGGAGCTTCTTCTGGGTCTCCCATGTGGTACAGGGGCCCAAGCACCTGGGCCATCTTCTACTGCTTTCCCATGCCATAGAAGAGAGCTGGATTGGAAGTAGAGCAGCCAGGACTTGAACCGGCACCCATATGGGATGTCAGCACTGCAGGCAGCGGTAACACTACTAGTCGAACAGTACTCTATATCTTGTGCGGTTGTGTGGGCACAGTCTGTTGAAACCTTTGGTTAGTATATACTAAGTTGATCTTCTGTATATAAAGATAATTGAAAATGAATCTTGATGAAGAGTGGGATGGGAGAGGGAGTGGGAGATGGGAGGGTTGTGGGAGGGAGGGAGGTTGGGGGAGGGGGAACCACAACAATGCCACAGCACTGGCCCCTAAAACAATATTGTTGATGGTTCATGAACCATGTGCCCACAGTCATGACAAGATAGTCACAGAAATTGAAAGTGTTTAGAAACGATTACAGCAATTTTCAGAGTTAAGTTTATGGCTGTTAGATATAACAATAAAAATGGCTTACCTGTCATTATTTTTTAAAATTTGCTTTTCTGGTAATTTATTTTGACTGTAGTTTAAAACTATCAATCTACAATAGATGGAGTTTTTTTTTTTTAAACTCCTGGTATATTACTATCAGTTTATATTTATTTATTTATATGAAAGGCAGAGTGCCAAAGAGAGAGGAAGAATCAGAGAGACACATCTTACACCTTCTGGTTGATGTTCAAATCTCCAAAAAGCTACAACAGCCAGAGTTAGGCCAGGATGAAGCCAAGAGCCAGGAACTCCACCCAGGTCTCCCATATTGAGGGCAGGAATCCAAATACTTGAGCCATCATTCATTGCCTCCCAAGCACATTAGGAGCAAGTTAGATTAGAAACATGGAGTAACTGCGATTTGAATGAGGCACTCCGATATGGGATGTGTGCATCCCAAGCAGCTGCTTAACCTGCTGTGCCACAACACTGTCCTTTCACTGCCAGTTTAAGCAGCACAGAGACAAACCTAACCAGGCCCACTCAGAACTCCCTAGAGACTGGGGTGAAAACCTGTGTTACAAGCCCTCCATGAGTTTGGACAGAGCTTTCCACCAGCTTCTTGGTCACAGCAGATAGCCAAGGACTACTAGATATCTGAGGAAATCCTCTAGTATTAGTTCAAGATCCAAATCAAATAAATGAGAAAAACAAACTCGATAAAAACAGACTATTCATTAAGACAAAACTTCTAAAAAATCTTTTATGTATCTGAAAGACTGAGTGAGAGAGAGAGAGAGAGAGAGAGAGAGAGAGAGAGAGAGAGAGAGATTGAGAGAGAGATTCTTTAGCTACTGGTTCACTCCCTAAATGGCCACAATGGCAAAGGCTGGGCCAGATAGAAGCCAGGAGCCAGGAGCTTCCTCCAGGTCTCCTACATGGGTGCAGGGGCCCATGGACTTGGGCCATCTTCCACTGCTTTCCCAGGGAATTAGCAGGGAGCTGGACAGGAAGTGGAGCAGCTGGGACTTGAACCAGCACCCACATGGGATGCCAACATCAGAGATGGTGGCTTTACTGGCTACACCACAACACTGGCCCCAAAACAAAACATTTTTTAAAAACTGATTTCTTAGAGACAGAAAAAATCAGAACAGAATGCTACCAAAAAGGGAACATAAAAAGAACTCTTAAAAAAAAAAAAAAGATTGGGCCGGCGCCACAGCTCACTTGGCTAATCCTCCGCCTGCGGCAGCGGCACCCTAAGTTCTAATCCCAGTTGGGGCGCTGGATTCTGTCCCAGTTGCTCCTCTTCCAGTCCAGCTCTCTGCTGTGGCCTGGGAAGGCAGTGGAGGATGGCCCAAGTCCTTGGGCCCTGCACCCCACGGGAGACCAGGAGGAAGCACCTGGCTCCTGGCTTCGGATCGGTGCAGCGCGCCAGCCGTAGCGGCCATTTGGGGGGTGAACCAATGGAAGGAAGACCTTTCTCTCTGCCTCTCTCTCTCTCTAACTCTGCCTGTCGGAAAAAAAAAAAAAAAAAAAAAAAAAAGATTTATTTGAAAGCAGAGTTACAGAGAGGCAAAGGCAGAGAGAGAGTGAAAGAGACAGAGAAAAAGATCTTCCATCTGCTGGTTCACTCCCCAAATGACCAAAAAGGCCAGAGCTGGGCCGATCTGAAGCCAGGAGCCGCATGGATACAGGGGATCAAAGATCAAAGCATCTTCCACTGCTTTCCCAGGCTATAGCAGGGAGCGGAGCTGGATTGGAAGTGAAGCAGTCAGGACTCGAACCAGCACCTGTATGGGATGCCAGCACTGCAGGTGGCAGCTTTACCTGCTGTACCACAGCACTGGCCCCAAGAACAGAACTCTTAAAGTCGCCACTTGTAACACCCACAACCCATATCAAAGTGCCAATTTCAGTTCCCTGAGTCTTAGCTACTTCTGCTTCTAATCCAGCTATCTGCTAATACACAGGCAACAGATGATGGCTCAAGTGCTTGGGCCCCTACAACCCAGAGAGAGTTCCTGGACAGCTCCTGGCTTCACCTGCCCCAGCTCTGGCTGTTGGGGTTATTTGGGAAGTGAACCAGCAGACTGAAGATCTCTATCTCTGTTGATGTGCCCTTCAAATAAATGAAAAGAAACTTCAGGAAATAAAAATAAAAAAGATAAAAATAAAGAAATCACTGATCATGTCCTAAAGAGATGGGAATCTTGAGTAGGTTGTATAGCCTATGAGATGAAATTTCTACTATAAAATGAGTATAATGTTTCCTTACATAAATCTAAGGGTTACTAAGAAAATAAATAATAAAGGACTACAAAGGACCAAAAAAAAATCAATAATTTTTTTAAAGTACTGACTTGTAGGAATTCACTGGATTCAGCATGAAAATGTCCTGTAAGTGCACAACATAAGGAACCAAGACACGTCACTCAGATGGCTCACATGATCAGGAATTTCAACTTGAACTGAGTGGAATGGGAAATTAGCAAAATGAAGCCTTCTGCTACCAAGCACTCCTCCATCAAGAGTCTCCTAGGAGAACACTAGAGCCACCATTCAGAAATTAAAGGAAAAACTGCTAAAAAAGATGACAAGCTGCTGTCATTACTAAAAGATGTGTATGTTGATTCCAGAGATCCTATGACTTACGTGCAGGCAAAAGATGCTGATTAAGAAGCTCATTAAGAAGCAAAGGAATTCAGATTGCCCAAAGGCCTTCACTTTGGTATTAGATATTAAGAACATTCCCAAAGGCAAAATTTCCATTGTAGAAGCATTGACAATTCTCAATAATTATAAACTTCAGAGACATGCACTGCTAACAAAATAGCACATAGGAATGCCATTTAGAGTTCAAACATGTAAATCCCCTTCTCAAATATTTTGTTACTTTGGAATTTGAAGTCTTTCTTCCTGAAGAAAGCAATACAATCAAAATGAAGATCATGAAATTACTTTTCCTGTGTGTACTTCCTATCCCCTGGTCCTGTTCATTTCTAGCACATTAAATTATATAAGTTGCCAGATATTTAATGCTCCCTACTTGTGAGAGGATACTGTTTATTGAGCTCTGCTTGACTTCTCAGTATTGCTCACTGAATTTATTTTGTTTTCTTTTGGATTTTAATTTGGTTTGAGCATAGTTCATATGTGTGTGTCAGAATGTCTAATTGGCACATCTGTAAAATGACTACAAGTCAAAGAGTTAAAGTGTTATTTTAGGCACATCTTACTAGCTTTGAAACCACTCATATGGCCTCTTGGGAAATGTCTTGAATCTCTCATTTTACATTTGGAGTTTCACTTTCCAATTTAGGTGGCTTATTGTTTCTTACAATGGAACACTGAAAGTAAGCTTTCCTACACATTTTCTTCTTAGGGAAAGGAAGATTTGACAGTGAGAAAGAATAACAGCATTTGCCAACAAAGGCAGACAGGAGATGGACAGAAAATCAGAAAACTACTTCAGCAAAAATTAGCAAGGGTTTTAAAATGTTTTTACTTGTCACAGACATATAAAGGGAGAGCTCCCATCCTCTGGCTCAGTTCTCAAATGTCCACATGAATTTGGCTGCAGCCAGGAGTTGAGAACCAAATGCAGGTCGCCATGTTGGTGGAAGGAACTCAATTATCTGAGCCACCACCACTGCCTCCCAGGCTCTTCACTGGCAGAAAGCTGGTTTCAGGAGCAGAAGCCAGGAATAGAACACAGGTATTCCCATATGAGATGTAGGTGTCTTAACCATTAGGCTAAACATCTGCTGTCTGGTTTTCTGTTTTGTTTTGAATTGATTTAGGTGTGGAATAACTCTGCAATTATAAAAAATAATTAATGATGTTTATAAAATGTTAGCAATTTTTGCATTGACAAATAAGTCAAAAGCTTTCAGAAAGATAACAGTAAGAATTATCTGAAAAAATAACTCATCTTTGATACAGAATTACAAAAATTTAAAAAATAAACAAGGAGCCATGCTAAAGAATTTGTTGAGCAAATATAACCTCATCCTAATGCCAGCTGAGAGAATAATAAAAAATGGCAGAAGGAAGCATAAAGTATGACCACTGAAAGAAATCTGAGTAATTGCTTGACCCATTTACAAACTTGAGAGCACAAACACGTATACTAGGTACTTGGTTGTTTGAGTTTAATTTTACCTGTGGAATCTTGGGTAGGTTGTATAGCCTATGAGATGAAATTTCTACTCTAAAATGAATAGGGGCTGGTGATGTGGCATAGTGGGTAAAGTCACAGACTGCAGTGCTGGTATCCCTAAGGGCACGGGTTCAAGTCCCAGCTGCTCCACTTCCGATCCAGCTCTCTGCTATGGCCTGGGAAAGCAGGAGATGGCCCAAGCCCTTGAACCTCTGCTCCCACATGGGAGACCCAGAAGAAGCTCCTGGCTTCAGATCAGCGCAGCTCCGGCCATTGTGGCCATCTGGGGAGTGAACCAGCGGATGGAAGACCTCTCTCTATAACTCTGCCTTTCAAATAAAATAAATAAGTCTTTAAAAAAAAGAGAGTATAATGTTTTCTTACTTAAATCTAAGTGTTATTGTGAAGATAAATAATAAAGGACTACAAAGGACCAAAGAAAAAATCATCAATAATTTTTTTAAAATACTGACTTGTAGGAATTCACTGGATTCAGCATGAAAATGTCGTTTAAGTGCACAACATAATGAACTAAGACACATCACTACAAAAGATTCAGAACAGTGGAGGCAAAGAGAATACCCCTCAAGTTTCCAGAGGAACAAAGCTCACGTAACAAAGTATTAAAAATAAAAATCTTTTGAATTCTCAGCAACAACAAAGAAAGGCCAAAGACAAAGGGACAATATCTTCAAATGCTTAGGTAACACATTCAATTGTGTTCTATACTATGCCAAGCAGTTAATCAAGTGAAAGGTACATAAGGACATACAAAATCTCTAACACTCCTGTCAGATACCCTTCCTCACTAAGTTACTAGAAGACATATACTACCAAAATAAGAGAATAAACCAAGAAAGATAAAGAAATGAAATGCCAGCAATAAGAGATCAAATGGAGGAAACAGAAGTAAATGATATCTCCAAAATAATAATAAAGCAAATCCAAAGATGACAGACAGCTGGGAACCAGATCACAATGCTTGAATCAGCCCAAAGAAAAGACATCTTGGACATTAAAAGACAAGACACATTGAGAACTTCTATCACCAAAATCTCATTGGCATTATACCATCTTTTCAACCTTTGAATGGAATTCCCAATAAGCCTAATCCAGACTCTTATCTGTACTTGACTTGTGTTGATATAAACTGATGTTTATATCTTCCCCTCCAGGCACTCCTACCCGATTAGCTGAGGCTGTGGTGAGTTTAGAAGCCAACTGCTGCAAACAGCCTACTCACTACACCAGACATTTAATCGAAGCCTGCCAGATTCTCTGCTGAAACGTTTCTAAAATTCACTCATGACTTTAAACAATGATTTCCCTAAGGGGGCTCTGGTAAACTATCAGAGAAGCTAAAGCCAAATTGTCCAGGCACTTTGTTCACCTTAACTTTTCCTGGCAGCTTTCATCTAACAGTGGCATTGTTAGCCTTTCATTGCACTGATAGATTTCAGCTTACTACCAAATTTTTAAAAGTAAAGAATTTAGTATTTACAGAGTCATAAAAATATCAAGTTACAATCGTAATTTCATATAGGTTTGGAGGAGAGAAGAGGATATGACCAAAGAGAACATATTGGTTTCTTAAATAGATGGCATGTAGGTATTTGTTTTATCCTACTACCTTTAAACTACATATATATTTTACCAATTCTGTACATAAATACATTTCATAATAAAAATAAAGACATTATAAAATGGGCAAAAGGACACAAAGAAAAGAGTTGGAGGGTGAAAATAAGTAAAAATATTCCTCATCTCACTAGAACTTAAAATAAGAAGATGTCGATCAGATGGCAAAAGGTGTTACTTAGTTCCAATATCCAATGTTGGTCAGCAAGTAACAAGAAGGTCTATGAAATAATAATGATGGAAAAATAAACTGGCACAAGCCTCCACAGAAGAATACTTTGCAATATATGTAAAAAGCCTGATTCACTTCTAGAAATGTATCCTAATGGTAATAATAAGAGATCCTTATTACATTATTGTTTATAAAAGTCACAAAATTAAAATTAATTTCTACCAGTAAATCATGACTAAATAAATTACAACATTTTTATTCAATGGACTATTATTCAATTTTGAAAACAACACTATAAAACCTATATTTACTAACAAGAAGATGTGCAGGACCCATTAAGTGAAAATAAAAGACAATAAGGAGGGTGCTCCAGTGGTACAACTGGTAGCACATGTTACTTATAAAGGACAATAAAGATTTAACTTATTTAAACAGCAATAGATGGACAGAGAATGAATGGATCAACAAATGGATAGACAGACTCAAACACATTAAAAGTAAAGACGAAAACACATAAAAACATTTGTAGTGACTACTGGTCATCTTTAGTTCAGGATTTCTTTTTTTACTTTTTTTAAAAAAATTTATTTATTTGGAAGGCAAAATTACAGAGGTTGGGGGAGAGACAGAGAGAGAGAGAAAGACATCTCCCATCTGCTGGTTCGCTCCCAAAATGGCCACAACGGCCAGAGCTAGGCCGATCTGAAGCCAGGAGCCAGGAACTCCCTCTAGGTCTTCCATGTGGGTACAGGGCTGCTTCCCCTCTGCATCAGCAGGGAGCTGGAACAGAAGTGGAGTGGATGGGACTCAACTGGTGCCCATAACATAACAGAAGTTATATATGCAGGCCAGCACCACGGCTCACTTGGCTAATCCTCCACCTGTGGCGGCGGCACCCTGGGTTCTAGTCCCGGTTGGGGCACTGGATTCTGTTCCCGGTTGCCCCTCTTCCAGTCCAGCTCTCTGCTGTGGCCCGGGAAGGCAGTGGAGGATGGCCCAAGTGCTTGGGCCCTGCATCCGCATGGGAGACCAGGAGGAAGCTCCTGGCTCCTAGCTTCAGATCAGCACAGCACGCCGGCCATAGCAGCCATTTGGGGGTGAACCAACGGAAAAAGGAAGACCTTTCTCTCTCTCTCTCTCTCTCTCTCTCACTAACTCTGCCTGCCAAAAAAAAAAGAAGTTATAAGTTATATATGCAGTGGTGTTGTCTGTATTAAACCTCCCGCTATGCCATAGTCCCAGCCTCAAGTTCAGGATTTCTTAAAACGTCTTTAGACAACTTTGGCCTCCGCTTTGGTATACTTCCTTATCATAGAACAAGAAAACAGCTTACACTTGGATGTTATGAAAATGGCGGTCTCTTTGCCTCTTGACTATACTTTCATAATAAAACTACCAAAAAATGGCATAAAGCCATGAAAATTCTGAAATTCTCAAAGCAAATGACACCTATGGTAAACCAACTGATTTTTCCTGAATAAACTCAAAATAATATACTTGATGCCAACACAAAACTGATGAATGCTGACACTAATGGAGAAGAGATCAAAACAAAATAAATAACATTCAACATTGCATCTCTCATATTAACACACACAAATCTAACTATGGAGAAGACTGACACCAGTCTCAAAGTTCACAGCAAATACAATACTCAAGAGAATGCAACATTCTGCTATGGATGTCATTAAAGCCGTATCAATTCAAGCAGTCAGAGAAGTTCATTATTTATATTTGTTTATTTGATAATTAATTTGTGAGGAATAAGTTAATTTAAAAATAAGAGTCAGGTGCCGGTGCTGTGGTATAGCAGGTAAAGCCACCGCCTGCAGCACCAGCATCTCACAGGGGTGCCAGTTCGGGTCCTGGCTGCTCCACTTCCAATCCGGATCTCTGGTGTGGCCTGGGAAAGCAATAGAAGATGGCCCAAGTCCTTGGGACCCTGCACCCACATGGAGACCAGGAAGCAGCACCTGGCTCCTGGCTTTGGATCGGTGCAGCTCCGGCCATTGCGGTCAACTTGGGAGTGAACCAGTGGATGGAAGACCTCTCTCTCTGCCTCTCCTTTTTTCTGTGTAACTCTTTCAAACAAATAAATCTTTAAAAAATAAAAATAAAACTCAGTATCACCAGAACAGAAGTTATATATGCAGTGGTGTTGTCTGTATTAAACACCACACATATTTTACACAGAAAAGTAATATTATTCAACTAATAAATATACTTCCTGATCTTGGCACATTATTAAAAGGAAAAGTGGTAGGGGCCAGCACTGTGGAATAGCAAGCTAAGCCTCTGCCTGTGGCGCCAGCATCCCCTATTGGCACCGGTTCATATCCGAGCTGCTCCTCTTCTAATCCACTTCTCTGCTAAGGCTTAGGAAAGCAGCAGAAGATGGCCCAAGTGCTTGGGCCCCTACATCTATGTGGGAGACCCAGAAAAAGCTCCTAGCTCCTGGCTTTGAACTGGCTCAGCTCCGGCCATTGCACCCATTTGGGGAGTGAAGACCTTTCTTTCTGTCTCTCCCTCTTTCTGTAACTCTACCTCTCAAATAAATAAATACATAAAACATTTAAAAGGGGGGCAGCACTGTGGCATAGCTGGTAAAGCTGCCACCTGCTGTGCCGGCATCCCATATGGCCATCAGTTTGAGTTCCAGCTGCTCCACTTCTGATCCAGCTCTCTGTTATGGCCTGGGAAAGCAGTAGAAGATTACCCAAGTCCTTGGGCCCCTGCACCCACACGGGAGACCAGGAAAAAGCTCCTGGCTCCTAGCTTCAGATCAGCACAGCACCGGCCATTTCGGCCATTTAGGGAGTGAATCAGCAGAGGGAACACCCCCCCCCCCCCACCGCCCACCTCTCTGTAACTTTGCCTTTGAAATAAATAAATCTTTAAAAAGAAAAAAAAACACACCATTAGAAGATGGATTTCAGTTTTTTTGAAATTTTATGTTTTGTTTTGATATCACTTACTCATCTTATTTTTATGACTGCCAACCTGTAATGGTATTATGTGTATGTGTTTATATGTATGCATATAATATATGTATATGTATATGAAGAATAAAGTTAAGATTTGGTCAAACTATATTTTCCCATTCAAGTACAAAAATGTTTTCAAGGCTGCAAAAAGTGTACAGTTGTTAAACAAGTTGTAAATAAAGACTTGTATAAAAATTCAAAAAAAAAAGGAAAAAAAAGGAAAAGGGGTAAACATTTAGTGCAGCAGTTAAGATGTCTCTAAGGATGTCTGTATACTGTATTACAATGCCTAGATTCAAGACTTGGCTCTGCTTCTGATCCAACTTCCTGCAAATGCACACCCTGGAAGGTAGCAACTAAAGGTTCAAGTATTTGCACCCCAGCCACTCATGTGGTTGCGGCCTGGCCCAGCCCTAGCTGTTGTGGGAACATGGGGAGCAAACCAACAGAAGAAAGTCTATGTCTCTGTCCATAATGGCCAGAGCTGTGCTGATCCGAAGCCAGGAACTTCCTCTGGGTCTCCCATGCAGGCACAGGGGCCCAAGGACTTGGGCCATCCTCTACTGCTTTCCCAGGCCATAGCAGAGCTGGATTGGAAGTAGAACAGCCAGGACACAAACCAGTGCCCATAAGGGATGGCAGCACTGCAGGTGGCCACTTTACCCACTATGCCACAGCGCCAGACCCGGAAATACTATGTTTTTAAAATAATTCCCACTTTCATCTTAAGCTAGCTCACATTGGTTTCAATTATTTGTAACCAAAGGCTCTTACTTAAGACAGAAAGCTCACAGATCATTATTGACTATCACTTTCCAGAAAGGTAGGTTTTGTGATAATCCTTTGAAGAATAAAAGGACTTCAACATGTAAGAGAAGAGCTAGGGCCAGCACTGTGGCATAGCGGGTTAAGCCGCCAATCCGCAGCACCAGAATCCCATATGAGTACCAGCTGGAGTTCTGGCTGCTCCACTTCCAATCCAGTTCTATGCTATGGCCTGGGAAAGCAGCAGCAGATGTCCCAAGTGCTCCAGCCCCTGCTCCCGCATGTAGGACCCCGGTGAAGCTCCAGGCTCCTGGCTTCAGATCAGCACAGCTGCAGCTGTGGCAGCCATCTGGGGAGTGAATCAGCAGTTGAAAGACCTCTCTCTCTCTCTTTCTCTCTCTCTCTCTGCCTCTCTGTAATGCTGCTTTCCAATAAATAAATAAATCTTTTATCTTTTTTTAAGATTTTATTTCTTTGAAAGACAGAGTTACAGAGAGAGGTAGAGACAGAGTGAGAGGTCTTCCATCTGCAGGTTCATTCCCCAGATGGCTGCAACGGCCGGAGCTGCGTCGATCTGAAGCCAGGAGCCAGGAGCTTCCTCCAGGTCTCCCATGTGGGTGCAGGGCCCCAAGGACCTGGGCCATCTTCCACTGCTTTCCCAGGCCATAGCAGAGAGCTGGATTGGAATAGGAGTAGCCGGGACTAGAACCAGTGCCCATAAGGGATGCCGGTGTTTCAGGCCAAGGCGTTAAACCACTGCACCACAGTGCCGGCCCCATAAATAAATCTTTTAAAAATAAGAGAGAGAGAGAGAGACAGAGAGAGAGAAAAGCAAAGACAACCTAGACCAGAAAAACAGAATAAAGAAACAGTGGAAGAAAAGCATTTTTCTCTTAATGTGCTGTATAGTCTGGATCAAAGAGGGAATGCATAATGGGGAAGGTAGGTGAGAATGGAGCTGAAGTTAATACGAAAGGGAACCAAGAACCATTGTTAGTTTATGAGAAGAGGGGAAGTTATAAAAGCAGTACTTTGGAAATAGTATTAGAATGGCACAAGGCAGCAAGATAAATTGGAGAAAACAGCAAAAACAAGTTAAGAAAATTAAAAGACTGTAGTGACATCCCAATAAAAAGTGTGGAAAATAGGTTAAGTGGCAATATTAATATAGGTTGGGAATCACACACTGGGCACAGAGGAACTCCCAAAGTAAAACGCCAGGATAAAGAAGATATAGTGAAATAAAATGTACCATTCCTGGAGAGTTAGCATACTTTCTACAACAGATCAAAAGGCAAAGACATCCTATGGAGTCTAAAAAAGGAGAAATCTATGGGCTACTGACTGCATTCCAGTTGCTTAAATACTAAACAAAGAACTAAAGTGATTTTTAGCTTAGCCCTATTTGCAACTCAATATGCAGCTCTGTAGCTTAAGTTGTAACATTATACAGACAGGAAAACTAAAACATGGGCCAGTGTTTGTGGCAGTATGTCTGCAGCGCCAGCATCCCATACACAGGTACCAGTTCGAGTACCGGCTGCTCCACTTCTGATTTAATGCGTCTGGGAAAGCAGAGGAAGATGGCCCAAATTTGAGACCCTGCACCCACATGGGAGACTCAGAAGAAGCTCCTGGCTCCTAGTTTAGGCCTAGCCAAGCACTAGCCATTGTGGCCATTTGTGGAGTGAACCAGTGGATGGAAAATCTCTCTGTCTCTCCCTCTAACTCTGCCTTTCCAATAAAAAATCTTAAAAAAAAAAAAAAAAACCAATACAGTCATAATATTTTATAACTACTGCATTCCTTGAGCCACTTAATCCTCTCTTCCGCAGAAATAATTAAGTGCTAACAGTCATGTAAATTAACAACAGGAGATAAAACCAAGACAGAATATAGGAGGAAAAACTAACTGAAAAACCTAAGGTTCTGCCTAAAAGGAACAAAACAAATAAGCAAACAAACAGAAAACCTAAGATTAGTATTTTCAAAGCAGTACCTATTTTAGTGTCCTCAAAATAACTATTATCTTGTCAAGATTTGGATCATCACATATTTTGGACTTTTCGGTGTAACCACTTTAAGTTTTTAAAAAGTTCACCTGAAGGCCGGCGCCGCGGCTCACTAGGCTAATCCTCTGCCTTGCGGCGCCAGCACACCAGGTTCTAGTCCCTGTCAGGGCACCAATCCTGTCCCGGTTGCCCCTCTTCCAGGCCAGCTCTCTGCTGTGGCCAGGGGGTGCAGTGGAGGATGGCCCAAGTGCTTGGGCCCTGCACCCCATGGGAGACCAGGAGAAGCACCTGGCTCCTGCCATCGGATCGGCGCGGTGCGACGGCCGCAGCACGCCTACCGCGGCAGCCATTGGAGGGTGAACCAACGGAAAAAGGAAGACCTTTCTCTCTGTCTCTCTCTCACTGTCCACTCTGCCTGTCAAAAAAAAAAAAAAAAAAGTTCACCTGAAGAACTAATGACTATCATATTTCAAAGAAACGAAAGAAATGTTTTGTAGAGTTGACATACATAACCAAAACCAGTTCCCTTCACACAGTGGACTAATGAGCAACTTAAACACAGAAAACACAAACGT
This sequence comes from Lepus europaeus, assembly GCF_033115175.1. Classification (NCBI taxonomy): domain Eukaryota; kingdom Metazoa; phylum Chordata; class Mammalia; order Lagomorpha; family Leporidae; genus Lepus; species Lepus europaeus. The sequence goes on from NC_084843.1 coordinate 32,904,928, forward strand.
AGGCTAACTATGCAAACGTAATGAAGTACAATTCTAGAAATGTTCCAAATGCTCACGTACAAGTGAGCCACATGCAGGAAGGCTGGTAACACTGGTATACAAATATGAAGAAGCAGCTCCTGGCTCAGGTAAATCTTATTACTCTCTGAAACTATGACTCTTCACTGTGCCCACTATTAGGACTGGTGCTCACATATACACCTTTATGTACCTTTGTTCATACTGTTTCCTTTCAGTAGACATGTCACCCTCTTCCCTGTCTTTAAATATAATACTGATCAAACTTGCTTTCCAATTCTACTTCCTAAAGGGAGGGTATACATACTAATGTATCCCTTCTCTGACGGGTAATCACTGTTCACCACATTGCTATACACTATTTTGTATCATTATATCATTTCTGGTTTTTTTTTTAAGTTTTACTTCCCCAGATAATCTGGCTTCTTAAAAACAAGACCTATTTAGTATTTCTCATCCCTCATACAAACTAAGATTGGAAACACAAGTACCTAACACAATTTTAATTTATTCATTCTCTTATTTTCAACTCAAATTATCTTACTGTCATTTCAGATTAAATCACTTTACAGCAAACTTCACAGAGCAAATCAGCTTTTTTGCTGCAATAACCTGGAGTTGTTTTTAAAAAACCCACAGTCAGAAATCACATTTTTGATATATAAAAATTAGGAGAAATACCAGAAGTAATCTGTCTGAAGTGAAATAAATACCACTGAATTCAGTATACAAAAAAGAAAGATTATTTTCATTTCTCACTCCTTGAATCTTCTGTTTGTCAGTATGCTGTGGTAGTGATTGCCAATCAGCAAACTTAACACTTTGAAATACATGAAAGGAGAGAAGAGAATCAAAATGGGTAATGCTATTTGATTGGGAGAACAAATAAATCAACAGTAATCCATTCCTCCTCAGCTTCCCAAAGTAACATAAACTTTAATTTTCCTCTGTGTCTATGCAATATCTACCTCCTTCATCAGAAATCCTACACTCTAGACCTCCAGCTCAGCGTATACCCCAGAGTGCATCCAGCTACTCAAGCCCACATGAAAGATTCGTTCTTGAGTTCACTTTGTCTTCATCCCCATCTTGGATCCTCCTTCTCTTCACAGCCACTCTAATCGTAGTCTAGGCCATCATCATCTCTAACTAGAATTAAATAATGTCTTCCCAAACTAGTATTCACACTTCCTCTTGCCCACCACACCCTCCTTTGAATCCATTCTCTACACAGAAGCAAACATGAATCTTCTTAATATCAAATAGACCACAACGCTTCCCTGCTTAAAACTCTTCAGTGGCTTCTCAAGTGTCTTATTTCATCTGGGCTGCTATAACAAACTAACACAGACTGGGTGGCTTATAAACAAGAGACCATTTTCTCTCACAGATCTGGAAGTTGTGAAGTCCAAGACGAAGGCACCAGCAGACTCAATGTATCATAAAGGGCTCACTTCTGATTCCTAGATGACCATCTTCTCATTGTGTCTTCATATGGCAAAAGGGGCGAGGGAGCTCTCTGCGGTCTCTCCAATCAAGGCTCTAATCCCATTCATGAGACCTGCCCTCGTGATCTAATCATTTTCCAAAGGCCTCACCTTCTAATAGCATCACACTGGAGATTAGGTTAACATAGGAATGTGGGGATGGGATGGGGAGGCATAAACAGTCTACAGCACCAAGGCACTTGATATAAAATTTAGTATCTTTATGAAGAATTGGCAGGGGACAGTGATTTGTTGTCCTGGGTCTCTCTCTTCAGCTTCACCTCATATCACTCTCTCCATCTGAGATATACTCCAGTAAACTGCCATGGTCCCTCTGCTTCCCAAATAATCCTTTCTTGGCTTTTTTGTCTTAGTTCTTTGTACCTGTTACCCCCTGCTTGAAATGTCCTTTCTTGCATTCTTCAAACAGCTAGATGCTTTCATCTTTCAGGTCTCAGTTCAAACATCACCTCAGAAAGGACTTACCCAATCTATCAATCATCCTCTCCTCAAAAACAATTCTTTTCTACTTTATCCTCTTGTATTTCTTTTTTACAAAAACTTTATGTTGTTAATTTGTCAATTACTGTCTATCTCTGCCACTAGAATGTAAGATGCATTAAGCATAAAGATAACATTTATCATGTTCTTTGCCAGCATCTGGGATAGTGTTGGGCTTAGAGCCAGAACCAAATCTGTGCCAGTCTTTAAGGTTTTTTTTTTCTTTTCTTTTTTTTTTTTTTTTTTGACAGGCAGAGTGGATAGTGAGAGAGAGACAGAGAGAAAGGTCTTCCTTTTTGCCGTTGGTTCACCCTCCAATGGCCGCTGCGGCCGGCGCATCTCGCTGATCCGAAGCCAGGAGCCAGGTGCTTCTCCTGGTCTCCCATGCGGGTGCAGGACCCAAGGACTTGGGCCATCCTCCACTGCCTTCCCGGGCCATAGCAGAGAGCTGGCCTGGAAGAGGGACAACTGTGATAGAATCCGGCGCCCCGACCGGGACTAGAACCCGGTGTGCCGGCGCCGCAAGGCACAGGATTAGCCTGTTAAGCCACGGCGCCGGCCCAGTCTTTAAGTTTTGAGAGCACAGCAGTGAGCAAAGGAGAAAAAAAATTCCACTGATTATTTAGATAACAAATAAACTATACAGTATATTCAAAAGTGACAATGCAGCAAAGAAAAATAAAACAGTGAAGGAAAAGCAGAACCATAATATTACAATTTAAAATATGAGACCTCACTTCAAAGAATCTTAATGGAACTAAGATTTTAAGGAGTTGAGGGAGCCAACATTTTAAAAAACTAAACAAAAGAAGCAAAACAAAACAGTAAGGGCCAAGGACTAAGGACCCTGGGTGTGCAGTATACCTGATATATTTAGGGATTAATTTTTAAAAAATTAATTCCAGCATGACTGGAATGGAAAAGTGTAAGAGGGAAAGTTTTAGGATGATATTAAGGAAGCAAAAGGGGACAGAAACAGGGCCTGATGGATACTGCAGACTCTGGTTTTACTCTGAATGAGATGGGTAAGTACTGGAACATTTTGGGAAGAGAAATAAAATAGCTGAATTACTTTGTAAAGAGATCATGTTGCTATCTTAAAAATAAGAGTATTTGGGAGGGAAATAAAAATGGAAGCAAGTGACTAGCACAACTATCCAGGCAAGAGATTATGGCAGCTTGGTGGGCAAAGTGAGGCACAGTCAGATGCCGATTATATTGGAAGACAGAGCCTACAAAATCTGTTTGCAGCTCAGGTTTCTCTGACAGAAGAGAAGTGTCAAGGATAACTAAAAGTTCTGAGCTCAGCAACTGGAAGAACTGAGTTGTTACTTACTGAAATAAAAGACTGTGAAAGTAGGGAATTATATAAAATGCTTATTTTTAGACTTGTAAAATTTGAGCTATTTGACAGTGAAGTGGTAATGTGGAATGTGTAGCCAAATGCAGAATATATGGAGATATAGGTCAAAGATAAAATTTTGGGAGTCATCTGTGTGTGTGTGTTTGTGTGTGTGTCTGTGTGTATATCCATGCATTTGGAATAGGATAAAATCACTAAAAGGTAGGTAAACAAAAAGAGAAGTCCAAGGCCTGAGTCTCAAACTATACCACTATTTAGAGGGAAGAGATAAGAAAGAACCAGCAAGTCAGATTGAAATAAGCAATGAAAACTGAAAGTAAATCAGGAATGTGGTACCCTGAAAGCAAAGTGAAGGAAATGTTTCCAGGATAATGATTAACTCTAATGTAATATGAGGATTGAAAAGTGACCACTGGACTTAATGTCAAGATCCCTGGAGAAATTGATTAGAATTATTTCAGTGGAGTTACAAAGGAGAAAGGCTACCATGGGTTTAACAGAAAACAGGAAGAAAAACAGAAAGTATTACAAACAACTCTTCCAAGGATTTTTTAATAGTTTTTTTTTTTTTAATGTTCATTTATTTATTTTCATCTACCGAAGCACAGCACAGGGAGGGAAAGCGGGAGTAGAGACAGATCCTCCATTTGTTGGTTCACTCCCCCAAAATGGCTGCACTAGGATTAGGCCAGGCTAACTCCAGGAGCCAGGAATTCCATTTGCTTTTCTCATAATGGTCATAACGATCCAAGCACTTGGCCATCTGCTGCTTCCCAGAATGTATTAGCAAGAAGCTCAGTGGGAAGAGAAGTATCCAAGACTAAAACCATCACTCCAATATGGGATGCAAGTTTCTCAAGCAGCAGCTTAAGCAGTTGCACCACAATGCCTGTCTTTCCAAGTAGTTTTACTACAAATGACCAAGAGGTAGAGGAGTTGAAATGGGGTTACTTATTGCTTTTAGTAAATGGGTTAAATTACAGCATGACTGAATATTTATAACTAATGATCTAGTAAAAAGTGATGATGGAGGAACAAAATGCAATCGTGATGTCCTTAGGCAGATTAGAAGGGATGGAATCTAGTGAACAAGCTCAAGAGTTGAACTTAGAAAGGACAGAAGACAACCTACCAGAGCAGCTAGAAGGGAGGATGAAAATGTTAGCAGGTGGGTGTACTTGGCTGTAAGATCTAGTAGAATGAATGCCTTACTAGGTCTACCTGCTGCCTGTTTCTGTAAACTGTTTCATTAGAACATACCCATAATTGTTCATTTGCATATTTTCAATGTCTGTGCATGTGACAATGACACGTGCCTGCTCGCAAGAGAAACCATATAGCTCATAAAATTTTGAAATATTCACTATCTGACCACTTATGGCAAAGGTTTGCCAACTCTGGTCTAAGAGAATCCTCCAACTATTATTACTCTCTCTGAGGCGAGAGTCAGTTACCTGGCTGCAAGGGAAAAAGCTAGGCAAGGACTCAGGAAACAACAGTGTTTAATGAGAATGATACAACATTAAGCCCTCCATCATTCCCAGTTTCTGCAGCACAAATTGTGTTCCTTATCTTTTTGTAAGTGTTTTTTTATATTTACTATGACATTAATTTGAAACAAGCTGTATCTCCTGGGAAGGGGACATGGTTTTGCTGTTAAGAAGGGATCTCTCAAAAAGGAAAGGTAAAAAAAAATAGAGTAATAATATACATAAAATATAGAACAGCATTCCAAGTTAATGACTTTTTTTAATCTTCAAGGCATGTGAATAAAACAGTATATATTTTCCCATAATGAATAATTTTATAACACTTCATTATATTTCATTTATATTTTAGCATCACAAAAAGGCATTATACTAGAGCACATCTAAACACTTTACTCAGAGAAATCTCATTTTAGTAAAAATCAAGATTTCTGCTTGGCTTTCCAATGTTTTTTACACACATTTATTTAAAGTAACCAACTTCATTCTCCACTACTGCTCATCCCAAGAAACACATATTGTTAGAGTCAAATCAGTCTCCACCGCATGCTGGATCAGCCCAGGATCATTTCCAACTTCACTCTTTCTTCAGTTATTCCCTGTATCTATCAGAAGTCCACTCATAAATCAAAGCCCATTTGAAGTAATTCCTTCCTCAAGAAACCTTTCTGGGGCCGGCATTGTAATGCTGCTGCCTGGGACCCCTGCATCCCATCCAGGTACTGGTTCCAGTCCCAGCTGTCCCACTTCCCATCCAGCTCCCTGTTAATGCACCTGGGAAAGCAGCATTAGATGGTCCCAGTACTTGGGCCCCTGGACAAAGCTCCTGGCTCTGGCCTAGCCCAGCCCTGGCCATTGAGGCCATCTGGGGAACGAACCAGTGGATGGAAGCTCGCTCTCTTTCTCTCAGCTTTTCAAATAAATAAATTAAAAAACAAAAAACATAAAGAAATCTTCCTAAATGGGCCAACCATCATTCATCTCCTTCCTGTTGGAACTCAGACTTAAAACTGCATATTCACATATCTTTCTCGTATTATGTTTCCTATATGTTAATCCAGATTTCTTAACTAAGCTCTAAGCACTTTGAGACCAAAGAATGCCTCTGGGGCTGGTGTTGTGGCACAGCGGGTTAAGCTGCTGCCTGCAATGTAGGCATCCCATATGAACACTAGTTCAAGTTCCAGCTGCTCCACTTCTGATCCAGGTCCCTGCCAATGCACCTAGGAAGGCAGCAGGGGATGGCACAGGTAGCTGGACCCCTGCCACCCACATGGGAGACTCAGATGCAATTCCAGGTTCCTGGCTTCAGCCTGGCCCAACCCCGGCTTTTGCCCAGCTCTGGCCATTGTGGCCATCTGGGGAGTGAACCAGTGGATGGAAGACCTCTCTCCATCTCTGTAACTCTTTCAACTATGTATCTGTGTATACACACACACACATATGATGCCTTCCACCACCCACAACCTTCAACAATCCAATTTTAACTAGGAAGCGATTACAATTTTATCAACTTTGAAATGTGACTTTCTATAAGGCCAACATTTGTTTTTAATTATTACTACTTCTTGAAATAAGATGCCTATAAAGCCTGAATAATTCTCCTAAGCTTCAAGTCATGCACACTGATTTTAATATTTTGACACCTGTTTCATCATATCACAACTAAATTTTTAGTCAGACTTTGCTCGCAATTTTTCAAAATGGAATAATTCAACACATTTTGATCAGACATCACAAAGCAGCCTCTGGTTAACTGGATCTGACACTTTCACCCTTTCATGTATTATTCTTTCTAAGTACTCTGGATCAAACAGCACCTCTCAGCACTCAGCAAGACCTTCTCTACTCAGAAACAACACAGTATCCATGTGACCATGGTAAGAGGTCAAAGAAATGTTACGTGGGAAGCAGATACTCAAGAAAATAACCTAAGTGACTCAACTCAAGCTTTGTTGTGCTCTACTCAATGTTGCTGTTAGACATTAATTTTCTAACAAAACAAAAAAATGCAGGGCCGGTGCTGTGGCATAGCAGGTAAAGCTGCCGCCGGCAATGCCGGCATCCCATTTGGGCGCTGGTTTGAGTCCTGGCTGCTCCCCTTCTGATCCAGCTCTCTGCTATGGCCTGGGAAAGCAGTAGAAGATGGCCTAAGTCCTTGGGCCCCTGCACCCACGTGGGAGACCCAGAAGCAGTTCCCAGCTCCTGGCTTCGGATTAGCGCAGCTCTGGCCATTGCAGCCATCTGGAGAGTGAACCAGTGGATGGAAGACTTCTCTCTCTCTCTCTCTCTTTTCTTTCTCTCTCTCTCTCTCTCTCTCTCTCTCCCTTTTCTCTCCTTCTCCTTCTCTCTGTGTGTAAGTGTGACTTTCAAGTAAAATAAATAAATTTAAAAAAAAACAAAAACAAAACTCATGCCTTGTGAAAAATGACCCTGAAAAGAAACCCATTTGCAGGTAGCTTAGGGAAGAATTCCTACAGCAAGAATGCATGGTGATATATATAGTCTATTTAAGCTATTAAGCAGTTACATATAAAATATCATTCCTAATTTAAAGTCACATGCATATTTATTGCATTTGGTGAAGGGAACTACATGATATTATGGTATCAAAGAATTCTGGGATTCAAAGATCGCAGGTTCTATCCAAACACCAAAAACAAGAGACATCTATGTTTCAAGGATAAACCATACTTTTTATACTAGGGTACAATATTTTCCACTGCATTTCCAAAGCTTTCTTGCTAATTATCATGGATATGTTCATAGATTTGTTTCCTTCTTTCTGTCCACACCAGGTTAGATGACTGTCTCCAGGAATCAGTCATTACAGTGGTTCCCAATACCTTTAAAAAATCATAATCATAACATATATAACTTTTCTTTAGATGCATTACTTTGTACTTATGAAACCAAAACAGGCTACTCTTCTGGACATTTATTTTAGCTTCAAAACATCTATCCAGCATATTTATCTCCATTGTTTAGTACTCAAAAGCCCTTCATGCCACCTTTGTATTTGGGAAACTTTTAACAGTTAAAACCATCTTTAGATTACTAATAAAATGTTAAGATATCAGGAAAACAAAAATTATATTTGTTCACAATAAAATAAAAATCTAAGTATTTTAGTTATTCTGGCAACAACAAAACTTTAACTTACAAAATCTCATGTATATATACAGCTACTTTATTCAATCTGACATCAAATTATCTCACAACTTTATATACTGTAGTATTATCAATCTTTACCATACCTCTTCAAGGACCAAAAGGCACACAATTTAATGCTTGGACAACGTCACAATCAGGAACAGTGATCAAAAGAGATGATATCTGGAAATGAAGATCAAGATTTTAAAACTGACTACAAAAATGTCAGTAAAATGTTTTTGTAGTGTGTTTCAATTACAGTTCATATTCAATTTAGGGATATAAAGTACTTAGGGAAAAAAACCCTCTCTACACTTAGTCATATAACACATCATTGATATCATTCACAAAAGTCACAACTCAAGGTTTAGAATCAATCTAATTCAGTATCTTCATGTATTACAAGACCAAATGAAAATTAGTCTTGTTCAAACTCACAAAACTAGAACCAGCATATGGATTTGACTACAATCCAGTTATCCTACCACCACCCCATAATGGTCACTTCCGATAGCTAACAGCTCATGAAAACTGTTCATCATGGCCTACACACTGGCATAAAATAATAAAAAAAATTCAAGACTCTACTATAACCCTTTTCTTCTGCTTAGTGATTTGCCAAAAAATCTTTTAGTAGTGTACCTGAAGGAAACTGGGCAAGATTCAAGTCTTGTATCATTTAATTTAAAAAAAAAAAAAAAAGTTGTATTAAGTGATCTAAAGCACGCAATGCTTAAATAAGAACAATTCCAAACTCCAACCAGAAAAGTAAACAATATATTAAGAAGGTGTTTTAAGGTGTATTTTGAAGTCAAACTACAGACTTATACTAACTCACACTAAAATATATCCCTCCATAATATTTCAAGACATAAAAATTGGGGGGAATCATGTGTATTATTGATAAAGGACAGGATTTGAAGTGAAAATGGTAAGAATCTCAGGCATTTAAAAGTTCAAATATCATGAATGCACAGAGTAGGTGTTCATTGTAATATCCCTTTTTATTTCCATAAAACTAGATATAAACGTTTTGAACTGGCAATTACAAACAAGGACACATTTAGATGTGCAAAACAGGCTAAATACCTACATTTTATCCTCCCTCTCACTTCTGTTATCAATTTTCTGGATCTGGGAAGGATCTTATTTATAATTTTAGCAAAAATCACCACGGTCTATCATGCTTACCTTTCCCCGGATATGCTAACATTCTAAAAAACGATAATACAATACGTCTGTCTTTATAAATTTCAGGGGAAAAAAAAAAGCAGTTTTGCTGAAAGATAATGAGTCTACTTGCACGGATTTGCAATTCAAACCCGAAAATGTTAGGGAATTCCCCTAAATCCATTTAAATGGTTTCTAGCTATTCAATCAGGATACTAACTTAGGATACTAACCCTAGAACACAATCAAATCAGAGGCCTTGCTGCAAAAAAAGCAATTCAACGATATCAGTAAACTAAACCTAATACTAACTCTAAAATTAGTGAAATTCCTACCCTGAGGTAGTTTGATGTCTTCATGTTTTGCAACCGTGACAACTGTACAAACTCTCAACATTCTTATGAATTCCTTAAATACCGACTTACTTTTTCTAGGGTTTTATTGGCTAGCATACTCAATGTTTTCACTAAAACAGCTCACAAACACTAAATGCCCCCGAACTTAAACCTAAAAAGAAAACTGAGCCTTAACTTTTGAATTTTGAACTTTACAACTACATCTGATTTTGCTGGCCTACTTAAGAGTTAAGACATTTTACCTTATATAAATCACCCTATATATTTTCAACCACCATAACCGTGTAGAAAGAGATGGTCTACAAAGAGGACACCATGCTTTAAAAAAAAAAAAAAAAAAAAGACTCAAAATGTACCCTACAAGGGAGCAAGCCAGCTACAAAGAAATCCATCAGCCACTGGGTGTGGCTGGGGTCTGCAGGAACCAGCACCTTTGGCCAACTCTGGAACAGGGTGCGCGCGCCAGGGCGCTGGGCATCTCTGCAAGAAATGGCCCCCAATGACCATAGACTGAGCCCACAATAGGGATGCCGTCGAGCGGGGCCGGCGAACCTACAGCTCGAGGGGTGCAGCCTGAGGGGTGCCCATGTTGTCTCCACCAGCCGCGGAACCCGCTCAGTGGGTGCTTCGAGCGCGGCGCGCCCCGTCTCGCCCCAAACACGGCGCCCGATCCGCCCCTTCCTCCGGGGTTCGGCGCCCCTCAGGCGCGCGGAGGTACACTGTCGCCGCGCTCCCGCCCAGCTGCTAGGATGTAGGAGAGTTGAGAGTTCAAAAAGCCCGGACGGAAAGCAAGCCCAAGCTAAGAAGCGAAGAGTCCTCTCCCGCAGCCTGCAAAAGCGCCGGGTGAAGAGACCGACTTCTCTAGAAAAACTTTGCGGCAAGTTAGGCGGAAGCGCTGAATGGCCGGGACTATTTTACAAGCGCTTCCTATCCCAAGAGGCGGAACCCTGATCCAGTTTGGGGGGGATCCTGATGCTCCCACAAACTCGCTCTGTGCCCTCTGGCTGGCTCTCTAGAAGTCGCGGCATCCTAACCTGTCTGGGCGGTCCCGCTCACAGGGAATACCTGTAGTGGTCCCCATGGCTTGCGAGTCCCTGATGGCGGCCATTACACTTCCATCCGGGTATCACCGAAAAGCTGATTACAACGCTACCGGGAGCGCACGCTCCGGCGGAGGGATCCGCGTTGCACCTGAGGAAACCGGAAGCGAACGGAAGCCGAAAGGGTCCGCGTCTCAGCCTGGCGAGCCTAGGCCATTGAGGTGGACACGCTGCTGACCTCTCCAATTAGCGCGCTTCCCTGGCTTCCGCCTCTCTTGACTCACCACTCCCCCTTGTTGCTAGCCAGCGGCTGCAGGGATCCTACTGCAAATGGAATGGCAGGCAAACGTCCACTCTGTGCCCTTCAGAGTAGACCCCTGAAGAGGAGCTGCGTGCTCGTGGCAAGCCCTTGCTGACTGGACACGGTCTCAATCCTGAGACTTAACGTGTTCAGATTTAGCAAATGGCATCTCCCCCACCACTTGCTTCTGACCTGCAGGCTTTAGTAGCCATTGCATCGCAGGTCAACGAAGGAAGCTGTCCGCAGCAGTTCTGAAGACCTGGGCACTCCCAAACACAAACATCCTTACTGGTTGGTCATAGAACTGTCTTCACAATGAGGGAGCGCTCGCCCCAGTCAAGGGAGTTCCTCCGCCACTTCCATGACAGGACTGGGCGAGGGAGGGCGGTTAATGGGGTTGGCTTTGCCCTTTGTGCCTCTTCTCTCCTTTAGGGCATTTCCGAAACCCAACCTATTAACTGATCTTTCTAAGTCAGTTACTTTTGAAGGGAGAGCAGGGAGGGGGTTAGGCGGAAGTTGTCAACAACAACAACAAAATCCATGGGGCGGATGGATACATCAAAATATTAACACTAAAACTAAAATGGAATTTTTGTCTGCTTTTCTGTCATATCTTCTTAAGAATCATCTATATTGTTTAACTTTTTAAACCATTAAGAAACATGTATGATAACTATTTTTTTGAAAATATCAACTTGTAACCATATGCAAAGTTTGCCCCATCGTTTAATAAAAAGCACACTGAGAAATCACTCTCTGTCTTTAGGAACCTTTATCGTTATAACGTCTATTGATCTACACACTTCCACCTAGAAATGGTAAGGAATCCACATTTGTTGTACCCAAGTAACTGTAAAAGGCACGAGGAGAATTCTTATGTAAATAGCAAAGGGAATGCCCCTTAGGAAGGAGGAACATTTTTAAAAATGGAGTTTATTCTGCATTCGACCTCTGTCTCCAGTTATACATTCTGTTACGCATTCTCCAGGTCTTCATTTCCAGGAAAGCCAGACATGCACACAAATCAGAGGAAAGAGAAGGGTTTTTTGTTGTTGTTTGTTTTCTTTCCTCTTGTTTTTGTTTTTCAATTAAGAGATAGTTGGGCACTTGGACAATTTGTTTTGTGTTTTGCCTTAGTTTTGGGGTTTCTTTTTTTTTTTTTTTAGATTGAGAAATTGCACCTCTCCTCGGCAGTATTCATATAATGTCTTTATTTTTACTTATACATTCACTTGTAAATCTGCATTTATGTTATAGAAGAATTATGTGTATGTGAGTGTATAAGTAATCTAAAATATTAAATCTGCATTGTCTTATCCCCCTTTTCTTGCTCCATCCGTATCACACCCCAACCAGTCTCTGGCTATCCTTTTAGCTGTGAACATTGAGATGCGACAACAGGAAAGAAAAAAGGGCAATTAAAGAAGAAAGGAAGACTACAAAGGAGAAAAGCTGGATTGTGGCTTAGGTAAGGATTTTGGAATATTTTGTACTTGAGAAAGACAGTTGGTAGGAATAGGGCATCTAGATTAATGCTAAATAGTTGATCTCTCCAAAGGCCTGACTGACATTTACTAGCTAGGGCCTCTAACTTCTGAACCTCTCAGAGTTATGCAATAAATAACGCTTGGTTAACAGATGGAAAATAATAAACTGGGGCCTGCGGCACAGCAGGTTGATGCCCTGGCCTGAGGCGCCGGCATTCCATATGGGCTTGGCTGCTCCATTTTCGATCTGGCTCTCTGCTATGGCCTGGGAAAGCATTGGAAGATGGCCCAAGTCCTTGGGCCCCTGAACCCACGTGGGAGACCTGGAAGAGGCTCCTGGCTCCTGGCTTCGGATCAGTACAGCTCCGGCCATTTTGGCCAGTTGGGGAATGAACCAGTGGATGTAGGACCTCTCTCTTTCCCTCTTTCTCTCTCTCTCTCTCTCCTCTCATTCTCTACCCCTCCTCTCTCTGTGTAACTCTTTCAAATAAAGAAATAAATCTTTAAAAAAAATAGTGAACTACATTACACCCCCAGTTTAACATAAATGTAATGATTAAATGTAATGTAAAAGTGATGATGGTGATGATAATCACAAAGTTTCCATTGTGGCTACAAACTTTTTGCTTTTTAATATAATTCATAAGCATTGTATGATAAAGAAGATTTCTACAAAACATTGAAATTTTTCCTAAAAAAATCTATAAATGGGAATTACATTTCATCCTAGAAGTTCATACCACTGAATCATAGAACAACAAAAGTTCTACCAATCATATGTATTCATTTATCAAAATGTAAGCATACTTTTAAATCATAGATAACTTAGTACATCATAAACACTCTAATCATAATTTTAAAAAGGATTTATTTATTTACTTGAAAGTCAGAGTTACACAGAGAAGGAGAGGGAAAGAGAGGCCTTTCATCTGATGGTTCACTCTCCAGATGGCAGCAACGGCTGGAGCTGTGCCGATCTGAAGTCAGGAGCCAGGAGCTTCTTCCTGGTCTCCCACGTGGGTGCAGGGGCCCAAGGACTTAGGTCATCTTTTACTGCTTTCCCAGGCCTTAGCAGAGAGCTGGATCAGAAGTGGAGCAGCCAGGACTCAAACCAGCACCCATATGGGATGCAGGCACTGCAGGCAGTGGCTTTACCCGCTATGCCACAGCACTGGCCCCTGCAATCATAATTAAATGATATTAATTTGAAGAGGAAGAGTTCCTTTAAAACAGTCCTCTATGTCTCTCTCTCTCTTCCCTCCCTAATCTCATTGAAACCCACACTTCTTACCCCTAGCAACATAATTAAGTGCATCTGAAATCAGAATAAAAGAGATGCCAAGAGCTTAGGAGATCTGCATACAGTGTCCACACGCATTGGTCGAGGTTGATTACTCATGGTCATTTGGCAAGTATTAGTTGAGCCCAAGTATTATCCTTCCCAATGTTCTTTTCAATGTCTGTACCTTAGTATTTATTCAGTACCATTTTCTTGAACACCTACTATGTCCCAGAGACTGCTCATAATAAATAAGAAATGATATCTCAAGGATCATCAATTTACTGGAAGATCTTTGACTCTCTAAAAGACTATGGCCCAACAAAGAAATTCCAAATGTCAATTTCAGACACTAAAATAAATGACAATAAAGTTTTTTTAAAGTATATATAACTGCCAGTTTCCTCTCAACTCACCTTTCCTAAATGACCAAGATTTTAGGTTTTCCACTATTTTTATTTTTTAAAAAGTCCCTCTTTTTAAATTCTTTCCATAGATACTATATCCACTATGAAACATGTTGAGATAAACAATATAAGCTATATTGATTTCACCTAAATATTTTAGGGTACTTCTACCTGTCTCTAATCACAACAAATTCTTCCTAAAAATCTGTATCCTGAAGACCAGCGAATAGATGGCACAGTTAATGCAAGCCCTTATAAAAAGAAAAAGTATACATTATCTACAGGAACTTATTAATCATGTTTCTTTTAAGAAAAAAACTTCATACACATATGTTATAGATACTCCTTTATGTACTTTTTTTATAGGTATGGTACATTTCATTATTTAAAATTTTAAAAGATTACATAAGTATAGGATTTTTGTTTCTTTTCTACTTGGGGTGGGGAGAAGTGAAGATTAAATGCTACCTAAATTAATTTTTTTCTGGAAAGTTTTTTAAAAGGTAAATCTGATTTCTGTGGGATCAGTGTCATATAGATCACTTTCATCATCAATTAATAAATTACATGTGAGAACTTATAATAATAGATTATTATGACTCATTGTATTACTCCTAAATGGCCAAACTACATCCACCTCTGAATTTCTATACCATTTTCTTTCAAAAATAACAGAAACCTCAAACAGTTGCTGTCAATAAGAATATGCCTGATTACTGCTAATATATGATGTCATAGAAGTCATTAAGTTTCATGCTGGTATTCCTTGTTTTGCTTTGACAATATTTGCTGGAGAAATTCTGGGGAAGGCAGAATCTTGCAGTATATCCTAGAATGTCTGATAAAATGGTTAAGAAATAATCATTAAATGAAAAAGAACTGATAACTAATTGAAATTAGTATTGCATGTCTTACCCCTCCTGACATTAGAAAACTTCAAGGCCATGCATGAGGCAACCCTGGAGGGCTTGAATAGACTTGTAGCAATGGGAAGGGCACAATTTGTTCAAGAGGAAATAATTAAATACAAGGAAGGAGGAAAATTTCTGTACTAAAACTTCATATATATATATATGAAAAGGTATTAACTGGAGTCTGAAAATACAGTAGAACACATGGACAACAAGGACACATAAAAACACAGCTAGGATTGATGTTAAGAGTAGATGTCAGAACATCTCAGGCAGATGGAGGAGATAGATAGTGCTATAGCAATATAAACCATAAGAGTGGGCCAGAGTTCAATAAAAATTTTGAAATGTCTACCAAATGCCAGGGATAAAAGACTTGGCCCTACTCTCATACACGGTTACATCAATGTCAAGTAACAGGAGTATACACTGTTTTTCCAGGAAAGTCCTGATATATCCCTATTCTCCCCCACTCTTTCTCTTTCCCTGAGTGTGCCAGTATGGGTGACCATTGTATGGTAATTATAATGATGAGGAAAAACTGCAGAAAAGATCATCCACTAAGAGTAAATAATCTCAGAAATGTTCCAGCTGCCTTGATCATTGCTCAGAGAAACTAAACAATTCTTGAACAGAAAGAAGGAAAGGCAAGAACAAGAATTATCACTGTAAACTTAAAGGCAATAAAAAATAGGAAATACAAGGAGATATCTAAAAGTCCATGTAAAATGGAGCTAAAGATAAATTTATTTTAATGCAACAAATTGGAATCCATGCATACGAGGGGTCTTTGAAAAATGTATGAAAATGTATATTATGAAAAAACTATGTATAGATATCAAAGTTCTTATACTCCAAAATAAGCTTATCTTTTGATGTCATTTTCCTGTGACCTTTTTTGAAATACATTTGTATATGCTCATGATGAGGTGAGGCAAGGGTAGATTAGAATAGTGACCAGCAGTAGTTTTGGGATTGTTGCTGACTCAACTGTGAAGTTCCTCATTCCTCTCTCCTTAAATTCACACACTACCTAGGGCCTCATCTTCAACCTAACACAAGTATACTTTATCTGAAAGAGAAGCACAAGGTATCAAGATACATAAAAAAAAAAATAGAAAAATAGCAAACCAAACAACAAATACTTTCTGAAAAATGGTTAATGCAAAGAATCCAGGGCTGGCACTTTGGCATAGTGGGCTAGGTCACTTCCTGCAGTTCTGGCATCCCATATAGACATCAGTTCAAGTCCTGGCTGCTGCACTTCCGATCCAGCTCTCTGCTGTGGCCTGGGAAAGCAGTGGAAGATAAATCCACGTCCTCGGGCCCCTGCATCCACGTGGGAGACCCGGAACAAGCTCCTAGCTCCTGGCTTCGGAATGGCTCAGCTCCGGTCGTTGTGGCCATTTGGGGAGTGAACCAGCGGATGGAAGATTCTCTCTCTCTGCCTCTGCCTCTCTGTAACTCTGACTTTCAAGTAAATAAATAAATCTTTTTTTGGAAAAAAAAAAAAAGCAAAGAATCCAAAAATAAACATGCTATATGTACTTAAAGAGATGAGGGATTATGTTGACATATATACCAAAAATAAATTATTGCAAAACGGTAGAAATAGTAAATATGTATGTGTGGCTTGATGTGAAATAACAAGATGGGTACAACTAGAGAATTTGGTGAGTGTCAAATCAGATTGAAGAACTTTTCCAAAAGAATGCAAGAAAGCTGGAAAGATAGTAAAGAAGGAAATGCAAAGACAAGAGTTTTGAAAGACAGGAACAGACGCTTCAATATCTGTAAGTCGAGAACAGAGAAGAAGAAAAAATATTTGAAAAGCAGTTTTCCTTAAAAGGTGTGCCAAATGAGTGCCAAACAGGAGATGGAATACTACAAAACACCTCAGATACATTAAAGTGATTTAAGAATACCAAAGGCAAAAAGGCAATTCTAACCATTTTGAGAGGTAAGAAGATAATTTATAAAAAGTAAGAATCACAGCAATAGTACGAGAAGGGAGAGCTGAGAAAAGCAAAAATGGTCTTTGCTTTGCCATTCTTCCATCTTTTACTGGAGTGAAAAATCTTTTCCAATAACCTGTTCTTTACATTTGACTGGTCAGGACTTAGTGATGTAACCACCTCTAGAACAACTGATGGCAAAAGAAAAACCAGGAATAGGATTATTGTGATTGATTCAATCAAATCATGATTTATAGTCTGAGATGGGGCAAATTGCCAAGTGAGCAAATAAAGTAGTTCTCACTCACAACAAGGAAGGCTGAATAACGTTTGCTTGGCAATTAAATATATTTGGCATCCATGAATATCACCAAAAAAAAAGAGAGAGAGAGAGAGAGAGAGAGAGAGAGAGAGAGAGCAAGGCATTATGGAAGAAGAGTGTCTGAAATAATTTTGTGAATTCACAGGAAACAAGAGGTCAGAGGTACATACCAAACCACATCATGGTTAAAGTTAGGTATGAACAAATGACCTGTATCTTCAACCAAAGAAATTCAAGGGGAAAAAAAAAGATGACGGAAAAAAAAGATGACAGGGAAAACCAGAGACTTACATAAGATTTTAATTACTACAAAAACACATTTATAACATTTTTGAGACCATTGGAAATTTGAAGATTTAGGATATTTGATTATATTAAGAACATTCTTATAAAGTTTCTAGGTAATATTGTGTGTCATGTTTTAAAAATTTATCATGCAGTGGCCATCAAAGAAGGAGTTACATTTCTCAGAAGGGAGGAGAGAACTTCCACTTTGCTTATGGCCTTGTCTAAATACTGACAGTTTGTGGATTCAAAAGGCGTCACAGCCTAGGCAGCTCACGTCAAGAGCCTCAGGTGGGGGGCCAGCACTTAGGCATAGTGGGTAAAGCCGCCGCCTGCAGTATTGGCATCTCATATGGGTGCCGGTTCAAGTCCCAGCTGTTCCATTTCTGATCCAGCTCTCTGCTATGACCTGGGAAAGCAGTAGAAGATGACCCAAGTCCTTGGGTCCCTGCACTCATGTGGGAGACCTGGAACAAGCTCCTGGCTCCAAATTCAGATCGGTGCAGCTCCGGCCATTGCAGCCATCCGGGGAGTACCTCTTTTTCTGCCTCTCCTTCTCTCTTTTTTTTTTAAATTTTTTTTTATTTTTTATTTTTTATTTTTATTTTTTTGACAGGCAGAGTGGACAGTGAGAGAGAGACAGAGAGAAAGGTCTTCCTTTTGCCGTTGGTTCACCCTCCAATGGCCGCCGCGGTAGTGCGCTGCGGCCGGCGCACCGCGCTGTTCCGATGGCAGGAGCCAGGTGCTTATCCTGGTCTCCCATGGAGTGCAGAGCCCAAACACTTGGGCCATCCTCCATTGCACTCCCTGGCCACAGCAGAGAGCTGGCCTGGAAGAGGGGCAACCGGGACAGGATCGGTGCCCCGACCGGGACTAGAACCCGGTGTGCCGGCGCCACAAGGCGGAGCAAATTTTTTTTATTTTTGACAGGCAGAGTGGACAGTGAGAGAGAGAGAGAGACAGAGAGACAAAGAGAAAGGTTCACCCTCCAATGTCCACCGTAGCCGGCGCCCTGCGGCCGGCGCACCACACTGATCCGAAGCCAGGAGCCAGGTGCTTCTCCTGGTCTCCCATGGGGTGCAGGGCTCAAGTACTTGGGCCATCCTCCACTGCACTCCTGGGCCACAGCAGAGAGCTGGCCTGGAAGAGAGGCAACCGGGACAGAATCCAGCGCCCCGACCGGGACTAGAACCTGGGGTGCCGGCGTCGCAAGGCAGAGGATTAGCCTGTTGAGGCACGGCGCCGGCCACCTCTCCTTCTCTTTCTGTGTAACTCTGACTTTCAGATAATCCTTAAATAAAAATTAAAAAAAAAAGAGAGAGCAAGCCACACGTGGTCACTGATGTCATCCATAAAAGTGTTAACTTGCTCTCAAAGTTTGTGTGTGTGTGTGTGCAAATTGTTGAAATCTTTACTTAGTATACAGTTGGTCTTCTGTGTACAAGTTAATTGAAAATGAATCTTAATGGAGAATGGGACTGGGAAGGGGAGAAGAAAGAGAAGGAGTGGTGCAAGTGTGGGTGGTAGGGCAGGTACAGTGGAAAGAATAACTATATTCCTAAAGTTGTACTTACGAAATTTGTATTCATTAAATAAAAGTTTCTTTGGGAAAAAAATTTTTTAAAAATTCATTATGCATGCTGAAATATTTAGAACTTCAAAATTAAGAAGTGGTGGTTAAAACACCAGTTGGGATATTTACATACTAAATCCAAGCTCCTAGGCTTGAATCTAGCCTCCATTCCTGGCTCCAGCTTCCTGCTAATGCAGACCTCCAGAGCCAGTAGGTGATGACTCAGGTACTTGGGTCCTTGCCACTCCACTGGGAAAGCTGGGCTGGGTTTCTGGCTCCTAGCTTAATCCTGACCCAGCCCCTACTGCTACAGGCATTTGGAGAGTCAAAGAGTGATATTTCTCTCTCTCTCTCTCTCTTCCCCCCATCTCCAAATATATATATATATGTATATATATAGTTTTTATATATTATATAATATATATAATTTCTCCATCTCTAAATATATATATATATATATATATATATATAGTTAGAGGAAAATGTGTAGATTAGACTTTAGATTTAAAAATATTGGTCTTGAGTTGATAATGGTTGGCCCTGAAAGGTGCATACAAAAGGAACCACTGCAAAATTGTCTTTTTCTATATATAACCATTTTATATTTTCCATAGTAAAAAAAATGTTTTTAGTTAGCATAAAGGGAAAAGAGGAAAGCTGAAGGAGACTCCATGATCAAGCCATTTGTGTTTATTGATTTCCTAACGTGAGTGGAAATCTAGAAGGAATAACAGACCACAACAGAAAAGGAAGAAGTTGGGCTGGCACCGCAGCTCAATAGGCTAATCCTCCGCCTTGCGGCGCCGGCACACCGGGTTCTAGTCCCGGTCGGGGCGCCGGATTCTGTCCCGGTTGCTCCTCTTCCAGGCCAGCTCTCTGCTGTGGCCCGGGAGTGCAGTGGAGGATGGCCCAAGTGCTTGGGCCCTGCACCCACATGGGAGACCAGGAGAAGCACCTGGCTCCTGGCTTCGGATCAATGCGGTGCACCAGCCACAGGGCACCGGCCGCGGCAGCCATTGGAGGGTGAACCAACGGCAAAGAAAGACCTTTCTCTCTGTCTCTCTCTCTCACTGTCCACTCTGCCCGTAAAAAATTAAAAAGAAAAAGAAAAAGGAAGAGGTTATCCTGAGAATCCATTGTGCATTTACCAAATAACCCCACTGTGAGTGATAAACATGCCCGTGGGCCGTGGATCTTCACTCTAACTCAGCCTGTAGTCAAGATACCAATGTGCTTCAAAGAAGCTGTGCTGTGCCAAGGATCTGGTCCTCAGGACAAAAGGCAAAGATTCCACAGATATAAACAAAAAATACTCATCGGCAGACTGAAAGTGCCTGACTAATGAAAAACAGACATAAACTATCAACTTCTAACCCCTAGCTCCCAGTCTAACAGGAGTCAGTCACCAGATAAACAGCAAGAAGGAGTTAAGGAGACTTGACTTATGCAATTGTTGGCAGACAAATTCAATTTAAAATTAAAAACAAAAATTAATAAAATCCACAGATTCTCCTCCATCCAAAAAGGAACCTGTGTAGTGTTGCTGTGGATTCGTTCTGAGAGGAGGAGTGCGGTGGGAGCAAGAGGCGTGGAGTCACCACACAGACCCTGGGAGTCAGGTGAAAGCAGGCCAGAGGCAAGCAGCCTGCAGACTCGTTTATTTCAGTTGGTATAGCAGCTTATATAGCCAAGGCAGCCAATCCAGTCAAGGGGCGGTTTATACCCTAACAAATCACAAGCCGTTGCCAGGCAGTTTCTGAAGCCATCCAATCACAGCCTATTGCCAGGCAGGCTCTGTTACCATGTGGTTTCCAAAGCCATCTAATCACAGCCTTTTGCCAGGCGGGTTCTGTTGCCAGCAGCCATCTTGGCATGGCCTTTTCATTCCACCACAGTGTAGGAAGAAAAGTTTAGGAAGAGGGACCTGGAAGGATGGCAAGGGGGAAGCACCAGGAATCTCTGCCCTCACCTGGTCAGCTACTGCATTGGCAGAGTCTGGTGTAACTGTTTCAGAACTGCCCAGTCTATCACAGGCTCATAACTTCCAAGGGACAGTCTGTGAGGCAAACTGCCTTAAGTGCGGTCAGTTTCAGCTTAGTCCCTATCTGTCCCTCACCCTATTGTGCCCAGGCAGGCCATGGTGTACTTACTCCTGGAGCTGCTCACACACAAGGTAGGCCATGCTCACACACGAGGTAGGCCATAAAGACCAAATATTTGCCCTCCAGATTTCGGGGACCTAAATTCTGACTGCTGAGGGCCCTTTCATCACAGAGGTTGACACCAAAATGGACACCCACGGTTGCACCACCACTTCCCAATCCCTCTCCAAGGTTGCAAGCCCCTCTCTTTGGACTGAAGCAATTGTTAGGCGATCTAAAGGACCAGCACCATTTACCTCACACCTTCATTTTCCTCCTTTGAGAACCAGATCTTAAAGACCAGGACATTCAAAAGCAACTGCATTATCCAAGGGGCATTAAAAATTACTGAAGGTGCCAGGGAAAGGAATAGGTGCAGAAAAGACATGGAAGACCTTAAGTTTACGACCCAGGCTGATGCACGCCTGAGAACACCCCTGCGAGCTTCAAAAACAGAAAACCCTGGGGAAAGTAGAGTATCCTATTACCAGAGTTACTATATCATTAAATTCAAATATTCAGTTTTCAGGAGGAAAAGTTATAAGAGATAATAAGAAATAGGAAAAAACAGTGCAGAGCAGACTTTTGGGATCCCAGTGCCCCTTATAAGAGTGCCTGGGTTCAAGTCCTGGCTCTGCTCCTAATTCTAGCTTCTTGCTACAGTGTACCCTGATAGGCAGCAGGTGATGGCTCAAATTCTTGAGTCTCTGCCACTCATGTGGGAGACCCAGATGTAGTTCCTGGTTCCTGGTTCTGGCCTGGTCCAGCACTGGCTGTTGAGGCATTTGGGGAGTGAATCAGAAGATGGGAGATAACTCTCTGTCTCTGTCTCTCTCTCTCTGTCTCTGTCTCTCTGTCTGTCTCTCTCTCTCTCTCCACCCCCTCTTTCAAATAAATCAATAAGTAAACAAATAATTTTAAAAGTGTGGTGCATTGAACTATTTGAAGAGTTAAAAAAAAACTGAAAAACAAACAAACAAACAAAAAAACTAGAAACCTGCAATGAGATCTATTAGACAAAGACTTTAAAATAACTGTCTTAAAGATGCTATCGAACCAGAATTGGTCTAAACCAGACCCCTACTAGAATGACCAGTTGGTGAAAATGGACTTCCATATATACTCAGTTACAATCTAGTTTGATGTGCAAGCAGTTTGTACCTAAGAATATACTCTTGTAGCTAAGCAACTGAACCTCAGCCAATACAGCAGCTGCCCCTTCAACCAAGCCCTAGGTTAAAGGCTGCCAGATTATGTCTAAATAATGTAAACTATGGACTGTACCAATCCCGTGACCTCTTTATGTCATTTCCTGTCTTTCTATTTATAAAAATAGCTCACCACTTCGTAAGGGCATTCTGAACCATCTTCAGTCTGGAACACTCTGCAGTTCGTGAATTTAACTTTGTTAAATTGAACTGCTCTGTTTTTCTTTTAACAACACTCATAAAGGAAGAGTTGGTGAAATTCAATAAAATGGTGAATAAAAAATAGAAATATTCATAAAGAGATAGGAAACTTAAAAGAAACCAAAGAGAAATTCCGAAACTGAAAAGCACAAGAGCTGAAATGAAAAAACCACCAGGCAGATTTGAGTAGGCAGAAGAAATAACCAAGGCTGAGGAACAGAAAGAAAAATATGAAGAAAGTTAACAAAACCTAAAGGAACAGGGAATGTCATCAAGTAGACCAATGTCTGCATCTTAGAAGTTCTAGGAGGAGGCCAGCGCCGCAGTTCAATAGGCTAATCCTCTGCCTGTGGCACCAGCACTCCAGGTTCTAGCCCCTGTTGGGGCGCCGGTCCTGTCCTGGTTGCTCCTCTTCCAGTCCAGCTCTCTGCTGTGGCCTGGGAGTGCAGTGGAGGATGGCCCAAGTCCCTGGGCCCTGCACCCGCATGGGAGACCAAGAGAAGCACCTGGCTCCTGGCTTCAGATTGGCGTAGCGTAGCGGTCATTTGGGGGAGGACCTTTCTCTCTGTCTCTTTCACTGTCTAACTCTGCCTGTCAAAAAATAAATAAATAAAAATTAAAAAATGGAGATGAGAGATTATATGTACCACTAGATTTGTCCTGCATGAAATGCTGGAATCCATCAGGTTGAAATACAGGGACTCTGGACAATAACTCCAATTCATATGAAGAAATACAGATCTCAGTAAAGGTAAACACAGGTGCAGTTTTAAAAAAATAGTATTATGGTAACAATGACTTGTGTGTTTTTTGGTTTTTCTTTTAAGATGTGTTTATTATTTTATTTGAAAGTCAGAGTTACACAGAAGGAGAGGCAGAGAGAGAGAGAGAGAGAGGTCTTCCATCCACTGGTTCACTCCCCAATTGGCAGCAACTTCCAGAGCTGAGCTGATCCAAAGCCAGGAGCTAGGAGCCTCTTCTGGGTCTCCCACATGGGTGCAGGGGCCCAAGGACCTGATCCATCCTCCACTGCTTTCCCAGGCCATAGCAGAGAGCTGGATCAGAAGTGGAGCAGCGAAGACTTGAACCAGAATGGGCCATCTTCCACTGCTTTCCCAGGCCACAGCAGAGAGCTGAATCAGAAATGGAGCAGCCGAAACTTGAGCTGTCGCCTATATGGGATGCTGGCACTACAGGCAGTGACTTTACCCGTTGGGTTACAGTGCCAGCCCCAACAATGATTTGTAACTCAACTTTTTTTGCATATGAGTTGATAAGCATACATTTTTTTAAAAAGCCATTACTCTAAAAGCTAATAGTATTATAATTTTAGTTTGTAGCCCTGCATTTCATTCAAGAGACTAATACATTTGAAAAATAGACACTATCTTATGTTTTGGGACACACAACATATAAAGATGCAATTTTATGACATCAATCATCAATCATCAAAGCAGGTAGGCGTGGAGATGTAAAGGAACAGACTTTTTTATATGCTACTAAAGTTAATCTGGTGTAAGTTAAATAATGTATTAATTAATAATTACCCTAATAATTACCCTAATAATTAGAGTGTTGTAACTTTAAAATGTTAAATGCAATCCCCACGGTATCCACAAAGAACGTAATTATAGAATATACATAAAAGTAAATGAGAAGTGAATTAAAATATTTCACTACAAAGAAACACACAAAAGAAGGTAATGCAGGAAATGAGGGAAAAGAAGATTATAAAGTATACAGAAAAAATAGCAAATTAAAATAAAGTCTTTCCTCCTCAGTAATTATTTTAAATGTAAATGAATTAAGATCTCAAATCAAAAGAACAAGATAGACAGAAATGGATTTTTAAAATGATCCACAAGAGACTTATTTTAGATCAAAAGACAAAAATAGGCTGAAAGAGAAAGGAAGTAAAAATACATAAAGAACCTTCAAAACGTACATTTTATTAAAAAATTAAGCATGAATTTAAATTATTTTTCACCAAAATAGATTTATCTTTTAATTCCATTTCCACAAACTTTTTGAAATACTGTCATATTTTATGCAAATATAAAAATATAATTATCTCAGGATCCAGCAGTTCTACTTCCAAGGTGGACACTGAAAAAATGTTGACAGCAGGATTTTTTTTGTTTTTTTTTTTTGGACAGGCAGAGTGGATAGTGAGAGAGAGAGACAGAGAGAAAGGTCTTCCTTTTTGCCGTTGGTTCACTCTCCAATGGCCGCCGCAGCCGGCGCATCTTGCTGATCTGAAGGCAGGAGCCAGGTGCTTCTCCTGGTCTCCCATGCGGGTGCAGGGCCCAAGCACTTGGGCCATCCTCCACTGCACTCCCGGGCCATAGCAGAGAGCTGGCCTGGAAGAGGGGCAACCAGGATAGAATCCAGCACCCCAACCGGGACTAGAACCCCGTGTGCCGGCGCTGCAAGGCAGAGGATTAGCCTGTTAAGCCATGGCACCGGCCTGACAGCAGGATTTTGAATAGGTATTTGTACCCCATGTTCATAGTAGCATTGTTCACATTAACTAATAGAAAGCAAAAAATTAAACTCTAACACAGAATTAATAGAAGCTTCAGAAAATGAAAGAAGATAAATGAGAGGAAATTATTAAATGCGATAAAATGTCTCAAAATTAAGGACATGAATTTCCATATTGAATTATATACTGAATGCCACCAAAATGACATCAAGATATATCACTGTCACATCACTGTAAAATTTAGAACATCAGGATGTAAAATCCTAGAAAAAAACAGGTATATGCAAGATTGAAAATAAAAACAGAATTGGATTTCTCAACAATTACACAAATGGCTAGAGAACAATTGAGTAATACCTTCTACTTCTCATGGAAATTAAGCTATTAATTACACAAGAAGGTAGAATCAAAGTATTTTCAGTAGGGGACATTCTCTAAAAAGTATGTCCCTCATACTTAAGTCGATATGCTTCACTAAAATTAGGGGAGTAAACCAAGAAAGATGAAGACACAGAAATCAGGAAATAGAAAATAGAAGTCAGAAGAAAGTTGAAAAAAATTCCAGAATAATAGTAAAAGGGAGTTCCAGGAACAAAACAAAATTAACCATTTTTCTAAGGGAGACTATGGTAACCTCAATTTACTCTGGAGCAGAAGGCCTATAATTTATAATATAAAATTTTCTTCTAGGTTCATACCTCAACCTGAGGGATAGGTTGAGAAAGCAACTTCAAAACAGTTAAATGGGAAAGAGGAAGCACAGGGCAGGGAGTGAGAGCAGGAGTGATAGAGAGTGAGCAAGCGAGCAAGAGACAATGGAGGAGATGCAAACTTCTCACTCAGTCGAACAGATAAAAATCCAAACCCATAAACAAACTGTCTCACGAAAGTAGTCAGTACAATAAAACTTCACAACATAGATTCATTCCAGAAGAACTTGAACTGCCTCACATGGGTAAATAAAGGAACGATGTTATTTAAAACTACCTAAAGGCTAAGATAGCTGTGTCCCAAATACAAGGGTCTGAGTTTGATTCCCAGCTCAGGCTCCTTATTCCAGTTTGCTGCCTGTGTAGACCCTGGAAGGAAGCACGTGATAGCCTAAGTAATTGGGTCTCTACCTCCCAGCTAGCTTGAAATTCTGGCTAATGTTTCCCATCCTAGCCACTGTGGGCATCTGGAAAGTAGGACAGTAGATGGGAGCTTCTCCCTCTCTTTCTTTCTCCCCTTCACATTTCAAAAAACATTTTTGAAAGTACAGGCAATGAGGTCGGCGCCGTGGCTCAATAGGCTAATCCTCTGCCTGAGGCGCCGGCACTCCGGGTTCTAATCCTGGTTGGGGCGCCAGTTCTGTCCCGGTTGCTCATCTTCCAGTCCAGTTCTCTGCTATGGCCTGGGAGTGCTTGGGCCCTGCACCCTCATGGGAGACCAGGAGGAAGCACCTGGCTCCTGGCTTCGGATTGGCGCAGCGCGCCAGCCGTAGCAGCCATTTTGGGGGTGAACCAACGGAAGGAAGACCTTTCTCTCTCTCTCTCTCATTGTCTAACTTTGCCTGTCCAAAAAAAAAAAAAAAAAAAAAAAAAAGTACAGGCAATGAAATATAAAGTAGGTAGAAATAAAACAGAATCAGATTGATATTTTTAAATAATCTATTAGAATTTTAGAAATAAAAATATATACCCATTAAAATACTGTCAACTGGGATAGTCCTTTGGTCTGGTAGTTAAGATGCCAGCTAAGACACATGCATCCCCAGTCAGAGTACCTAGATTCAATACTCTGACACTCCCCTGATTCCAGCCTCTTACTAATGCAGACCTTGGAAGGCAGTAATGTGGGCTCAAGTGAATACAGACTGCTTCCCATGTGTGAGTCCTAGAGGGAGTTCTTGGCTCCTGGCTTTGACCTCAGTTTGGGGCCATTGAAGATATTTGGAGAGCAAATCAATAGATAAGATATCTCTCTCTCTACCCTAAAATAAAAAAAAAAAGTATTTTAAACATACAGTGAGTTGACAAACTTGATGAAGCCTAGAGTGACTACAGTAGAAAAGAGAATAAATGTGAAGGTAGCCCTGAGGATTTTTTTCTGAAATAGTAAAGAGATACAAATACATTAAAATACATGAAAGAAACAATAATAGACATGGAAAATAGATAGAATGTACCAAACATACATCTATTATTATAGGAGTACTAGAAGTATATAAATGTATTAATGGTGGAAAAGCAGTATTTAGAGAGGCAGAAGTTGGCGTTTTTCTGAATTGAAGAAATATAAGACTGCTCCATTTGAAAATATACTGTGAAGGATAAATAAAAGCATACCTGCACACATCATAATGAAATTAAAAACTAATACAAGTGAAAAAAAGGGTCAGCGTTGTGGCATAGTGGGTTAAGCCTTCACATGCAGCTCCAGTTTCCCATATGGACACTGGATGAAATCTGAAACGTATGAATACATTAATAAATTCATAAACTTTTCCAGGAGACATTCTCTTATAATTGAAAAAAGTTCAAACTGAAACCCTATGCAACAATTACAAGATTTGGAGTTGGGCTTGATGTTCAATGTATAAAGCTAACACTGTGCAGAAGAAATATAGAAACACTGAATAATTACACTGTTGGAAAATTTTGTACATAACTATGTGCATCAAATATTAAGAGTTACTATTAAAATAATAAATATATATTCTATAGTTTTCAATCCAGGAGAGGAATGAAAAGACAATATTCTCTTCAGTACAATAATATGAAGAGGAAAGAAAAAAGACACAATGATAAAAGGTGATAAATAGAAAATGTTAGTATAAAACTATGATAAAATAATAAGTTGAAATATATCAAGACTCACTTTAACAGTACTTTAAGATTACCTATTGAAATATAGATTCAGAATACATCTCAAAATAAATTTCATCTCTGGGTTGCTTACAAGAGAAAACTTAAAGCAATACAGAAAGCTTGAAAGTAAAGGAGAGAAAGATCCACCAAAAACCCACAAACTAAAGGAAAATAAAGTTTAAAATATTAAAATGAATTCAAAATTTCATTTAATAATGAATAATTTAAGAAATTAAAAATAGTTACTATATAGTAATAATAAAAAGAACAATTAAGAAGATATCACCCTCCTGAATTTAATATATAATAAAATAAGATTGGAATTTATTTTTAAAGATTTATTTATTTATCTGAGAGGTAGAGTTATAGACAGAGACAGGGAGAGACAGAGAGAAAGGTCTTCTATCCGCTGGTTCACTCCCCAGGTGGGCACAATGGCTGGAGTCGAGTTGATCCACAGCCAGTAGCCAAGTGCTTCTTCCAACAGATATCAATCTTTATCCTCTCTAATGATGCATTTAAAGTTATAAATTTTCCTCTAAACACCACTTTAGCTACATCCATTCTGTTTTTTTTTTTTTTTTTTTTTTTTTTTTTTTTTTTTTTTGACAGGCAGAGTGGACAGTGAGAGAGAGACAGAGAGAAAGGTCTTCCTTTTTGCCGTTGGTTCACCCTCCAATGGCCGCTGCGGTTGGTGCGCTGCGGCCCGCGCACCGCGCTGATCCGATGGCAGGAGCCAGGTGTTTATCCTGGTCTCCCATGGGGTGCAGGGCCCAAGCACTTGGGCCGTCCTCCACTGCACTCCCTGGCCACAGCAGAGAGCTGGCCTGGAAGAGGGGCAACCGAGACAGAATCCGGCACCCCGACCGGGACTAGAACCCGGTGTGCCGGCGCCGCAAGGCGGAGGATTAGCCTGTTGAGCCACAGCGCCGGCCCCATTCTGTTTTAATGTGTAGTTTTATCTACTTGAAAGGCAGAGCAAAAAATAAATTGAGACATAGCACACACATGCACGAGAGAGAGAGGGTGGAAGAGAGAGAGAGAGGTCTTCCATCTGCTGACTTACTCCTCAAAGGCCTGGCCAAGACAAAGCTAAGGACATGGAACTTCATGCCTACCTCCCATGTGGATGTCAGGGGTCCAAGTGCTTGAGCCATTATCTGCAGCCTTCCACAACAAATTAGTAGGAAGCTAAATTGGAAGTGGAGTAGCTAGGACTCCAACTGACATTCTGACAGGATGCTGGTAGTAGTAACTCACTCTGCCACAAGCCAACCCCCTGGAAGATATTCTTGTTTGGTACGGAATTCCAGGTGGGCAGTTATTTTCTTGCACCAGATTGAAAATATCTTTAAACCAAAAGTTTTTAGTTTCCATTGTTTCTATTGAGAAGTCTCAGCTTTCTACATAGTTTTTGTTCCATTGATAATATGTCTTGCTTTTATCTTTGTAAGAAGACCTTTAAAAATTCCTCTTTGTCGGCTGGCGCCGCGGCTCACTAGGCTAATCCTCCGCCTTGCGGCGCCGGCACACCGGGTTCTAGTCCCGGTCGGGGCACCGATCCTGTCCCGGTTGCCCCTCTTCCAGGCCAGCTCTCTGCTGTGGCCAGGGAGTGCAGTGGAGGATGGCCCAAGTGCTTGGGCCCTGCACCCCATGGGAGACCAGGAGAAGCACCTGGCTCCTGCCATCGGATCAGCGCGGTGCGCCGGCCGCAGCGCGCTACTGCGGCGGCCATTGGAGGGTGAACCAACGGCAAAGGAAGACCTTTCTCTCTGTCTCTCTCTCACTGTCCACTCTGCCTGTCAAAAAAAAAAAAATTCCTCTTTGTCTTTGATTCAGCAGTTTGGTTTCTATGTATTTAATATGATGTTTCTTGTATTTATCCTTCCTATGGTTTTCTATAAAAAACACTTCAGATTTGATAAGACTTCATGCATTATCCATTTATAATTGCACAAAATTATCCCAAAGTTTAGCAGATAGAACCAATAAATATTATTATCTCATCATTTTGTATGGGTGAGGAATCCAGGAGCACATAGATAGGTGCTTCTGGCACTGAGCCTCATGTGAGATAACTGTCAAGGTGCTTCCAGAACTGCATTTACTTGAAGAACTGACCAGAGCTAAAGATCCATTTCCAGCGTACCTTACTCACATGCCTGGCAAGTAGTGCCAACTGTTAGCAGGTAGTCTCAATGCAATGTCACATGGTCCTCTCTGTTAGACTGGTTAAGTGAACTCCTGGCTTGGTAGCTGACTTCCACCAAAGCAAATGACCAAGAGCACAGAAAGTGGAAGCTACAGTGTCTTTTGTGACATAGTCTCGGAAGTCACATTCCCTCATTTACACAATAATGTATTGGTTACACAGAACGATTATATTCAGTGTGGGAGGGGACTACACAAGGGTGCTACTGTCAAGGGACAAAAACCACTGGAGGCCATCTTAGTGGCTAGCTATCCCATTCCACCCTCAGTGCCCCAGTTACTTGTGTTATTCTCATATGCAGAACATAGTCAACATCAAACATTTCACCACATCTTGAGCTCAAAATCTAACATTTGATATGGAGGTTAAACGTGTGGATTAGTCTCCTTGGGTGTAGTTCTTTATAAAAAGCTGCTCAAGATTTGTTCCTCTTAATCTGAATCCATGTGAATTAAAAAAGGCATTATTGTGCCTTCCATGCCATACATAGAATGGCGGCACAGACATAGGCTGACTGCTGTAGATCCAGCGGGGAAATGGGCAGAGCACATAATCCACAGCAGTTCTGAAGTCCAGTTGGGCAAATTGATAAGTTCTTTGATTAGAACACATTCCTCCTGCACAAGATTGATTCTCCAAATCTCTCAGCTCTACCAGCTGGGCTCTTGGTTCCTCTCTTTGAGTTATCCTTTCTTTTTCATAAATAGACGTTATTTTTGTTGGCATGATTTTCTCAATCTGTTTCTTGCCTATAAACCTTTCAGAATCTGAAGATCCTTTTTCTTTTTTTTCCTTTTTACTATCTCTGACCTTTTAAACACAAGTTAGTGGTGATTCTGCCAATATAAATAATTTAAAAGCTTTAGGGATATCCTGTGAATTGCCTTGGAGTTTACTCCATTAAACAAAAGCTACACCTATAGATTTCTTAGAGATCAGCCCTTTCTACACTGGCCTTCTGTTGATGCTTCTAGGGACAATAATGCTGAAGTTTCATTTATCCCTATTCTCTGATTTGGGGAGTCAACCAGTAAATTGGAGATCACTATCTGTCTGTCCCTCTCTCTTTCAAATAAATTAAATAAATACATTTTTTAAAAAATGATTTCTGGGGCCAGCACTGTGACGTAGTGGGTTAAAACCACCGTCTGCCTCATTGACATCCCATATGGGCACCTGTTCGTGTCCTGTTGCACCGCTTCTGATCCAGCTCCCTGTTAATGTGTCTGGGAAAGCAGCAGAGGATGGACCAAGGCCCTTGCACCCATATGGGACACTCGGAAGAAGCTCCTGGCTCCTGGTTTCAGATTGGCCCAGTTCTGGCCTTTGTAGCCATTTGGGGAGTGATAGTGTATGGAAGATTTTGTCTCCCCCCCCCTCCCCCGCCACTACCCCTCTGCAACTCTGCCTTTCAAATAAATAAATAAATCTTAAAAAAAAAATGACTGTTGGCCGGTGCCGTGGCTCAACAGGCTAATCCTCCACCTTGCGGCGCCAGCACACTGGGTTCTAGTCCCGGTCGGGGCACCGATCCTGTCCCAGTTGCCCCTCTTCCAGGCCAGCTCTCTGCTATGGCCCAGGAGTGCAGTGGAGGATGGCCCAAGTCCTTGGGCCC
Organism: Lepus europaeus; assembly: GCF_033115175.1. NCBI lineage: Eukaryota > Metazoa > Chordata > Mammalia > Lagomorpha > Leporidae > Lepus > Lepus europaeus. The sequence continues at coordinate 32,936,734 of NC_084843.1, forward strand.
TGCACCCCATGGGAGACCAGGAGAAGCACCTGGCTCCTGGCTTCGGATCAGTGCGGTGCGCCGGCCGCAGCGCAGCAGCCACAGCGGTCAGTGGAGGGTGAACCAACGGCAAAGGAAGACCTTTCTCTCTGTCTCTCTCACTGTCCACTCTGCCTGTCCAAAAAAAAAAAAAAAAAGACTGTCTTCAACTTTAGCTTGTTATTCCATCTCACCTTTTATTATAAGCAAAAAGAACAAACAAGGAAGCCCTCTCAATCCTATGCCTGAAAATCATCCTTAGCTAGACAACACAGCTCATCTGTTAGTTTCGGTTCTCCATGTTAGTGCAGTAATAATTTTTGCTGAACTTCGTTTCTACATAATTCTTAAACCAAATTTTGCCTGAGGATGCCTCCATATCCAAGTCCTTTATGTAAAGAACTACAACCTGACTTAGTACATAAAGTGACAAAAAGCCTAATTTGGGAATATGTTTAAATGGCTGAGTCTTGATTAGAGTAGCTGTCTTCAGTCAATGGCAAGTAGACAACTGACTCAGATAAGTCAAAAACATTAAGTTGGAGTCTGCACTGTGGTGTAGCAGGTAAAGCTGCTGCCTGCAATGCTGGCATCCCATATGGATGTTGGTTCAAGTTCCGCCTATTTCACTTCTGATCCAGCTCCCTTTTAATGGCCTGGGAAAGCAGCAGAGGTTGGTCCAGGTCCTTGGGCTCCTGTACCCATGTGGGAAGCTTCTGGCTTCAGCCTGGCCCAGACTTGGCCACTGCAGCCATTTGGGGGTGAACCAACAGATGGAAGATCTCTCTCTCTCTCTCTGTACCTCTGCCTTTCAAGTAAAAAAATAAATCTTTAAAAAAAGAAAACACTAAAATATAGCTATTTAAACTGCCTCAGTACCTTGCTTCAATTTTTTGTCCAGAAATGCTGCCTGAACATGCTACTGGCCAGAATTCTTAGAACATCTTCTGATATCTGCCTTTGCTCAATGATATTCTGTTAAATTTAATTTATCTAAGATTTTTTTTTTCCTTTTAACATAACCAGGATCCCTTTCCTCCAGTATTCAGTATTGCCTTTCATTTAATCCTAACCTGCAATCTCCCCAAAGGTCATCAGTATTCTAACAAACACACAGAGAGTTCTGCAGACTTCACTTTTTATTTATTTATTTGAGAGGTAGAGTTACAGACAGTGAGAGGGAGAGACAGAGAGAAAGGTCTTCCTTCCTTTGGTTCACTCCCTAAATGGCCGCAACAGCCAGAGCTATGCCAATCCAAGACCAGGAGCCAGGTGCTTCTTCCTGGTCTCCCATGCAGGTGCAGGGGCCCAGGGACGTGGGCCATCCTCTACTGCTTTCCCAGGCCACAGCAGAGAGCTGGATTGGAAGAGGGGCAGCCAGGACTAGAACCAGCACCCATATGGGATGCTGGCGACGGCGCCAGCCTCAAAACAAATAAATCTTAAAAACAAAAACAAACAAAAACCTTAAGTGTGCTCTCATTAAACCTATTAGTTCTCTTAGCACTACCAACAAACTTGACACACATAGGAAGTATATGAATGAGTCACTTTTCCAGGCTTTAAACTGGAAACTAAAGTTGCAAAGAAGGGTTAAAGGATAGTGCCGGAACACTGAAGTTTCCGAACCAGCAATGGCAATGTTGTCATTGGTGTGAGCTATTGCAGCTATACCCAGTTGTCATAGCTGGGGGGTTCCCCTTAGACCAATTCTCTCATGTGATTTTGGGAATTAGTCTTGTGGGCCATCCCAAGGATTCTGTGAGCTGCCAAATATCTTTCAGTAAATTCCTTTGCTGCTTAAACTGTTACATTCATTTCTGCTGATTGCAACTGACAACTGTACCACTTGGTCTTTTTCCCAAACTGCCAAGTTGTTCCTGCCTTAGTCCCTTTGCTTTTGGTGTTCCCTCTGCCATCATGGCATAGGGCTGGTTCCTTTCTATCACTCAGGATTTAGGTCAAAAGTCAACTTGTGCCCAAGATGCAGTTATAGAAATTGCACATCCACATTTCTACTCTTTATCAAATCACCTGGTTTTGTTGTCTTCACAGAACTTATTGCTAGGTGAAATGATTTAGTTCACACTTATTTGTTTTCTTGTTTATTTCTTCCCCTCCTCACAATTAGAAACTTGAAGGCCGGCGCCGTGGCTTAACAGGCTACTCCTCCGCCTTGCGGCGCCGGCACACCAGGTTTTAGTCCCGGCTGGGGCACCGGATTCTATCCCGGTTGCCCCTCTTCCAGGCCAGCTCTCTGCTATGGCCCGGGAAGGCAGTGGAGGATGGCCCAAGTGCTTGGGCCCTGCACCCCATGGGAGACCAGGAGAAGCACCTGGCTCCTGGCTTCGGATCAGTGAGATGCGCCGGCTGCAGCGGCCATTGGAGGGTGAACCAACGGCAAAAAGGAAGACCTTTCTCTCTGTCTCTCTCTCACTATCCACTCTGCCTGTCAAAAAAAAAAAAAAGAAACTTGAAAAATTACCTTGCCTAGAAAAGTGCCTGGCACATAGTATGGGTACAATCCACATGACAGAATATTACACACCTACTAAAAAGGTGAAATACATTTCATATATCTTGACACAGAAATTAATCAGAGGTATTGAGGGGGTATGCTCTCAGAAGACAGTTCTCATAAGAGTATTGGTTATGAAAGCTGAGTTAGGCCTGGCCACTCTGCTTCCTGGCATATGCGCTCTGCTACTGCCATCTGCCACTGGCACCAGATATGACTGTCTTAGACTGGGAAACTCCAAAACCAGGAGCTAAATAAACCCTTTCTTTTTACAAAATTAGTTGCTTCAGGTATTTCATTGTAGTAATGAAAAGTTAACTAATAGAGTAATAAAAAAGACAACCCAATTTTTATAATGGTAAAAGGATCTGTGTAGACACTTCTTCAAAGGAGATACACAAATGGTTAATAAGTTCATGAAAAGATGCTTAACATCTTTGGTCATTAGGGAGATAACAAATCAAAGCCACAATGAGATACCAATTTACAACAACTAGGATGGTTGTAATAAAGACATACTAACGCGTTTACAAAGATGTAGAAAAATTAGAACCCTCAGACATCACTGGTGTGAATTGTAAAGTGGTTGTCACTTTGGAAAATATTAGTTTCTCCAAAGGTTTAATAGGATTAACATATGACTCAGTAATTTTACCTCTAGAAATATGCCCAAGATAAATGAAAAAATATATATACACATAGAAATTTGTAGATCAGTGTTTAAAGAAACATTATTCAAATAGCTAACAAATGGAAACAACCCAAATGCCTAACTGATGAATAAAACCATGTGCTATTATCAGTTTAATGGGATATAATTTGGTCATCGAATGGAGTAAAGTACTGATACATGGTACAAGTAGGATGAATATTGAAAACATGCTAAGTGAAAGAACTCAGTCACAAAGGGCCACTTGTTGTAAGATTCCATTTATATGTAAAGAGCAGAATAGGCAAATTTATGGAGGCAGAAAGATTAGTGTTTGCCCAGTGCAGGGAGACATGGGAGAATATGGATCCAGCTAAGGTGGGGTGAGGCTCTTTTCAGGACAATAAAAATATCCTATGATTGATTATGATGATACATGCATGACTGACTCCATGAATATCAAAAGCCACTCAACTGCACACTTTACATGGATGAATTATATAGCATGTGAATTAATATTAAAGTTGTTTAACAGAATATTTAGATGTAGACTATAGGTAGAATGGACATGCCTGCGTTTCAATAAAATTGCATTTGCAACAGCAGGTAGCTGGCCAACGGGCCACAGTTTTCTGACCCCTGATTTTCTGCAGCTGGGTACTAGCTTATAAGAAAAAATACTAGGTTTTCTACCTGCCTTGCAGAGCTTATGTAGAACCTAGGGGACTTACCCTTAATTGGAAGAGGCGTATTTTTCTTTGAATCCTTTAGTCTTTTCAAGAGAATGGCTGGCGCTCCAGTATGTATCTTGGATCATGAAGTAACTTTGGAAAATAAAAGCCATGTATATTGAGGCAACAGTATGGCAGCAGCCTGGAATCTTCACCCTATAAATACCATACCAAACCTAAACTGATTTCATCCAGGCTTCTTCAGCAAAAACTTGTTATGTCACATTCAAATAACTTGTAAAGCTTCTGTTCATGAGCGCCTTGTTCACTACACAGCTGAATCTAATTCCAACTTCTACAGTCCACAAGTAAGGGTTAAGTGGATGCTCCTAAAGATTCAACTGTGTGTTTTTCCTTTATTTCTTATAGCACTTCATTCTTAATGTACTGGCCTTTTAACTTGGTGTCTTACAACCACTTGGGTTCATATTTGTAAGAAGGATGAAAAAAGATATAGCCACCAATCAAGTGTAACTTTTAAAAATTCAAATTTCATAAATATAAGCAGCATATTTCCCAAATTCACAATAGTTACCAAGTCTCTAGCACAGGTCAAGTCTCAGAACTAGTCCAAGTCCTGCTCACTGTACATAAGAGTTTGTAATGAGTTTCACCACAGGTACAGTAATGTGGACATTAGTTTGTGACTTCTGGTCTGCAGCGTAGAAAAAACAGCCTTCTGGATATCTATCTTTGACAAGATTACAACAAAGGCTAAACAGTTTTAAAAGTGTCACAAACAATCTGTACACATAATGCTTACTTCTGCTCATACAAAGGGATACAAAGTCTCCATAGCATATCTCCTCCAAGAGGAGGTAAGGTGTGAAATAGACCTGATGTTCTCTTGATCTCTCTTCCCTCCCCCAAAAAGATATATCTGTGTTCCAGTCACACTCTGTTATTGACAGAATGTTGTGCCACCCCCAAAACATCCTCCAAATTCATGTTAATACCTAACACAAAGTGTAATTGCTGTTGGAGATGGAGCCTCTTAAGAAAGTAATTCAAATTAAAAGAGGTCATTAAGAGGTCCCTGGTCCTATAGAACGCGTCTTTATAAAAAGAGACACTGGTGCTTGCTCACTTTTCTCTTCTCCCATTTCTTCTTTCTCTAGCTCTCTTCAGACAGGCACTATAATTTGTATTAAGGACTATCATTTGTCAAAATGTGGAAAGTTTTTGTCTTCATTATAATGGCAGACAAAAATGTTTAAAAACTCAGCTTGCTGAGTTTTCCACTTAAGAAAAAAAAAAAAAGAACTGGAATCAGCATTGTGGTGTTAAGTGGGTAAAGCCATTGCCTATGATAGTGACATTTCATTTGGGCACTGGTTCATGTCCCAGCTGCTCCACTTCCAATTTAGCTCCTTGTTAATGGCCTGGAAGAAAGCAGTGGAAGACGGCCCAAGTATTTGGGCCCCTGCAACCACATGGGAGACCTGAATGAAGCTCCTGGCTCTGGCTTGCAGCCATCTGGGAAGTCAACCAGCAGATGGAACATCTCTTTTCCTCTCCCTCTCTCTGTAACTCTTTCAAGTAAATAAGTAAATCTTTTTTAAAAAATTATAAAAATAGCACATATAGAAAACTGAGTGGAAAAAAATCAAATCACCCACTCTTCAATCATTAGTTTGTATATGATTCAGGTGGTTTTCTTATGTACAATTTGACTTAATAAAAAATGTTACCTTAGGGGCTATTCACACTTTATTTGAAGGCTGGTTATATTTACTGTAGAATTAAGATCAGACTGATTTTTAGTCATAGTCTAAAGAAATAGAAGCCAGAAGAAAAAACTGATTTGGTGGGAAGTCCAAAATAATACATTGTCATTGGTCCTTTGTTGCTCTCAGACGTATCTGATGATGGTGTCAGACCTCCAGTTGTCTAAACAGTCCTGGGTGTGTCAATAACGGGCAGGAGCTACATGTTTCCGGAGTCAGTTTTCTCAGGTAATATGCGCTGCAAGGGTAGAAAACCCTGCATGTGCCAGAGGGCACAACAAGCGATATCCCACGTCATCAGGACGGCTAGAGTGTCCCAAGCCACAGTTCGGCATTGTGTCTGCCACCAACAGCAAAGAGACTGTGGCGGCTCACTTCCTGGGCAAAGGGATGCTGAGCTGAACTATGCACCTGCAGAAATGGCTTAGTAAGTTGCTACACCAAGCGCTCGAGCTTTCAAAAACGGAGTCTCCACGTTGAACGTGGTGTCTGGTAAGGCCAATGCCACCAAACATACCAGCTGTATGATCTTGAACAAAGAACTTCTCTCTCGGGGTCTTGGTCTCCTTGTATATAAAATGAAAATAGTGTTGTTGTTTTTTTCCCTCCTTGGGGTGGTTATGAGAAAGGATAAAGTGTCAGGGCAACACTGGTGGTTAGCACATTGCCCACACCCAAAAATCTATTGCAGTTGGTAAATAGCTCCGAGTTCCACAATCTCTCCTCCCACCGCCAGCGCGCTAGTACACCCTCTTCCGGCACCCCTTCACCTCAATCTTCCCAGCAGAACACGGATCCTTCCGCGTCGCGTCACTTCCGGGAGGTCGCGGCTCCCGGAAAAACCCGGATGTAAGTGTTATGGTTACCACCCGTGATGGCTCATAATGGAGACCGAGTTAAGGGCTCTCCAGACTGCGCTCAGAGCTTGATGCTTCCAGGAGGCTAGTCAAGGGACAAAGGAAGCGCTTGCTGGGCGGCGGTAGAAGCCGCTCCTCTGCGCTGTTAACTTGCAAAGTTTTCCTAGAGTAGTCGCTCCCGTCGGCGGGGAGGAGCCTCGCTTCCCACCCGCCCTTTGTGTGCTAAGTGTGTGTTTCCGTCGTTGTCGCAGCCCTGGAGCTGGTCCGCTTGCGCTGCGGTAGCCTGGAAGGAACGGGTCTTAGGGCCGGGCCCTCGGTCTTTCTCAGCGAAGATAATATCCACGACGGGCGCTCCGTGCATCACGAGGCCGTTCCCGTGCGGACTCAACCACGCACAGTACAGTCTGCCCTGCCCCAGATGGGCTGAGCCTAGGAAGTTTCGAGGATGGGTAGAGCGCAGCGTGTAATGTTTTTTTTGTTTTTTTTTTTTTCAGTCTCAAACATAAACACGCTAATAGCACAGTTCACATGTTGTGTCATGTGAATTTTCTTTTTTGGCTTAAATTTGGATAACAGTGCTTGTGAGATTTTTAACATTGTTTTAAAACTGATGTGAGAAAATAGGTTAGTATTGAAAATATTCAGACAATTGTTGAATTTAGCTTCTGCCCAGTTTTAATATGAAGACATAGGAATTTTAATTGCCAGAAGCTTCTGAAAAGACAGTAATTATATGTTAATTTGAGTTGCTTTTCCTCTCTGCAGGGTGTCCTGTAGGTTTATGGAATGCAACAGGAACAAATGTGAGTTGATTCTTTAACGTTTCCTAAATAATTAAAGTTACTTTACAAATGCTTAACTGTACATTTGTTGAATTCAAAAATCTCAGTTGAAGCCGTTTTTATATGCCTGAAGTATGTAATGAGCTGGTATGTAGAATACATACATCGTAAAAGCATTGTTTTATCGAAACAAAAATATAGAAACTAATCTTTAAAGCAAGTTGACTCTAGCATATTGTAATTTAGAGTTTCACTAAAACTCTCAAAATTAGAAAAACTGACCTACAGCAGCTTAACAAAAGAGAAATGTAGATCTTTGCCCCTTCTCTTATCATCCTGTTGTTTGAACGGGAAATAAAATAACAATAGCAAAGGTCTTGGATTTGTTTTTAGAATTACATACCATGTGCAAAAAAGTGCCAAGTTGGAAATGGATGAGAAAGATCCTTAAAATATGCAAAGTTAGTCATGAACAGGTTGTCTTGTGCTTCTGGCTAAATTGTGTCTCCCTGTAGTACCCTTTAACTACCAAAACTTGTGGGGTTTGTTCTAGTGTTAATATATGGTTATAGTGTTTTAAGGAAAGCAAAAATAAGTGATCTGTGTATACACTAAAAAATACATTGTTCTTTATGTGCTATTTGGGATTGTGCATACAAATACATTTGCATACATTAAAGTACTTAATAATTTGATTGTCATAAATGGCCTGGTTTCTTTTTGTGTGGTTTCATGCAGGAAGGTCTGCTGAGTTCTTGGCATGGTACCTGCACAAAGCATTGTTAGTTGGATTTCATTATATATATATCAGTTCAAACATTTAATTATTCAGTTTCCTTATATTTTAATCAAATAATTGGATGTGGGCTTCATATAGTGAACAGTAGTTGTGAGATAATTGGTAATCTTTAAATTATTTCCAAGTATATGTAAAACTTCATCTTAAATAGTTGGCATTTATGGAATGGAATGGGAGAGGGAGTGGGAGATGGGAGGGAAGTTAAGGGGGGAAAAAGCCATTGTAATCCATACACTGTACTTTGGAAATTTATATTTATTAAAAAAAGTTAAAAGAAAATAGTTGGCCGGCCGGCGCCGTGGCTTAACAGGCTAATCCTCCGCCTTGCGGCGCCGGCACACCAGGTTCTAGTCCCGGTTGGGGCACCGGATTCTAACCCAGTTGCCCCTCTTCCAGGCCAGCTCTCTGCTATGGCCCGGGAAGGCAGTGGAGGATGGCCCAAGTCCTTGGGCCCTGCACCCGCATGGGAGACCAGGAGAAGCACCTGGCTCCTGGCTTCGGATCAGCGCAATGAGCCAGCCGCAGCGGCCATTGGAGGGTGAACCAACGGCAAAAAGGAAGACCTTTCTCTCTGTGTCTCTCTCTCACTATCCACTCTGCCTGTCAAAAAAAATAAATAAATAAAAATAAAAAAATAAAAAAGAAGTGTCATATTAAAAAAAAATAGTTGGCATTTATGGAACACTTACATATGCCAGACTGGTACTCATTCTATAAATTTTAATGTACTTGTGCTGGTCATGACAACTCCCATCGCTTGCTGCCTGATCTGACCATGTTGTTAGATATTACTGTTTTCAAGATGTCAAAATAAATTTAAAATACTGTGCATCTTGGAATTGAGCTTCTTTTCAAGTCTGATTCTATTACAGTAACTTTATAATGTCTTATTGCTAGATTTTTAAATTTTATTTTAAAGATTATTTTATTTATTTGAAAGGCAGAGTTACAGAGAGAGAAAGAGAGGGAGAGATAGATCTTCCATCTGCTGGTTTACTCCCCAGATGGCTACAATGGCCAGGGCTGGGTCAGACCAGTGCCAGGACCCAGGAACTTCTAAGTGGATGCAGGGGCCCAAGCACTTGGGCCATCTTCCACGGCCTTCTCAGGCACATCAGTAGGGAGCTGGTTGGAAGTTGAGCAGCCAGGACTCAAACCAGTGCCCAAATAGAATACCAGCATTGGAGGTGGTGGCTTAACCCTTTGTGCTACAGTACTGGCCACTGAGGTTATGTATTTTTGATGAAAATAGTCAACATAAAACATAAGCTTCATAATAGTAGAAGAGTGGAAACCATATCTGTCTTTTTTACTTATAAATTCCTAAAATCTAGATCAATGCCTTTCATATTGTGTGTACCCAGTAAATATTTGCTGAATGAATTAAGCAAGTCTTCATTTCGTATCACAATAAAACTTGGTATTTGAATTTGACATAAAATATGATCAACAATGCAAAATTATTTTGCTGCCATTTTTTGCTTTCAGAAGTGCACTATTATAAAACATTTCTTTCTTTGAAAATATCTTTTCATTATTGTTGATTGTGATCAAGTATGGGGTGCTTCTTGTTCCTTGAAAAGTTTAGTAAAAATTGAAGTGCTGGCATACAGATTTTTAAACAAGAAACATACTGATTTTATTTTAAGCTGGCCAAAATACAGGAATAAGGTTTCTTATATGGAGATCTTCATTTTTAAACAAAGCTGGGAAAATGTTATTTGCTAGCTTAAGTTTTTGTGAGTATATTTGGAGATTTACAAATGAACAAAGAATATTGAAGGTTTCTAAGTTATACAATATAATTAAAAGGTATTTTGAAATTGTGTTGAATGGGCAGAAAAATTTTATTCAAGCTTTTGAGGTAGGCAAGTATAGGATAATGTAACTAGAGAAATTATCTCAATCATATTTATAGTACACATGAAAAGATCTGTACTTTTAATTAGGACCAGAAAGGGACACAGACATTATTATAGAGTGGTAGGCTGTTCTTTGTTGATAATCAGCTGAGTAGCTTCTGTGGCCAGAAAAGCCAGCAACATGAGGTTTTAATAGGAAGGGATTTGGGGAAATCAGCAACAAAAACATCTTACCCTCAAACAACACAAGAGGTTTTCTAAACATGAGATACAGGGAACTTACATTGATAGTGGATAAAGATGTTCAAAATCCTTTTGGTTGTTACGTATTATGATAGCCATAATTTTATTTACAGTATTTTCTCTAGTACATAGGCCTTCATGTTCAACTTTTAAAGACTAAGTTATGGAATAAAGCCATGCTTCTAAAATTTCTGCCACTAAAATAAAACTCTGTATCATGATAGTCCATTATTATGAAGGGACATTACCCATTACCATCTCTGAGTTTCTGCTTTGTTGTTTTTCTCAGGGCCCCTTTTTACAGAAAGCACAAAGTGTTTCTTTCTTTTTTTTTTTTTTTTTGAGATTTATTTATTTATTTGAGTGGTAGACCTAGTTACAGACAGAGAGAGGGAGAGACAGAAAGGTTTTCTACCTACTGGTTCACTCCCCAAATTGCCGCAACAGTCTGAGTTTGGCTGATCCAAAGCCAGGGGCCAGGAGCTTCTTCCGAGTTTCCCACAGGGGTGCAGGGGCCCAAACACTTGGGCCATCTTCTACTGCTTTCCTAGGCCGTAGCAGAGAGCTGGATCGGAAGAGAAGCAGCCAGGACTCGAACCGGCGCCCATATGGGATGTGTTACCACAATGTGGAGGTTGTCTCTGCATTAATGAGGAAATAGTGTTCACCTCTGTTAGTATTTCTATCCTTGCGCAGACTCTAAATGTATACTTTCCTGAATTTCCCAGACCCAAAAAGCGATAAGACCAAGGATCCACATGAAATTAGTTTGTGACTCCAAATAAAGTAATTCATTGATTGCAGTTTTCGTGTAAGTTTGTGCTTATTGATCAAAGGCTTATTAGTCTACAAGTTTGAAGAACTAAAGTGGAAATGATGCCTATTGTTAAGTTTGTTTCATTCAAGTATACCCAAGGATTGCTTTGAACTACCTCAAAAATTGTTTAAGTTTTCATTATCTTGACATCTTTTTTCTCCATCATTCTGTCTCCTTAGAAATGAATTACAGTAATCTTTTTCCCACACCCAACTAACTGTGAATTCACTTAGGGCCTTGGCTCAGTTAGTATCCCTCTTACTAGGTCTCCAGTCAAGCCAGAAAACAGATAAAAAGGGAGCTAACAATGATTAGGTATGTAATGCCACTAGCTGCTACTGGGTGTCTGTAACTAGAGGGAACAGCAGTGCTCTTGGTTTTCCTGTACAAAAACCTTCCCCATTGCCATTCTTACATACTTAAAAAGACAAACTTTAGAAGGTTTTGAGAGCTGATTGCCCCAGTTAATAGGCTATCTATTGGGTCCTCTAGGTAGTTATTTTTACAGCTTTGTTTTGACAGTGGTTTTGGTTATCCTGTACAAAAAGAAACTCTCATTGCCATTCTTATGTACTTAAAAAGGCAAATTTTATTTATTATACAGTCAAAATAACACCAATAGCTTCTTACTTTAATCTCAAATTTTCATAATTTCTGCACAAAATACTCAGAAAAATGGTATTTCTACCACAGATTTGAACCTGAAATTAAATTTTAGGAGAGTGAATAGGGATTTTTCTTTTAAACCCTTCCTGCTTGAGACTTTTTAGAAGAAAATCACACATTGGAGAAAACTAGTAGCATGCCATATTTTTTAAAAAATATTTATTTATTTGAGAGGTAGAGTTACAGACAGTGAGAGGGAGAGACAGAGAGAAAGGTCTTCCATCCGCTGGTTCACTCTCCAGATGGCCACAATGGCCAGAGCTGCTGTTCCTGACTTTGCCTAGCGATTCTGTTTTCCATTCTCCACAGCTCTTTTTTTTTTTTTTTAAAGATTTATTTATTTATTTGAAAGGCAGAATAACACTGAGGCAGAGGCAGAGAGAGAATCTTCCATCTGCTGGTTCACTCCCGAAATGGCTGCAACAGCCAGAGATGGGCCAATCTGAAGCCTGGAGCCAGGAGCTTCTTCCAGGTCTCCCACATGGATGCAGGGACCCAAGGACTTTCCCAGGCCATAGCAGAGAGCTGGATTGGAAGAGGAGCAGCCAGGACTCAAACCAGCGCCCTTAAGGGATGCCCACACTGCAGGTGTGAGCTTTACCTGCCAAGCCACAGTACAGGCCCCACAGCTTTTTTTGTTTGTTTAATTTTTCCATTCACTTAAGACCTTCCCTGAAGGTCTAATTCTCAGCAGATTATTTGACTTTCCACCAAACCTTCAAGTTACTTTATTGATACCCATTCTCTGTCCCTCCTTGTTTTCTTAAGCAACACAGTGGCTCTGGATCCCTTCCTATCCCTTTTTTTTAGGACATTCCTTCCTTATCTGTGGCTACTTCACATTTGCATTTAGGTATTACCAAGTCCTTTTTTTTTTTTTTTAAGATTTATTTTGATTTCTTTGAAAGACAGAGTTACAGAGAGAGGTAGATCCAGAGAGAGAGAGAGAGAGAGAGAGAGAGAGAGAGAGAGAGAGAGAGAGAGAGAGAGAGAGAGAAAAGGTCTTCCATCTGCTGGTTCACTCCCCAGATGGCCACAATGGCCGGAGCTGTGCCGATCTGAAGCCAGGAGCTTCTTCCAGGTCTCCCACACAGGTGCAGGGGCCCAAGGACCTGGGCCATCTTCCACTGCTATCCCAGGCCATAGCAGAGAGCTGGATCAGAATAGGAGCAGCCGGGACTAGAACCGGTGCCCATATTGGATGCCAGTGCTTCAGGCCAGGGTCTTAACCCACTGCGCCACAGCGCCGCCTCCCCTCTCCAAGTCTTTTCTATTTTAGAAGGAAAAAATAAAACCTTTCCATACCAGTTTGATCTCCATTCTGTTTCTTGCCTCTTTCACAGACATGGTTCATCTAAGTTTTTTCTGCCCATTCTTTCTTACTTTGTACTTCCTATTCTTAGTCAACTGTGGTGTTTTGCCCCCACTAAAATTACCAATGTAAAGGTCATTAATTACCACTTTTTTTTTTTTCTAAACCCACTGGGTACTTCTTAGGCCATATTTGACTTGACCTCTTCAACACAGGACAGATTAATGACCTTCTTTACTCAAAATCTTCCCTTCTTTGGGCTTTGCTAACACCATTGTTTCTGGTGTCAGCTTATTTCTCTAGGCATTTCTTCTCAGTATTTATAGATGTCTCATTTTTCTCATTTTCTCATTAATGAATTTGTCAGGCACTATACCAGATACTGAAGATTGAGAATTTGATGGAATGTCTTGACTCTTTATCCAGTGAAGTGTACTCCCAAATGTACACTTATAATTTAGCAAACATTTTCAATAGTCACATAGAATGCTGAATGCTTGTTTATCACTATATTAAAAAACCTTGCCTCCAAGACTATCTTAATAGAAACTTCTATAGAAATACTTAAAAACTGCCTTAAGAGGCTTAAAAAAAAGGACCATGAGCATTGAAAATGAATAGTTTTTCCCAGGAGTGAAAATGAAGACAATTTTAGCAGTCTTCAGAAATTTTATTAAAGATACCAAAGCTAAACCAGTTTCCCCAGCCTAACATTTGTGGATAAGCTCCTATTTCCCCTCTTCCCATCATTTCCCACTCTTGTAGGGTTTGATCAGTATCATAAAAATAAAATTCAGAAAAGAGGATTAGGAGAGAATAGAGTGATAGAGCTGATATCTTTACTTTGAGATTAACTTGAATTGGATTCCAGTTTCTACTAGAGTTCAAATGATGGCTAGGATATCAACTTCAGAGAGGGAGCCAGACAGGAGGTTTAGTAATTTCTCATTTGCTGAAGTTGTTTCTAGTGATAAGAGGGGAAAGTGGTCCTGGTGTTTCTATCTTGTAGTCACACGTAATAGAATGTTTTTATTCTGGGCACTATCTCTATATCATAATACTTTACAACTCCTCCAAAACGGGTAGATGCTGAGAAAATCCAGCCCTGTCTTCCTCTTATGTTTTTAAAGAAGAATCTTCTAGTCAGTGATTCCATAAGGGAATTCCTTTGATCACTGGCAGCAAAAAGGGAAAAAAACCTGGTGAGATTCATATTTTGGGGGTGCAGGGCTGTTGTATAGAAGATAAAAAGGTTGTCCCGTTTTTCATCGAGTGAATGCATATTAAGCACCCATTGTATGTCCAACACTGAACAAGTAAATGGCGAAGAAGAACAGGTAACACCCCTACTCATAAGGTTATGGTTTGGTGTAATAGATACCAATAACCAGATAATCACAAATATAAGAAATGCAAGTTTAAGCTACTGGGAGAAGCACAAAGTTCTATCAGAGTCTAGCAGAGAATTTGACAGGGAAACTAGAAAGTCTTAACATCATGCTGAAGCTGAACTACAAAGACACGAGTAAATGTTGGCTAGATGGGGAGGGAAAGAAAGTGTACTCCTGGCATACGAGCTAAAGTATCCAAAGGACTTGTACAACATTCCAATAATAGGTGCTGGTTGAAAGTCTCGGTGGTTGGAGGAGAAAGAATTAGGAGGAGAGTTTTGAGATCTCCTTGGCTATAGTTGGAGAAAGGATTAGATTGGGACAGGGAGGGCATATGAAGACCAGTTGTCCAAGTGTGAGGTGGTGGTGACTCAGACCAAGGTAATGATGATGGAAATGTAACAGAAGAAAGTTACTATATTAAATACAAAGTTATTGTACTTTGTATTTAGCTTTTAAATATGAATATAGGATTAGATAAGCAATTAGTCTTTGCTGATAGTTTAGCAGAAACTAAATTTTGGCTCTTCCTTTTGGCAATGAGATAAGAATTACTAGGTTTTTTTTTTTTTTTTTTTTTTTTTTTTTTTACAGGCAGAGTGGATAGTGAGAGAGAGAGAGAGACAGAAAGGTCTTCCTTTTTGCCGTTGGTTCACCCTCCAATGGCCGCTGCGGCCGGCGCATCACGCTGATCCAAAGCCAGGAGCCAGGTGCTTCTCCTGGTCTCCCATGCGGATGCAGGGCCCAAGCACTTGGGCCATCCTCCACTGCCTTCCCGGGCCATAGCAGAGAGCTGGCCTGGAAGAGGGGCAACTGGGATAGAATCCGGCGCCCCAACCGGGACTAGAACCCGGTGTGCCGGCGCTGCAAGGCGGAGGATTAGCCTGTTAAGCCACGGCACCGGCCTACTAGGTTTTTTAAAGCCATCTTTTACTGCTTTCCTAGGCCATAGCAGAGAGCTGAATCAGAAGTGGATGTGGAGCAGCCAGGACTTGAAAAGTTGCCCACATGGGATGCCAGCACCGCAGGCAGTTGCTCATCCTACTGTGCCACTGCACCAGTCCCAAGAATTACTAGGTTTAAAAAGCATATATACGGGGCCGGCGCTGTGGTGTAGTGGGTAAAGCCGCCACCTGCAGTGCCAGCATCCTGTGCGGGTGCCAGTTAAAGACTTGCCTGCTCCACTTCTGATCCAGCTCTCTGCTATGGCCTGGGAAAGCAGTAGAAGATGGCCCAAGTCCTTGGGCCCCTGCATCTGCCTCGGAGACTTGGAGGAAGCTCCTGGCTCCTGGCTTCGGATTGGCACAGCTCTGGCCATTGTGGTCATTTGGGGAGTGAACCTGTGGATGGAAGACCTCTCTCTCTCTCTCTCTCTGCCTCTCCTTGTCTCTGTGTAATTCTGACTTTCAAGTAAATAAATAAAAATCTTTAAAAAAAAGCATATATAGGCTGGCGCCGCGGCTCACTAGGCTAATCCTCCGCCTTGCGGTGCCGGCACACCGAGTTCTAGTCCCGGTCGAGGCGCTGGATTCTGTCCCGGTTGCCCCTCTTCCAGGCCAGCTCTCTGCTGTGGCCAGGGAGTGCAGTGGAGGATGGCCCAAGTCCTTGGGCCCTGCACCCCATGGGAGACCAGGATAGGCACCTGGCTCCTGCCATCGGATCAGCGCAATGCGCAGGTCGCGCGCGCCAGCCACGGCGGCCATTGGAGGGTGAACCAACGGCAAAAGGAAGACCTTTCTCTCTGTCTCTCTCTCACTGTCCACTCTGCCTGTCAAAAAACAAAAACAAAAACAAAAACAAAAAAAAAATATATATATGTGTGTGTGTATATATGTATATATATATATACATGTACATACACACACATATACAAACATAGTCATGGAAGACTGTAGTACAGCCTAGGCCCTACTTGAAGCCTGCTATATATATTGAATGTGAACAACTAAGTCTCAGGCTTGAGAAAATTTAGTCTTCGACCCTTGAGAATCAGCCCCAAACTGAAAAGTATCTTTATGACTTTAAGAAGAAAGTTAATTTTTATAACCAAGCTTGAGAGCATTTAGCTTGTTGAATGGGCCAATAATCATTTGTGATACCAGATAATTCCTTTATTCTCATTCCTTTTGTGGCTCTACTTATCTATACTCTAAATGCAGATTTAGACATGATTCCTAAAGACATATATCTGTAGTAAAATTCAGGAAGATGGTGTTACCTTCTTCATTTTCTATGGTAGTGAGGTTGAGTTTCTCTCTAGAAAAAGTCTCCTTGGCAATCTTTGAGTTACAAGGACACTTACTATGTTTACACATCTGGCTAAGTTTATAAGATATGCAGGTCCTTCATAAATTACAGCACCCAGATGGATAGTTATGATTAACTGAAATTTTGTCTTTTGTTTCAAAAATTGTGGTTCAGTAGCATTTGTAAGCCTAATAGCACTAGCTGATGTGGGAGTGGGAACCATCACTGTAACATCCCCCAAAAGATATGGGACGTATAAACATCTTAACCTTCAGAAAAGTAAATAGTAGCATGTGTTTATTCATGTGTGTTTAAAACATCTTTTAACTGAAATTGTTCAGAAATCCAACAAGGCAGCATTTTGTGGAGGACACAATGAAATGTATATGTATTTGGCTATACTGAAAAAGAATACAGAAAAAGATACAAAGATGCCCATATCAGTTACAGTGCTTTTTGCTGTAACAGAAATCCACACTAAAGACTAGCCATAAAATTAATTTAAATTAAATTTACATAACAGGGGCTCCTGTGATAGGGCAGGCTTCAGAATTGTTTGCCTCAGTTCACTAGCAGAGTAATATCATCAAGGACTCTGGTTCTTCCCAACTTTTTCTGTCACATTTTGTATTACAGTTGTTGGGTAAAATATGTAATTATGACAGCAACCTCACATGGTAGCAGGATGGCTGTTGCAGTTCCAGGCATCACATCCAGAGTTGTCAACACTTGCTTCACGTTGTTAGAAAACTTCTCCTGAAGTCTCCTAGAAGAGTTCTACCCTGTTTCTTATTGGCCACATTAATCATGTTCCTGTTCCTGATCCTAGCCCTTATGTGGTACATCTCCCTTTCTGATCCTCAGCTTTGCTGAGGAAGCATGTCTGGTGTGTTCATAATTGCAAGAAATTTACTGTGGTCTGCCTCTTCCATTGGGGAAGGCCTGTAGTTGCCCTGTTATGCCTGTGCTGGTTAGAAATGCTGAATTCTAGGGTAAAGTATTTATCAGGACACTCACTGAGGTAACACATCTGAGGCATGTTCTTTGAGCCAGCCTTTATTAGTTCTAAAGCTGATATTTTGATTGATCATTGACCTGATGCCTTCTGTCTGTGGATTGGTTCTGACTTCTCCCCATTTTGGGAGGGGGAAGGAAAGGTGGTACGCATTGGTTGTCTAGGACCCAGAATACATTCACGATCATATCACACTATCTCCAGAAGCACATATGTAAGGTGAGCTGATGGAAGATGATCTGATTCTGGCTTTCCTTAGAAACTGTGCTTTACTCAAGCTTTAGAGCTTGAGAGTGCTGTTTTACAAGGACTCTGGCAAATGTTATCTGTGTATATGTATCTTGTTTTACAATTAGCAGAAGAAAGTACATATTATGACTTTATGAGCCAGTTTGTGATACTTTTGGAAGTTCCCAGAGATCTTATGTAGTGTGGGTAAGGGAAGGTTGTACCTGTATAGCAGAATGCTTTTTCCCATTCTACCTTTCATTGCTCACAGTGTCCTGTTTGTGCCAGAGTCATCCTGAGGGTCCCTATCTCATCATGATGAGAAGCCATGGTAGACACAATAGTAGATGATGTGGCTTACCCAGTCTGCATTTCTTCCATCTTTCTTATTATCAGAATCTCAGTTTTGTTTGGGATGACATTGCCAGTTTTGAGCAGTGAATCATAATTGACATGTATCAGTCATGACAATCTTATTTCTTCTTGCAAGACACCCATTAGCTTCCTTGTAACTGGTCATGTGACCAAGTCCTGGCTGATGAAATGTATGGGGAAGTTGGCTGAGTGCTTCTGGGAAGACTTTTGTTTGTTTTTTAGTGGTAAAAGAGAGATGTAGGAAGCAGCCTTTTTTAGCTTTTTCTGCCTTGAGTTTGGATACAGTATCTTTGCAGCAGCAGTCATCTTACCTTATTTTATGCTGGTACAAAATGATTCATTCACATAGTCTGCAAAGAATTATTATTGTTGGTACAAACAAAATAGTACTCAGAATTAAAATAATGTGGATAAACCTCAAATGGAAGAAACCAGGCCCAAAAGATAGCTTTTATATAATCCCATTTGTTGGAAATTCTGGGAAGGACAAGTTACTCCACATGGAAGGATTCTTATTTTAAGGGTGGCTGCCTGGCCCAAGGGCTTGGGTGCAGGGAGGATTGAGTAGGAAGGGGCACAAAGAGTCCTTGTAGAGTGCTGGAAATGTTCTATATTGTGATTGTGGTGGTGGTTACACAAGTGCATATATTTGTTAAAACTTACTGTGTGCATTTCATTTAAGTTACACTTCAATAAATTTGAATTTTTTTTTTTTGACAGGCAGAGTGGACAGTGAGAGAGAGAGACAGAGAAAGGTCTTCCTTTGCCATTGGTTTACCCTCCAATGGCCGCCGCGGCTGGCGCGCTGTGGCTAGCACACTGCGCTGATCCGAAGGCAGGAGCCAGGTGCTTCTCCTGGTCTCCCATGTGGGTGCAGGGCCCAAGCACTTGGGCCATCCTCCACTGCATTCCCTGGCCACAGCAGAGAGCTGGCCTGGAAGAGGGGCAACCTGGACAGAATCCAGCGCCTCGACCGGGACTAGGACCCGGGGTGCCGGCGCCGCAAGCGGAGGATTAGCCTATTGAGCCACGGCGCTGGCCTTGAATTTTTAAAAGAAGATTCACTTCTTCCAGAACATTAGTAGGAAGGGGCATTAATGGTTGAGTATGACTGGTAATTGTGCAGCCATGAGAGAGCCACATAGGAAAGGAGATAGAGATGAAAAGGTTGCATCCCACACAGATTTTTTTGAGTCTCCAAGGGAGTAGTTTTGAACAAAGTCATTCTTGTAGGCTCTTTGCATGGAGCCTGTCTACTGGAGGCAAGGAAGGCCCAAATTTTGTCCTGCATCAAGAGTTACAAGGCTCCTGGAAATGAGGTCTTTAATACTTGGACCTTTGAATTTCTTCAAACTGAAAAAAAAAAAAAAAATGCGCAAAGACCTCCTAAGGCCTTCATCTGGTTTGACATATAATGAAGTCAGTCTACTTTTTGATCTCAGAAGCTTTTTTTTTTTTTTAAAGATTTATTTATTCATCTGAAAGCCAGAGTTACACAGACAGAAGGAGAGGCAGAGAGAGAGAGAGAGAGAGAGAGAGAGAGAGGTCTTACATCTCCTGATTCACTCCCCAGTTGGCCACAATGGCCGGAGCTTCACCAGTCCAAAGCCAGGAGCCAGGAGTTTTTTCCTTGTCTCCCACATGGGTGTAGGGACCCAAGGACTTGGGCTTTCCCAAGCCGTAGCAGAGAGCTGGATCGGAAGTGGAGCAGCTGGGACTTGAACAGGCACTGCAGGCGGCGGCTTTACCCACTACGGGACAGTGCGGGCCGCTCAGAAGCTTTTTATTCTCGCTAAAAAACAGACAAGATGTATGTTCCCAATTGTAAAAATAACCCATAATTACTGCAGGAAAAGTTAGAAAAATTCACAAAGGCAAAAACTAAAATTCAGCCACAGTCTACTCTCCAGCAATAACTTTGTTGACCCTTTGGCAAACATTCTTTCAGGTGATGAAATTAGGCTGCCCTGAAGCAATTTATGAATAAGGGAGGGCTTTGAGCCTCTAATCCCAAGCCTACTTCATTCCTCGCCAGAAGGAATATCTGTCTTTCTAAGTGTGCCCACTGCTAATACTCATACCTGGCACACACCTGAACAGTTCATTAAGTATGTATTTGCTTGTACTTCTTGGAGATCTTGGTTTCTGAGATGCCAGGTATGACAACTTATTTTCCAATGCCTTGATAAGGAGACTCATTGAGGCTATAGTCCTGCAAAGACATGAAGAGGCACCTCTGTCATAAGCAAAAATGCAAAACCTTTGATGAGCCTTTTTATTGCCTTATTTATGTTGGAGGTAGGAATGATGGTGGCAGCTGGCTGTGAAGAAAGACTCCTGGGACAATCATCTTTGTATTCCCTTTCGTGCCTAGTACAATGCCTGAAACCTAGTAGTTTAGTAGTGTATTGAATATAAAGCTGTTGGGGCTGATGCTGTGGTGCAGCAGGTTAAAGCCTTGGCATGCAGTGCCAGCATCCCATATGGGCACTGGTTTGAGTCCTGGCTGCTCCACTTCCTGTCCAGCTCTCTGCTATGGCCTAGGAAAGCAGTGGAGGATGGCCCAAGTCCTTGGGCCCCTGCACACATGTGAGAGACATGGAGGAAGCTTCTGGCTCCTGGCTTTGGATCAGCTCAGCTCTGACTGTTGCGGTCATTTGGGGAGTTAACCAGCAGATAGGAGAGTCTCTCTCTCTCTGTAACTCTTTCAAATGAATAAAGTAAATCTTAAAAATATATATAAAACTATTAGTAGTTGTTTTAATAATCAAGATCAAAGAGAACTTGAAGTCATATGATTGCACCAGCTCACTTCTGATGACTCTTCACTGTATTTTTTTTTTTTTAATTTGACAGGTAGAGTTAGTGAGAGAGAGAGAGAGAGACAGAGAAAGGTCTTCCTTCTGTTGGTTCACTGTTCACCGCCTCCCCCAAATGACCGCTACAGCTGGTGCTGTGCCGATCCAAAGCCAGGAGCCAGGTGCTTCTTCCTGGTCTCCCACACGGGTGCAGGGGCCCAAGCACTTGGGCCATCCTCCACTGCACTCCCGGGCCACAGCAGAGAGCTGGACTGGAAGAGGAGCAGCCGAGACTAGAACCCGGCGCCCATATGGGATGGCGGCCCCGCAGGCGGAGGATTCACCTAGTGAGCCACGGCGCCAGCCCCTTCACTGTGTTTTTGGCCATCGTTCTCATCCTTCCTGGATGTGACCCTAGCCGAGTAACCCAGGGCCTAGGAATGGAAGTAGTACAGGAATACTTTGCAGACTGGCACAAGGATATAGCTGCATTCTGTGGGTACATTCCACCCAGCCCTGCACTTCTGGTGGCTTTCTATAGCAAAAAGATGTCAGCAGCTGTCTTTGGAACCTTCTGAAAAAAGAAATCCTTATACAGAAAAATAGCTTTTTTTTTTTTTTTAATTTTTGACAGGCAGAGTGGACAGTGAGAGAGAGAGACAGAGAGAAAGGTCTTCCTTTTTGCCGTTGGTTCACCCTCCAATGGCCGCCGCGGTAGCGCGCTGCGGCCGGCGCACCGCGCTGATCCGATGGCAGGAGCCAGGTGCTTATCCTGGTCTCCCATGGGGTGCAGGGCCCAAGGACTTGGGCCATCCTCCACTGCACTCCCTGGCCACAGCAGAGAGCTGGCCTGGCAGAGGGGCAACCGGGACAGGATCGGTGCCCTGACCGGGACTAGAACCGGTGTGCCGGCGCCGCAAGGCGGAGGATTAGCCTAGTGAGCCGCGGCGCCGGCCGAAAAATAGCTTATTTCTGCATTAAATGAGGCATAGTTCCACAAAGTATGGCCTCAAGTAAAGTATGGCCTCAAGGCTGCCCATCAGAAACACTGGTAGTGTACTTTAAAAAAGACAGACTTTTGGGGCCGGCACCGTGGTGCAGTAGGTCAATCCTCTGCCTGCGGTGCAGGCATCCCATATGGGTGCCCATTCTAGTCCTGGCTGCCCCTCTTCCAATTCAGCTCTCTGCTATGGCTGGGAAAGCAGTAAAAGATGGCCGAAGTGCTTGGGCCCCTGCACCTGCATGGGAGACCGGGAAGAAGCACCTGACTCCTGGCTTCAGATTGGCACAGCTCCAACCATTGCAGCCATCTGGGGAGTGAACCAACGGAAGGAGACCTTTCTCTCTGTCTCTCCTCTCACTGTCTGCAACTCTACCTCTCAAATAAATAAATAAAATCTTTTTTTAAAAAAAGCCCTTTTAAAATAGGCTTTTTAAAAATTTATTTGAAAGGCAGATTTACAGAGAGAGAGAGAGAGAGTGCTTTTCCATCCTTTGGTCCAGTCCCCAAATAGCTGCAATGGCCAGGGCTGGACCAGGAGCCAGGAGCTTCTCTCGGGTCTCCCACGTGGGAGGCAGGAACCTAAGCAC
Organism: Lepus europaeus; assembly: GCF_033115175.1. Classification (NCBI taxonomy): domain Eukaryota; kingdom Metazoa; phylum Chordata; class Mammalia; order Lagomorpha; family Leporidae; genus Lepus; species Lepus europaeus. The sequence goes on from NC_084843.1 coordinate 32,959,359, forward strand.
TTGGGCCGTCTTACACTGCTTTCCCAGGCTATTTAGCAGAGTTGGATCAGAAGTGGAGCAGCTGGGACATGAACTGGTGCCCATATGGGTTGCTGTTGTTGCAGGTGGAAGCTTAACCCACTAATCCACAATGCTGGTCCCTAAAATACAGGTTCTTGATTCTCATTCCAAGTTTACTGAATTAGAATCTTTGGGTCCTGAGATCCAGATCATTTTAATGTACCTTATTTGAGAATCTAGGACTAGGTGAGTGCTTTTCAGATATTTTTTGGACTGTGACCAAGAGTTAGAAATAAGTTGAATGAAGCAACACTTATACTTCAAATGTTCATAGAAAAATGGAATTAAAAGTATGAGTTTATTTTTTTAAAGATTTATTTATTTGTTTGAAAGTCAGAGTTACACAGAGAGAGAAGGCGAGGCAGAGAGACAGAGGTCGTCTTCCATCTGCTGGTTCACTCCCCAACTAGCCGCAATGGCAGGGGCTGCCCCGATCTGAAGCCAGTAGCCAGGAGCCAGGAGCTTCTTCCAAGTCTCCCATGTGTGTGCAGGGCCCAAGGACCTGGGCCATCTTCCACTGCTTTCCCAGGCCATAGCAGAGAGCTGGATCGAAGTGGAGCAGCCGGGACTCCAACTGGCACCCATATGGGATGTGGGCACTGTAGGCAGTGGCTTTACCCACTATGCCACAGCACCGGTCCCAAGTATGAGTTTATTTTGGTGGAAAATGCATGTTATTGAAAAACTGCACAAGTTTCAAGAAATTTTTGCACCAATATAAACTTATACCTTTAATTTCATTTACCCACCACCTTTGGAGGTACCATCTTTTTTTTTTTTTTTTACAGGCAGAGTGGATAGAGAGAGAGACAGAGAGAAAGGTCTTCCTTTGCTGTTGGTTCACTCTCCAATGGCCGCTGGTGCATCACGCTGATCCGAAGCCAGGAGCCAGGTGCTTCTCCCGGTCTCCCATGCGGGTGCAGGGCCCAAGCACTTGGGCCATCCTCCACTGCACTCCCGGGCCATAGCAGAGAGCTGGCCTGGAAGAGGGGCAACCGGGACAGAATCCGGCGCCCCGACCGGGACTAGAACCCGGTGTGCCGGCGCCGCAAGCCGGAGGATTAGCCTGTTAAGCCACAGTGCCGGCCAGAGGTACCATCTTAACTGTTGGGGTAGCACACTCTTAGAGTTTCCATTCTGTTCTGTTCTTTCGTGTTTAAGTTGTTGGCTATATCCACTAAGTTGATTGCCTGAAGAATTATACAACATAAAGAAGCAATTTTTATACTTTTTTCATCTCCCTTAAGATTATGAACAATATGAGACTGGTATTGTGGCGTAATGGGTAAAGCTGCTGCCTGCAGGGTCCAGCATCCCATATTGGTGCTAATTTGAGTCCCAGCTTCTCACTTCCAATCCAGCTCCCTGCTAAGGCCTGGGAAAGCAGTGGAGAATGGGCCCAAATGCTTGGGCCCTTATACTCCTGTGGGAGACCCAGAAGAAGCTCTTGGCTGCTGGCTTCAGTCTGGCCCAGCCCTGGCTGTTGTAGCCATTTGCAGAGTGAACTGGTAGATGGAGGCTTGCTCCCTGTCTCTCTCTCTTGCTCCCTTTCTGTGTAACTTTGCCTTTCAAATAAATAAATTAAATAAATATTAAAAAGATTATGAGGGGCCCGGTGTTATAGCGCAACAGGTTAAAGCCCTAGCCTGAGGCGCTGGCATCCCATATGGACGCCGGTTCTAGTGCCTGCTGCTCCTCTTCCGATCCAGCTCTGTGCTATGGCCTGGGAAAGCAGAAGAAGATGGCCCAAGTCCTTGGGCCTCTGCACCCACGTGAGAGACCCGTAGGAGGCGCTCCTGGCTTTGGATCGGCGCAGCTCCAGCCATTGGGGCCATCTGGGGAGTGAACCAGCAGATGGAAGACCTTTTTCTCTCTGTCTCTACCTCTCTCTGTAACTCTTTCAAATAAATAAAATAAATCTTAAAAAAATTATAAACAAAAAGATTATGAGCAATATAAAGATTGTTGAAATTTATAGAAGCACATAAATGACATATTTGTGCTTTCCTGTGTGCCAATAACTAGCTGTATGAAATTGAATAACAAATATCTTTTTCATCTTTAAAACATGGAGCTGATACATTCCCTTTATATCTCATAAGATTTCTCAAATGAGATTAAAACCACGAGAGCTCTCTGTGAACTTTAGAAGCATACATTAATATAAGGTGATTTCTTTTACACTAGTTATATTGGAAACATTTAGACATTGAAGTGCCTGTGTTTTGCAACAGCTGGTGCTTTCTGATTAGAACTCCAATTTCCCTAATCCCTCGTAGATGGCCTGATTAGAGCAAAAGGTACGGCAGATATCGTGTTAATGTCTGCCTACATATTTGGTTCTTACTCTTACATTATCTCTTCGTTGCTTCATGCAAGAGAAGATGGCCTTAAAATTACTCCTTAGAGAAGAATTAGTTCTAAGTCTTTATAATCAAACCTTCCTTGTTCTAATCAAGAAATAAATAGGCACTCCAAATCCTGGGAACAAGTCTCCTAATACACAGTCACCAAACACCCCAACACAGTCGTTGCAGGCACTGCTGCCTGGATAACCAGGTTGGCAGCTCTATTTGGGTGCTATAAAGCACCCTCTCTTGCCCAGACTCACCCTTGAAAATTCCCTCTTACAACTCACGCACAGATCCACAAAATCCACTATCGCACAGATAACGACCAACCACTTAATGTTCTGTAGTCATCCACAGAAGGGTTGAGTGGTGCTCAGCTTGTAGGCTTCAGCAGTTGATCTCTAGTCTTTCTCTGGTCCTCATACTCAGGAAGTAAATCTCTACTCTCCACTTGGATTTTCATTCCCATATATTCTGTAAAAAGAAAGTTTCCATTGTGGATCAAAAATACACCCCTAGATACTATTAGATTTAGTTTTTTTTAAAAAAAGATTTATTTATTTATTTGAAAGAGTTAAACAGAAGGAGAGGCAGAGAGAGAGAGAATGAGAGAGAATATCTTCCATCCACTGGTTCACTTCCCAGTTGGCCGCAATGGCTGGAGCTGTGCTGATCTGAAGCCAGGAGCCAGGAACTTCCTCTGGGTCTCCCACACGGGTGCAGGGGTCCAAGGCCCCTACTACTGCTTTCCCAGGCCACAGCAGAGAGCTGGATTGGCAGTGGAACAGCTGGGACTTGAACCAGCGCCCATATGGGATGCAGGCACTGCAGGTGGCGGCTTTACTCGCTACGCCACAGCACCAGCCCCTAGATTTATCTTAAAATGTGGCATCACCTATCTTTTGTCAACCTCTAACCAAAAAACTTCAACACTGTCTGCCTACATAATTTAAAATGAAGCAATAAAGATGCACGTACTCATAATTTTTAATATACTTGAACTATAGTGTACATGGTACTTCACAGTGTTCATAGAAGATACATATTGTGGAAAAACTGTACATAGATTTCAGATTTTTTATTTGGTTTCATTTCCATGAGCTTTTGTGAAGTACTCTTGGTTTTTTGTTCTTTTATGTATATATATATATATATATTAATTTATATGAAATTTATATGAAAGGTAAAGATCTCCCAGACACTGATTCACTCCCTAAATGCCCTCAACAGCCAGGCTGGGTCAGGCCAAAGCCAGGAGACTGGAACTCAGTTTGGGACTCCCATGTGCGTCGCATGGACCCAGGTATTTGAGCTATTACCTTCTGGCGCCTAGGGCGTGCATTAGGAGGAAGCTGGATTGGAAGTGGAATAGCCAGGACTCACCCCAAACACTGATATGGGATGCAAGTGTTGCAAGTGACAATGTAACTGCAGTCAAGGCCCACCCTACTCTTGTGTTTTAAATAACTTATTTGCTCTTTATAAAAATTCATTCATTTTGGGCCGGCGCCGTGGCTTAACAGGCTAATCCTCCGCCTTGCAGCGCCGGCACACCGGGTTCTAGTCTCGGTTGGGGCGCTGGATTCTATCCCGGTTGCCCCTCTTCCAGGCCAGCTCTCTGCTATGGCCCAGGAAGGCAGTGGAGGATGGCCCAAGTGCTTGGGCCCTGCACCCGCATGGGAGACCGGGAGAAGCACCTGGCTCCTGGCTTCGGATCAGTGAGATGCGCCAGCCGCAGCAGCCATTGGAGGGTAAACCAATGGCAAAAAGGAAGACCTTTCTCTCTGTCTCTCTCTCTCTCACTATCCACTCTGCCTGTCAAAAAAAAAAAAAAAAATTCATTCATTTTGATATGTCACTTTTTCCCTTTTTTTGTCTGAGTTATTTGTTCTCATATGTTTTCATTGCCCTTCCACCCCAAATCCCTTTGGTCCTGTTCATACATATGTTTTTGAATTTTTTTTTACATTCATATCTTTTTAGTTGCATTTTCTTAAGAGTATCTTTTCTACATTAATTATACCTTTTGGAATTGATTGCTGTTTTCATTGTGAATTAGGCATAGTGGAATTTTGTGAAAGTTCACATTAGATATGATATTATCAAAGAAAACTTAAAGGAACCAGTAATGGGTTGATTTCACCTAACAAAGGCAGAAATGTGAGCGTTTTTGTAGTTTGAAGGGCATGAGTTTTGTTATCCTTGGGTGAGCTGTAGATTGGCTGGCATTTTGGGAAGAGATTCGTCAGGGTATTCTGATCCTAAGCTCCTAGAAGACAGAGAAAGGAGTTGCAGTTTCTTATTTTTGTTTCATTTGTTTTTTAAAGATTTATTTATTTGTTTGAAAGGCAAGGTTACAGAGAGGCAGAGGCAGAGAGAGAGAGAGAGAGATCTTCCATCCACTGGTTTACTCCCCAAATGGCTCTAACGGTGGAAGCTGGGCCCATCTGAAGCCAGGAGCCAGGAGCTTCTTCTGGGCTTCCCATGCAGGTACAGGGGCCCAAGGACTTGGACCATCTTCCACTGCTTTCCCAGGCCATAGCAGAGAGCTGGATTGGAAGTGGAGCGGCTAGGACTCGAACCAGCACCCATATGAGATGCTGGCACTGCAGGTGTTGGCTTTACCCGCTGTGCCACAGTGCTGACCTCAGGTGTTGCAGTTTCATGAGGACTGTTCTGAAATATTTTATTTATTTATTTGACAGGTAGAATTACAGACAGTGAGAGAGAGACACACAAACAGAGAAAGGTCTTCCTTCCTTTGCTTAACTCCCCAAACAGCCGGAGCTGCACCGATCCAAAGCCAGGAGCCAGGTTCTTCTACCTGGTTTCCCATGTGGGTACAGGGGCCCAAGCACTTGGGCCCTCCTCTACTGCTCTCCCAGGCCACAGCAGAGAGCTGGACTGGAAGAGGAGCAACCGGGACTAGAACCGGCACCCATATGGGATGCCGGCACCACAGGTGGAGGATTAACCCAGTGTGCCACGGCACTGGCCCCTCATGAGGACTATTCTGAAGTATGAGAGTTTTGTAGTTGGCAGTGATAGGATGGCTTTAAACCTGTCAGTGTCTTTTTTTTTTTTTTTTTTGTGCCAGATCACTATGACCCTTCTCAGAATTTCTCAATATATATAATCACATCTACCATAATATATTGTTAACATTTTTATATCTGTATTTTTTAAAGTACTGCTCTGTGATGGACTGAGAGAATTAGTCTCCTGTCCGTCATTTTAAAAGGAAAAGATTTATTTATTTATTTATTTGAAAGAGTTAGAGAAAGAGACAGACAGATCTTCCATCTGCTTGTTCACTCCTCAGATGCCTGCAATGGTCAGGGCTGGGTCAGGCCAAAGCCAGGAGTGAGGTGTTTCATGTGGGTTTCCCACATGGGTGGCAGGGACCCAGATAGTTGGGCCATCTTCTGCTGCTTTTCCCAGGTTTTTTGTGCATGTAGTTTATTTAATAATTAGGAAGATTTATATTTTTGTTCCTATCATTGCCTTTGTAATACTTGATTACATAATATCCTTGGTTTTCTATTTTTATTTTTAATTCACCTTTGAAAAAGAGGTTTATCTGAAAGAGTTACAGAGAGAGGGAGAGATGAGAGAAAGAGATCTTCCATCTGCTGGTTCATTCTCCAAATGGTCATAACAGCCAGGGATTGGAAGAGGAGCAGCCGGGACTTGAAGCAGTGTTCAAATGGGATGCCAATGTCATAGGGTGTGGCTTAACCAGCTTTGCCATAACACTAACTCCTGTTATTTATTTTTATAAGTAACACTATAATTAGTATATTTCCTTCCCTTTATTCTATCACCCAGTTTTATCAGCTCTATTATCTTGGTGCTTACTTTTATACTATTAAATATCCATATTCCTCCATTACCTCATTTGTCATTATTTCAGAAAGCGTCCTGGCTCCCATCTCCTCTCACTAACCTACCTTGCACACTGTCACATCATTCCTAAACTCAGCTGTATGATACCATAAATCCTCAGAGATCTCTCGGACCTCCACGAAGTCTGTATTCTCTTCTGGCTTTCAAAACTCCATACCCCAGCTTCATCTCAATCACTCAATCTTATTTCCTCCACAAAGTCTCAGTGAGTTTGTCCTCACTGTCCAGCAGTCGAGCTGAGCGTAGGAGGGAAAACCTTCAGCCAGGCTGGTGCAGGCTGCTTTGTGCTGTCACTGGAGGTGATGGCACCCACCTGCAGACTGCTCTGGTCTAGCCGAAGCTTTTCCCTTCTACACCCAGCTAAAGTCACAGAGCCTTGAAGCCTTGCAAGAGGGGCCAGTGGCACAGTGGTCTAAACTACCACCTGTAACACAGGCATCCCATATGGGTGCTGTTTGTGAAGTCCAGTCCAGCTCCCTGCTAACGTGCCTGGGAAAGCAGTGGAAGATGACTCAAGTGCTTGGACTCTTGTCTCCCTCGGAGGACATCCAAAGGGAGTTCAGGGTTCCTGGCTTCAGCTTGGCCCCACCCCAGCTGGCTGTTGCAGCCATCTGGAGTATAAACCAGCAGGTGGAAGATCTGCCTCTTTTCTGTAAATCTGCCTTTCAATGAAATAAATAAATAAATCATACAAACAGCCAGACTAAATTGAAAGAAAGGAGAAGGAAGGAATAAGATTTTTTTAACAAAAAAGAAAAAGAATTCTCCAGACTAAATTGAAAGAAAGGAGAAGGAAGGAATAAGATTTTTTTAACAAAAAAGAAAAAGAATTCTCCAGACTAAATTGAAAGAAAGGAGAAGGAAGGAATAAGATTTTTTTAACAAAAAAGAAAAAGAATTCTCCAGGGGCCTATGGTGACAGGAACTCCAAAACGCTCAAAGCATTACTCTGGCTTAACATTCTGACTTATATTCATTCAATGAATGTGAAATTTTTTTTCTTTAATTCTTTATTTGAAAGAGTTACACAGAGAGGTAGAGGTAGAGAGAGACAGAGACAGAGGTTTTCCATCTGTTGGTTCACTCCCCAAATGGCTGCAATAGCTGGAGCTAAGCCAGTCCGAAGACAGGAGCCAGGAGCTTTGGGCCCTTGTCTCCCACATAGTGGAGACTTTAGTGGACCCAAAGATTTGAGCCATCTTCTGCTGCTTTCCCAGGCACATTAGCAGGGAGCTGGATCAGAAGTGGAGCAGCCAGGACTTGAACAGGTGCCCATATTGGATGCTGGCGCAGCAGGCTAGGGCTTTAACTCGCTGTACCATAGCGCCAGCCTTGTGAAGAATACTTGACCATAGACCTAATTCTGCCCTTTGAAGTAGTTTATGACATCTTTGCATATTTGGGAAAATAGGTGTTTCACCTTCTCTTAATCTCCTCCAGATGAAAACCTCACCTTTCCTTTTTTTTTTTAAGATTTATATATTTATTTGAAAGGCAGAGTTACAGAGAGGCAGAGGGAAAGAGAGAGAGAGAGAGAGAGAGAGAGAGAGAGAAAGAAAGTGAGTCTTCCATCTGGTTCACTCCCCAGATGGCCCAACAGCCAGAGCTGCACGATTGGAAGCCAGGAGCCAGGAGCTTCCTCTGGGTCTCCCATGCGGGTGCAAGGGTCCAATAACTTGGGCCATCTTCTACTGCTTTCTCAGGCCATAGCAGAGAGATGGATCGGAAGTGGAGCAGCTGAGACTCGAACTGGTGCCCATATGGGATGCCGGCATTGCAGGTGGTGGCTTTACTCGCTACGCCACAGCGCTGGCACCACCAGTTCTTTCAGTTGTTTCCCACACACAATGATTTCTGGATGCATCACCAGCTTGTGGCCATACTTGGGTTTATCACTACTCTAATTGAAATTATGCACACAAGATTTTCCAGATACATTCTAATTAGTATTGAATCTGATGGGACTGTGCCCTCTTGTGCTCAGAGTATGTTTCTAAATCAGCCCAAGACTGCATTTGTTTAATAGCCACAGCTCATTTCTGGACTGTGTTAATTTTTATTTATCTGAAGTTCCAAGAGCCTGTGGCTCCCTGTTCACACTAAGGGGTGTGAGTAAGACCCCCTCAGGAAACATGTTTAGTCTGTGAAGTACCTGACCAATGATCCTCAAGATTATCAGTGTCATCAAACAAGGAAGTCTGAAACTCATAAATCAGAATTGCCTAAGAATACCTAACCACTAAATATAATGATATACTGGATAGGAACCTGGGATGGAAGACGACTAAGAAACATGAAGCAAGTATGGACTTCTGCTAATAATGTATCAGCATTGGTTCTTTGTGACAACTGTTACTATAGCAATATGAGCTATCAGTAAGAGGGGAAGCTAGATGTCTCTAACCTAGGCACCCTCACATGAGATGCAGGCATCCCAAGCAGTGTTCTCATCACTGCACCAAATGCCCACTCCCTCGCCCCTTACCATTTTAAACACAGATCCCACAGGGTAACTAACAGAATCTTATGAACAGAGGAAAACTTGTACATTTAAGTTGCATACCCTGTCAGGAGTTCATGGATTCCAGATTAAGAACTTCATCTCAGGGTGGCAATGCTTACCTGGTAGGCAGAGTGTGTTTGGGGAGCAAAGAGAAGATAGTGAGGTAAGGGTAAGCTAGCAGCAGGTATTCTTTCCACAGGGAGCCTGAGCCTGGTCTGCAGGCTGTCAGTGGGTTACAAGTTAACTTTAAAAAAAAATCTAACACTTAAAAATGGATGTTGAGGCCAGTGCCGAGGCTCACTAGGCTAATCCTCCGCCAACAGCGCCGGCACCCTGGGTTCTAGTCCCGGTTGCTCCTCTTCCAGTCTGACTCTCTGCTGTGGCCTGGGAGGCCAGTGGAGGATGACCCAAGTGCTTGGGTCCCTGCACCTGCATGGGAGACCGGGAGGAAGCACCCGGCTCCTGGCTTCGGATCGGGCAGCGCCGGGCATTGTGGCCACTAGGGGACTGAACCAACAGAAGGAAGACCTTTCTCAGTCTCTCTCTCACTGTCTATAACTCTCTAACTCTGCCTGTCAAAAAAAAAAAAAAAAAAAAGAAAGAAAAGAAAAAAAGATGCCACCTGAGATGCCTGTATCCTATATCAGAGTACCTGGGTTCAAGTCCCAGTTTTGCTTTCAATTCCAGCTTCCTATAAATGTGTACCATGGGAGGTAGCAAATAACAATGACTTAATAAGCCTTCTGGTTTCTGACACCATGTGGGAGACCTAGATTAAGTTTCAAGGTACTGGCTTCAACTTTTGTGGACATTTGGAGAGTGAATGAGTAGATGGAAGATCTCTCTCAGATGAAAATTTTGGGACACAAAAGGATTTCTTAGTGAGTTTAAATTCTTAATGTATTTTGCATAAACCCATTACATTTTACTCTTCAAAACAAATTTCATCTGCTAAGTTGAATTGAGTAGCAAATTATCTTTGTACTTAGGTGAAGGGACCATCATCACTGTTAACCCTGTTCCTTCCCACACTCCTGCCCATTTTGTGTCCTTACTTCTTAGAAATCAGACCAGGTTCCTGAATAAATCTGAGTCCATAGTTAAACTGATTTTAAGCTCAAAAGGTAACAGTGGTGTCTAGTATACTTTTGGGGACTTCAGTGTTCCATATGGAAGACATAATGAATGGACAGATGTTTCCCACCATTTCAGGTAACATTCTACACCTGGATAGCTTAGGAAATACAACCACAATTCTGTGTCTGACTGACAATGAATGAAACTGCAGATTATAAATCTTATTTAAAACAAAAACACCAAAGTCTTTTTACTGAAAACTAGTTTTATTTTAAAATTAAGTGCATAGCACTCATCTAATATTCCATTGGTGTAGAACTTAGCACCATATTTGCTATTTGAAATTCATGTCATAACACAGATACATTTTGGTTTGCAGTCTGTACTTGAGTAGTGTTTATTTAATGGACTTTGGTAAAGCCCTTTATACATATCATTAATACCTTCACAGTACACACTTAATGATGGTCCAGTAATCTCAACCAAAAACAAAATTTAAAAAAACCACCCAGCTTTAAAGGCTAATCAATAAATTAAAGAAAACCTATACAACATCTCCTCTATCCCCCAAAGCTAGCAACTGTGACCTGTATTTATAATGAAACCTATATGTTTTAAAAATAGTTCTGGCTGTGCAACCACCCTACCCCACTGCGGGTATGCAGCAAGAGTAATCAATTCGTTTATTCTACTCCCCCCAACAAAGATTAATCCAGTGTTCTTTAGTTTTTAAATATAAATTGGGAACGTGTTAATAAACTTTTTAAAAAGGCATATTCTTCTATAACAAGAATGACATATAAACCAATCAATAAAAGCATTTGACAAGACATTAAATTACCACAGGCACTGGTTGTTGGTTCAAGTTAGGATCACTATCCTAATATTTTACATTCATAGTATTACTGAGGTAGTTAAAATACTGAAAATCCGGACTCCAGGTTGCTGGGTTCTGAATGTGAATGTTAAAGATATATTCTCTCTTGAACCCACTTTTCCTAATTCAAGTTTTCTTAAGGTAAGAACTACCAAAATCCAATTAGCAGCCTTCTTTTAAAGAGCAAAAGTGATGATTCTTTCAAAAAACAATTTCCATGCTTGAAAACTGTCATGTGTGTTCTCACCTGAGTGTTTTTTTTTTAAATTTATCTACCAGACTAATAAATCCACATTATGCTCTATATACTCTAAATATAAGTTATTTTCCTTTATAGAAAAGGACATTTCTCTAAGAATTCATGCTGGCAGAAGCCACTCACCCACATTCATCCACTGGAGCCATGTGGATCAGTCCCTTCCTAACAAAGGCCATTGGCTTGATTACTGAGACTCCTGCTGCATACCCACTCATCTTTTAAGAAGTTTATCTTCAATGCACCTTGTGGCAGTCACATCCCTGCCATGCAGATTCCCTTCTATTCAAGTGCTATCTTTAAAAAAACAGAGACACACCTTACTAATTTTTAAACCAGAAAGCTTCCCTCCACCAAATCTTTTGTCCCACAGATAAGAGCACAATGTATAGTTTCAGTTATTACTATGATTTTCTTTTTAAGTTTATTCCTCCAAAATGCTTTACAGGCAAACTGCCCTTGCTATCATGACTACTATGTTGTTTTCACTCACTACCAGTACAGTGAAATGTCCCAGGGCAGTTGTGGGGATAATCCAGTGAAAGCAGGTACTGAAATTTTGTAATCAGTACCCCTGCCTGTTCAGACTGACTAGCTGGATTCAAGGGCTGCTTATGAAACCTGTATTTCACATAACAAAGTGCTGCTGTAGCACAACCTGAGAACCTTGCTGGCCATACTGCACTTCAAACTCAGCCTATGGAGCTTTATTATAGTAATGATATTTTTACAGATAGGCCTTCCCTTGAAAAACTTTTCCTTTAGAGTAATATCAAATCTGAGTGTAAATCATTAATTGCACCAAGAAATGCAAAATATATATGTATTATGAATCATAGGAATCACTGCTTCATCCATTCTGTGCCACAATATTATGTTCTCATTTGAAAACACAGCTTAATAGTATTTTAATCTGTTATAACGGTAGTTCATATGATAACATTTCCAAAGCATGTTGCATTACAGTTAAGTGTTTCCAAGTAGTACCAATTCCCTGAGTTAAATGTGTTTTCATTCTAAAGATTTGAGGTTGATCGCTTAGGGAAAAACAAAAAACAAAAAATTATGACCATGATTTTAAAGAGATCTACTCCACCCTTAATGTTAGCACATAAATCCAGATACCTTTACATTTATAGGACATTCTATAGAATCACCTAAAAAATCGTTTTCTTTTACTCCACAGGTTGGTACAGTGTAACAATTCAGTGACTTTAAACTTAGTCAAAAATTCATTTGTAGATCAACTTCAAAACTCAAAACTGTAGAATAATAAAGAAAAAAAGACACCTTCAAAAATTAATACTGTAACTTTCCTTCATAAGAGTGTTTGGCAAGTCCACAGATAAACATTAATCTTTGACATATAAACCAACTTTAGGCCCAGAGCCCACCACAGGTGAAATCTCAGAAGAGTACATTATAATCTGTCCAGATTTTCTGTCATATTGGATATTTTTGAAATATTTGGACCATCAGCCAGGGCTTGAACATTTCTGTTGTGCAGGCATTTGTTGTAACAGGATTTGACACACTGTGTTAAACTGCTGCAGTGTTTGCTCGGTCCTCCCAGGTGTTCAGGGTGCACTGAAAGGGATATTCACTCGTGCTGGTACCTGAAGAGTTCTGGTGTCACTGGGATCCCTTTCCTTGAACAAATGTTTACAAAAAGCTTGCCCTAGAGCTTCAAGACACAAAATAGCCTGCGCCAGTTACTAACTTTGCACATAATCACCTCTCAAAGCATGGAGTAATACAAGGGTAATGTTCATTTATCTGATAACTTCGGTTATAAGAAACAGTCAGACAAGGCTTAACTTCTACTGGTATTGCCAGTGACATCCCAACGCCGGTCTGCACATGCCCAAGGCCATGAACACTAGTTTGGAAGCCAGCAGGACACGTCTGTAATGTGTAAGATGAGGCGTGTGTGGTAGACACAATCTGCTGACAGCTTGGTTGTTCTGATACAGGATGGCGATACTGCAGAGAGGTCTGATGTGTCTGGTGGAGATACTGGGGTTGCTGAAAGTGACCTGGCCGTGTGGGCTGGGAGGCTGTTTGGAACACACTTAGCTGTGCTGACTGAGGTCCTGCCTGTCCTCTCTGTTTGTTTGCTTCTTTCACATCATTATCGTGAGCACTGAAACATGGGAGAGAAAGTATTAATATTGTTACTTGTGAAGAATCTGCAAGAAGTCCCACCCCAATTTGTCAACAGCTGATTTCATAAACTGCCAGCACTACCTAGGTAGCAGTCAGTACACAATAATCCCAACAAGAGCAGGACCTCACTTGTATCCTTCTAAGGCTATTTCCCTTCATGTGAACCTGCCAGTAGCTTTGAGGGCCCTTTCTGTCTTGGAAAAATATCCACAATAAACACTTAAGTGTGGCTCCCATTTTGGTAACATCCTTGTGGCCCTCAAAATTCGAAGATGTGGAAATGGGGGCAAGAACTGCCTGGATAAATCTTAGAGTTATGGATTTACACATGAGCAGATCCTTTCCTTATCATGTACCTAGATCATATTAGCAATGACAACTTCTAGTTAGCTTTAACAACCAAAAGGGGCATCCCATCTATCAAGTACTGCCCACTGCAGGGGGGTACTCATGGTAGCAAGAAGCTGCCAGGAGCAAGTATCCTAAAAGCTCTGTGCCACCGGCACCATGACTCACTAGGTTAATACTCTGCCTGCGGCGCCGGCATCCCATATGGGCGCCGGGTTCTAGTCCCGGCTGCTCCTCTTCCAGTCCAGCTCTCTGCTGTGGCCTGGGAGGGCAATGGAGGATGGCCCAAGTGCTTGGGCCCTGCACCTGCATGGGAGACCAGGAAGAGGCACCTGGCTCCTGGCTTCAGATCAGCGCAGCGCTGGCCATAGCAGCCATTTGGGGAGTGAACCAACGGAAGGAAGACCTTTCTCTCTGTCCCTCTCTCTCGCTGTCTATAACTCTACCTGTCAAAAAAAATTAAAAAAAAAAAAAAAAAAAAAAAAACCTCTGTGTCTTTGAGAAGTTATTTTTAAGGCACCTTATACATGAAGAAAAATATTAATGTGAAATTAGAAACAGCAGAACAAAAAGGCTTACATCAACAGCCGCTCAATACACTGCACTAAGAAATCCCAGGAGTAAGCAGTAAGACGATGCAGTCGTGTAGGCCATGTTGGAGAAAGACGAAGTATGATCCTTGAAGAAGCCACACACGCAGCAGCTACTAAAGAAGGTGCATAATTTAGAAAGGCATAATCTGTGGAGACATCAAAAATGAACTTAAGAAACAGAATATATAAGGCTTAGGTACACAAGTCACTTATGGCATTCACAACATCTTACCTTGCAAAGATACTTCTAGGAAGTAATCTGCATATTTGGCCATGTAAAGTTTAGTTTTTTCCAAGCAAATCATTGGCCAGCCATCATGAAGATCTGTTTCGTGTACTGCTTCGGAAAGATAATACTCGATGAAATGAGCAGCTGTTGGAAGGCAGAGGTTCCACTGAAAGGTTTCTAATAGTAATAGTTCCATATGTAGCAGATTTTGTTTTGTTAATACTAGATTCATGTTAGTCATACAACCCAGGCTGTTGAGCTGTTCTAGCTTAGGCACACTATCTTCTTTTTCTTCAAATTTACCTTATAAGAAAAGGGAAGAGGAGAGAAAACGTTAGGCAAGTGATCAGTATAGGATGAGTCAGTTAAATGGGATAGACTGTCTTCCAGCATTTAGAGCTAAAAATACTCTTTCCCCTACCTCACATAGACACAACTGTGCCAGAACTCTCTATGGTTCTCATATTTGCATTATGTTTTCTTTTCCAGTACTACTGTGCCCAAACTTTCACTTTCTCCTGAAAAAAAAAAATATGCTTGGAACACATCAACAATTAACATTTTAAATTAATTAAAAACTCATTCAAATCTCACTAGCTGAATGTTTTCAGGAAATTTCAGCAGGTGGGTGGCGGAAGAAAATACATTATTTTAGAGCAGAAGTGGGTTTAAAGAATTTAAGGTCATAGGTATATCTGAGATAAAAAATACTTCTAAGTTTTAAGTGTTTCATTTTGCATATTTCCAGCATAATCTCAATTTCTGAAACAAATTGAGGGGTGAGAACTGGGTTGAATGTCCAACACAAGTGTTACCATTTCACAAAACACTCCATTTGAAACAAAAATCTAGTTAAGACTGTTAACAAAAAAAGGGAGAAAAAAGGAGGGAGAGATACTTTATGAAATACCATTGTGATTTTCCAAATGTCAGCAATAGAAGCAGAGTTGTTTTCAAGTTTGAGTTTTTGTTCAGTGGTGGTCCACAGAAGGGAAATTAAAACTAAAGCCTTCTAATTCCCAGTATTTTGTTCTAATTTACATTGAGGTTCACAACACTCATATTACAGTTACAGACTTCACACAATAAATTTTTTTTTCTTTTCTTTTTTTTTTTTTTTTAAATTTTTGACAGGCAGAGTGGACAGTGAGAGAGAGAGAGACAGAGAGAAAGGTCTTCCTTTTGCCGTTGGTTCACCCTCCAATGGCCGCCGCGGTAGCGCGCTGCGGCCGGCGCACCGCGCTGTTCCGATGGCAGGAGCCAGGTGCTTCTCCTGGTCTCCCATGGGGTGCAGAGCCCAAGCACTTGGGCCATCCTCCACTGCACTCCCTGGCCACAGCAGAGAGCTGGCCTGGAAGAGGGGCAACCGGGACAGGATCGGTGCCCCGACCGGGACTAGAACCCGGTGTGCCGGCGCCGCAAGGCGGAGGATTAGCCTGTTGAGCCACGGCGCCGGCCACACAATAAATTTTTATATTCATTCTTATTCAAAATTTTTGCCAGACTGTTACTAAAGAAGCACATACATAAAAATTTTTAAAGGACTTTGATATATTTCAGTGTATTTTATTTTCTCAGAAATATTTTTATCCATTTAAAAACTTTTTAATGATTTATTTGCATATTTGAAAGTCACAGTTACAGAGAGAGATGAAGAGATAGAGAGCTCTCCATCTGCTGGTTCACTCCCCATATGGCTGCAATTGCCAGGGCTGGGCCAAGCCGAAGCCATGAGCCAGGAGCTTCTTCCAGGCCTCCCACGTGGGTAAAAGGAGCCCAAGCACTTGGGCCATCTTCTGCTGCTTTTCCCAGGCCATTAGCTGGGAGCTGAATTTAAAGTGGAGTAGCTGGGACAGAAACCAGCACCCACGTGGGATGCTGGCATTATAAGCAACAGCCTTATCCGTTTATGCCACAAGATTGGCTCCCATTTAAAAACATTTTTTGGAGAAGAACCAAAGACTGCCCCAGCAGAAGAAACCAGAAGGGTTTTCCTGTGAGATTTCTCTTCTAGAAGGGATGAGTTTGTACCACATGTGAAAGCTGCTACAACCCATGAAAGTGGCCAGGATACTGAGCCCAGATGCTCACTGTATGGGCGGCAGAGCTAGAGCCAGTGGAAGCTTGATCATGTCGACCTGCCTTGGGGTTGGAGGGAAAGAATGTGTAAGAGGTTTTTGTCTCTGATGCCAAGAGATTCTGCACTCATGTCTTGAGAAAAAACTAAGCCCAAAGAAGCAGGAGAGAGAGAGGAGGGAGTAGGGAGAGGGACAAGCGACAAGGTGGAGAGGAAGGGAGAGGAAGAAGGGTGTCAGTTCTTCCTACTCAAGAGAGAATTTGAACTTTAGATCTCAACTATGTTGTAAATATATGGCTGCAAGTAGGAGCTGATACAAAACATATATATAATTCAGACTTTTAAGAATCTAGGGACCGGCGCCTGCCCATATGGGCACTGGTTAGTCCCAGCTGCCCCACTTCCAATTCAGCTCTCTGCTATGGCCTGGGAAAGCAGTAGAAGATGGCCCAGATCCTTGGGCCCCTGAACCCACATCGGAGACCCAGAAGAAACTCCTGGCTCTTGACTCCTCATTGGCCCAGCTCCAGTGTTTGTGGCCATTTGGGGAGTGAACCAGCGAATGGAAAACTTTTCTCTTTCTCTCTCTCTCTCTGCCTCTGCTCCTCTGTAACTCTGCCTTTCAAATAGAAATAAATAAATCTAAAAAAGAATTGAGATAGTACTTCATAATGCAAATCACATAAAGGTGAATTTTATAAGTTTTTCCAAAAGCATACACTTGGTGTGGTTGAAAGTACTAAAGTGGTCTTTATCACATGGTTATCTAGCATTACCACTGAATAAAAATATAAGAGAGGAATCCACTGTTCTTAGTATAATGAAGTAAAATTCTTCAGAAGAATGACCTGAGAATTTAGTTCAATCCCTCTGGATGAATCATTAATATTTTCAAAGCACCCTGCTGTTTGTATAGCAGCAGTAATACTGGCAATATACTTCAAAGAAATATTATAAAAATTAACAAGTTTATTTATATCATGCTTGACATTCCTTTTAAGAAATTAATACACCAGAATCCAAAGATCAAGAATGTTTCGTATTCTCTCCTTGAAAATTTGAACAGTGAAAATACAATTGTATAAGATAAATTTCATAGTTCAGGAAACCAAGGTAGTGACATTGGGGATTTCATTTAAAGGGGGGAAAAAAGCCAAAAGGAAGATGTGTAGTCGAATCCCCAAATCTGTACTTCAAGACCAAAGTACTGCACCAAGCTACATGGTTGTAACTACCAAATCAGCAGACTTCTGTATTATTAAGTATCTACGAGACTTCTATATTTATAACATATTTGGCTATTATAAATGTGTAAGACTTTGCATCTAGTTTGCAAAGTTACAAACAACCTCATACTGCATAAATAACTACACTTGCAATCTTAACCCAAGTTATTTGGAAACTTTTTCATACTTGGATACATGGATATAAAAGGATTTCAAAGTTTGATAGTAGCAATGAATACCTGCATTCTTAGCTATGTTTTTAGTTGTCTTGAACGCTATGTGTGTATATTTTCAATGTACTTAGCCACAATACCATACACAGATCACAAAGATCAGTTCTTCAATTGAAAGGAAATACCAGGAACCATGTGATTATATTGATAAAGGCCCCAAACAGGAAGTAAGAGCACAGGAAGTCCATATCTGCTTCCCAGAAAGTAAAGAATTAGAGGCCACAGAAACAAAGCACTAGGTTTATAGGAGATCAGCTGTGGAAACCAACATAGTCTCAAAGTCACATGTAAATGGTAAATATGTGCTGGAGAAGATTTCTGTACTGAGGAGGGTATAGATCGGATGTCAGTGTGTGCTCTGCCAACCCATATTCTATTCTTTTATTATTAAATGGGGAAGTCATCATCCTTAATAGACACCAGGAATCCTCACAAGTTAGTAAGACTATGAATCTAATAGGAAAATGAGTAAAGAATGGGAAAGGGTAATTCATAGAAAACATCAATCTAAGCTCATTAAAAGTTGAGATATAACTCAAACCATGAGACATAATTTTTCAACTATTAGAAAACAGTAAAAAGCTTTGCTAACCTAATACTCATTTCCAAGATTGCTTCCATACTTCCCATAAATTTAATAGTAGTTACAGCAGCCAAGGGAAACCGGTATATACATGTGAATGAGTTAGAACATGAGAAGTTCCCAGGACAAAAGAGTATTTTAGAACAGGACAGAAGCAGGGGCCGGCACTGTGGCGTAGCGAGTAAAGCCACCACCTGCAGTTCCAGCATCCCATATGGGTGCTGGTTCAAGTCCCAGATGCTCCACTCAGCTCTCTGCTATGGCCTGAGAAAGCAGTAGAATATGGATGAAGTCCTGGTGCAGCCCTGGCCATTGCAGCCATCTGGGGAGTGAACCAGTGGAAGAAGACTCTGCCTCTGCCTCAAAAAAATAGGCCAGAAGCTTTAGGGACAGGGACCCAGGATAAAGACTATAGAGAAACTTACAGGAGAATGAATGCTTATGATGCTGAACTGTGTTTCAGTTTCCAATGTGTTTTATTTATTTACTAAAAAAAGATTTATTTATTTGAAGTCAGTTACACAGAGAGTGGGAGAGAGACAGAGGGCAAGCTTCCATCTGCTGGTTCACTCCCCAAAAGGCTACGATGGCCGGGGCTGAGCCAAGCTGAAAGCAAGAACCAGGAACTTGATCTGGGTCTCCATATGGGTGGCAGGGGCTCAAGCACTTGGACCATCCTCCATTGCTTTCCTAAGCACATTAGCAGGGAGCTGGACTGGAAGTAGAACAGCAGAGACTTAAACGAGTGCTCACATGGGATGCAGGCATCTCAGGCAAGTGAATTAACCTGCTGTGTTAATGTCAGCTTCTCCTGTGTGCTTTTTAAGTGTCTTTATTTCTATTTTGTATGTAGAGAGAAAACTTGAGATTCAAGAGTTGTTGAAATTCATATTGTTGATGATTCCAAATCCAGGAAATCCATCACTATAGTCATTGTTCTACATGCTACTCTCTAGAGAGACTCAGAGGCCCTTTTTTATTGTCTTTTTTTTTTTTTTTTTGACAGGCAGAGTGGACAGTGAGAGAGAGAGACAGAGAGAAAGGTCTTCCTTTTGCCGTTGGTTCACCCTCCAATGGCCGCCGCGGTAGCGTGCTGCGGCCGGCGCACCGCGCTGCTCCGATGGCAGGAGCCAGGTGCTTCTCCTGGTCTCCCATGGGGTGCAGGGCCCAAGGACTTGGGCCATCCTCCACTGCACTCCCGGGCCACAGCAGAGAGCTGGCCTGGAAGAGGGGCAACCGGGACAGGATCGGTGCCCCAACCGGGACTAGAACCCGGTGTGCCGGCGCCGCAAGGCGGAGGATTAGCCTGTTGAGCCACGGCGCCGGCTTTTTATTGTCTTTTAATAGTATAGACTCCAGCAGCTGGATAAGCATTACCTAGGACTTACAAACTGTGCTTCATCTTTGACCCAAGTACGTGCAGCCTCCAACCTATTTCATAACTGGTATTCAATTGTCATCTAGTTTTGTAAGCTGTTTTTCCCTTTTATATAAAGGACCCCTATCCCAAGGCAGGGAGTAGCTGGGAGAGGGATACACATGCAGTTTAATTATTCTGAGGAGAGAACATTGCTTGATTGACATTTATGATAACAGAAGAGCTGCCATTTGGTATCCAAATATAAAAATATAAGAAACACTAGAATTAACTCCAGAAATTTACAACAGCACATACTAAAAAAAGGCTATCAGTTCTCTTTTTGTGTAAAGTTACAGAGAGAGAAGAGATGGCTGCTAAGATTGCTGACACTAGTGTAGGGCCAAGAGCTGAAACTCCTTGGAGTGCTGCCTAGTTGGGACAGGCTGAGACTCTGAAAACTATTTCACACACATTCCCATTCTCCATTGGAAAAAAAGGCAGAAGGTAAAAGCAGTTCTCTCTCAGGGAAAGGGGGTTAGAAGCTAACAAGGGGAAAAGGCATCTGATTCTCTCAGTAATAGGTGATTTATACAATTTATATTTGAACCTCAGCAAATACAGATTCTAAAGCCTGGAAAATGTACCAAAAATCACTACATATTATAGATTAAACCACCTAGTAGTCAGTAAAATTGGTCATGACTTTGAATAAATAATAATATATAAGTTTGAGAATAAGAACAATTGAAAACTCCATTCAAGTCAACCTGAGATGATACACAAATATTCTTCTTCAAAATTGTTGGAACTCAGTACCAATGCCAAGCACTACAGGTGGCCAAAATTTTTGTTATTTAACTACAGCTCTTAGTAAACTTTGGTGGTAACAGATAATTTATGAATATCTTGTTTAGTAACCCTAACTCATTTAGGTTATTAGTAAGTAAACTCTGATTACAAATCTGCCAGTCTATGAACTGACTATTCATTGTTCATTACTTCACAGTTCCCAGATAAGTTTCCCACTTGGTTCATACCACACTTTTAAAAACTGCAGGTGTGCAGGGCCAGTGCTGTGGAACAGTAGGTTAAGCCTCTGCCTGTGGCACCGGCATCCCATATATGCACCAGTTTAAATCCCACCAGCTCCACTTTTTTTTTTCTTTTTTGACAGGCAGAGTGGACAGTGAGAGAGAGAAACAGAGAGAAAGGTCTTCCTTTGCCATTGGTTCATCCTCCAATGGCCGCTGCGGCCGGCACACTGTGCTGATCCGAAGCCAGGAACCAGGTGCTTCTCCTGGTCTCCCATGTGGGCGCAAGGCCCAAGCACTTGGGCCATCCTCCACTGCACTCCCAGGCCACAGCAGAGAGCTGGCCTGGAAGAGGAGCAACCGGGACAGAATCCGGCACCCCAACCGGGACTAGAACCCGGGGTGCTAGCGCCGCAGGCGGAGGATTAGCCTATTGGGCCGCGGCGCCAGCCACCTGCTTCACTTCTAATCCAGCTCCCTGCTAATGGCCTGGCAAAGCAGTGGAAGATGGCCCAAGCATTTGGGCCCCTGCACCCATATTGGAGACCTGGAAGAAGCTTCTGGCTCCTGGCTTTGGATCGACCCAGCTATGGCTGCTGCGGCCATCTGGAGAGTGAACCAGCAGAGGGAAGACCTCTCTCTGTCTCTCCCTCTCTCTATATGTAACTCTGCCTCTCAAATAAACAAATCTTTAACAACAACAACAATTGCAGGTATTGAGCAGATGGGACTTAGTAATGACAGTAATAGCCACAGCATACAAAGTGATTTTCCACTAATAATACCAATTTTTAAAATAATCTAATTTACATATTTGATGGCTGGTTTCTCTCTATACACTGATCTTATAATAAACTAACATTCCATAGAACAACAAAAAGCCATTTCATTTATGGATTCATCTCTCACACGTCTGACCTGTCAAGAGGTTTTTCCAATCTTATGCAAACTATTAAACCCCAAAGTGTTGTACATGTGATTACTTATAAGCATGAAAGTTTAAAAGTCAATTGTAAATGTACTGGCTTCAGGAGGGTAGGGACGTGCAATGTGCCTGGATCTTAGAGAATAACAGATTAAAGGGGAAATATAGATATTCAGAAAATAGGTAGTATTCTAGTAATTCAGCTCAGGGTACACGGGGATAGGGTTGGATAAGAGATCAGAAAGGTAGCTAGGTCCAGACGAAAGGTTCTAAATGCTACATTAAGCAGCTTCTACCTAAACTCACAGGCAGTGGGAAGTCATCACTGGGACTTTTTTTTTTTTTTTTTTTTTTTTTTAACATGCTTTCTGGTTCTACAAGGGATCTAAAATAACTTTAAAAAGACATTCAGAGGGACAAAATAAGTAGGTGTCATCAGATCAAAGGAAGAATAAAATAAACTAAAATCTGAGGAAATTAGTACCAGAAATGATACCACAGAAGACTGCATTCAGTTTTACATTTATTAGCAATGAAAATACAAGGGTGTTCTAGAAGAACTCTGGCGGCATGAGGTAAATGTCCCTTAGACAGCATGCTTATTGGATTACCAAACCCTCTATTGGAGGGTGGCAAAGATGTAAAGGCTGTTAATATATCCATATACTACTTTAAAATAGGGCTTAAATTTCTATTATAATGACATGGATAAAATAAAAACCGCATTATTGATTCTACTTCAGTACCAATCTTTTCACATTACTAAAAGAAGAAAAACCCAATTTCAATTCCTTTACTTGTATTTTCTCTTTAGTGAGGGTACTAACAAGCAATCAAATGAGGTACAGGAAGATATGAAAACAGAGAGGTGTCAAAAAGCCCAGCAGAGTACATTCTGTATGGGTAACAAATAGGGCTGTATCAGTCTGTCTTAAAGCCTACTACACAGTTGGTCTACTGCATAAGCAAAGGTTTTCATAAATCTGTAGCACTTGCACATGAACATTTAGTTCAGTAAGCTAATTCATTAGTAAAAAGCATTCTAACAATATGCAGGCACTTCAAAATGTGGAAAATTAAATTTATTTTGGTGTAAAAAATTTAGAGATTCACATATATGGAGGGTCTTGAAAAGGTTTGTAGAAAAATGTGTATTAGGAAAAACTATGCATGGCTTGTAAAAAAATTTTTTTTTACACTAAAATAAACTTAATTCCATTTGCCATTAACTTTTGGAAGTAACTTTGTATAATAGTAATGCTATCTTTGGGACAGTTTTTGAACTTCAGCTCCATTGATTTTTGGGCAGAAAATGCTATCATGGGGAACTGTCCTGGCCATCCTAGAATATTTAGCAGAGTATCAGGCCCCCATGAACTGAATGCTAATAGCATCCTGCTAGATTGTAACAACCAAAACTGTCTCTATACCAAGTGTCCCCTGCGGGACAAAGTTGCTCCTTGAAAATCACTGCTTTATGACCGTGGTTCTCAACTGGAAAGAGACATCATAATCACCTCTGGAATTTCTAAATAAAAATGAAAGATTTCTCAGGCCCTCTTATGTAGATTCTGACTAAACAGATCTGGGGTGACCCAGGCATTTTTATCAGAATATTTAGGATGTGGGGCTTAGTTACTTGTTTCTCAAAGACTCAACAGCTACTTTTTAATATCTAGTTAAGAATTATTATGCCAAGAAGCACTTTCAACAAAAACTTCCTGATAATAGTAAACTGGAATGAATGAGATTTGGTGATATTTCACTGAGTTCTACATAAATTTGCATTATTATATAACTAATGAAAATTTATAGTCATGTCAATCATTTTCATACTTACTTGCTAGAAGTAGACAGGAAAGAGCAACTAGATGTAGCTGCTGGATAGAGATGTCATAGCGATCCATAAACAGGTCCAGCAAATAGACAGCAAGGTGTCGGGCAGAAGGGCAGAGTGTGAAGCGATTGCTTACAATGGCAATCAAGTCAGCAAAATACCGTCTGAGACTCAGTTGAGGGGACTGGCCCTTGTAGGAGGGCAACTTGAGCTCCTAAATCAAGAGGAACAATATTCAGTTTGATCTGTAGAAGCAGCCTCATACTGCAAAGACTTAACACTGATTTTCCAACACAGGTTGAGCATTCCTAATCCAAAACTCTTTTGATCACTGATACTAGGCTCAACATATTAGATTTTGGAGCATTTGGATTTTGAGGTTAGGGATCCTCAGAGGGTAAGTCTACACAAATATTCCACAATCCTAAAAACACTGAAGTCCAAGACTTTGGGTGCCAAGCATTTCAGATAAGAGATAATCTGTACATTAGTGTTAAAAGTGCCTAAAACACAGTTTTCTCAGGTGGAACATAAAAATGAAAAAGTTGAGCAAAAAGACAATGACATTTAATTTAAAACAAAACTCTGTTCTTTATTGTTAATCATCTATGATGTGATCAATTGCATTTCTTAATGGATGCATTCTAAAAATATTTTTTAATGAAGGAAATCTAGTTTGCCCTACCAGATGTTTCCAGGAAAAAAAAAAAAGTCTTTACCAAAACTAATTACCCCACACACAAAGGCACATACATCCCTCCAGGAAGCCCAAAGCTTTTGGGTAGGAAGTAACAGGGGAGGGTGTGGTGGCATACTAGGTTACAGCACTGTTTGGCCAGATGCACACATCTTACATTGGAGTGCTAATTTGAGTCCTGGCTACTCCACTTCTAATGCAACTTCCTGCTAATGTGTATGAGAAGGCGGCAGTGAGCAGTGATGTCCCATGTACTCCAATCTCTGCTACCCACGCAGGAGACCAGGATGGAGTTCCTGCCTCCTGGCTTTGGTTTCCCTAGCCCAGTTGCTGTGGGCATTGGGGATAGAAAGATCTCTCTGTCACTCTGCCTTTAAATAAATAAATCTTAAAAAAAAAAAAAAAGTATGGATATGAAAAAACCACGCTAGATTTCAGAATTTTTTGCACAAAAATAAACTGAATTTTTTTTCCCCCACAAGCCTTTTGAACTGTGTTTAAGGCTTTTCAGTTACCAGATTAGATTTTCATCAATTTTTGCTGCTCTATTGAAAGCAAGTAAAAACTCTCGTGTACTATTGGTCAGGCTGACAAATGATTAACAGTCTTTTGGAGAGCAATCAGTGATATAAATTTTTTAACATGCAGCTATCCTTTAACCTAACAATCCAAGGCCTAGAAATATAACTTATTTACAAGGAGGTTCTTTGCAGTGTTGTTTGTAATAGCAAAATGGTGGAATCAAAGTGTGATGCCCAACAACCTGGATGGATCTCCAGGGAATTATGCTGACTGAAAAAGAGTTAATCCTAAAATGTCACATACTGTACAATTCAATTTATGTAACATTCTTGGAATGACAAAATCATAAAACTAGAGAACAGACTAGTGGTTGCTGAGATTCAGGGGGTGGGGTGTGAGATAGGAGGGAAGAGGGTGTGACTTTTTAGAAAAGCATGAGACTTTTGTTTTATTAAAAGATTTTATTTATTTATTTGAAAGAAAAAGAGACAAAAAGGGAAAGGGAGAGATCATCCATCCACTGGTTCGCTCCCCAAATGGCCTCAATGGCCAGGTCTGGGCCAGGCAAAGCCAGGAGCTTCTTCCAGGTCTCCCAGGAAGGTGCAGGGGCCCTAGCATTTACTTGGGCCATCTTCTGCTGCTTTCCCAGGTGCATTAGCAGAGAGCTGGATGGGAAGTGGAGCAGCTGGAACTTGAACCAGTGCCCATAGGGGATGCCAGCACTGCCAGCAGAAGCTTAACCTACTATGCCACAGCACCCCGAGAAATTCTTGTGATCACAGGAAACATTCTGTTTCTTGACCATATCAATTTAAGTATCTTGGTTATGACATGGTACTATAGTTTTTCAAGATGTTACCACAATGAGAAACTAAGTGAAGGGTACAGGAGGATCTCTGTATCACTTCTAAGAAATGCATGTGGGGGTGCCGGTGCTATGGCGTTGCATGTAAAGCTGCTGCCTATGGTGCCAGCATCCCATATGGATGCTGGTTCGAGTCCCAGCTGCTCCACTTCCAATGGCCTGGGAAAGCAAAAGATGGCCCAACTCCTTGGGCCCTCGCACCTGCGTGGGAGACCTGTGAGAAGCTCCTGGCTCCTGCTTCAGATCGGCCCAGCTCCAGCCATTGCAGCCATATGAGGAGTGAATCAGCGGATGGAAGACCTCTCTCTCTCCCTCTCTATAACTCTTTCAACTAAATAAATCAGTCTTAAAGCTTGGGGCCAGCAAAATGGCATATCAGGTAAAGCCACTGCCTGCAACACCAACATTCCATATGGGTGCCAGTTCATGTACTGTTTGCTCTGCTTCTGATCCAGCTCCCTGTTAATATGCCTTGGAAAGCGGCAGAAGATGGCCCAAGTATCTGGGCCCCTGACATCCACACAGGAGACCCAGTGAAGCTCCTGGCTGTGGCCTGGCCTAGTACTGGCAGTGTCAGCCATCCAGGGATTGAACCAGGATGCAAGATCTCTAACTTTCAAAAGAAATCTTTAGAAAAAAGCTTGAACTCTTTTGACAGAGAATTGCTAAATAAACTATTGGACATCAATTCAATGTGGACTTTAAAATGAAGAGAAGGCTGGGGCCAGCGCTGTAGCATAGCAGGTAAAGCAAACACCTGCAATGCCGGCATCCTGTATGGGCGCCAGTTCTAGTCCCAGCTGCTCCACTTCCGATCCAGCTCTCTGCCATGGTCTGGGAAAGCAGTGGAAGATGGCCCAAGTCCTTGGGCCCCTGCACCTATGTGGGACACCCAGAGGAAGCTCCTGGTTTCGGATTGGCCCAGCTCTGGCCATTGCAGCCACTTGGGGAGTGAGCCAGTGGATGGGTGACCTCTCTCTACCTCTGCCTCTCTGTAGCTCTGCCTTTCAAATAAATAAATTTTTTTTAAAAAATAAATAAGTAAAGAGAAGGTACAGGTGCTGTGGCTCAGTGGGTGAAGCCACTGCTTGGTACAGCCTCATCCCATATTGGAGTGTTTGAATCCCAAGTTGGAGTCCTAGCTACTACGCTTCTGATCCTGCTAAAACCTGGGAAGGCAACAGATGATGACCCAAATTCCTGTCACCCACATGGGATACCATGATGGAGTTCCAGGCTCCTGGCATCAGCATTTGGGGAGTAAACTAGTGGATGGAAGATCTCTTTCTCTGTCATTTTGCCTTTTAAATAAGTAAGTCTTTTCTTTAAAAAAAATAAATAAATAAATAAAGGGCAGTAATCTTACAAGTATTGATACAGAAAACTCCGCTAAATTTAGGTGGAATAGGAAGGCACACAAATGTATACCTGCTATCTGCTAGTATCATGATCTCTGTGTGACAAAAATGTTGTATTTGCAGATATATTCATTTACTATGATGGTAACTTTAGAGGTCCAGGAAATAGTGGAGGTTGGAGGCAGCTCATTTATACCTTTTGATATTGTAAAAAGAAAAAAAAAGTATTGAGTGATAGGCTAAATGGACCTTTTATATATGTGCTAGAAGTATAAACAAATGCTATTGAGAAAAAAATACTTCTCCAAATAAAGGGAACACGTTGATTTTTCATATAGTTGCTAAAATGTTTTGTTTCTCCTTTTGTTTCTGTAGATCTTTATAATGGTATACATGAAATGGCATGATATGTAACTACTGTCATGTGACATTTATTGATCACCTGTCTTGCAGCAGGCATTGTGCTAATAACCCCAGGGACAAAAGCTAGAAAACTGGTCCCAAGCCTCTGTCTAGCAGTTGAGTCAAAATACAGAGATCTTTACAATACAATGTGGTAATCACAGGGAATACTGAGGAAAACACCTAACTTAGCTTAGGGGATAAGGAGTTGGGAATTGGGAATAAACAAAGCCAGGGTGGGTCTTCTGGAAAAGAGGCCTGAAGGTGGTCTTAGAGACTCACTAGGAAACATGTGGAAAACATGAGTGAACTTTATTTTCAACTATGTTAACCTTTCCAGCTTTACTAAAGGCAGGAACCCCAAGGACCATCAAATAGAAGACTTCCAGTAGTTGTCCAATACAGTCTCTTTATATCCTTTTGAGTGGTAAAGTACAAGTACTTACCAGATGACTGTCAGATTTCGTTCTTTTGGTTCAGGTACTACAGTTATATAACCACGGGAAAATAAGTATGCTTCTGTAAGCATATGGGTTTCTCTGTCTATTCCCCATTCCCTAGAATTGAGCATTTTCTTCCCATCTGCTTTTCAGGAACCCACGGGACCAAAGATCAGAGACCTGAATATGTATCTTCATCTCCAGTCCCAAGCCCTCATCGGCTCATCACCCCCAATGTCATTCCCCTTCCAGAATGGGTAACTGTTCTGCCAGGATGGAAATATAGGCCTAAGAGTAAATTCAACTCTGTGGGATAAACATTTTCTCACAGGGCTAAGATTGTTCCCAATTGTCATTCAGCCTCCTAAAATACTTTCTCAAACAGCTGATAGCAATAGTATGCAGAGCAAACTCATGAGAAAGAAAAGGATACACAAAGGTATAAACACCTGCTTTGCAGGTCCTCCAACCCTGGGAAGTAGTAAATTATATTTTATAAAAAAAAATTGGCATTCGGGGCCAAAGAGGATTTCTTTCATTGTAATCTTCCCTAGTAGACACAATGCCCATCACACCAGTTTATTTCTCCACAAACCTGGAGTCTAAACAGAAAACACTCTCTACAGAACCCAAATGGCAACTGCCCAAAAGAAGACCAGAAGGACGCTCTGAATTGTGAAAAAGATTGGCCCTTGTGAAGGCAGGGTCTCACTGACTGCTACTGCTCTGACACCTGCCAGATCACCTTGTACACAGTGAATACTCAACATGTTGAATAAACAAACAAACTGTAAAATCACAGCTAACAGACTGGAATTTCTATTGTCTTTTCTGAGAAAAGGCCCTGTGCTATCTTATCCCTTGATAGCTCATCAGCAATGACTGCAGGGCTGTCTTACTCCTTGGATCCTCCAGAGACAAATACACAAAAAATTTCAATAAATCTGAATTTTTTAAAAAGGTCTATTTGGCCGGTGCTGTGGCTCACGAGGCTAATCCTCCGCCTGCGGCACTAGCACTTCGGGTTCTAGTCCTGGTTGGGGCGCTGGATTCTGTCCCGGTTGCTCCTCTTCCAGTCCAGCTCTCTGCTGTGGCCGGGGAGTGCAGTGGAAGATGGCTCTAGTGCTTGGGCCCCTGCACCCACATGGGAGACCAGGAGGAAGCACCCGGCTCCTGCCTTTGGATCGGCACAGCAGAGGAAGACCTCTCTCTGTCTCTCTCTCACTGTCTATAACTTTCTGTCTCTCTCACTGTCTAACTCTGCCTGTCAAAAAAAAAAAAAAAAAAAAAGTCTATTTCCAATTTCAATGGACAACATTAACTCATAACCACTCAGGATTAAAATTATCTACACATTAAAATATAAAATTGAAAACCTGAATCAGTTAAAAAATATAGATATCATTAACATGAAATAATCAATTCTACCACATACCAGAGGAATAAGGAAGCTGACACCTAGAAAAGAACATTTCAAGAGGACACCTGCCAAAACCCAGAAAATCAAAAGTGTACTTGGACAATGTTTAAAGTGGAAAACCTGCAACTCTTTTCCTAACACTCCAGACAAACATCTCATGGCTGGAACTTCCCTGTGGTACAAGCATTCTTTTAGGGGACTGAGGTGTATTTAGTGTGTCTAAGAAATTGAGTATTAGAATTGGGCAGCACTTAGAAATCTCAAGCTGTCAATGAGTGTTCAGTTGTAACAATTTAAGTCAGAATCAGATTTTGCAATCTAGTTAACCTGGTCAGAAACTCAAGCTACAAGTTCATTATCATCCCAGGATCTTTGAACTCCCAGGGTCAGAATCATCTTTATTAAAGAGCCAGCTGTTTTGCTTCTTAATTTTCTGCACTTAATGGATGGCTCTTTTTCCAAGGTGAAAGTAAATTAAGGTAGAGATCGTTTTGGATCTGGTCTCTCTTCTAGTTATCAAAAAAGAACTCTCCCATTAAGCTGTCTTGGGCTGCTCAAAGTAGTAAAGTTACTGTAAGAATAAGAATACACCACAAAAGTGGTTTTCCGTATCTATAAGTCTCCCTGGTCTACTTCCTGCCTTTGATATTAGTAGAAAAAAGCAGCAAACTCCTTCCACCTTAAGGCTTTCTGAACTGACCAGAATCTTGAGGGGTAAGCGACATTAACAGTTACCACATCGTGCTTACTGAACACCAAGCACTGTTCAGAGCTCATGGAGAGTACTAACTTTTTAAAATTTCGCAATCGTCCCATGTTCTGTTATTATTCCTCGGAAACTGAGAAACAGAAAATTAATTTGTGCAAAGTCTCAAAGCAAGTTCATGGATCTCACGTCCGAACACGACTTAGTGCAGATAGCTGCACACAACAGCAACCACAGAACAAGGAGGGCTGCTCGGCCCAATAAAAACTCAGCGTGTATAGCTTTTAAAAGACAAGATCAAATCCATCTTGCATCTGGAAACAAGCACATCACCCTCCTCTCAACTACCACGCCCTACCCCCCTCATTTAAGTTGCAGGTTCTCCTGATAGATCCCAGCGAGGGAGTCAAGAAGTTAATTAACCTTGAGCAAATACGAAAACTCGCCTTCTTCTGTCCGGAAAGTAGTTGAGTGGAGAACCTGATAGGTTCTTTCCAGGGGGGCCAAGACTCACAATAACCGGCAGGAGGCACCGGATGGGGGGTCGGGCAGCAGCGTTACCTTGTACCGAAGCGCTTGGTGAATATCCGCAGCCAGCTGTCCTCGCCACCACTGCCCCTCCAGCTCCATGGGACCCGGCGGCGCGCCCGGCCAGACGCGGCAACTCAGTCTGGAAGACACACCCCAGACGCGGTCACTGCCAGCTCCTTCCCCCACGGCCCTGGGCGCGCCCTCCCCAGGGGTGGGACCTCAGGCTGCCCTGTCTGCCTGTTCATCTTCCTCTGGCTCGTCCTAAACCCGGCCCCGATCCGAACCCATTTCCCGACGCCTCGCGGAGGGCCCGAACCGCCCCCGTTCGAGAGGACCTGGCTTGTGCTGGGGACCGCCCCACTGGCTGCCGGGCAGAATGGGGTCAATTCCGACCCCGAGTTGTTGCCAATGTGCGGAGCTGGATGCAAGCTCGGGGAAAGTAGGATGGGCAGGCCCGGCTTCGGGCTCCCGGAGCCCTGGGTTCGAACTCTCCCGCTGGCCCCAGGGAGCGGGGAGACCTGACACTAGCCACAGTCCCGCTGAGGAGAAACGCTTCCCACCGGACAGCCCGGAGACCGACGGCCGCCCGCCTCGGGGAGCACGCACGGGACCGCGCGGCCCCAGAACGGCGAACAAAAGGCCGGGCCGGCCAGGCTCCGCGCCTCGCCCCGGCGGGACCGGTGCCCCGCGCCCAGCCCAGGCCTGCCCTGCCGCCCGGCCCCGCTGCCGCCCCCTTACCCGGAACGGCGGCCCTCACAGCCCCAGCCCCGCCGGCGTGCGGGGGGTGCCGGCCCCGTTCATGCTGCGGACAGTCGGCCGCGAAGCACCAGCCTCAGCTCGGGCCCACCGCCGGGGCGACCGCGCCGCCCATTGTTAAAGGACCGGCAGGCGGCTCCGCGTACAAAGCCAGCGCGGGGGCACATGCAGCCCCGCGCTGCCAATCTCGTCTCGCGATACAGCGGGGTCGCCCCGAGCTGTCCAATCGGCGGCCAGCCGGGCCCAGGTGCAACGCCCGGCGGCGGCGCGGCGGCGGCTGCAGGGGCCGGGGCAGCACCAGGACAGCGTCTCGGGCGGTGTGGGGAGGCCCGGCCTCCGCTTCGGCTCCCTGCGAGCGCCGCCACCACCTAGCTCGAAGCCCGCCTGCGGGCGGGCTGAGTCTGGAAGAGGGCGCCGCAGAAATTGTAAGGTTGATCACTAGGCGGCCAATCCGGTCAGACCGCTCACCTGTTTGATTGCCTCAGTGCCGCCTCCGTGCCTGCTGAGGGAAGTTCTCCGCCTCGCCTCGGCGTTCAGAGGTGTCTTCCCAGCCTGCATTCCGCCTGC
Source organism: Lepus europaeus (assembly GCF_033115175.1). Taxonomy (NCBI): domain Eukaryota; kingdom Metazoa; phylum Chordata; class Mammalia; order Lagomorpha; family Leporidae; genus Lepus; species Lepus europaeus. The sequence continues at coordinate 32,991,261 of NC_084843.1, forward strand.
CTCAGCTCGCAGGGCGGCGGCCCCATCGTCCTGGGGCCTCCCGAATGGGCGCTAGCTGGTTCCACAGCCCTGGAGTGCGTTCTTTATGAAATTCTGCCACATCCCACCTCAAAATCCACTCCTCTCCCAGAAACCTAATTACTCTCTTCCCCTCCCTTCTTTCCTTTGCTGTAGAGATCCGCCAGAGCTTTGAATGAAGGGAATCAAGATTAGTAACATGGCTGTCAAATTCATAGTGGAGGAAATTGGCCATCTGCGGTCATAAATCAGGAAACTCCAAAACTGGAAACACTCCAACGTCAATTAAGAGAGTGTGATTGGCAGGAACTAATCAATTGTATTTGGATGTGCTTAGGGGAGTCTCACAGAGGAAGTGGATGGTCAGCCTAGAACAGTGTTGCCCACTTTTTCTGAGACTACAGATAAACTTCTTTTAATATTAAAAAATAGTGGACCCACTTTTGAGTCTTTTATCCAAGAAGGAACTACAACAGAGTGATTCATCGTGCTGCGTGATTTTTTTTTTCCCACAAAGACATCTTCTACATTTGAAGAGTAGCAGGCATGCATGTGAGCCATGCTCCATCTGTAGGCACTGTTCATGCTCCGGAATGCAGCTCAGGAACCAATGGCCAGAAAAGGGAAATGCAGAAAATGGAATTGGACACAGCCTAGGGTAGTCCACGGAGAGGCTGCCCTAACCTAGTTCAGTGGCAGGAATTCCCTAGAGAGGATGGACAGACACATGAGCCCACATGCTCCATGACATTAATAATGGCGTTTATTTAAATAGTATCCACCTCCTCAGGTTCCAGTTCATAACGACTAAGCAACTTTATGACAATAATTGGGCTTCCAAATGATATAAACGTCCAGCGCCTGTTTAAGAACCCTTTCGGAAAGATGGGTCACAGACTGTAATCATCAGTGTAATAATTAGCTTGTCTTTCATGGTATCTACTTTGAAGATGCTGTTCACTCAGAGATACTTGTTCAGAAATCACCATTTTATTCTTTTTCTAGATTTGCCTCATATGCTAAGAAGACTTCAATGTTCATTTATTTTATAAATTGTGTATATGTGTGCATGCACATAAAAATGATATTGCCCCAGTGTGTCTTTTTTTTTTTTTTTTTTTTGACAGAGTTAGTGAGAGAGAGAGAGAGAGAAAGGTCTTCCTTCCGTTGGTTCACCCCTTAATGGCCGCCACGGCCGGTGCTGTGCCGATCCAAAGCCAGGAGCCAGGTGCTTCCTCCTGGTCTCCCATGCAGGTGCAAGAGCCCAAGCACTCGGGTGGTTCTCCACTGCCTTCCCAGGCCACAGCAGAGAGCTGGACTGGAAGAGGAGCAACCAGGACTAAAACCCGGCGCCCATATGAGATGCTGGCGCCACAGGGAGAGGATTAACCAAGTGAGCCATGGCGCCAGGCCCTCCCAGTGTGTCTTAGGTTATAAATCTCTAAAAAGCAAAATTCGGGTTTATTATTTCTTTTATTCCTTTAGGGAAAGCTGAATACAATTAAGACACAGATTGAATATACCTTACCTGAAATGAATGGGAACAGAGTGTTTTGGATTTTTTTTCAGATTTTAGAATAATAGTATTTGCATCTACATAATGAGTTATCTTTGGAATCAAACTGAAATTGAAACACAAAATACATATATGTTTTGTAAATATACACATAGACTGAAGGCAATTTCATACATTTTTATTGAGCTTGCATTTTGTATTAAAAAATGTTTGTTTGAAAAGCAGAGTGATACATGCACATAAGAGAAAGAGATATCTTGCATTTGCTGATTCACTCCTCAAATGCCTGGAACAGCTGGGGTTGGGCCAGGCCAAAACAAGGAGCCTGGAACTCATCCTGTTCTCCCATATGAATGGCCAGAACACAAGTAACTTGGGCCTTCACCTGCTGCTTCCCAGGGTGCAAGGAGCAGGAAGCTGAATCAGAAGTGGAGGTGGAGCACAGGCACTCAGAGGACGCAGGCATCCCCAGCGCCAGCTTAGCTGCTGTGCCACAACAGCCATCCCTGCATTTTGACTGTGACCTGTCATGAGGGCAAGTGCGGAATCTTCTACTTGTGGGATCGTGGTGGCATTCACAGAGTTTCAGATTTGGAATTTTCAGATTAGAGGTGCTCAATCTGTGCTTATTCAATTTTTAAATAAAATGAAATCTCTGCTCTCATAATGTTTATGCTCTATGAAGAGAGAGACCTAATAAACAAAGAACAACCAACAAGATGTCACAGAGTGACAAGTGTTGTGAAGAAACACAGAAAAAGAGGCTAGGAAATGACGTGGTTTATGATCAGGTGAGGAGTGCAAGCCCTACGGGAAGGAAGGGAACACGCAGGTGGAGGCAGTACAAGCAGGCATGTTTGGAATGTAAATGAAGGCCAATGTATGTCTGGAATAAAGATGAGTTAGGAAAGACACTCTAAGTCGAGGAAGCAGGATCAGCAAAGGCACGAGAGGGTGGAAGTTCAGAAAGCAGAACATCCATTAGGAGCAAAATATGGAGCGTGCAGATCTCAGTGTGACTGTGCATAAAACCCATGAGGTTGTGGCAAGAGTGGGATCAGATTCTCTGGAGAGCTTTTGTAACTCACTGAACTTTAGGCAATGGAAAGTCACTGATGTTTAATTATTTACATTTTTAAAATACACACAAAAGATAAAACTTTGAAAGAGTGGAAGACTATAGGTTGAATTCACAAGTCTCTCTCCCTTCCTTGTTCACAGTTCTTCCCACAGGCAACACTATTATTCTTCTCTTTTTTTTTTTTTTTGACAGACAGAGTGGACAGTGAGAGAGACCGAGAGAAAGGTCTTCCTTTTGCCATTGGTTCACCCTCCAATGGCCGCTGCGGCCGGCATGCTGCGGCAGGTGCACCACGCTGATCTGAAGCCAGGAGCCAGGTGCTTCTCGTGGTCTCCCATGCGGGTGCAGGGCCCAAGCACTTGGGCCATCCTCCACTGCACTCCCGGGCCACAGCAGAGAGCTGGCCTGGAAGAGGGGCAACCAGGACAGAATCTGGCACCCCGACCGGGACTAGAACCCGGTGTGCCGGCACTGCAGGCAGAGAATTAGCCTATTGAGCTGCGGTGCTAGCCCTTATTCTTCTCTTTTGTATCTTTCTAGTGACATCTAGGTATTTAGAACCATGCATGCATGTTTTGTGCACAAATGAGAGCACAATTCACTGTTATAGACCTAGCTTTATTGTAAAATATATTCTCATAAATATTCTATAAATAGAGCATCCAGGAATTCTATCAGTGGCTACTTTGTAAGAGGATTCTACCAGATGCAAGGACTGAGAACCAGAAACTCTGGGCTCTGGTTTTTGGTTCTTGACTTGTTGCTATCTGTATTCCTCAATGAACTGCAGTTACTATTCCTGTTCACTATCAACATCCTTGCCTAAGGCAAGAGACCAGTCATCTCCCACCTGACTTGTACAACACTATCTTAAACTTTCTTAATACCGCGACTCCTCGTCTTTCTGTTTACCACTGGGGCTGGTGCTATGGTGTAGCAGGTAAAACTGCTGCCTGTAGTGCAGGCATCCCATATGGGCACCAGTTCAGGTCCCGGCTGCTCCTCTTCCGATCCAGCTCTCTGCTATGGCCTGGAAAAAGCAGTGGAAGATGGCCCAAGTCTTTGGGCCCCTGCACCCATGTGAGAGACCCAGAGGCTCCTAGCTTCAGATCGGCCCAGCTCTGTCCGTTGTGGCCATTTGGGGAGTGAACCAGCAGATGGAAGACCTTTCTCTTGATCTCTCCTTCTCTTTTTCTGTAACTCTACCACTAAAATAAATAATTTTTTTAAAAAAAGAAAAAGAATCTGTAAACATTTAGTACAGATGCATTGTTTCTTTGAATATTTTCAAACTTCTGTTGGTTGGTAGTGTGTTGACTCCTGCCTTTTTTTGTTCAAGATTGCTTTGGTTCCATACAAATTTTAGTAGTATTTTTAATGGTTTTGTGAAAAATGTCATTAGTATCTTGGTAGAGATTTATTAAAACTGTAAATAATTTTGGAGGTAGAATCCAATTCATGGATTCTTCTAATCCATGAATATGGGATAACTCCTTTTTTTTGGGTCCTCTTCAATGTATTTCATCATTGACTTTTATTGTAAATCTCTTCATATCTTTGGTTAACTTTATTTCTAGGTATCTTATTTATTTGTATTACTCGAAATTAGGTTGCTTTCTTAATTTGTTTCTTGGGTAATTCACTGTTGGTACAACACTGCTACTATTTTTGTGTGTTGACTTTGTATCCTACCACTTTGCTGGATTTACTTATAGTTCTAATAGTCTTCTGGTGGAGTCTTTGGAGTTTTCTATACATAATAATGTTGTCTGAAGACAGTGACAATTTGTGCTGCTCCTTCCCAATTTGAATACATTTTCTTTCTTTCTTTTGTCTAATTGCCCTGGCTAGGACTATTATATTGAATAAAAGCAGAGGAATTGGACACCCTTGTTTGTTCCATATCTTAGAAAGCATTCAGCTTTTCCCCCCGCCATAATCTTTATCATCTTGAGTTATATTTTTTTCTATAAATTGTTCAGAGGTTTTTTTTTTTTTTTTATCATGAAGGATGTTGAATTTTTTTTCTTTTTTTTTTTTAAGACTTATTTATTTATTTGAAAGTCAGAGTTACACAGAGAGAGGAGAGGCAGAGAGAGAGGTCTTCCATCCGATGGTTCACTCCCCAATTGGCTGCAATGGCTGGAGCTGTGCCAATCTGAACCCAGCAGCCAGGAGCTTCTTCTGGGTCTCCCACGTGCGTACAGGGGCCCAATGAGTTGGGCCATTTTCTACTGCTTTCCCAGGCCATAGCAGAGAGCTGGATCAGAAGAGGAGCAGCTGGGACTAGAACCGGCACCCATATGGGATGCCGGCGCTTCAGGCCAGGGCGTTAACCCGCTGCACCACAGTGCCGGCCCCAGGATGTTGGATTTTATCAAATGCCTTCTGCATCTATCAAGGTGATCATGTAATTTTTGTCCTTCTTTCTATTGATGTGGTATATTACATTTATTTGCATATGTTGACCTATTCTTGCATTCCTTCCTGGGTTGAATGTCATTGGATCATGGTTAATTGTAACTTTTAAAAAATTATTTACTATTTATTTTCATTTAGGCAGAGAGAGAGAGACAGAGAGAGAGAGAGAGAGAGAGAGAGAGTGCACGCACGCTCTTTCATCCACTGTCTAACTTCCCAAATGTCTGCAAAGCCTATAACTGGGCAAGGCTGAAGCCAGAAACCTAGAACTCAATCTGACTCTCCCATGTGAATATAGGGATCCAAGTACTTGAGCCATCATCTCATGCCTCCCAAGATGTTCATTAACAGGAAGCTAGATCAGAAGCAGAGAACTAGGAATTAAATTAGTTACTCCAATATGGGATATGGAGGTCCTAAGTGGTGTTTTGACTGCTGGGCCAAATTCCCTGCCCATGATTAATCTTTTAAAGGGGCTGTTGAATTCAATTTGCTAGTATTTTTGCATATATGTTCAATAAGGATATTGTTGTGTCTTTGACTGATTTTGGTATCAAGGTAATGCCAGTCCTGTAGAATAAGTTTGAAAGGATTCTTTTTTTTTTTTTTTAAGAATAATTTAAGAATTGGTGCTAAGCTCTTCATTCCACTGATTTTTAATTTTTTTTTTTAGTCCCAATGTTATTTTTTTTTGTGCCCCCAGCTTTTTATTCCCTTCTACTAGTTTTGGGTTTGAGTTGTTCTTATTTTTCTAATTTCTTGAAGTACAGCAATAAGTTGTCTGAGATTTTTCTGCTATTTTGATGTAGGCATTGATTGCTATAAATTTTCCTCTTGGAACTGTTTTTGCTGTATCCCATAGGTTTTGATATATCATATTTACATTTTCATTCAAGAAATTTTTTAAAATCCTTGCTGATATCTGTCTTGGTCCGTTGATTGTTAACAAGTAAGTTGTTCAATTTCTGTATTTATGTAATTTTAAAGTTTTTTTTTTTATTGGCTTCTAGTTTTACATTACGGTCAGAAAAGTTACTCAATGTGATTTGTATTTATAAAATTTTTATTTATTTTGATGGTCAGAGAATCATATGGACAGAGATGGCGGGGGGTGGGTGGGAGAAATATCAGATCTACTGATTCACTCCCCAAAAGTTGCAACACTCCCTGCCAAGGGTTGAAGCTGGGGAATGCGGCCTCAATCTAGATACCTCACATGGGTAACAGGGACTCAACTACTTGAACCAACATGTGCTACCTCCCAAGGTGCACATTAGCTAGAACTGGAAGCAGGCATCCCAAGTGGTATCTAGCCCAAATGCCCACTCCATGATTTCTATTTTTATACATTTGTTGATATTTGTTTTGTGACCTACTGTCTGATCCATCCTGGAGAATGTTCCATGTGCTGTTGAGAATTTATATCTTGCAGCTGTTAGATAAAATGTTCTGTAGGTGTCTTTTGGTCCAATAGATCTAGAGTGCAAATTAACTCTGCTGTTTCTTTGATTTCGTCTGGATGATATGTCCATTTCTGAAAGTACTGTTTAAAGTCCCCTGCTATTATTGTACTAAAATCTTTTGCCCCCACCTTGGGTCTATTAATACTCGCTTTATGTATTTGGGTGTTCTGGTATTGGGTACATATTATGTTTGTTATTGTTATTTCCTCTTGCTGTATTGAATGTTTAATCATTCCATAATAACCTTCATTATCTCTTTTTATCTGATGGACATATGGCTACTCCTATTTTCATTTCCATGGACCATCTTACTCTATCCTTTTACTTTCCAGTCTATTTGTGCCCTAGAGTTGAATTGAGTTCTTCCGAACAACATGGAGTCATTTTTGCCCGTTTTTTTTTTTTTTTTAATCCATTTGAAAACTAAGTGTCTTTCAATTGGAGAATTTGACCCATTTTTATATAAGGTAATTATTAATGGGTTGAAATCTGCCATTAAGATAATTAATGATTGCTAAAGTACTGCCATTTTGATACTTGCTTTCCAGTTTTATTGCAGCTGCTTTCCTTTTCCCTCTTTTATAATTTTCCTTTGCAGTTAAGGGATTTTCTCTAGTAGTGTGTTTTGATCCCATGCTTATTATTTTTGGTACATATATTATATTTTTTTGCTTTGTGGTTACCACAAGACTTACAAAAAGGCTCTTTTCATTATAACAACCTTCTTCAAAATGATAGCAACTTTACATTAATTATTAATATAGGGGCTGGTGCCGTGGCTCAACAGGCTAATCCTCTGCCTAGTGGTGCCTGCACACCGGGTTCTAGTCCTGGTCGGGGTGCCGGATTCTGTCCTGGTTGCCTCTCTTCCAGGCCAGCTCTCTGCTATGGCCCAGGAGTGCAGAGGAGGATGGCCCAAGTGCTTGGGCCCTGCACCCCATGGAAGACCAGGATAAGCACCTGGCACAGCGTGCCAGTGACAGCCACCATTGGAGGGTGAACCAACGGCAAAGGAAGACCTTTCTCTCTGTCTCTCTCTCACTGTCCACTCTGCCTGTCAAAAAAAAATTAATATAGGAAATGGAACAAAGAAAAAGATAAGAAATATGAATAAAGAACTTACTCTAGGGACCAGCTCTGTGGCTCAGCAGAATAAAACCCCAGTCTGCAGTGCCAGCATCCCATATGGGTGCCGGTTCAAGTCACCACTGCTCCACTTCTGATCCAGCTCTCTGCTATGGCCTGGGAAAGCAGTGGAAGATGGCCCAAGCCCTTGGGCCCCTGCACCTGCGTGAGAAACCTGAAGAAGCTCCTGGCTTCTGGCTTCTGCCTGGCTCACTCCTATGTGTTGAGTGAGTTTGGAGAGTGAACCAGTGGATGGAAGATATCTCTTTGTCTCCCCTTATATTTAACTCAGTCTTTCAAATAATAAGAAAAAAAACCTCACTCTATACTTGCACTCTATTCCTCCCCACATTTTGGATCTCTGATGTCTCATTTTAACTTTCTATAGTGTCTATCTCTTAACATTTTAAGGTAATTATTTTAATTTTTTTGTGTTTTAGTGTTAAATATATGGTTTATGTACCATGTTTATAATAGTGGGACATTATCAGTATTAGGTACACTTACCAGTGAATCTACCTCCTGGTATTTTCTTCTTACTCATTAATTCCTTTTTTTTTCAACTTCAAGAACTCTATTTAGCATTTCTTGCAAGACAGGTCTGGAAGAGGAAAGCTCTCAGCTTTTGTGTGGGAATGTCTTTATCTCTTCTTATATCTGAAGGACAGTTTTGATGGGTAAAGTATTCTTGGATAGCATTTTTCCCCCTTGGTATTGTGAAAGTTTCATCTTTCTCTTCCCTGTAAAACTCTGCTGAGGGCCGGCACCACAGCTCACTAGGCTAATCCTCCGCCTGCAGTGCCGGCACCCCGAGTTCTAGTCCCGATCGGGGCACTGGATTTTGTCCCGGTTGCTCCTCTTCCAGGCCAGCTCTCTGTTGTGGCCCGGGAGTGCAGTGGAGGATGGCCCAAGTCCTTGGGCCCTGCACCCGCATGGGAGACCAGGAGAAGCACCTGGCTCCTGGCTTCGGATCAGCGTGGTACGCCAGCCGCAGCGTTCCAGCCGCAGCGGCCATTGGAGGGTGAACCAATGGAAAAGGAAGACCTTTCTCTCTGTCTCTTTCTCTCACTGTCCATTCTGTCAAAAAAAAAAAAAAAAAAAACTGCTGAGAAGTATGGATTCAGGTGAATTATGACCCTTTTATGTATTGTTTCCTTTCTCTTGAAGTTTTGAGAATCCTCTTCATTTTTAACCTTGAAGAACTTGATTACAGTATGTCTTGAGGTAAACTTGGTTGGGTTGAATTTGACCTTCAAGTCCCTAGATAATTTTTTTTAAGATTTATTTGAAAGTCAGAATTATACACAGGGAGAAGGAAAGGCAGAGAGAGAGAGAGAGAACGAAAAGAGAGAGCGAGCGAGCGAGCGGTCTTCCATTTGCTGGTTCACTATCCAATTGGCTTCAACAGCTGGAGCTGACCAAAGCCAGGAGCCAGGAGCTTCTTCCTGGTCTCCCACATGGGTGCAGGGGCCCAAGGACTTGGGCCATCATCCACTGCTTTTCCAGGCCACAGCAGAGAACTGGATTGGAAGTGGAGCAGCCAGGACTCAAACCGGCACCCATATGCAGGTGGCAGCTTCACCTGCTACGCCATAGCACTGGCCCCGATAATTCCATCTTTACGTAGGTTTGGGAAGTTTCATATTATTATCTCTTTGAATATGATTTCTATGCCCTTGGCATTCTCAAGCTCCTCTGGAACCCCAGTGACTTAGATATTTGCTCTTTTCATGCTACTCCAATGTTCTTGTAAGATTTTTTTCATTCCTCTTGATTCTTTATTTTTTTTCTTCTTCCAACAGTGTGCTTTCAAGTAGTCTGTCTTCAAACACTTTGATTCTTCCTTCTGTTTGGTCCATTCTGCACTGATGACTTCTCTCATGTTTTTAATTCTGCCTTGTGTACTTTTTAGTTGAAGGATTTGATTTTTTAAATTAGTTTCATGTCTCTGTCAGATCTCTTAGAATATTAAATCATTTCTCTGGGTTCTCTTGAAGTTCACTGAATTTCCTTAAAAACAGCTACTTTGAAATCTTCACCTAAGAATTTTGAAATTTCAATTTCTGGATGGTTGGTTTCTAGCCCTTATTTTGCTGGTCAGGTGAGCTCATGTTCCCTGGAAGATCCTGATGTTTGTTGGTATATAACATTATCTGTGCATTGAAGGATTAGTTACAGTAATGTGGCTTCATTTGTTACTGTCCTTCCAGAAATTCTAAGAGTCTGCTTATTTTCTCTTAGCCTATGCTAACTTCTGCTATTTCAATACCAGATGGCATCTGGAGGTTTGCCACAGGTTCCCCTGTTGGTGTGTTTTCAGTTTTAGTACTAAAATATTCCCAAAGCTTAGATTTGTCCTAAATCCAAAGTTGATACATTATTCAGAACAAACTGGGGAAGTGTCTAAAAAGGAGTAGTCTTTCTGCACAAGCCTCTTCCTGGGGCTGGGGTAGGTCTAGACACCTAATCCTGTGACCTCCAATGCCATGATCCTGGTTCACATCTGGAGTCCACAGCCTCCTGATGTCAGTACAGCCCTGAGCTAGCAGCAAAGCCTACCCTGCTATGGTTTGCTACTGAGTTGGGCTCACTGCCCAGTGCTGCTCCTACTAGCTAATCTGGGTATAAGACTGATCAGCTGGGGCCATGGAGCTCTACTTGGCAATGGAGCAGGTCCAGAGATTCTGTCTGAAGCACTGGCCTGGTGATAGGAATGATTAGGATCTGCTCACAGTTATCTTTTTTTAAAGGTTTATTTATTTAATTTGAAAGGCAGAGTTACAGAGAGAGAGAGATAGGTAGATAGGTAGGTCTTTCATCTGCTGGTTTATTCCCCAGATGGTCACAATAGCCAGAGCTGGACCGATCAGAAGCCAGGAGCCTAGAGCTTCTTGTGGATCTCCCATGTGAGTACAGGAGCCCAAGGGCTTGGATCATCTTTCACTACTTTCCCAAGCCACAGCAGAGATCTGGATCATAAGTGGAGCAGCTGGGACTCAAACTGGTGCCCATATAGGATGCTGGCACTGTAGGCGGCAGCTTTACCTGCCACACCACAGTGCCAGCCCCTCACTGTTGGTTTTTACCAGCCTGGCACTGACTCCCAATAAATAGTCCTGTGGTTCCTTTTGTCCACCCAAGTTTGGTGAAGGGATGATAAAGAGCCTTCTGACTGCTTGGACTGGCACTAACCTGGGTCACACTTGGGTCTCATAGTCTCTAGGCCCTATGAAGTCTCATGAGTGCACACCAGAGTCATTTTACAGTGGTTGTGATATACGCCCAAGCCATCTTTCCCACCAGATTGCAGGTTTCTCCCTGATTCTAGTGCAAGTCTAGAGGCTCTGTCTGTGAACACTGGTCTGGTGGTAGAGGCCTTTGGGCTTTATCAGGTGCAGGGTATCATGGAAGCAGGCTGGCTTTGATCTCCAAGACAAGGTCCTAAGCTTCTTTTCTTGCCCTACATCCCATTGACTGGAGTCTTGCTTTGCTTTCTGCTGGAGATTGGGGGTGGTAATGGCGGTCCCCTGACCACCTGGTTATGGAGGTCCAATTACTCAGATTTCAGGTACAGGCCTCGGGGCAAGGGAAATGGAACCATCTGACTCCCAATTTTATCATGGTGGCCTGGCACTGGGATTTAAGTCTAAGGTTTGCACTTAATTCACTTTCCCTATTCTAAATGGGAGATGAGGCATCTCTCTCCATACTAAGCTACTTAGAGGTGGGAGAGGGGTGATACAGGTAACTTTTTCCTTTCTTTTTTCTTGTTATTATACTAAAACCAGGTACTGTATCCTCTCAGCTGGCTTCTGCAACTCTTGCAAAGGTGACTTGGTGCACAAATAGCTATCTATATCTACGGTATCTCTGAGGGGAGATGGTCATCTGAGAACCTTAATCAGGCACTGTCTTGCTCCACCTCTAAGGGTATTTTTTTTTGTTGTTTTTATTTTAAAGGTGCATGCACTCGTGCACATAGCCACACACACCCACAGATACACTTCATCTGCTGATTCATTCCCCCTAAATGCATGCTACATGGGCCAGGCTGAAACCAGGAGCCCGGTACTCCATCTAGGCCTCCCATGTGGGTGGCAGGAATCCAAGTACTTGAGCCATCATCTGCTGCCTCCCAGGATGCACGTCAGCAGGAAGCTGGATTAGAAGTAAAGTAGCAGGGACTCGAACCAAGAACTCTTGATATGGAATGTTGGCATCCCAAATGGCAAATTAATCATGGCATCAAATGCCTTCTTTGGCATATTTTAGTTTTTTAAAAAAATATTTATTTATGTTTTTGAAAGGCAGAGTTACAGAGAAGCAGGGGCAGAGAGAGAGAGAGAGAGGTCTTCCATCCGCTGGTTCATTCCTCAAATGGCCACAATGGCCAGATTTGGGCTGATCTGAAGCCAGGAGCCTGGAGCTTCCTCCAGTTCTCCCACACAGGTGCAGGACTTGGGCCATCCTCCAATGCATTCCCAGGCCATAGCAGAGAGCTAGGTTGGGATTAGTTAACTTTTTAAAAGGATATATTCATTTATTTAAAAGGCAGAGCATCAGAGAGAGAGAAAAAGGGAGAGACAGAGAAAGAGAGAGGTCTTCCATCTTTTGGTTTACTCCTTAAATGGCTGCAACAATCAGGTCTGGGCCAAGCTGAAGTAAGAAGCCAGAAGCTCCACCTGGTCTCCTACATGGGTGGCAGGGACTCAAGTACTTGGGCCATCTTCTGCTGCCTTCCCATGCACATTAGCAGGGGTCTGCATCTGAAGTGGACCAGCTGGGTCTCAAACTGGCACTCTAATATAGGATGCTGACTTTACAAGCAGTGGCTTGAGCTGCTATACCACAACATCGACCCCTTCCCTGGCATATTTTAAACAGAAGGGAAATTATACTAAAAAGGAACTTGGCATATTGGAAATACAGGCAGAAAAATACTATGGTAAATGCCTGGATAAACATTCTCTCTACTTGAGTTCTTTATGGTATTTTGGATGGCTAAAAGCAAAAAATGTTAACATCATCTTCTAGTATTCTCAATGTGTATTTCAACAGATACAACACATACGACAACTATTCCATAAAGGCAGAGGGTAAAGGAATCTATATGTGATCCGATTCCTACCCTCCACTCAAAGTGGTAAAATGTAAATTCTATTTAGACTGTGAAAAGTATTAATAAAAAACTAAACCTTTAAAATACATACAAAAACACAGAATAAAAATATAAAATAAAATGAAATATTAAGAAATGTTCAAATACCCTACAAAAACAGGAAAGAGGAAACAATGGATCAAAAGCAGAGAAACAAATGGAATATAAGTAATAAAGTGGTAGACCACACCACTGGTCCGAGCATATCAATAGATATATTAAGTGCAAATGATCTAAACACACCAATTAGAAAAGACTGTCATAAAGTACAAAAATACCATAACTCAAGTATATGCTGGCTACAAGAAACTCACTTTAAATATAATTACTTAAGTACGTTATAAATAAAGATGAAAGGTATATATCAGATAGACACTAACAAGAAAGCTGAGGTGGCTACACTAACATCAGACAGAGCAGACTTCAGAACAGTGAAAATTACTGGGAATAAAGAGAAACATTGCATAACTGTAAGTGTTAATTCACCAAGTAGATGTAAATTTTAAATTATGTGCGTCTAACATCAGAGCTTCAAAATACATAGAGTAAAAACTGACAAACTGAAATAAGAAACAGATAAACTCCTAACTGCAGTTGCCAACTCCAACACTCCTCTCTCAGTATTTAAAAGAACTAATAGACAAAAGTCAACAGACATAGAAAGATTAATCAAAACATTAACCAACCAGAGGAAAAGAAATTCCCAGAGTGGTTGAATAAGTTATAATAAATAATATGCACAACCAGGACTGCCACCATACTAGACAACTCCAGGGGTCCTTGCACATAAACTTTGAATTGTGTGGTATATAACCTGCAGAGGAGTTTGTATGGTCCTGCCTATACTACGGAATGTTATGTATCCCTTAGACAAAATATATTAGTATACTTGAGGAGGTTTCACTATTTTTGAAGGAGAAATGCAGTATATGTAAGTTTTTGTAAAACAAACAGGAGCAGATGCAAATATGAGTACTGTGTGTTTTTGTGTGAATATTTGAGAATGGCAGTTAAGCAGAAGGATACACAATTGATTGGTAAGGGGTGGGAGAAACCTATAATGTGGGTGGAGGAGAACAGTGGGGCAGGGATCCAAGCCAGAATGGAAAAGAAAAGTAAAATCAGTATTTAAAAAACAGGATTACATTTATGGATTCATAAAATAATGAATATCTGGTTTTTAAAATAATCTCAAATATAAAAAGGAAAAATATTTCTTTCAGTCACTTAAAACCTTCCAATTATTTCTTTTATTTAAGAAAAAAAAAAGATTTATTTTGAAAGTCAGAGTTACAGAGGGGAGAGATAGAGAGAGAAAGATTTTTCATCCCCAGAATGCCCCAGCAGCCAGCGCTGGGCCAGGCCAAAGCCAGGAGCCAGGACCTCCATCTGGGTCTCCCACACGGGTGCAGGGGCCCAAACATTTAGGGCATCTTCTGCTGTTTTCCCAGTCTGTTAGTAGGGAGCTGAATCAGAAGTAGAGCAGGCTGGACATGAACCAGTGCCCAGATGGGATATTGGTGTTGCAAGTGGCAATGTTACTCACTATGCCACAATGCCAGCCCCAATGATTTCCTACTGCACTTGAAAATAATCAAAGCTGTCAGTGATCTGCGTCATCTGGTCCTTATGTGGCCTTATGTGCTACTACTTGTCCCTCCCCCAGGCAAGTCCCATCCTAGCCTGAAGGCTTTCACATGATTTTTTTTTTTTCTTTGTCTCGAATTGTTTTGCCACAGGTCTGTACGTGACTGACTTCCTCTCCTCTGTGGTACACTTTGTGATTTGCCTGTCCAACAGCTACCCTCCCCCTTTCCTCAACAATAAAATGCTAATTTTAGTTGGGAGAGCAGTATGTCCACTTAAAATATTTGATCTCTCAGTCTCCCTTGTGACTAGGAGTAATACAGTTCTGGGCAATGGAATACAAGAAGTCAGTGGGCAGGTGCTCCTGGGAAGCTTTTCTAAAGCAGTGAAAACAACAGCATTCTCTGCCCCCACCTTTCCCTCACCCTTTTCTGGTCATGAAGATGGCTGTGAAGCTACAGCCCAAGTTCTCAGCACCCGGCACTCCTCAGTCTCAGCCTTGCCGGAGAACTTACATATGCAAATATCAGGCCCCAACCCTGACACTGAATCAGAAACTCTTGGGGCGGGGGCCCACTGATCTGTGGTTTAGCAACCCCTTCAGGTGATTCTTTGACTTGCTGAAATTTGAAAGCCACGGAGCTAGAAGAGAGCAGCCTCCTTAGAGATGGCCAAGAAACTGGATGAAGACTAGTACGCTTGGGGCCCCAGGAAGCAACTGCATGAGATTTGGACTGCCTCCTCTGAACATGCAGTTATGTGAAAGGGGACTCACTGTTAATTTAAGCTACTGTGATCAAGTTTTTGTTACATGCAACAAAATACAATTCCAGTTGGTAAATCATCCTTTAAATCTCAGCTTAAATGTTCTACCTGACTTCTGACTTCACTGACGGTTCCGCTTATACCTTCCATCCCAATCCCCAAAGTCCTTCCTTATCACCCTTCAAATTTCTCACTCACTATTTGCTATGATCTGTCTCCTCTAAGAATATAAACTTCACATTGGTAGGATGGTAAGATCTTGCCTTTTACTGCTGTACTACAGCACATACTGAAGTGTCTGGTACATATTGGATACTATGTAGTTATTTGTGGAATGACTTAAAAATTTTACAAATTCCATTTAAAATCATATCTCTTAAAAACATTTGAGTGACAAAAATAATTTATCAAGGATAACTTTGAAATGTTCAGGAAAAAATTTAGTTGAGAAATAACTCATATGTATGTTTAAAAAATGCACTACAGAAAGGTCTTCCATGCTTGCCTGTGAGCCTTCTACCTTACTTTTCAGTGGCCTATGAAATTTAAAACTATGAACTACTAAAATAGTTGTTAATGTAAACCTGAACTAGTGCAAACCTGAAAACTCCACAGAAATGAACTGCATGGATTCAGAATTTCTTTCCATAAGCAAGCTCATCTTTCCAAAGCTATCATTTTGTGCTATCTCAGTCACAGTGAGAGGCTTATTTAATAACAACATTTCATATAAAATGTAAGCAGAAGCATTCAAATAAAGACAAAAATTGTGATAGTTTTCTTATCTATGCCAGAAGATGCACACAATTAGATTTTAACCTGGGAGGAAAAAAACATTATTGTACCCACATCCCTGCTTTGCCTCTTCTAGTAGTCCCAAGCTTACTCCAAGACTAACATCACTGCACATCAATGTGATCTTCTATGGCACCAACCCATGCAGATGCCTCGGGGAAGGGACATAGGTTGTGAGCTCCTTGTACATGAATTTAGGGTTGCTGCTCTTTGCTTGAACCCCAGTGTTCCTGTAATGTGTTCTTTCTCTTCTCTCTTTCTCTATCTCAGACCAAACCGCTCTGATTAACCTTTGCACATCCATATCCTTCGACTACTTTTAAATGAAAGGTTGTTATGTCACATTGAAGTAAATTGTATAACTGCTTTCTCAATGAAGCAGAGAACAAACAAATAGCAAATGAGATGCTTCCTCCTTGGATCCCTCCCCATTCTTTCCTAGGGGGCTCCTAGAATCCAGATAGGCCTTCCTGAGGCCACGACTGGGAGAGGAAAGCAATAGATAAGTAGAGTAGAAGCCTACTCACTCAGGAAAGGAGGAATTCTGAGATTTGCTGAGGCCATTCCCTGCCTTCCTCACAGAACTAGGAGGGATTAGATATAATAGTTTCCTGGGCGTCCTTTCCAGATCCTTAGAGATGTGAAGATTTCATGTTGGTGGCATCCCACGAACAAACTATGAGAAGCCTCCAGAAGCCAGACTCAGTCCTAAGCCCTCAGCCCAACATTGTGCAATTCTTACTTTATTCTTTACCAGTGAAATAACTTTATTTTATGTGAGGCAATGATCTTAGGTTTCCATTTGAGTAATTTCTACCTGGAATTGAATCAGAGTAAGTATCAAATGTACTAACCTCATTTTGGAAATGACAACATTCTGTAAGGCTGGGTTTTCACTCTTAACAATGTATCACAATTTCCTGGGGAGCTGTGTTAAAAATAACACGGTCTCAGGTGCTCCTCTCAGAAGTTTCAATTCATTAGGTTATGAGTGAGAAATAGGAATCAGAAATTCTAGCAAGGCTTTCCAGGTGATTCTGAGGCAGTTGGTGTGAGGTCCACAATTTAATTATATTGGCCTTATAGAAGAAACCAGAATTGCCTCTTTCCTGGATCAAGACTATGATCCAAGACAGCCAAAGGTCCTTCTTGGAGATGTCTCCAAAGGATATCATCTGTACTCAGAGGGATGAGTCTCCACAGTGCCCAATTCTATAAGTGAATTGAAAACTGGGCTCAGCACTTGGCTAGACTTGAGGATATGAAGAAAAATTCCCAAGTTCCAGAAGTTTGTTTGCTTCTGGTCTAGGGACCCATAATACAGTCTTCTCCTTTTCATTGATGTCGGGATAAGGAAGCCAGATAGACCCACACAGATAAAATGTTGTTTGGGAATGGGTGGATATATACAGCTAAAGCAAATTCCGTCTGGGGAAATTCGGATGAATGAATTCCAGTTTGATACACGGCATCAATAACCGACTGCACGTCAGTGTATGGCATCTGGATGGGAAATCCTGTGATCTGCATTAAAGACAGAACAACACACAAACTCCTATCACAATCACGGAGGGCATTCGGAGTTACTGCATGCAAAAAGATCGCAGCAGCCTCCAAGAAATGGCAGTCATACACTAGTAACAGCTGCTTGTGCGTGCTGATGATACTCTGGGTATCATGCTCAATACTTCACATACATATTTAATCCTTAAACAATCCTATGTGTTAGGTTCTATCACAGCCCCACTGTGCAGACAGAGATGAGCACAATCATGTCTGATACCACAGCTTTCACATTTCACATATCTGCCCCCTTTCTGGGTAGCAAACTGCCAAAAAGGAGATTACTTAGTCTTACATATGAGAAATTTGAGTGAGAATTTTGGAAGAATTTATTTGACATTGATTCAGCTCATATTTGTTAGGTGACTACTATGTGACAGGATTAAAGAACTGTAGATCATATATATTAAAATTTTCTATTGTATAATACACAGATGATAATCATAAGCCTTTTTCAAGACTTAGATTGCTTATCCCAGGAGGATTTTTCCTATCCTTAAATCTGTTCACATGCTCTTCCCATGTAGTTGAGTAACACACTGTCCTTCTCCAGTTAATTAATAAAACCTATTGCAATTGCCCATTTTCTGGTCTATAAATAGCCTATAATTTCTATGAATGCACAAGATCATATCTGTCTTGTTTAATTGCATAACTCCAGTGCCTAGCATAATGCTTGGCACATAAACTAAGAATAATAGCATTTACTGAACACTCCAGGTGCTGCTTGCCACAGTTTGAGTGTTAGTTCACTTAAAACTCTCTCTCAATTACAAAATATATAACTAATTATCACCATTACACAATGGGATAAAAGAGTTAGAGAGGCTAGGTAACTTGCCCTAAATCAAAATTCATGAACGGTGAGACCAGAATTTGAACACAAGGCTTCTGGATTCAGTCTAGGTTTATTATTGCAGACTCTATATTATCAGGTAATTTTATAAAGGAGTGCCAAGATCTGAACCTTGGCTATATTTAATTACATTTTCATGTTTATACTCCTAATTCTATTTTAAAAAAATGCAAAATGAAAACAATTTCCTTCCTGTTCATGGGTGAATAGTGCCTGCAGATCTCTCCCTGGAAGCCTAAGTACTCAACTCCCAAGATATTCCTTATTTCCTTCCCTCATGGAGTCCCCCTAGAACTCCTAGTCTACTAGAATCTTCTAGTCTACTGGGTGGTAGGGAGAAGGAGTCTCAATCTTGGGAAGTTGGGATTTACAAAAACCTACTGGACCAGGTTATAAGACAGAAAAGGTGAAAAGATTTTCACAGCATGAAGTAGAGTAGGATTAAGGGAAGGAGGGTTCCAGTTGATTTACCAAATGCCCATTATGTTACCTATGGACTTTAGTTTGAGATGTCATTTTACCTTCTAAGAAGCTGTCAATGGGCTGGTGAATATACAAGAGGGGAAGTCAGAGAGAGATCCATGCTGAATGTATAAAACTGAAAATAATTTGCACACAGAAGATACTGAAGCTTGTCTGGAGTCCTCTGGACCAGAACCAATGGCAACTGCTATTGGTTACTAGGGACCACTTTTTGATATTTTGTCTACAAAGTGGTTTCCTTTGGCATATGTTTGTCCAAAATTGATACTTCATGCAACATGAAGCATACAATAAGTTCCAAGAAAATTCTATGCCATGTTGTCTTGGTAATCACTGTTCACTCCCTTTGAAATGTTTTGGTTTGTAAGCAAATGCACATTAAAGCCACAGAATCTAGGATCAAGATAGAAAACATTTCAGAGAGAGTTAAGATTACTGTTATTTAGAAGTTGGTAACACAGTTAACACAAATGTCATTAGCACATTAAGTCTTATACAAACCCAATAAAACTGTAGCAGTCTTTCAAAATCACTGTCTTCTTCAGGTGAAACAAAGCTTCCTGTGCCAAATTCCAGCTTAGGAAGGATTTGTCGTAAAATAGAAGTACATTGTCGATTCCAACGTGTTGGGTGTTTAGGTCTCCATTCCATCATTTTGCCCTTTAGAGTCCTTTCAATCCTAAGGTAAGGATACAAAGATTATTTATGAAAAATTATAACTAATTTAGTATGTGAGATACAAGAGTTGCTTTTATTCAAGTATAAGAATGATTCTTTTTGAACATGGGAGCAAACCAGGCCTTTTTTTTTTTTTTCAAGATTTATTTATTAATTTGAAAGTCAGAGTTACACAGAGATTGGAGAGTTAGAGAGAGAGAGAGAGAGGTGTTCCATCCGCAAGTTCACTCCCCAAATAGCCGCAATGGCCAGAGATGCACTGATCTGAAGCCAGGAGCCAGGAGCTTCTTCCAGGTCTCCCACGTGGGTACAAGGGGCCCAAGAACTTGGGCCATCTTCCACAGCTTTCCCAGGCTATAGCAGAGGGCTGGATCAGAAGTGGAGCAGCTGGGACTTGAACCGGTGCTCATGTGGGATGCCAGCACTGTAGGTGACAGTTTTACCTGCTACACCACAGCCCAGGCCCCCAAACCGGACTTCTTTAGCTAAGAGTGTCAGCCACCATTCACACTGATCTGGTTAGGGTGAAGCAGGTTCTTGACTGGCTTGGGAAGACAAGAAGCTTTCCAGGGTAGACAGCATCAGCTATTCAGTACACATTATCTTCCAGTTACCTGGTGTCTTCACTATGACAACACTGGGCTGACTTTCCTACAACTCCTAACCCTTTTCTGACATAGGACATGGTGTTTCCAAGAAACTGTCTTTACAAAAATTCAGATATGTGATCTGGGATGATGTTGGCAGGGAAAGGATTATGAGATCAGCTAATTTAGCAAGCAGAGCTGGAAGAAAACAAGGCACTGGACTAATTAGTATGGTGATAAGCTTCTCTCTACTAGAATTTAAGCTCCATAGGGGCAGGAATTTTTGCTGTATACCCAGCCCCTAGAACAGTGCCTGGTGATGAATCATGCTGGGGAGGGGGAATAGGTGGGGCACATGGTGGGTGGGTTCCTTCTGAGAAACCTCCCCTCTGTGCAGGATGATTGTGTGAGACTGTTTCTCCAACCACAGTGTTTGTTTACAGGAGATGCTACTTACTAGTCTCCTCTTGGCTGAATTTATAGTAAGCTAAATAATTTGGAATTTGCAGAGCATCTCAATAGTGGCCATGCATCAGAATCATTTGTGAGCTTCACCAAAATGTTTCACCTCCAGATACAGATCTGGACTGGGATCTTGGAACCTGCATTTTTAAATAGTTCTGGAAGCAATTCTGACTAAAACCAGAAGTCAGGAACGATTTCTCTAAGGCACTTTCCTTTATTGTTAAGAACTGGTCAATGAGGAGTGGGAATGACAGGGGGGTAGGGTAGGGTTGTGTACTAGTGAGAAAAGGGAACGGCATACTGATTTCTGTCGAGCTCTGTTTTGATGAGTTGAAAGTGGCTTATGTGTTACGTGAGTGGGAGTCACTGGAGGCAATCAGATCTAGAAGCCTCTGACATATCTGGAGTAGAAGTCCATGACCCCTTGGGCTTACCTGAACAACTCCTTTAAGGCAACTGTGTGTAACAGTGTGTTTGGGTAAGTGGGAGTGCCCTGGAGTGACAGAATGTTTCTATCACCAAACTGGGATGTTTTTACCATTACCTGAGCCATGAGCCATTTACCTTCAGGTCCTTTCAAAAAGTACTAGCTACCTCATTTTTATTAGTGCAGGTTAAACAGGCATCTGTGTTGAGAACAGATGACAGCTCACTGTGTTTTCCAGGGTGAATGTATACCATCCTTTCAAAGAATGCCCTGGATGGTAGAAGGGCCACTTTTCAATGCATGTAGCAAAAGATAGGTGGTTTAATGGAACTGTTATCATCTCTTCTGTCATGCTCCTGGTATAGAATCTAACAGGTATTTTGAAAAGCTGAGTTGGAAGACTGAAAGGTGATTGAATAAGGAATTAAAAAGAAAAGACTGTTACCTGTTCTTTAGGTCTTCTACCATACTTTTATTTGTATCAGAATAAATTATTTCTTCAGGCTGAAATACAAACAAAAGTTCAGAAAGATTCTATAAAGACCAACCTTATATCACAGTCACCCCCAGAGTGCTACTATAGTGAGGGGAAACCCAAATCACTATCTCATGACAAAAACAATTATATAGGTAATATAGCTCATAGTGTTCTTTTGAATTTGATTCTGCTTCACCAGAGCCTGGTGGTGGGGATGAGGGTGATAGATTTACAAAACAAAATTTTCTCATAGGTAAGAATTGCTATTCCATTCATTATTCAAATAAGGTTTTGAATTGCTTGTGGGTTCTACCAAATAATCTTCAGCAGCCACAATGGTCTCTTCCACTTATCAACTTTGGCCTTGGCAAAGTTACTTAACCCCTCTGCTCTGAGGCTCCGTTATCATCTTCAAAATACGGAGGATAATAGTACCTACTGCCCTAGTATCTTGTGAAGATTTTAAAATAAGGAAATAGATGTAAAGCCTGGCAACATGGACACTCAACAAACATCAGATTTTATGTTTTTATTGCTCTTCTAACATGATTTGACCTTTATGTTGATTAGCTGTTCTCAGTACTGGCTGGGGCTGGCTCATTGTGTTTGTAGGGCTCACATGAACAAGAGTGAGGGGCTGGGTTTACAGTTTTTACTTGGGTTTCCTGAACTGAGGAATAGAGGCAGGGCCAGATAATAACCCCTTCATGAGTAGAGCGAGGGTTGTGCAAAAAGAAGGCAACACTAGATAGGTCTCTAGGTTCCTAATGTGTGGTCTCTATATCAGCAACTTCAGACCTGGGAACTTGTTAGAACTATATACTGTTGGCCCTCACCTCAGACCCATGTAAGCCAAGGCTTAACAAGTCCTCCAGGTGTTTCTGATGCCTGCCATTGTTGAAGAACCACTAGATGAGAGACTAGTGTCAAGAACAGGGAGTTTCCCTACAATGAAACATGGCAGGAGATGGGAGATAGTGAGAAAAGTGTGACTGCCATTGTCACCTTGCAGGGGCCAACAGCTGTCCCAGACAGGACAGATGGACTGAATTCTTTGTCAACCATTGCCCACCTGGTAACCTACACCAGGCACTTTCTGTGGGTTTGCTAGGCCCTTTTAGGCCTGGGTAATGTTAACTTGTCACATTTATGGGGGTGCTGGCCCTCTGACAAAGGTCCCTTTTTTCCTTAGGATCTCAAGACCTTAAAAACTTCAGGATGATTTCCCTGTTAACCCATGTTCTTACATGCACATTCAAATTCCTGTTTTCAATTGTGTGTAACAGCTGGACAGTGTTCACTTTGGATAGTGGTTTATTCTGGGATGTAGGTGGCAAGGCAGAAGATTGATGGTCATTAACCCGTGGCAAAGAAGTCAATAGAGACATTAAGTCAAATATAATTCTGAGTTTTATATTTGTAGATTCAGCTTGGAAGAGGTTTAATTTCCACCTTCAGTCACAGTGGCTTTTAAAAGCACAATTTTGGAGATGGACATTTGACATAGCAGTTAGGAAGCCAACTAGGATGCCTGCATCCCATGTTGGAGTGTCTGGGTTCAAGTCCTAGTCTACTTCCAATTAATCCCATCTTTCTGATAATATACTCGGGAGGCAGCAAATGAGGGCCCAAATACATGGTTCCCTGCCACCCCTGTGAGGGACCCAGATGGGCTGTTAGCTTCAACTTGGCCTAGCCCCAGGGAGTGCAGCAGTGGATAGAACATCTCTGTTTGTCTCTGTCTCTGAAATAAGATAAATAAATAAGTAAACATTAAAGAGTAAAATGCACAATTTCAGGCATGGTAGCACTTGCCTCAGTGATGTTGGCTTCTGACCGTGCTGAGGTTAGAGGTCCACATTCTTCATATGACCCTGCTCATCTCTCCTCCCTCCCTGGCAGTGGCCAAGCTGGCCCAGCAGCACTTTGATGGACATCTCCTTCCTGTCTGCTGGTCCTGCTCTCCACTGGGATCAATCACTCCCTGGCTTTCATCCAGGCAAACTCCTGCTCAGCCCTCCTTAGTATGTCATCACTTTTTCCAGGAAACCCCAGCACATCTCCTTTTTTAGGTCCTCCTGTCTGTGCTTTCCAAAGCACATGCATTTCTTCTGTAATACTGTTATCACTGTACTGCTGTGGCTTATTTCCTTCTGTTTGCCCCTCTAGAATATAGTTCTAAGAACACTGAGACACATCATTTCCCTTTAGGCACCTACACCTAACATAGCACGGGCTCACTGCAGATAATTAATATATGTCACCTGAATAAGAGAATGATTATCTAGGAAACAAAAGCCACTTCATTTCTAAATTGATCATTCCCCCTCCAGGAGAGAGCAATGGTTTGGCCACAGCTTTGGGGTAGAAGAAGCAAGGCATGGGCTGCAAGAGGAAGAAAATGTGGTTTGCTCAAGACAGAGATGCACTTTTCCCCTTCTTTAAAATGACTTTTCAAAAAGTATATATATATATATGCTTATATATATATATACATATATATGCTTGCATCTGCATGGAGAATGTTTAAAAGGATGCACGGGAAACTACTGACAGCAGGAAAAGGGTGTTAAAGAGCAGAGAAGCTCCTCACTTTACATACTTCAGTATTCTTTGATTTCTCTCCATACAACCACTATGTATTCTTTTTAATATTGTAATTGCCTCAAATGTACAGATAAACATACAGAATACAATGATCATCCACTCAACATATCTACCACCTGGCTATATCTAATTGCATCCTTCCATATTTGTTTTAGATTTTTAAAGAAGATGCTACAGATAGACTTAAGTGTACTGATTCCTGATCTCATTTCTTTTCTTCTCTCCCCAAAGGTAACCTCTAACCAGAATTTGTTAGGTATCATTCTCAAGGATGCTTTTATATACATCACTATATATCTATAAATACATAAATAATAATCTCAAAATTTCATATAAATGACTATATTGTATGAGGGTACTTCAAAAAGTTTATAAAAGTATAATAAAGGCTGGTGCCGCGGCTCAATAGGCTAATCATCCGCCTGCGTCACTGGCACCCCGGGTTCTAGTCCTGGTTGGGGCGCCAGATTCTGTCCCAGTTGCCCCTCTTCCAGTCCAGCTTTCTGCTGTGGCCCGGGAGTGCAGTGGAGGATGGCCCAAGTCCTGGGGTCCTGCACCCGCATAGGAGACCAGGAGAAGCACCTGGCTCCTGGCTTTGGATCAGCGCGGTGCGCCAGCCGTGGCACGCTGGCCGCAGCGGCCATTGGAGGGTGAACCAATGGTAAAGGAAGACCTTTCTCTCTGTCTCTCTCTCTCACTGTCCACTCTGCCTGTCAAAAAAAAAGTATAATTAAAATATAAATTTGGGGTCAATGATATGGTACAGCAGGTTAAAACTATAGCCTGCAGTGTTGGCATTCCTTATGGACACTGGTTCAAGTCCCAGCTGCTCCACTTCTGATCCAGCTCCCTATTAATGTGCTTAGGAAAGCAGTGGAGGATGGCCCAAGTCCTTGGGCCCCTGCAACCACATGGGATACCTGGAAGAAGCTCCTGGCTCCTGGCTTCAGATAGGCTCAGCTATTGCCATTGTGGCCATTTGGGGAGTGAACCAGCAGATGGAAGACCTCTCTTTGTAACTCTGTCTTTCAAATAAATAATAAATCTTTTTTAAAAATATAAATTTATCCTAGTGAAGTTTAAAATCTATGCACAGTATGTGTTTTCTTTTCTTTTTTTCACCAATACAACAGTTTATTTCAATTTGACTGTAGTTGCTGTTTATTATCTGACCAGATTACAAAAATACCATAGGAGACACCTTAGTTCATCCTTCTAATAAGTATGTTGATTTGGTCTTCCCTGTTGCCAGCATCCCCACCCTCTACAAGATGGGTGGTCTTTTTCTTCATCCCACCTTGGGGAGATGATAACTTGAAGGGCCACAAGAAGTTATTTGCTTCCTTGAAGTGTTTCCCAACAGTATAGATCTCGTGAATCAGATCCTCCATGCAGATGATATTGTATTTACCAAGAGAGCGGGCAATCAGAGTGTTATCCATCAAAGCAATTCGCTTCTTATTGATTTTTCCATAGCCACGTTTGTAAATTAGTTCATTTACTGACTTCAGATTTGGGTTCCCCCATGCAATATATGGCTCCACAATCCTCAGCATGTTAATCGAGGCCTTGTTGAGCTTACCAAAGGTGCCATTGAAGATCTGGCGAAGGCGAAGAAGCTGCAGCACTTTTCGGACTTTGGGGCTCACACCATTGATACCTCTGATCCTGATGACAAACGCCAACTTGGGTTCTGCAGGTACATAGAAGTTGCCAGCTTTTCTTGCCATCCTCGCCATCTGAATTTCAGTTCTGTACATCTGCCTGTATTCCTTGTGATAGTGCTTCGCTTTCTCATAGATAAGCGTCCTCCTTGCCTTTCGAAGCATCTTTTGGGCAAACTTCTTCCTCAGGCTCTTTATCTTCAGCTCTGCGAAATTCCTCCGCTTTTTCTTCAGGGTTTCTGGCACAGCAGGAACCTTCTTCTTCTCTTCGGCACCCTCCATAGTTCCAGCCAGAAAAGAGGGTTCTTATGTGTTTTCCATTAACTTTCTGAAGACCCCTTGTATATGTCATTTTAATTTTCTTAACAAAACATTTTTTAAGATATGTTTTCATTTCTTTTTTTCTTTTATTTTTTTAAAATGAGGCCCTCCCCCCCTTTTTAAGATGGATTTCTTTTCTTTGAAAGTCAGAGTTACACAGAGAGAGGAGAGGCAGAGAGAGGTCTTCCATCTGCTGGTTCACTCCCCAATTGGCTGCAAGGGTCAGAGCTGCACTGATCCAAAGCCAGGAGCCAAGAGCTTCTTCCAGGTCTTCCATGTGGGTGCAGGGGCCCAAGACTTAGGCCATTTTCTACTGCTTTCCCAGGCCATAGCAGAGAGCTGGATTAGAAATGGAGCAGCCGGGACTCAAACCAGCGCCCATAAGGAGTGCCAGCACCGCAGGTGGCGGCTTTACCCACTAAGCCACAGTGCTGGCCTCTTTCTTTTCTTTTCTTTTCTTTTCTTTTCTTTTCTTTTCTTTTCTTTTCTTTTCTTTTCTTTTCTTTTCTTTCTTCCTCTCTCTCTCTCTCTCTCTCTCTCTCTCTTTTTCTCTTTCTTTTTTTTAAAAAATATTTTATTTATTGAAAGACAGAGTTACAGAGAGAGGTAGGAACAGAGAAGTCCGTCTTCCATCTGTTGGTTCACTCCCCAGATGGCCACAATGGCTGGAGGTGTGCTGATCCGAAGCCAGGAGCTTTTTCCAGGTCTCCCACATGGGTGCAGGGACCCAAGGACTTGGGCCATCTTCTACTGCTTTCCCAGGCCATAGCAGAGAGCTGGATTGGAAGAGGAGCAGCTGGGATAGAACTGGTGCCCATATGGGATGCTGGCACTTCAGGCCAAGGCTTTTAACCTGCTGTACCACAGCAAAGGCCCCTCTTTTTTTCTTTTTCTTTTTTTTTTTTTTAAGGATTTTATTTATTTATTTGAAAGTCAGAGCTACACAGAGAGAGGAGAGGCACACACAGAGAGAGAGGTCTTCTATTTGCGGGTTCACTCTCCAGATGGCCACAATGGCCAGACTGCACTGATCCAAAGTCAGGAGCCAGGAGATTCTTCCTGGTCTTCCACATGAATGCAGGGGCCCAAGGACTTGGGCCATCCTTCAATGCTTTCCCAGGCCACAGCAGAAAGCTGGATTGAAAGTGGAGCAGCCAGGTCTCAAACGGGTGCCCATATGGGATGCTGGCGCTTCAGGCCAGGGCATTAACCCGCTTTGCCACAGTGCTGGTCCCATCCCCTCTTTTTTTTCTTTAAGATATATTTGAAAGAGGGAATTACAGAGAGAGGTCTTCCATTCGCTGGTTCATCCGCAATGGCCTGAGATGAGCTGATGCTAAGGCCATGAATTCCTTCTAGGTCTCCTACTTGGGTGCAGGGTGCAGGGGCCCAAGGACTTGGGCCAGCCTCTGCTTCTTTCCCAGGCACATTATCAGGAAGCTGGATCAGAAGTGGAGCAGCCTGGACTTGAACTGGCGCCCATGTGGGATGCCCGCACTACAGGCCAGGGCTTTAACCTGCCGCACCACAGCTCTAGCTCAACAGAACATTTTTATATTAACTCATGTTGACATGCATAGCTCTGGTTAGTGGTTCTCAACTGTGGCTGCATATTGAAATCATCTTGGGAACTTCAAAAACTATTTCTGTAGAGGTTCCACCCTCAGAGATTCTAATGAAATGTAGGTACAAATTGAGAACCACTATAAATTGATTCATACAATGCTTAAGTATTTCACAATTCATGTACTGATTTTCTGGTAATGATTTTCTGTACTGAGCACTACTGCACTTAATGTCCCTGTGCATGTTCTTCTAGGGTATACACTTAGAAGTTTGAATTGGTAGATCAAAGACTAAACATCTTCAACTCTACCAGATATCTCATACTGCTTTCCACAGTGCTCCCATCGTTTCTCTTTGTCAAGACTTGGTAAGATCATGTTTTCTTTTCCCACTAATTTTATGCTTGTAAAATAGTGTTTTATTGTTTTAAATTATATTTCCAGGCCAGCCCTGTGACTTAGTGGGTAAAACCACCACCTACAGTGTCAGCATTCCACATGGGCAACGGCTAAAGTACTGGCTGCTCCATTTCTGATCCAGCTCCCTGCTAATGTACCTGGGAAAACAGCGAAAGATGTCTCAAATCACTGGGCCCCAGTACCCAATTGGAAGACCCAAAGGAAGCTCCTGGCTCCTGGCTTCAGACTGGCCCGGCTCCAGCTGCTGTGGCCAACTGGGGATTGAATCAGTGGATGGAAGATCTCTCTGTCTCCTTCTCCCTCTCTTTCTCTTTAACTCTGCCTTCCAAATAAATAAAATAAATCCTTAAGAAATTGTATTTCCTTGATTATAAGTGAGGCTGAGAATCTGAGTTTCTGTGAATTGTTTTCGGCTATTTTTCTGTTGTTCTTTTTCTTTCTCTCTCTCTGTCTCCCTATGGGCTCATAGTGTCTAGTTTGTGGACTCTGCAATTACCTGTATTGCGCTACACCATGGTCCACAATCCAGAAACAGGTTATTTATTTATTTATTTATTTATTTAAGAGGTAGAGTTACAAACAGAGGAAGAGAGAGAGAGAAAGGTCTTCCATCTGCTGGTTCACTCCCCAGATGGCCACAATGGCTTCACCCGCTATACCACAGCACCAGCCCCTGAAGCAGTTTTTGACAAGGTGTTGGGAGTGTCTTGCCAAAGTGATGCCAAATACCTAACAGGTCCATTGGTCAAGCCACCTAGTGACTGGGTCAATTCCTGATCTCTTGCCTCCTGAGCCCTAGAGAGTGAGTATATAATTTTCTCCCCATTTTCCTCAAAAGTTGAGGATTTGGGTAGCCCCATGACAGTCCTTGGCTTCAAAAAGTGATGCCTGGGCTGGATCACTGGCTTTCTCAAAGCATTTTCAAACTAGCTGCTATCCCTGCTTCAGACCACTCAACTGCTAGTGTTTCTGTCCTGTTTCTATTCCATGAGTTATCTATCATGGTTTGGAGCTCAGGTAAGTCCTTTGTAAATTTCTCCATTTGATCATCATCATGGAGGAGGAGCAGGAGGGCTAGATCAAAGCAAAAACTTATTACACCATTTTGAACATTAAATGCTCTGTTTTCATGATTAAAAAAACCTAAAATCTATTCTACAAACTGAATTTACACTTGGGATGGTACCTTATTCTTAATTTCTTTTCCTGCAGGGAAAAGAAGGGGTCTAAACTTATCTAAATACAGGTTGGATGGTAGAGAAAATTAGTTTTTTTATTAATAGTGCGAAATAATTCAATAAGCAGTCAACTACAAGACATAATAAGAACTATCACAACAAGTGAAGATCAGAGGCCATGGACACTCTCATAAATACACATCTGCAAAAATATAGTGATTTACCTGTATGCTTTGTGGTTTTGTCCCTTGAAAATGTTTTGGAATTAACTGTTTCCAGAAACTTTCTTTTGAATAGTCAAAATG
This sequence comes from Lepus europaeus, assembly GCF_033115175.1. NCBI lineage: Eukaryota > Metazoa > Chordata > Mammalia > Lagomorpha > Leporidae > Lepus > Lepus europaeus. The sequence continues at coordinate 33,020,787 of NC_084843.1, forward strand.
TACAGCCATGGGTGTATTATTTTGTTGAATATTAAACCATACCTATTAAAAATTAACAAAAAGTGAGTGTAGGCTCATGGAAACACAAGACCAGAGTAGGTAAGCATGGAGTAAAATTTTACAGTCCTACTACTTAATGCTTTGTAAGGGAGGTTCTGAGGCAAGAAATCGTTGAGTCCAGGGTTTTGTGATCATAGGACTACTTTATCAGTTCTCAACCTTGGAGGCACTAGAGTCACCTTGGGAAGGTTCAGAGCTAGAGGTCTGCTCAGATTCTATACCCCAGGGATTCTGATTTAATATCCATATCGTCTTCAAAGTCCCCAAGTGATTCTAATGTCTGTCTAGCTTGGTTCTTGAGGTGGTTACTTAAAATAGGATTTCCCCACATACTTACATTTTTATCATCAAACAAACAATCTACACTTTGTAAGGGACAAAATGGGTCAAACTGCTTATGGCATTGTCCAGTTGATGGATTCCAAAGCAAATATTCATCACTTTCTTGAGTTAGTACATAAGCCACATGGCCCTGTTCAAGGAAAAAGAGGTAATGTCATTTTTGGTGGATTTAACTAACTTCTGTATGCAGAAATTATAATGCAATGATTCTTATTTCTAAAAGTCTTTTTTTGAAAAGTGGGAAAATACCCAAGCCCCAGAAATGACAGAACTAGGTTAGCACGAGGACACAGGCAAGAGAATCAGTGTGCCACTGCTGCCACATATGGGCCTGTGGGATCTGTCCTGATGGCAAAAGTATGCTGTCGTAACAGAATCAGCAAATGATGATGATGTCCCAAAAGACAGTAGTAAAGTGTCTGATTCACACAAAGTCGTGCTAGGGACTAGCCCCGCTTTTGTAAGAATATACTTGGAGACTAAGAGTGAATGCCAGGCAGTTAAGGATAAAAACAGGCTTATGGCTCTGATAAAAACATTAAAGAAGTTAAAAGGTTGTTAAATTAAAATTGAGAACAAAATTTGAAATTAGAGGTTAATAAGAAAGTATACAGGGGGGCTGGTGCTGTGGCATAGTGGGTAAAGCTGCTGCCTGCAATGCCGGCATCCCATATGGGTGCCAGTTCGAGTCCTGGCTGCTCCACTTTCAATCCAGCTCTCTGTTATGGCCTGGGAAAGCAGTGGAAGATGGCCCAAGTCCTTGGGCCCTGCACCTGCCTGGGAGACCTGAAAGCAGCTCCCGGCTCTTGGCTTCAGATCAGCGCAGCTTTGGCCATTGCAGTGATTTGGGGAGTGAACCAGTGGATGGAAGACCTCTCTCTCTCTCTGCCTCTGCTTTTCTGCAACTCTGCCTTTCAAATAAATAAATAAACAAACCTTAAAAATAAAAAATAAAGTATACAGGAAACCAATCTGAGGAATAAAAATTGGTTATTCTGTTGTTATTATTTTGTTCTTCACATACCTGTTGTAGTGTAAGCCTTTCTTAGCAAAGAATAAAAGTTTCAGGTGATAATAATAAGACTATTTAACATTTATGGAATATTTCTGCATACCAGCTTCTGTGCCAAGAACTGACACTCATTTTCTGACTTTAATTCACTCCTGATTCTACAGAGTGGGAATGATTACTGTGTTCATCTTTCAGATGAAGAATCAGAGGTTGAGGGCCTAGTTCAGGGCAACAGGCAAGGGTATTATTCCTGTTGTGTGAAGAGATGAGGCTCAGAAATAAACAAGGCTGACATCATACAGTTAGTGAGTGGCATTTCTGGGTCTGACTGTACCACAAACACATAATCATTTTCTTTAAGTTGGATTTCTGATTAATATGTAATAATTTTACGTATTTATGGGATGCAATGTGATATTTCTAAAAATGTATATGGTGTGTACAGATAAAATCAGAGTAGGCAGTATTTTTATCTCCTAGCTATTTCTTTGTTTGGACTCTTTGAGCTCCTCTCCATAAAATATTATTGTGAACAGCAGTCACACCAACAGACCCATAATGTGAACTTACAGTCATCCCATCAGACCCATAGTCGTCTTTTTTTTTTTCTTTTTTTTTTGACAGGCAGAGTGGACAGTGAGAGAGAGAGAGAAAGATCTTTCTTTTGCCATTGGTTCATCCTCCAATGGCTGCTGTGGCCAGTGTACCACGCTGATCTGAAGGCAGGAGCCAGGTGCTTCTCCTGGTCTCCCATGCGGGTGCAGGGCCCAGGGACTTGGGCCATCCTCCACTGCACTCCCGGGCCACAGCAGAGAGCTGGACTGGAAGAGGGGCAACTGGGACAGAATCCAGCGCCCCAACCCGGACTAGAACCCCAGGATGCCGGCGCCGCAGGCGGAGGATTAGCCTGCGGCGCAGGCCAGACCCGTATTCTTTTTTTTTTTTAATTAAACTTTTATTTAATGAATATAAATTTCCAAAGTACAGCTTATGGGTTACAATGGCTTCCCCCTCCCAAAATTTCCCTCCCACCCACAACCCTCCCCTTTCCCGCTCCCTCTCCCCTTCCAATCACACAGACCCGTATTCTTAACACTATGCTGGGGAGCCAGGTCTTCCTAACTCCAAAGCCCTTATTGTGCTCATCTGCTTAGTAAAGGAGAGGCTTCACCTCAGCCACACAGCTGCAGAGAACCTGCAGGGCTGCCTCCTGTGGAGTTGGTTCACAGGTACAAGTACAAATACTGTTCAAATACTGTTGACTGTGTACTGCCATCTAGTGGCATCTAAAACTATAGCAGATGATCACATAGGAGACTAAATCCAGGCTTTTGGTTAACAAACAACACAGAAACAATAAACTAAGCCAGGGGAATATAGGAAAATAAACGGCCATACAATAATGTAAGACTGGCAATGTTAACACTTAGCAAGATACACAGGTGTGGCTAAAAATAGTCCAAAAAAGATAGCTTTCTGCCAGTATGAATGCAGAAGCATCTAATGTAAGTTACCAATATTTCAGATAGTAAACATGAGTTTCTGGCCCACTTCTTTTAAGATTAAAACCTAGGCAATTGAGAATGAGAAGAAGTATTTCTTAGAGATCTTAAAATACAGGATTGGAAACATGGGATACTGCTGCTGGTTATTTTGGATAACAGGCACTACAACTACATTGCTGCATTGCCACTATCACCATGTACTGAGCATTTGTTATGAAGAGATGCTGCTCCTAATACCTTTAACATATTCATATATTCCCAGTAACTTCATCAAGTGGCACTATTTTAGTACTATTTTCTAAAAGAGTATAACAAAAGAAAGTTATTTGCACCGAACATTTTGAACTAGCAGTATCCTCTTTGCTGATAACTTTTTGCCTCTGAAATTTCCTAATTAGCATGTGACAAGATGGAAACTTTGGCTTGAAGTCTTTTAAACTGGCAGCTGAAATCTGATGTAGTTTTGCTTAAGCTATCAATATGAATTCTAGAAATTACCTCCAACATTGAGCTTCCCAGGAGGACCAATGCACTCTTTCCAAAATACAGAAAGAAATTACACAGAAGTATGGCATGCTCCTCCTTATTTCCAATAGCCAAGCTGATGCAGCGCTAAGGTAAAACAAACAAACAAACAACAACAAAAAAAAAACCAGCAGAAAAAAAGGAATGGAAAGTCAAGTAATGCAAACGTACAGTAGATTTAGTGCCCCTCTTCCCTCTTCAGTCCCAAGCATACTTATTTTTATGAGGTTCCTAAGGTGGCAGCAAAGCAGAAATCCCTGCCTTTGCTAGGGTATTACAGAAAGAGAATATTGACTGGGAACACTGGTATCATCTTTATTATGGGCAGATAATGAATAGAGTGATCAGATAATTTGAATCCGAAGTGGGACATTATTTTGCTTGTTAAGGACAAAACTAAACTGCCCTGGGTAAGCAGGAATGTATGGACTGATATTTTGAGGAACTTTATCTGATAGAGAATCACACAGGTTTCTGGAGGAAGTGATCCTTTGGGCAATGGAGTATTTATGTCCTGTACCAATATAGTCTCTCAAAGAAAGGAAGAGATCAGACGTAGAGTGCAATCAGGAAGAGTGATTAAAACTTGGCAGAGTGGCATCCCATACTGGTTTGAGTCCCAGTTGCCCTACTTCCAATCCAGCTCCCTGCTAATGTGCCTGGGAAAGCAGTAAAGGATGGCCCAAGTCCTTGGGTCCCTACACCCATGGGGGAGACATGGAAGAAGCTCCTGGCTCCTGGCTTCGGAATGGCCTAGATCTGGCCACTGCAGCCACGTGGGGAGTAAACCAGTGGATGGAAGATCTCTCTGTCCCTCCTTTTCTCTCTCTGTGTAACTCCACCTTTCAAATAAATAAATAAATCTTAAAAAAAAAAACTTCTTAGACTGAAAGAGCTGAACAGCTGACCTGGGTGTAACAGATCAAATATGGGATGCCAGTAGGCAGTAGGGCAAGAAAGCCAAGGTGTAGCAGAAGAGGCACATTGGTGGTCTGTGAACTACTTCTAGTCTACAGCTAAGTCCTGTCTGCTAGAATGTTAAAAAAGATGGAAGTCTCATATTAAACTGGATTTAAGCTTCTTTTGTAAAAGATCAAAAGTTCTAACAAATACATGGGTCCAAATGTTCAAATGCCAGCAAAGTGATGTTGCTGAGTAGCAGCTACACCATTTAGATGCAACATGTGTTTTCTAGGTCATTGGTATCTCCAAGAAGGGGCTGTGATGGCCAGGAGATGGGGGCTTGAGGGGTGGGAACAAAGGAGTTCTTTTTTAAGAAATATTTTTTTATTTATTTCTTTCAGTGGTAGAGTTGAAGAAAGAGAGAGGGAAAGACAGAGAAAAAGGTCTTCCATCTGCTGGTTCACTCCCCAAATGACTGCAATGGCTGGGGCTGGGCTGATCTGAAGCCAGGAACAAGGAGCTTCTTCCAGGTCTCCCAGGTGGGTGCAGGGGCCCAAGCACTTATGGCTTTCCCAAGCCATAAGCAGAGAGCTGGATTGGAAGAGGAGTAGCTGGTACATGAACTGGTGCCCATATGGGATGCTGGGTGATGTAGGTGAAGGCTTAGCTTACTACTTGGCAGTAGCTATTCACCAATCAATTTGGAAGCATTTCATTGTTTTTTGTTTTTTTTTTTTTTGACAGGCAGAGTGGATAGTGAGAGAGAGACAGAGAGAAAGGTCTTCCTTTTGCCGTTGGTTCACCCTCCAATGGCCGCCGCAGTAGCGTGCTGCGGCCGGCGCACCGCGCTGTTCCGATGGCAGGAGCCAGGTGCTTCTCCTGGTCTCCCATGGGGTGCAGGGCCCAAGCACTTGGGCCATCCTCCACTGCACTCCCTGGCCACAGCAGAGAGCTGGCCTGGAAGAGGGGCAACCGGGACAGGATCGGTGCCCCGACCGGGACTAGAACCCGGTGTGCCGGCGCCGCAAGGCAGAGGATTATCCTAGTGAGCCGCGGCGCCGGCCACATTTCATTGTTTTAATAACTGATGTGTCCATATCAATACACACTGACTAAATGTGATGGTGAGGGAGATGGATTAGAGAAGATAGTAAGGAGACCCTTTTGGAAGAAAAGTAGAAAAAGCGAGGAGAGTTAAAGGCAGAACATGAATAGTTTTCAATGTTAAGCCATGGAGGTTCCCCTGGCTATATTTTTAAGAGGAGCAGGGACAGGATAAGAGTACGTATATAACTTACTGATCTTTATTCCAGATGCTGTGCATATTATCTCATTTATAGCAGGTAAAGCTGCCACCTGCAGAGCCTGCATCCCACATGGGCACTGGTTCGAGTCCTGGAGGCTCCACTTCTAATCTAGCTCCCTGCTTGGGCCCCTGCACTCATGTGGGAGAACTGGAAGAAGCTCCTGGCTCTAGGGCTTCAGAATGGCCTAACCCCGGCCATTACAGCTCTCTGGGGAGTGAACCAGCAGATGGAAGATCTCGATCTCTCTCTCTCCCACCCTCTTTGTCTGTAAATTCTGCCTCTCACATAAATAAATAAATCTTTTAAAAAAACCTTCTGTATAACATTGATGATGAAACAGCTATTAAATTGTTGAACTATAATTTAAATCCATGTTTGCTTAACTCCAAAGACTGTGTTAAATGGAATAAAATAACTCATTTGTCTTGAGAAATCTAATTAGTCATACACTCCCCAGCATCCTTTAACCAAGGGTGTATGTCAATGGGAAGACACTAGCCAACAGGAGCCTGTAGTAACCTTCTTAGTTATCTTTGCTGTTTTGGCTGGGGGACTTGAGGGCACTAGTATTGCTTTCATGATTATTTTTAGCTTAGCATCTTTCAGTGTTCTGCATGATCATAATACCCCTGAACACATTAGTTCAAAGAATCTCAGAAGAGTCTAGACTGAATGACATCTTTCTGAGTTCTACCAGATTTGAATCACTGGATCCTGGAATAAAATCATGTTTGTGCCTCCCTTGATCCTTCTTAGCAGAGGGTAATGTAATGAACTTATTAACTCTGTGCCCCCTAAATCCATTTTAGTTCAAACTCCAGATAAGTGCAAAGACTATCAATTCTAGATGAAAGTCCTTCTGGCCGGCGCCATGGCTTAACAGGCTAATCCTCCACCTTGCGGTGCCGGCACACCGGGTTCTAGTCCTGGTTGGGGCACCGGATTCTATCCCGGTTGCTCCTCTTCCAGGCTAGCTCTCTGCTATGGCCCGGGAGTGCAGTGGAGGATGGCCCAAGTCCTTGGGTCCTGCACCCGCATGGGCTTCGGATCAGTGAGATGCGCCAGCTGCAGCGGCCATTGGAGGGTGAATCAACGGCAAAAAGGAAGACCTTTCTCTCTGTCTCTCTCTCTCACTATCCACTCTGCCTGTCCAAAAAAAAAAAAAAAAAAAAAAAAAAAAAAAAAAAAAAAAAGAAAGTCCTTCTGTAAGGCTTCCATCAAATTTATGTTTTCCACTTAAAAATATGTTTTTGAATTACTGCTAAAGTTAAAGCAGTGTAAACGTGATAAATATTAAGAATAAACAAGAACCAAGTCTCTCTTTGCCTTCAAGGAGAGTACAAGTGGGATTTGTTGCACAGAACATGGATATGGAGTTGAAGGGGTCCAGGGACTGTCACCTTAAAATATGGTGCCATAGCATGCTGATTGTTTTAAATTAAAGGAACTTAGAGAGCAGTCTAGTCTTGAAGAAGCTTTACTATGATATCTCCTTGTTTGCTTAAATTCTAGACCCTCCAAGGGAAAGAATAATTACCTTTGGGTCCTTCCAAGTTTTCATTTAACTAAATTCCTATGTTCGCAAGAAAGGCTGAAGCCTGTCAATGCACTTGGATAGAACCTGTCATACCATTGTCTCCTCTCTGGTTGCACCCAGTATCCCAAAGAGAATAATTTATAATCCATGTTTGTTCTGCAAGCCCAACAGACTTTGTCCTAGGGCACTGTATGTTTCTCCAAGTCCACTGAATTCCCCTAAAATTTTGTTATCATTCCTCTAAAAACTGTCCATATTCACCATTATCCCCTTACCTATGGAAAAGAGGCATATAAGCTTCTTTTTTTAAAAAAAGATTTATTTATTTATTTGAAAGGCAGTGTCACAGAGGGGCAGAGGCACACACATACACAAACACAGAGAGAGAGAGAGAGAGAGAGAGAGAGGGGTCTTCCATCTGCTAATACACTCCCCAGATGGCCACAATGTCCAGAGCTGTGCCAATCCAATGCTAGGAGCCAGGAGCTTCCTCGGGGTCTCGCATGAGGGTGCAGAGGCCCAAGGACCCAAGCAATGGGCCATCTCCCACTGCTTTCCCAGGTCATAGCATAGAGCTGGATCAGAAGTGGAGCAGCCAGGACTGGAACTGGTGCCCATATGGGATGCCCGCACTGCAGGCAACAGCTTTACCTGCTACACCACAGTGCTGGCCCTGGCATATAAGTTTCTGAATCATGTCAAACTAGTGGGTAGTTACATCCCATGATTGCCTCTGTACCTGTAACAAATTTGTGAATCTTTCTTCAATTAATTTCTTCATCAATTTATTCCAGTGAACTTTCAGGGATGAAAGAAAGGCCTGCATCTCTACAGACTCCATATGTAAGCAACTATAGTTCAAGGTAGAATGCAAGAATATTCTAATAAGGGTTGCCAGATTTAGAAAAATGTATAGTACATCCATTTAAATTTGAATTTTAGATAAACAACAAATAACTTTTTAGTGTAATTATATTGCAGACATTACACAGGGCCTGTATTTTATTTGGAAATCAGTTTATAAAGAATTTCAATCCAAGTACTAAAGAAGAACAATACTATAATAGCTCTTCATTCAGATGGGGGGAGACTGGGGAAAACTTTTGGGAAATCGTGGTGTTTGCCTCAAACTTCAGGGTGTGGCCAACCCCATATTAATAAGCCATTTTGCTCCTGGAGAGTATCATATTATCATATTCCTGGAATTCCTACTAAATTAAAATATTCATGAACTACCATTAAGAATGTTGAAAAGATTTTTGGTACTTATGAGTTATTTCCACAGATTGTTACAGAACTGAAAATGATGCATAAAATTAACATATCCCTAAATTTCATAAGGCAAAGCACTATATAAATACATAATATTTTAAAAGGCTTCTTTAAAAGAAGAACAAGTAAGATATACTATATATTTTAATTATAAAATGTAATGTGTTACCTCTGATGTCATCCATATATCAGAACCATCATTTTCATCCAGCGTATCAGGCATAAAAGGGATCAAAGACACAAATCGAGCAACGAGGTCCTAGAATAATATTAGCATTTATTGAGTGTGTAATATATGTGCATTACCAAGCACAGTGCTTTACATGCATTATCTCATTTACCATATACTCTAAGCCTATAAAGTAGACAATATTATTATTCTAGTTTTACAGAGGAGAAAACAAGCATAGAGTGATAAAATTGCTTGTTGAGGGTTGCAGGTTAATACTATATGTGAGCCTGGGAACTGAGTCCACTTTGGCCTGATTCCAGAGATTCATAATCATTTATATTTAATATTTTATTATAATAAATTATTAAAATTATGAAAACTTTAAACATTACAACAATATTAACATTAAACATGTATTTTAAACGTTGAAAAATAGCAAAAGTTTGATTTGCTTTTAGGTTCAACATCTTTCAAAATTTGTTTTTTACTGATATAAGCTTATTTTAAGTAGTCACAGCAGAAATAGTGCTTTTCGCAAACAACTGTTTGACTTATATATTGTTGACTTTTTCACCAGAAAGTGCTAGAGACAAGGACTCAGACTATGGTAGGAAAGAAGAAAGAGATACGAACAGTGAGTTAACACAGAAAGTTTGTTAACATTGTAATTGATGTATGACAGCTGCCATCTGTGCATTGTGACCTTCCACATTGGTGACCTCACACAATTAAAACATATGTTCACAATCCTTGATAATCAAAGAATGTAGGATTTATGTATGTTTTTAAAGATAAAATAATCTTTGAAAGAAATTTGAAAGCATTATTGTCTCCTTGGACACTGGCTGTCAAAAAACAAAAGCTGGAAGAAACTCATGAGAGAAAAGCAAAGTATAGCAAAAGGCAGTCTAAAGTAAGACTTTTGATTTTAGGTTATAGAGAAGGGAGGTTTGTAACTCACAGATAATATAAATATTCTGAGGACAGCCAAACGACAAGATTGAAGAAATAGGGGCCGGAGCCGTGGCATAGTAGGTTAAAGCTGCCGGCCTGCAGTGCCAGCAACCCATACGAGCTGGACTGGAAGTGGCTGTTGTGACCATTTGGGGAGTGAACCAGCAGATGGAAGGCTTCTCTCTCTCTGTCTATACCTCTCTTTGTATCTCTGTCTTTCAAATAAATAAAATAAATCTTTTAAAAAAAGTTTGAAGAAACAGAAGGTAAGAGTGATTCTCCATAGCTGCTCTTTAATCCCAAGGAAGCTGTTAGAATAAACAGAACTCACAAGGGTTGTGTTAGAATCTTGAAGAAATATATCCAGAATTTGCTGAGGTGGATTTAATGCCTTGATGTATCTTGTTACTAAGATCTGTATCCCTTCATCATTAAGAACAGTAGTTATGATTCTTCGGTTGGGAAACACTGCCTTACAACTTCTTTCAAAAATCTGTGCTCTCTGCAAAACATCTATTTGATCTGAAAACTAGAATCAAATTTAAAGTACATCAACATTGTACCATATTGTTTCTATAAGAAAACATCAAGAACAAATGTTTACTTTTGCCAGCCTTGAAATTATTATGGTTTTTAAAATAGTTTACACATCCTTGATGGTATCTATAAAAATAATTCAGAGTAAAACCTACCTTATCTAGTTTTGGATTACAGGTGACATGTGATATTTGAGGTTCAATGGTAGCAAAAATATTTAAGAAGGTACATTCTTTTAAATTCTGTCCAATATAATCTTCTTTAGGAGATACATAAGTCTTACTCCAAGTATACCCAAGCAAAACTGGTGGAATATTTACTTGAAATGTTCCACTAATCTGAAATAACATTAATGTAATAGATTATGCATAATGAAAGTAAACATCAATCAAATATATTATAACCCAGCTCAGTTCTATTCAAGGCAAGGAACAGGCATACATGGGTACATGTGTATCTATTAACAACGAGTAGTAATAATAATAGATAATAATCCCTAAGCACATTGTGTTAGGCACTGTGCCAAGTGCTCAATATAGAGCCCAACACCCAGTGGAGTAGATACAGCCTTGTCTCTCTTTTGCAGATAAAGAAACTGAGGCTCAGGGCATTGAAATAATGTGTTTAAGATAACAGAACTAATGATTAATGGAGCTCCCACTGTGAAGCCCATATTTTTTAAAAAAAATTTTAAATTTATTTTAAAGGCAGAGTGGCAAACAGAGGAAGCAAGACCTTCTATCCACTGATTTACTTCCCAACTGGCCACAACAGCCATGGATAAACCAGGCCAAAACCAGGAACCAGGAACTCCATCCCACATGGGTATAAGGGATCCAAGTGCTTGGGGCCATCTTCTGCTGCTTCCCCAGGCACATTTGTAGGAAGCTGAATTAGAAGTAGAGTAGCTGACACTTGAACTAGCACTCCAATATGGGATGCCAGCATTGCAAGTGGTGGCTTAACCTACTGCACCACAATGCCAGGCTTTAAAGTCCACTTTCTTGACTACCCCTGTATCTGGCTTGAGACTGAGAAATGTCTGCAGGGATTTATAAATGTGGGAAGCCTTGTACTTCAACAATTTAAATTCCTGTTGCTCTTTATTTGCAACACTTAGATTTGCAATTTACTCCATCCTGACTTCTTGTGACTGCACATTATGAAGCATGTCTTCTCTACTACCTAACACCCATTCTCTTCTCCTCTCTTATCAACAATCTTGTAACAAAGTTGGTCACACAACAACAGGTAGTGGCCATGTCATATAAATGAAACTGAAACAGAAGTCTGTTGGAGTTTTCTGGGAACTGCCTCTTTTCCTGATACAGGGACTGTCCCTTTTTGTTTCTCCCTGTCAGCTGTTGCAACATACATATGAGGCTGGATTGACAGTGAACATTTTGAAATTATGAAACGAAAATCATAAGATAGGGACAGTGGACAAGGAAAACAAAAATAGCTTGGATTCTTGATAATGTCCTTGAGCTGACGCACTGGCATCTGATTTCATTTTAGGTGAAATAAATAGACCTCTTACCCATATTGGCCACTGTTAGTCAAGTTTTCTGATGTTGTATATGGCCTATTGCTGTCCTAACACACATGCACACAGTCCTACTTATTCAAATGCCTAATCATTTTTAAGGACTTGATTCAAAAGCTACCGCCTCAGTAAAGTCTTCTGTGACTTTGATTACCCTCGTTCTTTTCTCATCCACTTTGAAACTCCATGTCCCATCCCCTCCTTTAATGCAGAAGAGTAAGCACTCCCTACTGTATGTTCTTCATAGTACCTATCTCATAACTCTATTAAAGCACATCAGCATTGTCACATTGTGCAGAAATGTTAGTTTTCTTCCACAGGCAGTGAATCTCTGAAATAGAAAATTCTTTTCTGAATCTTGAGGTCTTCAGTGTTAGTATAGCCTCAGAGGTATCAAGCACATGCCTAAGACCGCTCAGTAAGTAATAGAGCCTAAAATGGAGTCTAGCCTGGGGTTTTTATGCTTTGCTGACGATGTAGGCATTTTCTTGCCACATAACTCAACAGTATAGCCCTTAAGTGCCTGATATTGACTAGCTACTCATCATCAATCTCACCATTGCCATAAGCAATGCTGACAAGATGAAACTTCTGGGGCTACAAAGCAACAACATTCATCAGAATATTTCATGAATCTGGTCTTTATGGAATTCTTATATATTTATATATATGTAAAATATGCATTATATAAATTTGCATTTTATGAATTAAGGTTAGTTGTCCTATTCTTTATTAATGAACACTCTAAAAATAAAAAAATTGTGAATGTCCCCTATTTTCGAGAGAGCCACGACCTTCAAACACCCCCAAACCCCAGAATATTCTCTAGTGTGAGATAATTTCAACTGACCTACTACCTGCCAATCACAGAATCTAATTCCAAGAAAACAGAAAGAGTTTGTATTAGTCAGAGGTCAGAACACAGAATAAGTAGCAAACAACCACATTCCATTACCTCAGATTGTTGCAGAAGAGCAGAGAAAGGGAAGATGATGGATCCAAGCCAATTCTTTTTTACATATGAATGACTACTACAGCTCTTGAGACAGTGGTCCTATTAAAACAAATAAATTTTTTATTACTTAATATCATGTGATGAATAGCTTCACAAACTCACAGGTAAGTATAAAAATCATTCTCTATTTTTAAAAAGAAACTAAAATATATATAGAGATTTTTCCTTACTTTTTAATTTCATTGCAAGATAACAGACTATTTAAAGCAAAAAATAATGTACAATTGTGGAGTTTATGACATACATTTAAGTAAAATGTATGACAACACTAGCATAAAATCCAGGAAGGGGAAATGAATGTGTTATAATAGCCTGTTCTTACCCTATATATGAAGTAGTATTATATAAAGGCAGACTGTGATAAATTAAATATTATAAATTTTAGAACAATAATTAAGGAAATAAGGAAGTAGAGCTAATAGTGGACATAAAATGGAATTATAGTAGTATCTATCCAAAAGAAGGCAAGAGGTTCAAAAGAGCAGATGAGATAAGCAAGAAACAAATAGGAAGACGGAACTTAGCCAGTTCGATAATCAGACAAAATGTAAACAGACACACATTAAAAGGCAGAGACCCAACTATGTGCTGTCTATAGTAAACCCATGTAAATACAAAGACACAAATTAAAATAAAGAAACAAAAAGATGTACCATATAACCACTAATTAAAAGAAAAGCTGGAGTGACTATATGAAGGGGCATTAAAAAGTTTGTTGAAAAATGAGATAAAAAGATAATATGAAATTTTAGTGAATTTTTAAAATTCCCTATGTATTTACCAGAAAGTTAAAAAGAGAAATATGGGTAGACATTTAGTGTAGTGATTAAGATGCTGCTTGGAATGACTGCACCCCATATTGGAGTGCTAGGTTTGATCCTAGTTCCACTTCCGATTCTAGCTTCCTGCTAAGGCACATCCTAGGAGGCAGCAGGTGATGGCTCATGTATGTGGGTCCCTGCCATCCACGTGGGAGACCTGGATTGAGTTTCTTGCTCCCAGACAATTGCAGAGAGAATTGGTGGATAGGAAGTCTTTCTCTTTGTCCCTCAAATAAAATAATTAGCTAATTAATTAATTTTTAAAAACACAAGAAATACAACCAAGAATAAAGAGTAATATTTCATAGCAATAAAGGAATCAATTCATCAAAAATAAATACACCTCTATACATTTATGAACCGAAGAACAGAATGGCAAAATACACAAGACAAAAACAGGGCTGAAATATATGACACCAAATTGAGCAAATTGAGAAATCTGATTTCATCAAAAAGATTTTTTTTGACAGGCAGACTTAGACAGTGAGAGAGAGAGAGAGAGAGAGACAGAGAGAAAGGTCTTCTTTCCGTTGGTTCACCTCCCAAATGGCTGCCATGGCCGGCGCGCTGCGCCAATCCGAAGCCAGGAGCCAGGTGCTTCCTCTTGGTCTCCCTTGCGGCCTCCCAAGCACTTGGGCCATCCTCCACTGCCTACCTGGGCCACAGCAGAGAGCTGGACTGAAAGAGGAGCAACCGAGACTGAATCTGGCGCCCCAACCAGGACTAGAACTCCATGTGCCGGCGCCGCAGGCGGAGGATTAGCCTAGTGAGCCGCGGTGCCGGCCAGAAATCTGATTTCATCAAAATTTAAAACTTTGCTTTTCAAAAGACACTGACAAGAAAATGAAAAGACAGGGGATTCCAAGATGGCAGAATAGCGACAGGGAGGTATGCACTAGGATAGGCGAAAATAGTAACCCAAAAAAGTGGAGAAAGTGCATTCTCAGGGAAGAGCTGGAGGGAAAACCGCAGTGGAGATTCTGCAGGAGGAGGAGAGATGCCACGGATCTGCATGGAAGGTGCAGATACACAGCAATGAGCACGGACACAACAAATGACTCTAGCAGCCCTGAGCTGGAGAAAGTGCCAGCTTTGCAGAGCAGGCTTGATCAGAATGCAGTGGCCCCTGCCACTGGTGATAGAGCCTGAGGGAGAGCCTAGTGGACTATACTGTCTTTGAGTCCGGCTAAGAGCCCTGAGGGGAACAGGGTACTGAAACACCCAGAATTTAAAAAAAAAAAAAGTGTCTCTCTCTCCCATACCCCACCTCCCCCAACAGTGCTCAACAATCAGCTGAGAGAAGGTGGGTGCCATTTTGGACATAAGTAGGTAGCAGTTGCTGCAGGTCTTGTGTGCATACCCAGCAACTGGCAGGGAGAGTAACCATCTTGTCAACAGAGGGAAACACAGCAGCTCCCGTGCACAAACCTGAAAACAGGTGGGGAAAAGGAGCCATTCCAACAGTAGTACTGGTTGCAGAGACTCTTTTACATGTCCAGCACGACTGTGAAATGAGTAGGACTGCAGCTGGTGGGTACTGGGCAAGTGTGTGATCCAGGGATTTTACCAGAAGGAAAAATTCACAGTCCCCACTGACTTTGAGTCTGGCTTGGAGGAATTACAGAGGGCTGAGCAACCACATATGACTGTGAAGTGACCCCAGCCTCTCAACATATCACAGGCTCTGGGGCTCCGGGGCTCCAACTGCCTAGGTGGAACACCCACAGGCAGCTGGCTCTGGGAACATCTCAGTCTCTCTGTGGATGGTCCAGGCTAATATAGCAGAGTGGATCCTCTGTACCTTGTGACTGTGGGAACCCTGAGTGCTGAGACTGTGGGGATTCTGTGACTGCATGAAAGGGCACAGGATGTAGCTGGTTCTCCGGGAAATAGACGTGTATGGATCCACATGCTCAGAGCTCCCTGACTGTGTGGGGTGGGTCATTGTAATGGGATCGGTGCTCACACAGAAGAATGCATAGATCCATTGTGCAGTTCATGTGGAAGCATGGGTGAGTGTTGCACCCAATGAGGGCTAATACCCTGGCATTGATCACCTTGGAAGAGAGAAGGTGAGGGTGTGATTATGCCAACAGAGGTAACCATAACCCTTCTGTTAACAAAAGATCTACCATGCTCAACTTGGATATTAACCTGGAAATCTGCCCTACCCTGGAGCACTGCCTAGAACTCCCTGTCCACACCCAGCACACACCTCTGGGTATTCACAGAAAGAGCAGACATTCCACTAAGCCACAGAGGAATAGTTCAAAGATAAAAGCCATCAGGGGGAAAAACCAACAAGTATCTCCACAAATTTCTAAAAATAAATGCAGAAATTCAAGAAACTAGATTAAGGAAGACAATATGAACCATCCCCAAAAGAATACAACACTTCAATATTAGAATGTGAAGATGAAGAGATTGATGAAACACCTGAAACAGAATTCAAAAGATTAATCATAGGATTACTCAGAAGCAATGAGAAGCAAATCCACATATTAAAGAAATGCACACATGACACGAATGAAAATTTTTCCCTTGAAATTGAGATGTTAGAGAGAAATCAAAATGAATATTAGAAATGAAGAATTCAATAGGCCAAATAAAAAATACAGTAGAAAGCATTAACAACAGATGTGGTGAAGGAGAAGAATATCCAAGCTAGAGGACAAATCTTTGGAAATTTTTCAATTAGACCAAAAAAAAGAAAAGAAAAAAAAGAGAGAAAAGAAGGAGAAGGAGGAGGAGGAGGAGGAGGAGAAGGAAGGAAGGAAGGAAAGAAAGAAAGAAAGGAAGAAAGAAAGGAGAAATTATAAAAATTAAAAACACTGATGGAGATATATGGGATACTATCAAACAACCCAACATATGGGTCTTAGGAGTTTCTGAAGGTGTGGAAAGAGAGAATGGATCAGAAGGCCTATTTATTCCCCAATTTGGAGAAAGAAAGGGATGTCCAAGTACAGGAAGCACACAGAATTCCTAGTAGACATGACCAGAAAAGATCTTCACCACGACATATTGCAGTCAAAACTTCCAAAGTAAAACATAAAGAAAAGCTTCCAAGATTGTATGAGAGAAACAACAGATTACTTTCAGAGGATCTCCAATTAGACCCATAGCTGACTTCTCATCAGAAACCCTATAGGCTAGGAGAGAATGGAGTGACATAGTCCAAGTCTTAATAGAAAAAAAAAAACTGTCAACACAGAATACTGTTCCCTGCAAAACTCTCATTTATGAGTGAAAGTGAAATAAATACCTTCTATAACTAACAAAAATTGAAATAATTTGTCACCACTTGTCCAGTCTTACAAGAGATGCTTAACGATGTACTACACAGAAACACAGAAAGACAGTCATCACTATGGAAGAATGTAAAGGAAGAAAATCTTCCAGTAAAAGTACAAAGGAAATCCAAAGTAAATAATAGGAACATTAATGAAAAATGGCAGAGCCAGCTGGCACTGTGGCTCACTAGGCTAATCCTCTGCCTGCGGTGCCGGAACCCCAGGTTCTAGTCCAGGTTGCTCCTCTTCCAGTCCAGCTCTCTGCTGTGGCCCAGGAAGGCAGTGGAGGATGGCCCAAGTGCTTGGGTCCCTGCACTCACATGGGAGACCAGGAGGAAGTACCTGGCTCCTGGCTTTGGATCGGTGCAGCACCGGCCGTGGCAGCCATTAAGGGAGTGAACCAATGGAAGAAAGACCTTTCTGTCTCTCACTGTCTATAACTCTGTCTCTCTCTCTCTCACTGTCTAACTCTGCCTGTCAAAAAAATTTTAAAAAAGAAAAAAAAAAAAAAAGAAAAATGGCAGGGCCAAGTTGGTACTTATCAATAATCACCTTGAAAGTAAATGGCCTAAACTCTCCAGTTAAAAGATACAGAGAGGGGGCAGTGCCAGCATTTCATATGGTCACTGGTTCAAGACCCGGCTGCTCCACTTCCGATTCAGCTCTCTGCTATGGCCTGGGAAAGCAGCAGAAGATGGCCCAAGTCCTTGGACCCCTGCACTTGCATGAGAAGACTCAGGGAAGCTCCTGTCTCCTGGCTTCAGATTGGCACAGCTCCAGCTGTTGCGGCCAATTGTGGAGTAAACCAGTGGATAGAAGACCTCTCTCTCTCTCTGCATCTCCTTATCTCTCTGTATAACTCTTTCAAATAAATAAATAAATCTTTTTCAAAAAAAGATACAGACAGGCTAAATGGATTAAACCACAAAATCCATTTATTTGCTGCCTAAAGAAACACACCTCACCAACAAAGATACAAACAGACTGAAAGGGAAAGGATGGAAAATGATATTCCATGCTAACAGAAAGCAAAAGAGAGCAGGTGTAGCCATCCTAATATCAGAAAAAATAGACTTTAACATAAAACTGTTAAAAGAGACAAAGAAAGGCACTATGTAATGAT
Source organism: Lepus europaeus (assembly GCF_033115175.1). Taxonomy (NCBI): domain Eukaryota; kingdom Metazoa; phylum Chordata; class Mammalia; order Lagomorpha; family Leporidae; genus Lepus; species Lepus europaeus. Next base: position 33,038,711 of record NC_084843.1, read on the forward strand.
TAAGGGATCAATTCAACAGGAAGATGTGATGATAATAAACATACATGCACCCAATTACAGGGTGCCTGGCTATTTAAAAGAAATGTTAATGGATCTAAAGGGAGACACAGACTCTAATACAATAGTAATAGGGGACTTCAACACCCCACTTTTATCAATGGACAGATCAACTAGACAGAAAATCAACAAAAAAACAATACAGCTAATTAAACTATGGACCAAATGAACCTAACTGATATCTACAGAACTCTTCATCCCACACTTGCAGAATACACATTCTTCTCATCTGTGCAAAATACTTTGTCTAGGATAGACCATATGCTAGGCCATAAAGCAAGTCTCAGCAACTTCAAAAAAATCAAAATCATACCATGTATCTTCTCTGACAACAATGGAATAAAGCTGGAAATCAACAACTCAAGAATCTTTAGAATATATGCAAAAACATGGAGATTTAACAACATGCTCTTGAACAAACAGGGGTCATAGAAGAAATCAAAAAAGAAATAAAAAATTTCTGGAAACAAATGAAGACAACAATACAACATATCCAAACTTATGGGACACACCGAAAGAACTGTTAAGAGGGAAACTTATAGCAATTGGTGCCTACATCAAGAGATTTGAAAGGTACCAAGTAAATGAGCTATCAATGCATCTCACAGATCTAGAAAAACAACAAAAAAAATTAGTAGGAGGAAAGAACAAACTAAAATTAAAGAAGAAATAAACAAAATTGAAACAAAAAAATACAAAAGACCAATGAAATGAGCTGATTTTTTTGAAAATAAACAAAATTGACATACCATTGGCCCAACTAATCAAAAAAAAATAAAGAGAGAAGACCCAAATCAATAAAATCAAAGATGATAAAGAAATGTAACAACAGATACCACAGAAATACAAAGAATCATCAGGAATTACTACAAATAGCTGTATGTCAACAAATTGGGAAACCTAGAAAAATGGATAGATTACTGGACACTTACGATCTACCAACATTGAGTCATGAAGACATAGAAAACCTAAACATACCAATAACCAAGATGGAGATGGAATCAGCAATAAAGACCCTCGTGGGTCTGGCGCTGTGGCTAGTGGGTGGGACTGCCACCTGTAGTGCTGGCATCCCATGTGGGCACTGGTTTGGTCCCAGCTGCTCCACTTCCAATCCAGCTCTCTGCTGTGGCCTGGGAGGGCAGTGGAAGATGGTCCAAGCCCTTGGCCCCTGCACCCGCGTGGGAGACCCAGAGGAGGCTCCTGGTTCCTGGCTTCGGGGCGCAGCTCTGGCCATTGCAGCCAGTTGGGGAGTGGATCAGCAGATGGAAGACCGCTTTCTCTATCTCTCTCAGCCTCTCCTTCTCTCTCAGTGTAACTTGCCTTTCAAATAAATAAATCTTTTTTTAAAAAAAAGACCCTCCCAACAAAGAAAATCCAAGGACCAGATTGCTTCACTTCTGGATTCTATCAGACCACTTAAAGAACCAGTTTCAATTCTTATCAAGCTATTCAAACAATTGAAAAAGAGAGAATCTTTTCAAACTGATTCTATGAAAAACATATGATAGAGAAAGAGAACTATAGACCAATATCCCTGAAGAACATAGACATAAAAATCCTCAACAAAATACTAGCTAATCGAATCCAACAACACATCAGAAAGATCATTCACCCGGGCCAAGTGGGATTCAGCCCTGGTATGCAAGGATGGTTCAACATCTGAAAATCAATCAATGTGATATATCACATTAACAAACTGAAGAACAAAAACCATATGGTTATCTCAGTATATGCAGAGAAAGCACTTGATAAAATACAGTATCCTTTCATGATGAGAACCTGAAACAAACTGGTTATAGAAGGAACATTCCTCAACACAATTTATGACAAACCCACAGCTAGCATTTGATTGAATGGGGGAAAAGTTAGAAGCACAACCACTAAGATACAGAACCAGAAAAGGATGCCCACACTCACCATTGCTATTCAATATAGTCCTGGAAGTTTTAGCCAGAGCCATTAGGCAAGAAAAAGAAACTAAAGAGATACAAATTAGAAAGGAGGAAGTCAAACTATCCCTATTTGCAGATGACATGATTCTATATATAAGGGATCCTAAAGACCCTACTCAGAGACTACTGGAACTCATAAAAGAGTTTGGTAAAGTGGCAGTATATAAAATTTGTTAGGAAAAAAGTTGCAGATTGGTGTCTTCTCACATGGGGCACCATAAATGTTAGGAAAAGAGGCACAGAATAGAGAGAAGGCAGTGTATGAATTTACAGCCAGACCAAGTTTATTCAGAAAAAATGAATTTGCAGAGATGGGTGACCAACTACCAGCGTACATATGATAGAACACATGGCAGAAGGCCCTAACTCCAGGGGCCAGGCCTTTTTCTATTTTAGGAGGCTCTAGGGATGGGGGTGGGGATAGGGAGCAGAAGACGGAGGTGAATTCCTAGAACTGGTCTTTCAGGTGTTCCAGCAACCGGTCTTTCAGGTGGCTGTGGGGCTGAGGTATGAAGGGTATAGAGTATGAGATCCAACTGAGATTCAAGGGCAAGGAATAAATTCTAATGTTTATCTATCTTTTGGGCAGTGAGCAATAATGGTTGAGGCTTATGTCTTTGTTCCATCAAAATTAACACACAAAAATCAATAGCATTTGTATACATAGACAATGTCATGGTTGAGAAAGAACTTCTAAGATGAATTCTATTCACAACAGCTATAAAAAATTAAGTACCTAGGAATATATTTAATCAAAAATGTCAAAGATCTCCACGATGAAAATTATAAAACATTAAAGAAAGAAATAGAAGAACACACACATACACAAACACACACACAAAACAAGGAAAAATCATCCATGTTCATGGATTGAAAGAATAAATATCATCAAAATGTCCATACTATTGAAAGCAATTTACAGTTTCTTTTTTTTATTTGACAGGCAGAGTTAGACAGTGAGAGAGACAGAGAGGCAGAGAAAGATATTCCTTCTGTTGGTTCACCCCCTAAATGGCCACTATGGCTGGTGCTATGCCGATCTGAAGCCAGGAGCCAGGTGCTTTCTCCTGGTCTCCCATGCGGGTGCAGGGGCCCAAGCACTTGGGCCACAGCAGAGAGCTGGACTGGAAGAGGAGCAACCGGGACTAGAACCCGGTGCCCATATGGAATGCCAGTGGCGCAGGCGGAGGATTAGCCAAGTGATCCACAGCACTGGCCCCACAATTTACAGTTTCAATGCAATCCCAATCAAAATACCAAAGACATTCTTCTCAGATCTAGAAAAAACAATGGTAAAATTCATATGGAAACCCAAGAGACCTCGAATAGCTAAAGCAATCTTATACAACAAAAATAAAGCTGGAGGCATCATAATACTAGATTTCAAGACATACTACAGGGCAGTTATAATCAAAACAGCTTGGTACTGGCAAAAAAAAAATGTGTTGATAAATGGAACAGAATAGAAATCCAGATATCAATCCATGCATCTACGACCAACTAATCTTTGACAAAGGAACTAAAATCACCCCCAAGAGCAAGAACAGTCTCTTCAATAAATGGTGCTGGGAAAGCTGGATCTCTGCATGCAGAAGTATGAAACAAGACCCCTGATTTGCACTTTACACAAAAATCCACCCAAAATGAATCAGAGACCTAAATCTATGACCTGATACCATCAAATTACTAGAGAATTTGGGGGAAACTCTGCAAGACATTGTCTTAAGCAAAGACTTCTTGGAGAAGACCTCAGAAGCACAGGAAATCAAAGCTAAAATTGACAAATGTGATTACACCAAGCTCAAATGTGATTACATCAAGCTTTTACACTGTAAAAGAAACACTCAGTAAAGTGAAGAGGCAACCAACAGAGTGGGAAAAAATTGATGCAAACTATGCCACTGATAAAGGATTAATATCTAGAACCTAAAAAGAGCTCAAGAAACTCAACCACAACAAAACAAACAATCCAGTTAAAAAATAGGCAAAGGACTTGAACAGGCATTTTTCATGAGGGGAAATTCAAATGGCCAATATGCACTTGAAAAATGCTTAGGATCACTACCCATCAGAGAAATGCAAATCAAAATCACTCTGATGCTTCAGAAATCAACAAATAATTAATACTGGTGAGGACGTGGGGAAAAGGTACCCTAATCCACTGTTGATGGGACTGTAAACTGGTGCAGCCACTGTGGAAGATAGTATGGAGATACCTCAGAAATATGAATACAGAAGTACCATACTACCCAGCCATCCCACTTCCAGGAATTTATCCAAATAAAAACAGCATATGAAACAGTGATCTGTACCCCAATGTTTATTTGCAGTCCAAATCACAATAGCTAAGATATGGAATCAGCCCAGATGTTCATCAACTGAAGACTAGATAAAGAAATAATGGTATACATACACTATGAAATACTAGGCAGTGGTAAAAAAAAAATGAAATCCTGTCTTTTGCAACAAAATGGATGCAGCTGGAAACCATTATATTTAGTGAAATAAGCCAGTCCCCAAGAGACAAATACCATGTGTTCTCCCTAATCTGTGGTAACTAATAGAGTACTTAAAAGGTAATCTACAGGAGTGAAAATGACACTTTGAGATACGGTGATTTTGAATGGCCCTTGTCTTGATTGTTGAGGAACAGTGGTTTTTTTTTCCTTCTTCATACTATTTGTTGAACTCTTTACTTAGTGTAGGGTTAATCTTATGAGAATAAATTTAACTGAAAATAGATCTTTGTAAAAATAAGAATGGGAATAGGAGAGGGAGGAAGAAAAAGGATGGGGGCATGGGTGGGAGAGAGGGTATGGTGGAAAGTATCACTGTGTTCCTGAATTTGCATATATGAAATACATGAAATTGGTATGCCTTAAATAAAAAAAAAGAAAATGAAAAGACAAGCTACACACTTGGAAAACTATCTGCAAAACATATCTGATAAAGGACTTATGTACAAAATACAAAAAGAATCCTCAAAATTCAATAACCATCCTTATTTTAAAAACAAAATACTTGAAAAGACATTTTAACAAAAGATATACAAATGGCAAATCATTAGTAATTAGGAAATGCAAATTAAAACTGCAATAAAAAATCATCACATACCTATTAGAATCACTGTAACTTAAGTCTGACAAAGTATTTTTGAGAAAGTTAAAGGACTGGAAGTCTTACACATTACTGATGGAAATTTTAAAATGGTACAATTATTTTATAAAACAATTTAGCAATTGTTTGAACATCTACTTACCATAATATCCAATCATTTCATTCCTAGGTATTTACTAAGAGAAAAAAAGCATTTGTCTATACAAACATGTGTACAAATGTTCAATAGCAACATTATTTATGATAGTAAAAAAAAAAGACAAACTCAATGTCCATCAACAGGTAACTAAAAGATGCAACAGGATGCATGTGTATCAGTGGAATACTACTATGCAATTAAAATTAATGAACTAATCGACAGACACTACCACATGGACAAATCTCAAAATATTTTTTCTAAAAGAAAGAAGCAAAGCATGAAATTAATATGCACTGTTTTATTTCATTTCTAGAAAATAGAAACTATAGGTATAGAAAGCAGATCAATGATTGCCTTGGGTGGGAGGCAGAAAGAAGAAGAAAGGATATGCCAACAGAGTAGGGGGAAACTTTTGAGGGTAATAGATAGGTTCATCATCTTGATTATGAAGAGAGCTTCAGAGGTGTCTATATATGTCAGACTTGTCAGATTATACACTTTAAATATTTGTAGATTATTATATAGACATAAAAGGCATTGGCATTTACCACCACTAACACACTCTGCATTGCCAGTACTCTACAATTAACTCCACTTTTAGCCACTTACATTTTCCACCAACTAAAGACCAAAAAACAAATAAACAAAAACAGAGAGATTCTGGGGAAGGTGGAAGAGAGTATCTAAAGTCACCCCAAATCCATTTTAGAGAATACAGGGATTGCATCTAAAAGGAAATGCATAAATACTACTATGTTGCTCATTCAGTTTGACCTTTTAGAATTATTCAACATTGATTAATTGTTACACCTTACCTCATGTTTTTCAATGATCACCTCATCAAAAATGTTTATATACACATTATCTTTTATTTTAGATAAGTTTGAGAAGCTATAATCATGTCCTGGTGAGCTACAAATAAGGAAAATGTACATAAATACTTAACTTTTTATAATACCAATTTAGTTCCTAAGAGCATAATGCATAGCAGATAATACAATTATCTGAGTTGTCTTTTATAAAGTATTAACTAAGAAAAAGCTATATGCTTTGAAGATTGACTGCTACCTTTCATCAAAATGAGTGTGTGCTTTGTAATTTATCTTATATATAAGCAGAAAGGTTTCACTACAGTCATCCCTTACTAATTATCTGTATGCTACATTAAGATTTTCCAACTATCTAAAATTCTGTTAGTTTCTGCTAATTCACACATTAATGGAACCCAGGTAATTTTTAAAAAAGATTTATTTATTTATTTATTTGAAAGGTAGAGTTACAGAATGAGAAGAGAGACAGAAACAGAAAGAGATGGTCGGCCGGCGCGTGGCTCATTTGGCTAATCCTCTGCCTGAGGCGCCAGCACACTGGGTTCCAGTCCCGGCTGGGGTGCCAGATTCTGTCTCGGTTGCTCCTCTTCCAGTCCAGCTCTCTGCTGTGGCCTGGGAAGGCAGTGGAGGATGGCCCAAGTGCTTGGGCCCTGCACCCGCATGGGAGACCAGGAGAAGCACCTGGCCCCTGGCTTCGGATCGGCACAGCACACCAGCTGTAGCGGCCATTTGTGGGGTGAACCAACAGAAGGAAGACCTTTCTCTCTGTATCTCTGTCTCTCTCCCACTGTCTAACTCTGCCTGTAAAAGAAAAAAAAGAAAAAGAGAGAAAGAAACGAAGAAAGGAAGGAAGGAAGGAAGGAAGGAAGGAAGGAAGGAAGGAAGGAAGGAAGGAAGGAAGGAAGGGAGGGATTGTCTATCTGCTGATTCACTCCCCAAATGCACCCAATGGCTGGGGCTGTGCCAGGCTGAAGCCAGGAGGAAGGAGCTTCTTCTGGGTCTCCCATGTGGGTGCAGGACTCAGGGACTTGGGTCATCTGCTGCTGCTTTCCTAGGCGCATTATCAGGGAGCTGGATCAGAAGTGGAGCAGCCAGGACTCAAAGTGGTGCCCATATGGGATGCCGGCACTGCGGCCTCAGTCTAACCCACTGAGCCACAGCTCCAGCCCCTAATTCACACTTATAATTAAAATATCCTCTTGATCATAGTTAATAGTTGTGATTATTTTAATCACAGAGTAATCACATAGCCTTTCCCACATTTATTTTCCCCAACAGAAATCTGGATAAGAGAGAACATTTAATTTTGCAAGTTGTCTATAATGCCTTACTTGATTAGGGACATTTATATTCTAAAATTAGTTTTTATTTGTGAGGCAGAGAAGGAAAGAGATCCCATTTACTGGTTCTCTCCTCAAAGGTCTGCAATGGCCAGGGCTAGGCTGGTGCCAGAGTTTGGAGCTGGGAACTCAATCCAGGTCTCCCATGTGGGTGGCAGGAACCACTGAACCATTACCTATTGCCACCCAAACTCTACAGTGAGAGAAAGCTGGAATAAGAAGCCATTGCCAGGGATGGAACCCAGGTACTCCAATATGGAATACAGTATCTTAGCTGTTAGGCTAAATTTCTGCCCCTAACATTTTGGAATTAGCTAAAAGGATCGTGTATATCATGAGCAATGAACTTTCAAGTTCCAGTTTGCATTCTAACTCCATCAAACGTCTAAGAGCAATGAAAATCACAATCCTGTGCAGAAGGTTATTTTACATGGGGTACCTGAAGCTCAGAGAAGTTAAATAATTTGCTCAAGAGCATTCCATCAGAAAGTAATAGCACTCTGATCTGGACCCAGTTCTGACTGACTCCAAAGACTATATCTTTTTACTATGTAATTGCCACTGACATTATTTGTTGATGTTTATTGCTTAAGGAACCAAGTATTATTCCAAAGCATCGCCAACAGTTTACAACTTTCTGAGACCTACAGCAAGTGACGATTGATAAATGCTAGTTCAGAAAGTAATTTAAGTTGAGTCCTTATACTTCTAAGTGGTAAAATAAGAAGCTGACTCCCTTGCCTTGCTCCTCAAGGGTTTCCTTTCATGTTGAGGTGGCCTAAGGCAGGGCAGGCAAGGCAGTGTGCATTTGCTGTGTCAGGTCAGAGAGAGAAAGGATGATAGCCATCCTCAAGACATTTCTGAGCTTGTCAACTTGGTATATCCCTTAAATTATTCAAGTTCTTTTGCTTTATCTTCCATTTTGCATTTTCTTTTAAACTTCCCTCAAATTTCACAATTCTTCCTCTAAAATAGGGCTCATGGGGCTAATTATCACTTATTTAATATTCAATTTATTTCATTTCCATGCCATTTTTAAAAAAAGATTTGTTTATTTTATTTGAAAGTCAGAGTTACACAGAGAGGAGAGGCAGAAAGATAGAGAGAGAGAGAGAGAGAGAGAGATTTTCCATTCACTGGTTCACTCCCCAATTGGCTGCAACGGCTGGAGCTGTGCAATCCAAAGCCAGGAACCAGGAACCACGAGCTTCCTCCTCGTCTCTCACATGGGTGCAGGAGCCCAAAGACTTGGGCCATCTTCCACTGCTTTCCTAGGTCATAGCAGAGAGCTGGATCAGAAGTGGAGCAGCCGGGACTAGAACCGGTGCTCATATGGGATGCTGGTGTTTCAGGTCAGGGCATTAACCTGCTGTGCCACAGCTCTGGCCCCCACCAGGCCAGATTTATTTACCTAAATTTAATAAGGACAGGGGAGTAGGAGTCTTATATTGGAGGCAACAAAGAGTTCTAGCTGGATGGTTTTGTCTTAGCCAAAACTTATGATCCACTTGGTTGTACCAAAATTGTGTTCTTGGCTTATTTCATTGCCATAATGGCAATGATGTAAACACGCTAACCTTTCTCTTTAGTTCACTTACAGGTTTATTTGTTTTACTGGCTGTTTCAATTCATTTAGTATAATATTTTTTCTAATATCTAATATTTCAAAAATTTACAAACATATAACCACATGAGAGGGTCTTCAAAAGTTTGTAGAAAAAGCCCACTCTGAAAAACATATGCATGGATTTCAATTTTTTGCATTAACATAAACTTATAAATGTATATTTATTGAAAATTATTGAAAGCCAGAGTTACAGAAAGAGAGAGGGATCTTCCATCTATTGGTTAACTCCCCAAATGGCCACAATGGCCAGGACTGGGCCAGGTGGAACCCAGGATCCTAGAACTCTTTCCACTGCCTTCCAGGGATGGAGCAAGAAGAAAAAGCAGATCTAAAGCTCCACACCACTTTTTGGTTCCTTGCATACCTGACGGACAGCAGGTCCCAACACTTCCCCCTACCCTCATGTGAGAAATTTCCTAACCCCCTATATTGCTCCTTAACAAGCTTAACCCCACCTCAGCCATTAGCCCCAGTCTGATGGCGAAAAAGCCTAGTATAAACCTGCTCAATGTAGCCTGATGTCGGCCCACCTAGAATGGAAAGCAGCTCTTGCTGTATAAACACCTAGTCTCTGTGATGCCACTGCTCCTGTCCTCCCAGGTAGTGGGTCTCTCTCTCTCAGGTTTGTCTCTGAATAAACCTGTTCTGGCTGTGGAATTCATGGTCTCTTCTTTGTCTTGCTCTGTTTCCTCTTTGTCTGGCTCTTCTACCCTTATTTCCAAGCACATTACGAGGGTGCTGGATCAGAAATGGAACAGCTGGGACTTGAGACTGTGTTTATATGGGATGCCAGCATTGCAGGCAGTGGCTTAACTCACTGCACCACAACACTGGCCCCTAAACTTATCTCTGATTATGCTTTTATAATGCCTTCATAGTTTACCTTTTTTATAAGCAAATATATTTTACACGCTATTTAGCTTGATATTATACAACATATAGATTTACTTTCAAATCAATACTCTGTCATACACAAAGGTAAAAAGGTCAGGAAAGCAAGTGTCACAGTACAAGGCAGAGCAAAAAGTACAAGGTCAAGACAGGAAGTCAAACAGTGAGGATATGTGTTTAGAAACTCTGGCCAACGACTCTGAACATACAATTGAGCCTGGGCTGAATCTGGAAGAACAAACTTGATTTCTGTTAACAGAAGTATCCACAGCTTCTAAGCTAACACAATTCCATGTATACTGGTCCATTATGGTTTTTTCCTCCTGAAAAAATGGCATAAAGAAGAGCTCATTTTCCTTGCAAATCTCAGTTTGGGTCTGGAAGCTTTCACTTTGAGAAGTGGCAGCTAGGATATGAATGTTTATGTAGCCTACAAAATGTCACCACATATATGCAAGTGATTATGTCAGTGCTTCTGAAAATAAATAGCATTATCTTAGTATGTTTTGAGATCTTATAACCAAATGCCTCAGGCAGGTTAACACATAAGGAACAGAAATTTATTTCTCACAATTTTGGAAGCTAGGAAGTCCAAGATTAAGGCACTGGCATCTGATGTCTGGTGAGGGCCTCCTTACTAAGTCTTCAGATGGTGGAAGGTGGAAGGGCAAAAAAAGGAGGAATGCTATGTCTTTACATGGCAGAAGAACATACAAGAATGAACCTACTCCTATAAACCCTTTTTGTTACAGAATTAATCCAACCGTGAGGATGAAGTCCTCATGACCTATACATCTCCCATTAGGCCCCATGTCTCAACACTGTTGCACTGGGGATTAAATTTTCAACACATAAATTTTAGGGAACACATTCAGACTATTGCAAACAGCTACAATATAAGTGTGAGCATGGATGAATCTCTTCAAATATTTAACAATGAAAAAAGAAGATTGGAATTACAGAATAATACACAAATATGACTCAAATTATATAAAGCAGAAGAAATGTGTAAGTAAATAATACACAGGGATAAATATCTATGAAGTAAACACAAAGGAACAGAGAATGGTAAATACAAATTCATGGTTGTGCAGAGCCAAGATGGTGGAACAGTGAGGGCGTGCACCGAAAGCCCGGGAAAAGATAGTTTAATAAAAGTGGAGTTACTGTAGCCTCAGGAAAAGGCTCAGGAAAAAATTGCAGAGGAAACTCTTCTGGATCTAGTGTATGTGACATGGAGGACCTATGGGGAGAGCAAGGTCTCCCACTGTGTGGAAGCCCAGCCACAGAGTCTGTGCACCAGCGCTGGAAGGGGAGGTGAGACAAAAACCTCGGTAACCCAAGACATTGGTGGGGAAAGGCAGAAAGAGCCTAGAGGGAACGAGGCCTGAAGCCCCACTGGGGAAAGTTCACCAGGGTTACTAGAGGAGAGAAAAAAAAGAATAAATAAGGGGAATTGGCACGGACACTAGCCTCTCTCCACTCACCTTACAAAACCGAGCAAGACAAAGAGCAGGTGCCATTTTACATATGTAAAGTGGCACCCGCCATTAGCCAAGCAGAAAAACCTGACTCTGGTAGGGAGAAATAACAGGAGGTTAGGACCTAGTGAAAGTGTGGAGCTAATGAACTGAGACTGTGAAAATCTGAGGGGGGGTGATGAGAACTCACCAAGTATACAAACTCGGTAACCTTGGCAACTAGGTGAGAGACTGCGGAGAAATTTGAGACCACACTGAGGGCTGCATAAACTCTTTGTGTGGTCCCAGGGGTAGAGCAGACGAATACCCACAGGGGCCAGATTTCATACATCAATTACCCTCACTTCCACTCAGCTGTGTGGAATTCCTTCCCAACTGAGTCAAAAAAAAAAAAGAGAGAGAGAGTGCAAGTGAGCGAGCGATCGAGAGAGAGAACAATCTGGGTGAGTCACCTTTGGCACACCCTTAACCCTGAAGAACCAAACAGAGCTCTCTGGCCACACCCATCATAGCCTCTAAGGATCCATCAAAAGCAGACAGCCCACTTAATCTAGAGTCATAGTATAACATGAAAAACACCACAGCGAAGAAACCAAAGAATATCTCCACAATGTCAAACAAATGCAGAAATCGAGGTAACAAGAACAAGGAAGACACTATGATGCCCCCAAATGAAAAAGACACCTCAATTCAAGATTATGAAGATGATGAGGTAGAAGAAATGCAAGAAGCGGATCTCAAAAAGTTGATAAGAACATTAAGAAGTTCTCAAAAACAAATTCTTGAACTACATAAATCCTTAATGGACAAGATAGAAAATCTCTCTCATGAAAATGAAATATTAAGGAGGAATCGAAATGAAACAACTAGTAGAACATGAAACTGTGATAGTGACGAGAAATCATAATGAAATGAAGAATTCAATAGATCAAATGACAAACACATTAGAGAGCCTTAAAAACAGAATGGGTGAAGCAGAAGAGAGAATATTGGAATTAGAAGACAGAGAACAGGAAAGCATACAGTCAAACCAAAGAAAAGAAGAGGAAATCAGAAATCTAAAAAATATTGTCAGGAATCTGCAGGATACTATTAAAAAAACCCAACATTAGGGTTCTAGGAGTTCCTGAAGGCATGGAGAGGGAGAAAGGATTAGAAGGCCTTTTTAGTGAGATACTAGCAGAAAATTTCCCAGGTTTGGAGAAGGACAGAGACATCCTAGTACAGGAAGCTCATAGAACCCCTAATAAACATGACCAAAAGAGATCCTCACCACAACACGTTGTAATAAAACTCACCACAGTGAAACATAAAGAAAAGATCCTAAAATGTGCACGAGAGAAACGTCAGATTACTCTCAGAGGATCTCCAATTAGACTCACAGCTGACTACAAGCTAGGAGGGAATGGCGAGATATAGCCCAGGTACTAAGAGAGAAAAACTGCCAGCCCAGAATATTATATCCTGCAAAGCTCTCATTTGTGAATGAAGGTGAAATAAAGACCTTTCACAGCAAACAGAAATTGAAAGAATTTGTCGCCACTCATCCAGCCCTGCATAAGATGCTTAAAGATGTGTTACACACAGAAACACAGAAACATGGTCATCAATATGAAAGAAGGTAAAGGAAGGAAACCTCACAGCAAAAAAATCACAGGAAGCTCAAAGTATATATTAGAAAATATCTTTGGGAAATGGCAGGGCAAAGTTACTACTTATCAATAGTCACATTGAATGTTAATGGCCTGAACTGTCCAGTTAAAAGATGCCGATTGGTTGATTGGTTTAAGGAACAAAACCCATCTATTTGCTGCTTAACAAGAAACACATCTTTCCAACAAAGATGCATACAGACTGAAAGTGAAAGGCTGGAAAAAGATATACCATGCCAACAGAAATGAAAAAAGAGCAGGCATAGCCATCTTAATATCGGACAACATAAATTTTAACACAAAAACTGTTAAGAGAGACAAAGAGGGGCACTATATAATGATTAAGGGATCAATAAAATCAGAGATGAAAAAGGAAACATAACAACAGATACCACAGAAATAAAAAGAATCATCAGAAATTACTACAGGGACTGCATGCCAGCAAATAGGGAAATCTATCAGAAATGAACAGATTACTGGACACATGCAACCTACCTAAATTGAGTCAGGAAGACATAGCAAACCTAAACAGACCCATAACTGAGACAGAAATTGAAACAGTAATAAAGGCCCTCCCAACAAAGAAAAGCCCAGGACCAGATGGATTCACTGCTGAATTCTACCAGACATTTAAAGAAGAACTAATTCCAATTCTTCTCAAACTATTCAGAACAATCGAAAAAGAGGGAATCCTCCCAAATTCTTTCTATGAAGCCAGCATCACCTTAATTCCTAATCCAGAAAAAGATACAGCACTGAAAGAGAATTACAGACCAATATCCCTGATGAACATAGATGCAAAAATCCTCAATAAAATTCTGGCCAATAGAATGCAACAACACATCAGAAAGATCATCCACCCAGACCAAGTGGGATTTATCCCTGGTATGCAGGGATGGTTCAATGTTTGCAAAACAATCAATGTAATACACCACATTAACAGACTGCAGAAGAAAAACCATATGATTCTCTCAATAGATGCAAAGAAAGCATTTGATAAAATACAACACCCTTTTATGATGAAAACTCTAAGTAAACTGGGTATGGAAGGAACATTCCTCAATACAATCAAAGCAATTTATGAAAAACCCACGGCCAGCATCCTATTGAATGGGGAAAAGTTGGAAGCATTTCCACTGAGATCTGGTACCAGACAGGGATGCCCACTCTCACCACTGCTATTCAATATAGTTCTGGAAGTTTTGGCCAGAGGTATTAGGCAAGAAAAAGAAATTAAAGGGATACAAATTGGGAAGGAAGAACTCAAACTATCCCTCTTTGCAGATGATATGATTCTTTATTTAGGGGACCCAGAGAACTCTACTAAGAGACTACTGGAAATCATAGAAGAGTTTGGCAAAGTAGCAGGATATAAAATCAATGCACAAAAATCAACATCCTTTGTATACACAGGCAATGCCATGGCTGAGGAAGAACTTTTAAGATCAATCCCATTCACATTAGCTACAAAAACAATCAAATACCTTGGAATGAACTTAACCAAGGACGTTAAAGATCTCTACAATGAAAATTACAAAGCCTTAAAGAAAGAAATAGAAGAGGATACAAAAAATGGAAAAATCTTCCATGCTCATGGATTGGAAGAATCAATATAATCAAAATGTCCATTCTCCCAAAAGCAATTTATACATTAAATGCAATACCAATCAAGATACCAAAGACATTCTTCTCAGATCTGGAAAAAATGATGCTGAAATTCATATGGAGACACAGGAGACCACGAATAGCTAAAGCAATCTTGTACAACAAAAACAAAGCCGGAGGCATCAAAATACAAAATTTCAGGACATACTACAGGGCAGTTGTTATCAAAACAGCATAGTACTGGTAGAGAAACAGATGGATAGACCAATGGAACAGAATAGAAACACCAGAAATCAATCCAAACATCTACAGCCAACTTATATTTGATCAAGGATCCAAAACCAATCCCTGGAGTAAGGAGAGTCTATTCAATAAATGGTGCTGGGAAAATTGGATTTCCACATGCAGAAGCATGAAGCAAGACCCCCACCTTATACCTTATACAAAAATCCACTCAACATGGATAACAGACTTAAATCTACGACCCGACACCACCAAATTATTAGAGAACATTGGAGAAACCCTGCAAGATAAAGGTACTGGCAAAGACTTCTTGGAAAATACCCCAGAAGCACAGACAGTCAAAGCCAAAATTAACATTTGGGATTGCATCAAATTGAGAAGTTTCTGTACTTCAAAAGATACAGTCAGGAAAGTGAAGAGGCAACTGACATAATGGGAAAAAATATTTGCAAACTATGCAACAGATAAAGGGTTGATAACCAGAATCTACAAAAAAATCAAGAAACTCCACAACATCAAAACAAACAACCCACTAAAGAGATGGGCCAAGGACCTCAATAGACATTTTTCAAAAGAGGAAATCCAAAGGGCCAACAGACATATGAAAAAATGTTCAAGATCACTAGCATTCAGGGAAATGCAAATCA
Source organism: Lepus europaeus (assembly GCF_033115175.1). Taxonomy (NCBI): domain Eukaryota; kingdom Metazoa; phylum Chordata; class Mammalia; order Lagomorpha; family Leporidae; genus Lepus; species Lepus europaeus. The sequence goes on from NC_084843.1 coordinate 33,054,295, forward strand.
AAACCACAATGAGGTTTCATCTCACCCTGGTTAGAATGGCTCACATTCAGAAATCTACCAACAATAGATGCTGGAGAGGATGTGGGGAAAAAGGGACACTAACCCACTGTTGGTGGGAATGCAAACTGGTAAAGCCACTATGGAAGTCAGTCTAGAGATTCCTCAGAATCCTGAATATAATCCTACCATACAACCCAGCCATCCCACTCCTTGGAATTTACCCAAAGGAAATTAAGTTGGCAAACAAAAAAGCCGTCTACACCTTAATGTTTATTGCAGCTCAATTCACAATAGCTAAGACCTGGAACCAACCCAAATGCCCATCAACAGTATACTGGATAAAGAAATTATGGGACATGTACTCTATAGAATACTATACAGCAGTCAAAAACAGTGAAATCTGGTCATTTGCATCAAGATGGAGGAATCTGGAAAACATCATGCTGAGTGAATTAAGCCAGTCCCAAAGGGACAAATATCATATGTTCTCCCTGATCAGTGACAACTAACTGAGCACCAAAGGGGAAACCTGTTGAAGTGAAATGGACACTATGAGAAACAGTAACTTGATCAGCTCTTGTCCTGACTGTTGATGTACAATGTAATACTTTATCCATTTTAGTATTTTTTTGGTTCTAGTTCTAGTAGTTGAACTCTGTAATAAACACACAATTATTCTTAGGTGTTTAAATTTTAACTGAAAAGTGATCCCTGTTAAATATAAGAGTGGGAATAAGAGAAGGAGGAGATGTACAATTTGGGACATGCTCAATTGGACTTGCCCCAAATGATGGAGTTAGAAACGTGCCAGGGGATTCCAATACAATCCCATCAAGGTGGCATGTACCAATGCCATCTCACTAGTCCAAGTGATCAGTTTAAGTTCACAATTGATCACACTGATAGGTCTAAAAGTCAAAGGGATCACACAAACAAGACTAGTGTCTGCTAATACTAACTGACAGAATCAAAAAGGGAGAGGACGATCCAACATGGGAAGCGGGATACACAGCAGACTCATAGAATGGCAGATGTCCTAAATAGCACTCTGGCCTCAGAATCAGCCCTTAAGGCATTCGGATCTGGCTGAAGAGCCCATGAGAGTATTGTAGGCATGGAAAGCCAAGACACTCTGGGAAAAAAGAAAAAAAAGAAGACCTAAATGAAAGATCTCTGCGAGAGAGATCCCAGTGGAAAGAACGGGGCCATCAAAGAAGGAGGTACCTTTCTCTGAAGGGAGGAGAGAACTTCCACTTTGACTATGACCCTGTCAGAATAAGATTGAAGTCGGCGAACCCAAAAGGCTTCCATAGCCTTGGCAACTCATGACTAGAGCCTAGGGAGATTACTGATGCCATAAACAAGAGTGTCAAATTGTTAAGTCAACAACAGGTGTCACCGTGTACTTACTTCTCATGTGGGATCTGTCCTTAATGTGTTGTCCAATGTGAAGTCATGCTATAACTAGTACTGAAACAGTTTTTCTATACTTTGTGTTTCTGTGTGGGTGCAAACTGATGAAATCTTTAGTTAGTATATACTGAATTGATGTTCTGTATATAAAGATATTTGAAAATGAATCTTGATGTGAGTGGAATGGGAGAGAGAGCGGGAGATGGGAGGGGTGCGAGTGGGAGGGAAATTATGGGGGGGGAGCCAGTGTAATCCATAAACTGTACTTTGGAAATTTATATTTACTAAATAAAAAAAACCCAACAAATTCATAGTTGTTAGGTAATATAATTACATAACAGGAAATGTAATTATGGAATGCATAGAGTGCTGTTTAAGATATCTGTTACTATTTTATTTTTTAAGCTGGATGGTAGATACACTGATAATCAATTTACTATTTTTCTTCAGAGCTTATGCTGATATGTACATTATATATTAGTCTATGTCTGAAATGTTTAATAATTAAAAAGTTTTAACTAAAGCCTTATCTGAATCATTATTTTGAATCATTCTTTTCTTTTTTTTTTTTTTGACAGGCAGAGTGGACAGTGAGAGAGAGAGAAAGAGAGAGAAAGGTCTTCCTTTGCCATTGGTTTACCCCACAAATGGCCGCTGCGGCCAGCACACTGCGGCCGGCGCACCACACTGATCTGAAGCCAGGAGCCAAGTGCTTCTCCTGGTCTCCCATGCAGGTGCAGGGCCCAAGCACTTGGGCCATCCTCCGCTGCACTTCCGGGCCACAGCAGAGAGTTGGCCTGGAAGAGGGGCAACAGTGACAGAATCCGGCACCCTGACCAGAACTAGGACCCGGGGTGCCCGCGCCGCAGGAAGAGGATTAGCCTATTTAGCCACGGCGCCGCCTCATTATTTTCAATAAATGGCTCAAGAAAATAATTTTATTATAGCTCTTTTTTTTAGAAGTTACAAAAAAATAGACTCCTACTTACATAAAATCTACTTCAATTTCTTCATTCCAGCATGGATGAGATCCACTTGCTGTATTGGTTTGGTATACAGTGTGCTGAAAAGAAACTTCCACAAAAGGGTTTACAGTATCCTGAGACATATAAAAATGTTTAGATTTTTTATAGTATTTTATATAGGTAAAAAGGCAGAAAGCTAGGAAATTTCTTTGGCAACTGAATTACTTAATTTTTCTAGTTTTTTAAAAGCCATTATTTATTCTTTCATAAAAATAACATATATTGGTTCTGTTCCAAATCAGATATTTTTCTGGAATCCAAAGACAAATAGAACTTTCCTTTAAGGATTTTATAGTCAACCAGGGAAAAATAAGCAGGTAGAGGAATTTAAGTGTAATGAAATGTGAGAAATATGTTCAAGATGTGAGAGTTACTCAGGAGAGGGAATGATTAACTTTCTGGGGTGAGGATAAGGAGGGCATCACAGAGAAAATAGTACTTGAGCTTGGGCTTCGAGACAGTAAGTAGTAATTTGTTTGGCCAATAATATGGAAATACATGAAGGCCATTCCAAAGGAAATAACTAGTAGAGGCTTTGTAGAACAAGTGGGAGCATAATACAGCTGAGGGGTGGAGAGAGAGGAGGCTGAGTGGTGGGAAGGGGCTGATCATTAAAGATTTCATAGTGAAGGTAGGGAATGAAATGGTTAGAATTATATTCTATGACAAACACTTTCACTGTGTTATGGAATAAACTTAAAGCTGAAAAAAAAAAAAACAGAGATGGAGGGACCAATTAAGAGCTAGTTGCAATTTAGAGCAAATATAATCAATATTGTTCTTCACAGAAGTGTTAAATACCTCATTTAAAAGCTCATCTGAGGCTACCAATTTGATTGCTTCTTTATGTCTGAGACGAGATATGGATGACATCAAATAAGTAGGCATATCCAAAACTCTTCAGGAAAAACAATGAAGAGAAATATATTTTGATTAGTTTTGGCAGGAATGGGTACTTTTTTTTTTTTTGGCAGGCAGAGTGGACAGTGAGAGAGAGAGAGAGACAGAGAGAAAGGTCTTCCTTTGCCGTTGGTTCACCCTCCAATGGCTGCCGCGGCTGGCGCGCTGCGGCTGGTGCACAGCGCTGATCCGAAGGCAGGAGCCAGGTGCTTCTCCTGGTCTCCCACAGGGTGCAGGACCCAAGCACTTGGGTCATCCTCCATTGCACTCCCTGGCCACATCAGAGAGTTGGCCTGGAAGAGGGGACAGAATCCGGCACCCCGACTGGGACTAGAACCTGGTGTGCCGGCGCCGCAGGCGGAGGATTAGCCTATTGAGCCACGGCGCTGGCCAGAGTGGGTACATTTTTACTGTGCCTATGGGGAAATATAATTCAGTTTCTCTGGATCTTACTGTTTGTTTTAGATTGTCATATTGTCACAAATGGTTAAATGTAAACATTTGATAATCACTACCCTGGAAGAGTCGCTTCTAAATGCTAAACAATAGGTTGGATCCAGTCTATGATAACATTTTCAGAAGTATTCAACAAGAAAAATAAGGTGAATGATTCAATAAGAATATATGCTTCATATTTTATGGTGTTATGATATTCTTTTGTTTATAAGATGATGATTACAGAAAATAGTGGTGGTTTTATATGTCTTATTTTAAAAAATAGCTCTGAAAATATGCATTTGTTTTGAGAATATTTAACTCCATCAGATGAATAAGGTTATAGTTTACAAAAGATAGGTAAAATCTTTAAGATGTTTTAAGTAGAATAGACAGAAGCAAAACATTTGTTTTTCATGGATAGAATTTGTGGATTGTGGTAAGCATAAAACAATCAAGAAGAAAACATGTATATTAAACACAGAGGAAGACTTAATATTTTAGAGGTACTTAAGTACTAAATATTCATCATATATTCCATATATGACTACTCTTAAGTAGAACAGCATGGAAATTTATCACATTTAAGATAGATCTTTTGCAACTCTAAAAATTGGAACATACTGCCTTACCTACTAGATGTTGTTTTCCTGGTGGGAATATTATAAGCCCTTAGTATTCTGACAAGAATCTTAATATCTCCATCAGAGATAGTCTGAGCTGTGACTTTTTTCCTTTCTTTTCTCCGAGGTTTTAACTTTCTTCGCGGTTCCACAAAGTTACAAATTGCATGTGTTAGCTGGCTAAAGAGTGAAAATTGATTAGCCCCATAGACACAAAATAACATAGTTTTGATTACTTGTAAATAAGACCAATGTTCTGTACCATACTCTCTCCATTATGGAGTGGAGACAGACTTGTTATTTTTAAGATTTATTTATTTATTTGAAAGTCAGAGTTACACAAAGAAAGGAGAGGCAGAGAGAGAGAGAGGTCTTCCATCCATTGGTCCACTCCCCAATTGGCTGCAATGGTCGGAGCTGTGCAGATCCAAAGCCAGGAGCCAAGAGCTTCTTCTGGGTCTCCCATGTGGGTGCAGGGGCCCAAGAAATTGGGCCATCTTCTACTACTTTCCCAGGCCATAGCAGAGAGCTGGATTGGAAGTGGAGCAGCCGGGACTTGAACTGGCACCCATATGAGATGCCGGCGCTTCAGGCCAGGGCGTTAACCCACTGCATCAAAGTGTCACCCCTCCCCCCCCCTTTTTTTTAAAGATTTATTTAAGATTTGTTTTAAAACAAAGAAGAAACTTTTTTCTGAGCATTGAAAGGAATATATTAAGAGAGAGTGTGATCGCTCCATGTCCTCTGGGTATCTGATCCAAAATAGACAAGGACATGGAAAGGTTAAGTCATGAATCAGGATTATCTTCTAGCAGATTTTCATTTTTGAGGGATCATTCTCTTGAAAGTTAACTGGATATTCAAATTTTCTCCATGGCTCTGAAACCACTGTTAATTTGTTACATGTGCTATCAGCCCTAGCAACACAAATACATGCAATTATAGATTTATGATCATATCCATTTTTCCCAGAGTATTAAAAATAAAACATAATAATTTCAGCATCCTAAACAGTTAAAACTGTATTGGTTATAATCACATGGCCTCCAGGGATGTTTTCCAGAGACATGGCAACTCTACTCCTGCACCCATCCCTAAGTTTCACAGATAGGACAGTGTGAGAACTGAGAAAGTTCAGCAAAGGCTCCTTCAACTGTTTGATGTGGCTCTCAGCATCCTTGTTGAGCTGAGAATTCTGTTTTGCAAGGGGGATTTTACAGTCTTAGGATGTGAGACTTCCAGCAAAGACTTGTCCAGTAGCATTCTCAGGTTAGGAAAATCTTAGGGTAAAACTAATTTGGGACAAATATGTTCTTTAAGTTTTTCTTGCTTGTGCTAAAAATCATCAGTAAGGGGAGGATGAAAAACACCCCTAAAATGCTGTACAACTGAAAATATATCATGTAGATATTTCAAAATGCAACTTTAAAGCGACCAAATGTATTTTCAATCATTATTTATCTCCCTTTATGCTCTTAAACTGCATCTTTTGACATACAAAATACCATAAAAAATAGAAGCCTTAGAGGATTCTTAATTAATTAGCTTATTTATAGTTTAATAATTTTGGTAGTACCTTCCAGTTACAATTTCTTCATAATCAGCCACAATATCAGACAAGTTAAATTTGCTGACTTTGACAATTCTTTTCATTATCAACCTTCTCATCTAAAAAAATTAGAATAAGAAAATGCACTGTTTACATTTTAAGGTTAAATATTTATAATTCTAATGATACCACTCTATTTTACTCCTAATTTTTGCAAGCATTGAATGTAAAGGGAAATTAGATCAGTGTAAATATGGATCTGTTTGCTACCATTATTAAAATCACTCCCAACTCATACTGTTAGAACAAAGCAAGCTCATTTCTCTTCATTTTTTCAGCCTCCCGTGTTCATTCATCTCATCCTAAATTCTTTGCTCCCATATATTTTCTATTTAACTCATAATAAACATGACCAGACAGGTCTTCATCAAAAGATATGATTTCTCTGTGAATTCATTTATGCAATTGTCAGCAGTATTAGTGATGAATCTTGATCTACAAACTCAAAGCAGTAAAATCATGTTTCTGTATTTCCTTTGAGTCAATTCTGTTCTGACTTAAAGCTCCCCTTCTATCAACACGGTAAGGAAGTTAGTGCTGAATACAGTGTTTTGTCAAACTTTGTTTTGAATATTTGTCCAACAAATTGACAGGAATTGCCTACTACTATAGTTTTAATGATTTTGACTGTTTTAAAATTTACTTTACATGAGTGAAGATGAACATCTTTGTCCTGTGCTTATTTTCCTGCTGCACTATAATCTTTTCACTCTTTATCTGTTGAACTCTTTATTTTGTGGCACCAATAAATCTTAAACTAATTATAAAGTAAATTTATAATATGTTATCTTGAACAAAAATAAATATTTTTAAAATAACAAGAAAGAAAAAAAAAAGTCAGTGCTTGTAGAGAGTCATTTCCCTAAGCCTCTGCTGCTTGCAATACCAGATGAGAAGATGCCCCAGCCCTGCAGATGCAAATACTTCAGCAAAACATTATCTAGTAATCCTTGAGACTTCTGGGGCCTTGTTCTTTACTGGTGTAATTCTGGCCTCAGCTACCACTGACCCCAGTAACACACATAGTACATATAACTCTCAGTCACAGGAATTCCTCCCATGGAACTCATACATAAGCATACACAGTCAAACAGTAAATGTCTACAGAATACTCTAGCAAAGGGAAGGATTTAAGGACCTATAGTCCCAATTGGACAATATGGCCAATCCTTTCTAGGCTCTGTAATTGCAGTAACTATTCCAGGAACCTATCAAATTTGTAGTTTCAATCCATGCTCCAATAGCAAAGAAGTCTTCATAAGGAGTTGAAATATAATCACAAAATTTTCTTCAAGTGTCTTCCCAGGATTCCTATATGCATTTCAAAAACCCTCTCTTAACCCTTCCTAATCATCTGTTATCCTCCCTCCTGGGCATTCCCATACATGAAAAGGAAGAGAAGGGATAAGAAGGATATGGGTTCTCTTTTCTTCGTAACAAGAACAGTTCACTCTTTCCCAAGACAGCAAACTCACTACTGAGGCACATCCTAGCTTTTCTTTTTCATTTGGAGCTGGTAAACAAGAGGGCCAGGGGTTAGTAGGGAAAAACACCTATCTGTGATAAAGGGGGCTCTTTCATGTCTATAATAGCAATAGTGATCTGTATACTGGTAACAGTATATACATTAATATAGCTTTTAAGGTTTTAGCTCATTTGTCCTTCATATGGGAAACAAAGCAAAGCAATCATTATTGCCTGTTTTATGCAAGAAAGTGGGACTGATTAGGTTCCTTGCTACTGACTTACAGGGTAGTCGGAACAGGTAAGTCTGTAGTCACCTGCCAGAGGTTCTTCTAGCTTCACATGGTTGCTTTTCATCTGTTCCCATGAGATATCTGGATGTATCCCTTAAGTCTTTCCATGGCCCTCCTTGAGTCTTTTCAAATTACCCTAAAATGCTGTTTCTGGTGCTCTACAGCAAAGGCTATAGTGAGGTACTACTTTTTCAGGAGTCCTGGAACCCATGACAGTGCTTATTACTTACTTCATTAATTTCTCAAACATTTGTCAACATTGTGAGTTTGGAGCATTGTTCTGGGCCTTGGGGATTGACAGAGTTCCTGCTCTAAGCTTCTACATCTAAAAGCTTGGAGTGCACTGATGAAGGGTCAGCACAAAGAAATGTGGAGTGAAATTCAGTGAGGGATACTCCCTCAAACCTAGATAAGGCTATGCTAGAGCGCTCTGAAAATATCTGCTCTTTGATTTTGCATCAAAGCATATCTATTTCTCTAATCCTTTCCATCTGCTTCTGGTAGCTTTTTTATCTTCATCTCCTTAAGTGTGGTAGGCTTTGACATTTTGTAGCATTAGTAAAAGGTGGAAATTCTGCCAAAACACTGGAATGAATCTCAAAGTGATCTTTAGGAGGCCTTTAACATTCATGTTTAAACAGAAAAGGTTGAGATGTGTGTTAATGAGTACACTGTGAATGAAGTAACCTAACTCTGAAGAGAACAGAAAATTCCATATGACTTTCTGGGAAGACAATAATACCATGCATGCACTCAATCAGTTTTCACAAAGTAAATGCAAGCATACAGAAAATACCATGTTATTACCTTTTTCATAAAATTGAGAGAATTAATTCTTTGTGCAGTAATAGAATTCACATCTGAAATAGACATATCCTTCTCTATCTGACTTTCATACTCCTAAACAGAAAATTAAAGAATTAGGTTAGTTTCATTTTTTTCACTGTAATACAGAGTTCAGTCAGATATAACATGTTTAAATGAAAATGTTAGTATTCATTTCAGGTAAGGTGTAGGAGGACACTGGCAGCAATATGGCATTCAGAGTAGAAAACACACTATGAATTAGCTAAAAAGTTTCATTATATCCTGTTTGTTTCTAGGATGATATTCATTCATCTTTTTAAAACACAGTAATGATTAAGGAAAATTTGTGATTGAGAAAAAGTGAATACCTGAGGAAGAAAATCCTTCTGCTATGTGCTTGCCTGGCAAATGCTAAAAACAAGTGGAAGTACCTAAGTACAGTGCTTAAGAGCAGGGGCTTTATAGGCAGATAGCCATGGGTTCAAGTTGGCCCAGCCACTTACTGTGTGGTTTTGGGAATGTTTATTAATTGCTCCAGACTAGTTCCTTCTTTAAGGATAGCAACAACAGCAACAATACTTATGTCACACATTTGTTTGTGAGATTTAACGGACATGATATTTACATAAAATGCCTCACACTGTGCTGACTATAATCCATAATTACATATTATATGTATAATTGATACAAAATTATGTGTCAGGATGCTTCATCTATACAACTTAGAATAAATTTGCATCTATTCTGTATGTATTTGCAGTATACATCCTCAGTGCCGATAGAAATCATTCATGACTACATTAAAAGGGGCTGGTGCTGTGGCAAAGTAGGTTAAAACCTCTGCTTATCTGGCATCCCACATCAGAGTGCCACTCTGAATGCTGCTACTCCACTTTCAATCCAGCTTCCTGCTAATGTACCTGGGGAGGCAGTAGAAAATGGCCACTCATGTGGGAAACCAGGATGGAGTTCCTGGCTCCTGGCTTAGGCCTGGCTCTGCCCTGGCTGCTGTAGACATTTGAGGAGTGAACCAGCAGAAGGAATATCTGTCTCTATCTCTCCCTCTGTGTCACTCTGCCTTTCAAACAAACAAACAAACAAACAAACAGATAAGTCTTTTAAAAAAATCTTTTGTAGTCGTCCTGCTGCTTCTGTATGTTTCTGGACCTCTGGCCAATTAAATCTGAAACTGAACCTAAAAAATCAGTAGGTATATTGGGTCCTTTCTTGTTTGTATTCTTATCCCCACCTCTGCACTTGATCTGAAATACTTCAATAGTTTGCATCAGCAGCAAAATCCAAGTTGCTGAAATATTTACTAAGTTAATGAAATTCCATCCTGATTCTGGTATGTTAAGAGCGTTTAGCATGAATGAACACTGAATTTATTAACTGGCTTTTGGCATTATTGTGAGAAGCACATGGTTCCTTGCTTGATTCCCTAAATGGAATTATATTAATACATTTCATAATCAAATCAGTTCTTTGGTCTAAAATAAGCCCTATTAGATTATGATGTATACATATATAGATATATACAATGATTATTCAATTTGTTAACATTTTATTGGTAATTTTCCATCATAAGGAAAATGGGTCTGAGATGGTCATTGCATGTAGACCTTGTCCAACTTTGGTACAAAGGTCATAACAGCCTCAGAAAATGAGTTGAGGTACTTTCGGATCTCCAGATTATAAAACTGTGACTAAGGGCCGGCGCCGTGGCTCAACAGGCTAATCCTCCGTCTTGCGGCGCCGGCACACCGGGTTCTAGTCCCGGTAGGGGCACCGATCCTGTCCCGGTTGCCCCTCTTCCAGGCCAGCTCTCTGCTGTGGCCAGGGAGTGCAGTGGAAGATGGCCCAAGTGCTTGGGCCCTGCACCCCATGGGAGACCAGGAGAAGCACCTGGCTCCTGCCATCGGAACAGCGCGGTGCGCCGGCCGCAGCGCGCTACCGCGGCGGCCATTAGAGGGTGAACCAACGGCAAAAGGAAGACCTTTCTCTCTGTCTCTCTCTCTCTCTCACTGTCCACTCTGCCTGTCAAAAATAAAAAAAAAAATAAAATAAAAACTGTGACTATTCCTTTTTTTAGTATGTTATATTCCCAATTATTCTGAGCACTGTGATTTGTCTACAATAGTTTATGTAACTGTAAATTTGAATTCAATTATTGAAACAGCAGGAGAAAACTGAATAGCTTTCCAGCTACTCTAAGCCACGCTTTATATTATAGCCCTTTGAATACCACAGTTAGAAGCTGAAAAATTCTTCCCAAAGTGAAATGGGTCTAACTGGTCTGTCAATATCTATTTGTGAATACACATATTTTCACTCACCTATGTTAGTGAAACAGTGCATTATCTATAAATTCTATTTTTATAGGCTTTCAGTGTTACATGTGCTTACTGGGAAACCATGATACCGTCATTGAAAATGATTAATTTTCATTTCCTTCTTCTCTCTCTCTTCTTCTGCCTCTCTGTAACTCTGCCTTTCAAATAATTTTTTTTAAAAAAATTTAATAAAATTTATTATTTTAATAAATAATCTTTAAAAAAAAATGGGGCCAGCATTGTGGCATAGCAGGTCAAGCCACTGCCTGCAGTGCCGGCATCCCATATGGTCGCCAGTTTGAGTCCCAGTTGCTCCACTTCTGATCCAGCTCTCTGTTATTGCCTGGGAAAGCAGTAGAGAATGGCTTGAGTTCTTGGGACCCTGCAACCATGTGGGAGATCCAGAAGAAACTCCTGGCTCCTGTCTCCTGGCTTTGGATCCACACAGCTCCAGCTGTTGCGGCCATTTGGGGAGTGAGCCAACAGATGTAAATAAATAAATCTTAAAAAAAAATAAAAGATTTACTCTCTTATACCTTAAAGAAGCTGAACTTGAGATATGATTTTTTTTTTAGAATTTATTTATTTGTTTTATTTATTTGACAGGTAGAGATATAGATAGTAAAAGAGAGAGAAAGTTCTTCCTTCCGTTGGTTCACTCCCCAAATGGCCGCTATGGCTGGCTCTGCGCCAATCCGAAGCCAGGAGCCAGGTGCTTCCTCCTGGTCTCCCACTCAGGTGCAGGGGCCCAAGCACTTGGGCCATCCTCCACTGCCCTCCCGGGCAACAGCAGAGAGCTGGACTGGAAGAGGAGCAACTGGGACCAGAACCCAGCGCCCATATGGGATGCTGGCACTGTAGGCGGAGGATTAACCAAGTGAGCCATGGCGCCGGCCCCAGATTTTATTTATTTATTTGAGAAGTAGAGTTACAGAGAGAGGGAGACACAGAGAGAAAGGTCTTCCATCCTCTGGTTCACTCCCCAGATGGCCATAATGGCTGGAGCTGAGCCTATCCAAAGCCAGAGCCAGGAACTTCTTCCAGGTCTCCCCATGCAGGTACAGGGACCCAAGCCCTTGGGCCATCTTAAACTGCTTTCCCAGGCTATAGCAGAGAGCTGGATTGTAAGGAGAGTAGCTGGGACTTGAACCTGTGCCCAAATGGGATTCCGGCACCACAGGCTGAGGCTTAGCCCACTATGCCACATCGATGGCCCCAGATGTGCATTATAATCAATGTGTAAATTTACTGTGGTGGTGTCTCCCACCCATGCCCCTCAAAGCTGATTTTAAACTGGGAATACATTTTATAATAATAAAAATACACTAGTTACATAAATTTAGAGTATGTCTAAATGATTTAAGTGTTAAATAGATTTTTTTTTACAATGCTAAGTTGTAAAACTAAGGGCTTTCTGGAATTTGGGAGATCTGTACCTCTTTAATGCCTAAAAAGAAGGGAAGGGGAGAAAAACCTGTCTACACATATCTAGGTTAGAAAAATAAATTAAGGATTAAGGTTGGTTTAAAGTAACAAAATATTAACTTTATCATACTATAAGCCATAGTCAAATAGAAATCAAGTACCTGGGAAACTGCATCTGGAATTTCTCTATCATAGAGGGGTATCTGCTGCAGAAGGAAAACACCTAATTGACCTGCATTTCTGAGCTGCAATAGCTGGAAACGTTTGCTCCTTCTTATTTGCTCTTCGGAAACAAAGTTAAATTCATCTTGCAACTGTTCAAGACGAAAATACTTTGGAATATCCTGCCCCTTGTGTCTCATGTACTGTAAAACATAAAAATGTAAAGTCTTTACTTAAAACTTTACTCTTTATAAAATTTATTAAAGATTTATTTCAAAATACTGTTTCTTCCCTCAATTGTGAGCTGTAAGAGTGGCAATATAATTAGGAAATGAAATGACTGAATCTGTAGAGGGATAGAACCTGTAAAAAACATTTAGAATCCAGACTATGTTGCTTCTGAACCTTTTCCCTATCTTAATTTATGTAAAAACTATGTATTTTTATAATTCACTGATCTAAGATGATGAGACGTTCCTATCTGGTTGCCTTAAAAGTTAAGAGATAATTAGTATTTCTATAGAGCTGTTACCCAGTCTACCCAGCAGGTGGGAAGCTCTAATTTACAGAAGCTTAATTGCAGGTATCTAATTTATAGAATGCTTTATTCAACAAATGCAAAAGTGAAGAAATAATGCTAGTGGTCACCAACAAGTCAAGGATTTATCAACTATAGTTCCACCAGAAAATGTAAAACACAGGAAAGAATAACCACAGTAAAGGCAAACTGAACTAGAAGCATAAGAGTGTATGGAGGGAGGGAGGGAGGGTTTGATAGGAGGGCAAAAAAAGAAAAGCACATGAGTAACTGAGGTTACCAGAAAAGCATTGATTGAGCTGTTCACGGTGGATAAGACAGCCACTGTGAGTGCCCTTTGGGCAGAGCACTGGTACAAACCAAATATGAAGAAAGCATATTCAGCGTCCACAGAGCTGCTTGTTTGTTTAAGGGAAGAACAGAAGTGACCAGATGATGGGTCTGAGCTAAAGAGTGCATCTGTAAATCATTTTGATATTTTCAGCATCTAATAATATTGCTGGCACACCACAGATGTATAATAGATGCTAACCTGAAGGGTTACCCTGTTGGATGTGGTGTGGGTTGTTAAGTAGTGGCAGAGTGCCTGCTATCAGGCCAAAAGTAATAATTATTTCAGTTACTGAATTTCTATTTTTCTTTGTAATACTACAAACTTACTGAAAATTATCTGCACTCCTAGTACCTACAAAAATATATAGCAAACTATGAGGGGTTCTGTGTTAGAACTTAGAAAATAGAATATATTTACAGTATTGAGCTTTGCTATAACTTACCATAATAAGTTCTATTAAATCAGAATATTCTGGATTATTTGGATCAACTTTTATTTCATTTGCCCATTCAAAAAGCTTTTGTGCATTAACGAGCCATGGAATTCCAGGAACACCTTTTACATCTACATTCCTTAAGACAGAGAAAATATTTGTGAATTCTTATCCAATATATATGTTATACACCTTTATACAGGGTAAAATTTACCCACTCCAGGCATTTAAAGATAAAACCTACTGCTCCTTTGTATTTAAGGATAAATTAGTAAACTTAGATATGGTTTCTCTCCTGCTTTTTCTCATGTTATAACTTGTATCATAGGTTTTTGGTAGGTGTCTATTATCTTTTTTTTTTTAAGATTTTATTTATTTATTTGACACGCAGAGTTACAGACAGTGAGAGAGAGAGAGAGAGAGAGAAAGGTCTTTCCATTGGTTCGCTCCCCAAGTGGCCGCAACGGCATGAGCTGCACCGATCAGAAGCCAGGAGCCAGGTGCTTCCTCCCTGTTTCCCATGCGGGTGCAGGGGCCCAAGCACTTGGGTTATCCTCCACTGCCTTCCCGGGCCACAGCAGAGAGTTGGACTGGAAGAGGAGCAACTGGGACTAGAACTGACGCCTATATGGGATGCCAGCGCCGCAGGTGGAGGATTAACCTAGTGCGCGATGGTGCTGGCCCATGTAGGTGTCTATTATCCCTTATGAAACAGTAAGCCTCTTAAGGATAAGGACTGTAAATACTCTTCTTTATCATCTCTATTTTATATAGCGGCTAAAGTATAATAATACGGAATATAAATAATATATATAATATATATATTTTAAAATATATATATGTAAATAATATAATAAGAAAATTAAGTGAATGTTGTTTATTGAATGTATTCTATAAACCCTAAGTACAAGATCTTATTAAAGTATTTTTGTTTCATAAGATGCACAATATTGAAATTTAACCAAAATATTTAACAACATACTTCTCTTAATAATATGTCAAAAGCCAGTTAATAAATTTAGTATTCACTCATAGTAAACGCTCCTAACATACCAGAATCAGGATGGAATTCCTTCCTTCCCTCCTTCCCTCCTTCCCTCCTTCCCTCCTTCCTTCCTTCCTTCCTTCCTTCCTTCCTTCCTTCCTTCCTTCCTTTTTGACAGGCAGAGTTAGACAGTGAGAGAGAGACAGAGAGAAAGGTCTTCCTGCCGTTGGTTCACCCCCTAAATGGCAGCAACGGCCAGCATGCTGCAGCCGGCGCACTGCGCCAATCCAAAGCCAGGAGCCAGGTGCTTCCTCCTGGTCTCTCATACCGGTGCAGGGCCCAAGCACTTGAGCCATCCTCCACTGCCTTCCCGGGCCACAGCAGAGAGCTGGACTGGAAGAGGGGCAACCGGGACAGAATCCGGTACCCCAAATGGGGCTAGAAACTGGGGTACTGGCGCCACAGATGGAGGATTAGCCTAGTGAGGCGTGGCGCTGGCAAGAATTTCTTTAACTTAGTAAATATTTCAGCAACTTGGATTTTGCTGCTGATGCAAACTATTGAAGTATTTCAGATCAACTGCAGAGGTGGGGATAAGAATACAAACAAGAAAGGACCCAATATACCTACTGATTTTTTAGGTTCAGTTTCAGATTTAATTGGCCAGAGGTCCAGAAACATACAGAAGCAGCAGGACAACTACAAAAGATTTTTTTAAAAGACTTATCTGTTTGTTTGTTTGTTTGAAAGGCAGAGTGACACAGAGGGAGAGATAGAGACAGATATTCCTTCTGCTGGTTCACTCCTCAAGTGTCTACAGCAGCCAGGGCAGGGCCAGGCCTAAGCCAGGAGCCAGGAACTCCATCCTGGTTTCCCACATGGGTGGCCATTTTCTACTGCCTCCCCAGGTACATTAGCAGGAAGCTGGATTGAAAGTGGAGTAGCAGCATTCAGAGTGGCACTCTGATGTGGGATGCCAGATAAGCAGAGGTTTTAACCTACTTTGCCACAGCACCAGCCCCTTTTAATGTAGTCATTAATGATTTCTATCGGCACTGAGGATGTATACTGCAAATACATACAGAATAGATGCAAATTTATTCTAAGTTGTATAGATGAAGCATCCTGACACATAATTTTATATCAATTATACATACAATATGTAATTATGGATTATAGTCAGCACAGTGTGAGGCATTTTATGTAAATATCATGTCCGTTAAATCTCACAAACAAATGTGTGACATAAGTATTGTTGCTGTTGTTGCTATCCTTAAAGAAGGAACTAGTCTGGAGCAATTAATAAACGTTCCCAAAACCACACAGTAAGTGGCTGGGCCAACTTGAACCCATGGCTATCTGCCTATAAAGCCCCTGCTCTTAAGCACTGTACTTAGGTACTTCCACTTGTTTTTAGCATTTGCCAGGCAAGCACATAGCAGAAGGATTTTCTTCCTCAGGTATTCACTTTTTCTCAATCACAAATTTTCCTCAATCATTACTCCATTTAATTTTATATATAAAATATTTAATCAAATTATTTTATATATAAAAATATTTAACTAAAATATTTGCTTGAGCAAAACCAATAAAATACACAATTTAAAACCAACCTTTACCTGGTTGCCCCTCTTCCAGGCCAGCTCTCTGCTGTGGCCAGGGAATGCAGTGGAGGATTGCCCAAGTGCTTGGGCCCTGCACCCCATGGGAGACCAGGAGAAGCACCTGGATCCTGCCATCGGATCAGCGCGATGCGCCGGCCGCAGCGCGCTACCGCGGCGGCCATTGGAGGGTGAACCAACGGCAAAAAGGAAGACCTTTCTCTCTGTCTCTCTCTCACTGTCCACTCTGCCTGTCCAAAAAAATAAAAAATAAAAATAAAAATAAAAATAAAAATAAAACCAACCTTTAGGCTACACCTTTACAGATGAAATATAATAGAAAAAAATGCAATTAACTGGGTAGTCTGTGCCAGAGAGTATCTTGGTTTGCTTGTCTGAGATTATCTTCTAAAACCAGAGAGCTATAAAAGATAGGCCAAACTCAAAACATAATCTTACAGGCCGGTACAGTGGTGTAGTGGGTAAAACCTCTGCCTGCAGTGCCAGCATCCCATATGGGCACCGGTTCAAGTCCTGGCTGCTCCACTTCTGATCCAGCTCTCTGCTATGGCCTGGGAAAGCAGTAGAAGATGGCCCAAGTCCTTGGGCCCTTGCATCCATGTGGGAGACCTGGAAGAAGCTCCTGGCTCCTGGCTTCAGATCGGCACAGCTCCAGCTGCTATGGCCATCTGGGGAATGAACCAGCGGATGGAAGACCTCTCTCTTTCTGCCTCTCCTCTCTCTCTGTGTAACTCTGACTTTCAAATAAATAAATAAATAAATGTTTAAATATACAAAACATGATCTTACCTATAGGCTTAGTACAGAAGGAATTCAATTCTAAAGATAAAGATTTCTTAGCGCTATCAATTTTTCCCCAGCTATTTACTCTTTTTATAATTTTCTTATCATATGTAGTTACAAGAATGAGGGTTAGAAGCTTCCAATATCCTTTCTATAAAGGACTCGAGAAAAGATCATATATATATATATATTTTTTGAGCTTAATGATAATCTACATTGATTACCTCAGTTTCATCACCAACTATTTCCTTGTGCTACTGCCATTTTCATTTTCTTTTCTCTCTTACTTAAGAGGAAACTCTTACTTAAGAGGAAAAGCATTTAATAACTCTTACTAAAAGTTTGGTCATGTGTCACTGGGTTTTTATATATGGTGTTCTGCTTCATCACTTTTTAATCAATCTCTAATTTCAGTTTTGATGTCCTTTTTAGGTTGTTACTCACAAGAATTTTTAAATTACTGTGTATTTGAGAGACAGAGAGCATTCCCATCTACTAGTTCAATCTCCAGTTGCCTACAATGTCCGCAATCAGGCCAGGGTGAGCCCGGAGCCAAGAACACAATCCAAGTTTCCCATATAGGAGGCAGAACCCATTTTTGTCAGCCATGATGGTTGCCTGCTATTTTCATTTGTTTCTAAAAAGATATACTTATGCCAGTGCCGCGGCTCACTAGGCTAATCTTCTGCCTGTGGCACTGGCACTCCGGGTTCTAGTACTGATTGGGGTGCCGGTTGCTCCTCTTCCAGTCCAGCTCTCTGCTGTGACCCAGGAAGCAGTAGAGGATGGCCCAAGTGCTTGGGCCCTGCACCCACATGGGAGACCAGGAGGAAGTGCCTGGCTCCTGGCTTCGGATTGGCGCAGCACACAGGCCATGGCAGCCATTTGTGGGGTAAACCAACAGAAGGAAGACCTTTCTCTCTGTCTGTCTGTCTCTCTCACTGTCTAACTCTGCCTGTCAAAAAAAAAAAAAAAGTAAAAATATATACTTAGATGGGGTAGGGAAGAAACTTTTTTTAAAAAAAGATTGATTTATTTATTTGAAAGGCAGAGATACAGAGGGGCAGAGTCACAGACAGAGATCTTCCATCCCCTAGTTCACTCCCCAAATGGCTGCCAACAGCCAGAGTTGGGTTGATCCAAACCCAGGAGCCACAGGCTTCTTTCAGGTCTCCCACACGGGTGCAGGGGCCCAAGGACTCAGGCCATTTTCCTGCTGCCTTCCCAGGCCACAGTAGAGAGCTAAATGGAGGCAGAGCAGCAGTACTTGAACAGGTGCCCAAATGGGATGCTAGGGCTGCAGGCGGTGACCTAACCTGCTTTGCCAAAACGCTGGCCCTAGAAACTTTTTTAATCATCATTTATTACATTTCAAATGATGAAATCTACTTTTTCCTTCACATTGGCCATTTTCTTCAAACATAGCACATTATAGAAGCATTATCGGCCGGCGCCATGGCTTAACAGGCTAGTCCTCCGCCTTGCGGCGCCGGCACACCGCGTTCTAGTCCCAGTTGGGGCGCTAGATTCTATCCCGGTTGCCCCTCTTCCAGTCCAGCTCTCTGCTATGGCCCGGGAAGGCAGTGGAGGATGGCCCAAGTGCTTGGGCCCTGCACCCGCATGGGAGACCAGGAGAAGCACCTGGCTCCTGGCTTTGGATCAGCACTAGGCGCTGGCCACAGCAGCCATTGGAGGGTGAACCAACAGCAAAAAGGAAGACCTTTCTCTCTGTCTCTCTCCCTCTCACTATCCACTCTGCCTGTCAAAAGAAGAAGAAGAAGAAGAAGAAGAAGAAGAAGAAGAAGAAGCAGCATTATCATCATTTCCATAGAAATTTACTTATTTCTAGTAACCACGTTTGTGATGTGATGTGAAAATTAATCACAACTTCTCAGGGAAGTCCTGGGACACAGAATAAAATTTCCAGGATTTTGTGACACTGTGGGTTAAGCCACCCCCGGCAATGCTGACAATCCAAATGGGTACCTGTTCGAGTCCCAGATGCTCCACTTCTGATTCAGCTCCCTACTAACGAGTGTGGGAAGGCAAAAAAGATGGCTCAATTTCTTGGGACCCTTGCCACCCATGTGGGAGACTCAGATGGAGTTCCAGGCTCCTGGCTTTGTCCTGGCCCAGTCCTAGCCATTGCAGCCGTTTGAGACGTGAACTAGCAGATGTAGTGTTTTTCTTCCTCCTTTCCTCCCTTCCTCCCTCCCCCTCCCTCTCTCTCTGTGGCTCTGCCTTTTGAAGAAATACAATAAATCTTTTTTTAAAATTCCAGGATTTTCCTTCCAGCAAGCTGTTAATGCATTAATGATTCTTTGGTAATACAGACAGACTGGACCTAAAACCCCTCAGAAATAAAATTCTTGGGTATCTAGTTCTCTGCCTACAAGTTAAGGGCTATGGACATGCCTCTCTCATCATCCAAGTGGCCATAATCCCAAACATTGAAGAAACACATTCTCTTACTTTTTTTTTTTTTTTTTGACACCCAGAGTTAGACAGTGAGAGAGAGAGAGACAGAGAGAAAGGTCTTCCTTCGGTTGGTTCACCTCCCAAATGGCCACCACGGCTGGCATGCTGCGCCGATCTGAAGCCAGGGGCCAGGTGCTTCCTCCTGGTCGCCCATGCAATCTCCCAAGCACTTCGGCCATCCTCCATTGCCTTCCCGGGCCACAGCAGAGAGCTGGACTGGAAGAGGAACAACCGAGATAGAATTCGGTGCCCCAACTGGAACCAGAACTCCGGGTGCCGGTGCCGCTGGTGGAGTTATTAGCCTAGTGAGCCACAGTGCCTGCCTACATTCTCTTACTTATAAATACACTTACTACCTTAATAGAGAGTGGTTTAAATGAAAAAGAAACCAAAACCCAAATAAATTAAACTTTTCTTATTGCCACTTGAGTTTTCCTATTCATATGCACATGTGCTGTGTGATGCTCTGCTGTACTTGGAGTCGTTTTTGAAACATAAGAGTTATTACCTGCAGTAATCAGATGTCAAAGACTGTGCCATGGGTGTCAGAGGGGTACCATTTTCATCCAAGGCCCATGAAAGAGAGTAGCTAAGTTTTCCTGATGTCAAAAGACAAAGTTCTTCAGTTCCATTTCCCTCAAGAAGAAAAGGTACATCTGTTTGTAAAAAAAAACATTAAAAACATGTGAACTTTCAAAAAAAAAAAAAGTGTGTTATACCACATGCAGATTTCCTCCCCTGACTTCTACTTATGGAACCCTCAGGAACACAAGGTTAAGTGTGTTAACCTAAATAGATAAAAGATTAAGTGTGACCTAAATTTTTTGGAGACCTGATTTTTCTCCTGGGTCTCTACAACCCTATTTTTCTACTTCATCTGACTCTAAATAGACTATATTATTCCTGAATTTTCTGTTCTTTCCAGGATCTTTTGTTCACTTAGTTTTTTCCTCTCGCCCCCTTGCTTATTACCCATGTGGCCTTAATCCTAAGAATTGAAGAGACACATTCTGTTACATAAATACATTCAAACCTCTTTCCTTTTCACCAAATGGGTACAAAAGATTGCAACACTCCTAGGAAGATGAAAGAAAGGAATCTTGGGAAGAAGAAAGGAGACAATGTTCTTAGATATAGGTTGATTTAAATGTAGTTACTCGAGAGGAGTAGAATCAATTGAAGAACAAGTGTTCCCTCTTTAATCTCTCGTTTTCTCTGTCCCTTCTTCCTGCTGTCCATCCATCCTTCCTCCCTCCCTCCCTTCCTTCCTCTATTCCCTACAGAATTCAAAGATTAATCCATATGTCCTAGACCACTCTTAGGTTTGCTAAAGGAGAGGCAGAGGCAGAGCAGTGTATCCACTGCAGAGCAGAGCTGTGTTCCAGAAAGCACAGTGCTCTTTCTTGGATGACCTAGAAAAAAACAAACACTAACTGAAAATTTTGTTTCCCAAAGATTTGATTTAAGACAGTCTTAATTAATCTAGTTTAATACCTGAAAGCAGACTTTAATTTGTTTTTAACTGAATATTGTCACTATAGAATTCTTAGCTCATATAAATCAGAGGAGATATTTTGGACTGACAGTCATGAAGAAAATGGGGGCATGGCATTTGTAACAAACTCACTGCTTCCTACTTCTCCAACCTCAGGTATGACCAGCTTATCAGAGCTGAACTCCACATATTCCAAAACAGTTTTTCCTTTCAGCTCTGTGTTGTTGGGTAAAGGTAAATATAGTTTTGCCAATAAACTTGTCCTTTTACTTACTTCATAAACCTAAATATAAAAGAAATGGTTGACGGCTCAGTAAAAATACAAAATAGAAATCACGTAAGAACTCTCAATAACATGCAATATTTTTATTCATTTTAAAATGCTAGAATTTAAAATAGGTATTGCTCTATAGCATTTCTTCCACACGATTATGGGGAGAGTAGATAATCTTTTATCCTTAAAAGTGTAATGCCTTTATTGATTTCAGGGAAAATGAGCTGAATACAAGGATCACAAACACAATTGTGAGCATATGCACACATGTAACACAATACTTACTTTTGTGTAGCACTTTTAAAGTTCCTTATCTTCCTTAAGCCTGATGAAAATTAGGCAACAGAAAATAAGCAACAGATTTTTTTCTTCTTATTTTACAAATGGGGAAATGGAGGCTCTATACAAAATTGTATTCACTTTTATTACCAGTGATTAAAACCCAGGTTGAATTATTTAGGAAAAAAAGGAGTCATTTAGCTCCTGGAATTCAAGGATAAGTTAATAAGCTGCGTGCATGTGAGGGAAGGTCCAGAGGAAAGGAAAGGGAGGTGAAGAGAGGTCAGCCCCACAGAGGTCCCCTGGGCACAAAACCCAGGTCTTGGGTTCTGTGCTTTCTGCTACAATTCCCTGTAAACGTGCTGCTGTAATTATAAATCAGAAATAGAAAAATCCTGTTTTGACCTACAGTGTATTGTCACTACTTGGAGAAATAGTGATATGTGCTCCAAAATGAAGGAAATGTTAGGGAGGGCAATTTTCCCTTGAAAAATAAGAAAGTGTGCCAATCAAAAGAATGACTAATTAGCCAAGAAAGCTAAGAAAAACAAAGTCAAAAAAGCACACATATTTTTCTGGTCATTTAAATACTTCCTTATAAGAGTGAATTAAAGGGGCTGGTACTTTGGCACAGTGGGTTAAGCTGACACCTGTGATGCCAGTATCCCATATGAGCACCAGTTCAAGTCTCAGCTACTCCACTTCCATTCCAGGTCCCTAATAATGCAGGTGGGAAAGCTGTGAAAGGTGGCCCAAGTGCTTCAGCCCCTGCCACCCATGTGGGAGACCCAGATGGAGGGCCTGGCTTTGGCTTGGCCCAGTTCTGACTATTGTGACCATTTGATGAGTGAACCAATGGATGAAGCTGCCCCCTTCTTCTCTATATATATATCCTTTTCTTTATCTCACCTTCTCTGTTAATTCTGCCTTTCAAATAAAATAAAATAAAAATTGTTAAAAGAGTGAACTAAAGCCAACACATTGACCTGTTTGATAAAGGCATCCCTAATACAGAAAGGTCTGCACTGTTGTTTTTGGTATTTGCAGGGTATATCTTTTTCCAGGCCTTTATATTCAATCTATGTGTATTTTTACCTGTGAAATTACTTTATTTTTTAAAAAAAGATTTACTTATTTATTTAAAGTAAGAGTTACACAGAGAGAGAGGAGAGGCAGAGAGAGAGAGAGAGAGAGGTCTTCCATCTGCTGGTTCACTCCCCAGATGGCCACAATGGCTAGAGCTGTGCCGATCTGAAGCCAGGAGCCAGAAGCTTCCTCCCGGTCTCCCATGTGGGTGCAGGGGTCCAAGGACTTGGGCCATCTTCTACTGCTTTCCCAGGCCATAGCAGAGAACTGGATCGGAAGAGGAGCAGCCAGAATTAGAACTGGCACCCATATGGGATGCCGGTGCTTCAGGCCAGGGCGTTAATCCCCTGCACCAAAGTGTCAGCCCCTGAAATGACTTTATTGATTGTTGTTTTCAGCTCCAAAATTTGTTTGGTTCTTTTTAATGATTTCTACCTCTTTATTGAATTTTTCATTCATGTCATCTATTGTTTTCCTAATTTCTTGAAATTATCTATATTCTCTTGAATCCCATTGAGTTTCCTTAAAATAATTACTTAAATTTTTTTCAGGCATTTCATAGATTTCCCTCAGATCAGAATCTATTTCTGGAGAACTGTTATTTTCTGGAGGGGTCATGCTTCTTCATATATCCTGTGCCCTTATACTGATGTCTGCACATCTGGCTCTTAACAGTTCTTTTCTTATATAATAGGTTTCATTGGAAAAGACCTTTTTGTTTAGATGGAATGTGCGGTGTTACTTGGTTTGTTGACTTGGCTTTGATCCTAGGTGACTTCAGAAATGCAGTCTCTGAGTAATTAATGTCTCCATGTGCTACAGTTGTTTAGTCTGCAGCAGTTTGTGGAAGTACTAGTATGACTTTGAAGTGGACATGAGCTTCCAAACGTGTGTATCCTTAGCTCAGAGTTGGGTGTCAGTCACACTAGGGTTTATGATGACTGTAGCCATGTTTCTGGTGCTTTAGGATACAGAAAGACCATCCTCTTGTCCTGTCATGCAAGCTTCAGAGATGCTGGAACATTTGGCACCAACAGCTATGGCCTTTGGACTGCATGATGTAGATTGGACCTTTCTCAGGCTCTGCTACTGTATACATGACTAATTCTGGGGCTTATAGCACCAGGAGTCCAAGCTATAGTTCTGGAAGATGCTGGGGAACCTTATCCCACTCCCACAGGGTTAATACAGATTATGTTGAGGATTATACATTGGCAGGTGTGGACTTGGAACACTCAAATGCAAGGAGGCTCTCCCTTAGCTTCCACAGCATGTTCCAATGACTCTGAGGAATACAGTACTAATAGTCACAGAGCTGGAGCTGCAGGATACAGTGGGGACCTTACTTGAATTTCACAGGGTGAGTGCCAATTATCATGCAGTGGTAGCCTGGCAGTCACCAGCCTGAAGCAGAGGTATTCAGTTAGGGCCCTCTACATCCCACAAATTAGTGCATCTTACTCCAGGAGTATATTGTTATATTTCCAGAAGCCACAGTCTGAGAATTGCAGGACACATGGGGGACTGTGTGCAAGGTGCTGTTGGGGCTTGGGAGTGGGCCTCCAGTACCCTATGGTGGGAGCTGTAGAAGGGACTTCCTCAGATCTAGTCCTCTGGGATTGTGTAGGGTTGCTGCAGGCAGCAGTGGCAGCAATGTAATTTGTTTTTCTCTCTTTGCTGATTTTCCGAGTCTCTGTGCTATCTGCACTTCTCAGCACTTCTTTAGTAAGTGATCTCTCAGTCAGTCTCCTAGGTTCTAACAGTTCATATATAGAATCCTTTTTATGGCAAGATGGTGTGCCCTGACCAGGGCTCTAGGGTAGGAGTGGCAGCAGCAGCAACATATTGTTTCTGTTTTCAGAATCTCTGTGCTATTTGTAGTTACTGTCACTTAATTACTAAAGCTTTCCCTCAGACAACCTGCTGGAAATGTGGTTCTTCCCTCATTGTTCTAAATATTTTTCCTGATTGAGCTGGATGCAGATCCCATCAGCCATCTTGATCCTCCATACAGTACTTTAAACAACCCTCTTCCAACTCACTTGTGAATGAACAGTAATGCTACACATTCAGGGATGGTAAGGAATTTTAGCAGGAGAGATATATTTGAAACCATGACAAATCAAGAACTTTGTACTTACGGTTATAAAAAGATCATAGGGGCCAGTGCTGTGTCTCACCAGGCTAATCCTCCGCCTGTGGTGCCGACACCCCGGGTTCTAGTCCTGGTTGGGGCGCCGGATTCTGTCCCGGTTGCTCCTCTTCCAGGCCAGCTCTCTGCTGTTGCCTGGGAAGGCAGTGGAGGATGGCCCAAGTGCTTGGGCCCTGCACCCGCATGGGAGACCAGGAGGAAGCACCTGGCTCCTGGCTTCGGACCGGCGCAGTGTGCTGGCCGTAGCAGCCATCTGGGGGGGTGAACCAATGGAAGGAAGACCTTTCTCTCTCTCTCTCTCTCACTGTCTAACTCTGCCTGTCAATAAATAAATAAATAAAAAGATCATGGGGTCAGCGCTGTGGCATAGCAGGTAAACCTGGCACCTGCAGTGCCGGCATCCCATATGGGCACCAGTTTTTTTTGTTGTTGTTGATTTGTTTTTTTAATTTTTTGACAGGCAGAGTGGACTGTGAGAGAGAGAGATAGAGAGAAAGGTCTTCCTTTTTGCCGTTGGTTCACCCTCCAATGGCTGCCGCGGTTGGCGCGCTGCGGCTGGCGCACCGTGCTGATCCGATGGCAGGAGCCAGGTACTTCTCCTGGTCTCCCATGGGGTGCAGGGCCCAAGCACTTGGGCCATCCTCCACTGCACTCCCTGACCACAGCAGAGAGCTGGCCTGGAAGAGGGGCAACCGGGACAGGATCGGGGATACCACTTTAGTCCTGGCTGCTCCTCTTCCAATCCAGCTCTCTGATATGGCCTGGGGAAGTAGTAGAAGATGGCCCAAGTGCTTGGGCCCCTGTACCCACTTGAGACCCAGAGGGGGCTCCTGGCTCAGCTCCAGCCATTGGGACTATTTTGGAGTGAACCAGTAGGTGGAAGACCTCTCTTTCTTTCTCTTTCTCTTTCTCTCTTCCTCTCTCTCTCTTTCCCTCTATCTCCCTCTGCCTCTGCCTCTCTGTGGCTCTGCCTTTCAAGTAAGTAATCAATCAATCTTAAAAAAAGACTATTGATGAATTATAAACCCATTAATTATAAATATCTTGCCTACCCACAGAGATCAGTCGCCTCTTAATATAAAATAAATTGCTCACGTATAACAGTAGCTAACAAGAAACTTAAAATTACATATGGCATAAAATAATATACAAAAGTAAATGATAATAGCATACCTCTAAGCAAATTGTTTCAGGCCAATATATTAACTGAATATTGAAAATTTGCTGAAACATGACTTTAAAATCAAATTGTAGGGTAGATATGGAAGTGCATGAAACCTGCTTATTATTGTAAAATATTTTAATAAAGTACTTAAGCTTCTGGATTTTGGCTCTCCTCTTCTGTTCATTCCTATAAATTAAATAAACTTTTAAATGACCATTGAAAAACAGAAAAGATATAAAATATTATTGTTTACAGAAGGTACTTAAGCATATTAGTGTAACTATTTGAGAGGGCAAATGGTATTTTTAAGCCAAGCAACACTTATCTATGTGTGAATAAAAGTTTCTCCTCCCCAAGTGTTTTTTTAAAATATTTTGAATATAATATATATGTAATATATATAATATATACTCAAAAACAGAAAAAAATATTAGATCTATAAATCATTCAGGTGTTTATTTTGCTAAATTATAACTTAAAGAAGTCACAATAGTTAACCACGAAATGTCTCAGGAGAGATGAAAACTGAAGGATTTCGACTTGTTTTGGGGAATGGGGATTGGAGAGGCTTGAATCAAGAATTTAAAAATATTTTCTAACTCTTAAAAGGTACATACTATACACACTCACACACATACATTAGTGGATGGAAAAATGGGGATATGCATGATGTCTGGTTTTGCATAATATGCTGGGTATAGGGAGAAAGCATTTTAGCACAAGGAGAAGCCACATCTGGGAAGGAATAGTCTGTACTGTCAAAGAAAATTGTCCAGAGGACCCTATTAACATGGAATAGGTTTTATGACTTGACAGCCCTTCAATAAGCAAAGAAGCAGTAATAATCTTACAGTGGCTTTAAATCTCTCTTATCTATAAACACTTATCTATGAACAAAAGTTAACACCATAGCAAAACAAAACAAAGTAATGATTATCATTATGAGAAGACAGCAGAACGGACAATGGCCCCTGGTTTGCCCTAGTCATGTATTAGATCTGAGACCTTGGGCAATTTAACTTCCCACAAACATTAATTTCTTCATCTCTAAGATGAGTACAACAAAAGACTTCACAGAGATATGGTGACAACTGAATGTGAAAATATATTTAAAAAAACTTAGTGGAGTGCCTGGCATATGATACTTATTAAAGAAATTTAACATTATTATTAAAAAATAATGCAATTAATAGATACTATTCAATAATGAATAAGTAATTCTTTAAAATGCTTACACTGAACATTTGGATAAGGTTGTTAATTCTGCAGTGGAAAAAAGTTGTGGCATAAAGGTAACTGGCCTTATTTCAGTTTCTGATTCTTCAAGTTCTGAATCTAAATATGAGATGCTCTAGAAATCAGAAAATAAATATATAAATTACCACATACATTTATTGTTCAGGACAATTACTCTTAACATTATACTGTTCTTTAACTGTCATTTAGTTAGATAGCTGTTACAAATACTAAGATTTCCTATTCTATCAAAGGATGAAATATAACTATTTAAGAAGAGTTGAATATTATTTTATAATTTAAATACCTCCTGCTTTTCTCCATTCTTAAATGCTTTTCCTTCATATTTCTTCTCAGTCTCAGGTATTTCTGTCATTTGTTCTTGTTTTTGTTGACCATATTTATTCATTTTTATCCTAATTAATAATAACTAGAATTACTTTAAGCAGAAATAATGGAGATATTTGAGAATGATTAGAGATTTTGCTAGAACACACATAAACACACACTCAAAATCAATGTTTTACAACAAATAATTTTACAGGGTCAGCGCTGTGGCACGGTAGGTTAATCCTCTGCCTGTGGTGCCGGCATCCCATATGGGTGCTGGTTCTGGTCCTGGCTGCTCCTCTTCCAATCCAGTTCTCTACTATGGCCTGGGAAAGCAGTAGATGATGGCTCAAGCGCTTGGGCCCCTGCACCTGCATGGGAGACTGGGAGGAAGCACCTGGCTCCTGGCTTCGGATTGGCATAGCTCCAGCTGTTGTGGCCAACTGGGGAGTGAACCAATGTAAGGAAGACCTTTCTCTCTGTCTCTCCCTCTCACTGTCTGTAACTCTGCCTCTCAAATAAATAAATAACTAAATCTTAAAAAAAAACAAATAATTTTACATCTTGGGGAAATTATCAATATGATAAACATAAAATATACCATAAGCTTGTTCAAAGTTTTCACAGATTTCTTCTAATCAGTATATTTACTATTGGTGCTTATAGGGCTTTCTAGGGGCATCAAGAAACATTTCCTTTAGTGAGAATAAGTAACCAGGGGGTGGGGAGATACAAGTTAAAAGACATACACCAAGTTTCTTCTCATTTCTTCCTCTCACATTTTTTAAGCTATGAGAACATGACCCATGGCTGGTATAAGGGCAGATGTCCACAGTGATATTAAGAGGTAAATCATAGTTACTCTTGTTGGTGTCTATGTATAAACCCAAGCAGTACATGGTATTAATGCTCTCACAACATCACTACTACTATAACTCCTATTTTCATATACTACTAAGTGTCAAGCAATATTCTAAGTACTTTATATATAATTAACTCATTTAATTCTCACAACTCAATGAAATGATTGTTATTCCTTTTGTATTAGTAGTTCAACAAAACCCCAATTATCTGAAACTCTGAGAAAATAATTTATCTAGAAATCAAGTTTTCTTGATAGTCTCAGGGTTTTTGGCACAAGGTTTCATTTTTAATTTAATTAATTATATTATTTATCTATTTGATCTGGAAGGCAGAGACAGAGACTCCCCCAACAACTAATTTACTCCTCAAATTGCCACATTGGTCAGGTCTGGGCTGGGTCAAAGGCAGAAACCAGGAACTCAAGTCAGAAACTCAATCAGGTCTCCTAATGTGGTGGCAGGGAGTCAACTAGTGGAGCCATCATCTGCTGCCTCCTAGGGTATGCATTAGTTGGAACTGGGCTACTGTCCCAACTGATATATTTAACAGCTGAGACAAATGTCTTCACACATTTTAAAGTTTTAGTAATTTAAGAAGGGAATTCCTTAGGAAAATATCGCTGTGTTAGAATGGTACAGCTATTTTGGAAAATAGTCCAGCGATTCCTCTGAATGTTGATGGTGGAGTTATCACATGACACTGTCATACCTCTCCTAGGTATACAGCCAAGAGAAAAAAATATATGCCTACATTAGGGGTGCCTGCTAATGGGAAGATGTTTTTTAGGGGGGAGTAACAAAGTTTCTGAGATTAAATTTCAGTTAATGCA
Source organism: Lepus europaeus (assembly GCF_033115175.1). NCBI lineage: Eukaryota > Metazoa > Chordata > Mammalia > Lagomorpha > Leporidae > Lepus > Lepus europaeus. The sequence continues at coordinate 33,083,667 of NC_084843.1, forward strand.
TAATCCTGTGACTATACTGAAAATCAATGAACCATATACTCTAAATGGGCAAACTGTATGGTTTATGGGTTATATCTCAATAGAGTTGTTTTAAAAATAGTATATGCTTTTGGCTTTCTGAAATAGAATATAGGAAACCTAATGTGAATACCACCTATATAGGTTTGAAACCAGACTACATATATTAAAAATCCAGATACATCCAGCTGCCCCCTCAATCAAATTCCGCATGCCCCAGAGCAAATATACGGGGAAAAGAGAAGTTAAACCTAGTGTCTAGGGTCCAGGTCTTCTTGTGGAAACAAAGCCTTTGATGGAGTTCTGGATACAAGTTTATGCAGTTAGGGCTCACAAAGACTAGATTTGTGGTAAGGTCACTAGTGGTAAACTTGGGCAGGCAAAAAAAGTTCCCACAAGCATCTTCAAACATAGCTTTTCTAGTTGAACAGAATGGTACTTCAACCACTTGTAAATGCCCCAATTTAAGATTACCAGGCTAGACTTAACGGGATCAAACCAAGTCACTGACATTATGGGGTTTCGTTCAGAAGTCTGCCACCAGAGGCAGTCTGGAGAAGTGAATCCAAGCCAAAGTTAGTGGCAAAGCAGAATGTTAAATGTCAGGAAGGACAAATGCTCAGTGTCTCCAGTGGGGCTGGAGCTCAGAGGTGGGGGAACAAGAGTTGGTGGTGAGCAGGCAATATGGACTCAGAGTCAACATTCTAAGCAACTTCATTACATCTGTGGCTCTCTGTTGCTCAGGGTTTCATGACACATGAGTGCATCATGTTGGTATAGGATTAGAAGCAAGTTTAAAAAGTTATTTTTTAAAAAAGAAAGAAAGTGGATTAGGGAGGCTCCAAGACTGTGGAATAGGGAGAGAGCTCACTGACAGTTCAGGAAAAGACAGTTTAATGAAAGTGGAGATAGAGTAGTCTCAGGGAAGAGTTAGGGCAAAACTGCAAAGAAAACACTTCCAGAATTAGAGGGAAATGGTGGATCTATGTAGAGGACATGGGTGCCCACAGCTCAGGAGCCCAGCTGCTGAGAGCCTCCACACCAGTGCTGGAAAGAGAGGTGAGGCGAAACTGCAGTAGCCCAAGACACTGGCGGAAAAGCAGCAGGAAGAGCCTAGAGGGAACGAGGCTTGAAGCCCCATGGGGTAAAGTATACCAGCTTAACTAGAGGAGAGAAAAAAATAAAAGGGATGGTGTGGACACAATTCTCTCTCTCCACACACCTTACAAAAAAAAGCTCAGCCAAGAGGAATTACTTCTCTTCCGAGTAAAAAAAAAAAAAAAAGAGAGAGAGAGAGAGAGAGAGAGAGAGATTTACCACACCAAACATGGGTGTATCACCTTTAGCACACCCTTAACCCTGAAGAACTGAACAGAGCTCTCTGGCCACACCCACCACAAGCCTCTAGAGATTCACCAAAAGCAGGCAGTCCACTTGATCTAGAGTCAGAGTATAATGAGAAAAGCCACCACAGCAGAAAAAAAAGAAGAAACCAAAGAATATCTCCACAATGCCAAACAACAAATACAAAAACCGAGGAAACAAGAACAAGGAAGACATCATGATGCTCCCAAATGAACATGACACTCCAATACAACATTATGAAGATGATGAGAAGAAACTCCAAGAAACAGAATTCAAAAATTTATGATAAGAACATTTAGAAGTTACCAAAAACAAATGCATGAACTACAGAAATCCATGCAGGACAGGACAGAAAATCCTCTCGTGAAAATGAAATCTTAAGGAGGAATCAAAATGAAATGAGGAATTTAGTAGAACATGAAATTGAGATATTGAAGAGAAATCAAAACGAAATGAAGAATTCAATAGAACAATTAAAAAAAAACACATTTGAGAGCCTTAAAAACAGAATCAGCAAGGCAGAAGAGAGAATATTGGACTCAGAAGACAGAGAACAGGAAAGTATATAGTCAAACCAAAGAAAAGAAGAGGAAATTAGAAATCTAAAAAATATTGTTGGGAATCTACAGGATACTATTAAAAAACCCAACATTTGGGTTCTAGGAGTTCCAGAAGGCATGGAGAGAGAGAAAGGATTAGAAGGCCTTTTTAGTGAGATACTAGCAGAAAACTTCCTGGGTTTGGAGAAGGAAAGAAACATCTAAGTACAGGAAGTTCATAGAACCCCTAATAAACATGACCAAAAGAGATCCTCACCATTGTAATCAAACTCACCACAGTGAAACATAAAGAAAAGATCTTAAAATGTGCAAGAGAGAAATGTCAGATTACTCTCAGAGGATCTCCAATTAGAATCACAGAAGACTTCTCATCTGAAACCCACAGGCTAGGAGGGAGTGGTGAGATATAGCCCAGCTACTAAGAGAGAAAAACTGCCAGCCCAGAATATTATATCCTGCAAAGCTCTCATTTGTGAATGAAGGTGAAATAACGACCTTACATAGCAAACAGAAATTGAAAGAATTTGTCACCACTCGTCCAGCCCTGCAAAAGATGCTTTAAGATGTGTTATACACAGAAACAGAGAATCACGGCCATCAATATGAAAGAAGGTAAAGAAAGAAAACCTGTCAGTAAAAGATCACAGAAAGTTGAGACTATATATTAGAAATATCTTTGGGAAAATGTCAGGGCAAAGTCACTACTTATCAATAGTCACATTGAATGTAAATGGCCTCAACTCTCCAATTAAAAGATACAGACTGGCTGAATGGATTAAAAAACAAAACCCATCTATTAGCTGCTTACAAGAAACACATCTTTCCAACAAAGATGCATGTAGACTGAAAGTGAAAGGTTGAAAAAAGATATTACATGCTAACAGAAACCAAACAAGAGTGGGCATAGCCATCTTAATATCAGACAAAATAAACTTTAACACAAAAACAGTTAAGAAAGACAAAGAGGGGCACTATATAATGATTAAGGGATCAATTCAACAGGAAGAGGTAACTATTATAAACTTATATGCACCTAATTACAGGACACTTACTTATTTAAAAGATATGTTAAGGAACTTAAAGGGAGACTTAGACTCCAATACAATAGTATTGGGGGACTTCAATAACCCACTTTCAGCAAAAGACATATCAACTAGACAGAAGATCAACAAGGAAACAACAGATTTAATCGACACTATAGACCAAATGGATCTAACAAATATCTACAGAACTTTTCATCCTACACATAAAGAATACACATTCCTCTCAGCAGCACATGGAACCTACTCTAGCATTGACCACATACTAGGCCATAAAGCAAGTCTCAGCAAATTCAAAAGAATCGAAATCACACTACGCATATCCTCAGACCAAAATGGAGTGAAGCTGGAAATTACCAACTCAGGAATCCCTAGAGCATATGCAAACACATGGAGACTGAACACTATGCTCCTGAATGAACAGTGGGTCATAGAAGAAATCAAAAGAGAAATCAAAAATTTTCTGGAAGTAAATGAGGATAACAACAACACATATCAAAACTTATGGGATACAGCAAAAGCAGTGTTAAGAGGAAAGTTTGTAACAATAGGTGCCTACATAAAGAAATTGGAAAGGCACCAAACAAATGAGCTATCAATGCATCTCAAGGATCTAGAAAAACTGCAGCAAACCAGACCCAAATCTAGTAGGAGAAGAGAAATAATTAAAATTAGAGAATAAATAAACACAATTGAATCCAATAAAACATTACAAAATATCAGAGAAACTAAGAGTTGGTTTTTTGAAAAGATAAACAAAATTGACACACCATTGGCCCAACTAACTAAAAAAAGGTAGAGAAAAGATCCAAATCAATAAGATCAGAGATGAAAAAGGATTGTAACAACATATACCACAGAAATAAAAAGAGTCATCAGAAATTACTATAAAGAGCTGTATGCCAGCAAACAGGGAAATCTATCAGAAATGGATAGATTCCTGGACACATACAACCTACCTAAATTGAATCATGAAGACACAGAAAACCTAAACAGACCCATAACCAAGTCATTAATTGAATCAGTAATAAAGGCCCTCTCAATAAAGAAAAGCCCAGGATCAGATAGATTCACTGCTGAATTCTACCAGACATTTAAAGAAGAACTAACTCCAATTCTTCTCAAACTATTCAGAACAAGTGAAAGAGAGGGAATCCTCCCAAATTATTTCTATGAAGCCAGCATCACTTTAATTCCTAAACCTGAAAAATATGTAGCAGAGAAAGAGAATTACAGACCAATATCCCTGATGAACATATACATAAAAATCCTCAATAAATTTCTGGCCAATAGAATGCAACAACGTATCAGAAAGACCATCCACCCAGGCCAAGTGGGATTTATTCCTGGTATATAAATAGAAAAGGGAACCCAAAAATGGAAAAATCTTTCATGCTCATGGATTGGAAGAATCAATATCATCAAAATGTCCATTCTCCCAAAAGCAATTTATACATTAAATGCAATACCAATCAAGATACCGAAGACATTTTTATCATATATAGAAAAAATGATGCTGAAATGCATTTGAGGCACAGGAGACCTTGAATAGCTAAAGCAATCTTGTAAACAAAAACAAAGCCGGAGGCATCACAATACCAGATTTCAGGACATACTACAGGGAAGTTATAATCAAAACAGCATAGTACTGGTACAGAAACAGATGGATAGACCAATAGGACAGAATAGAAACACCAGAAATCAATCCAAACATCTACAACCAACTTATATTTGATCAAGGATCTAAAACCAATTCCTGGAGCAAGGACAGTCTATTCAATAAATGGTGCTGGGAAAACTGGATTTCCACATGCAGAAGCATGAAGCAAGACCCCCACCTTATATCTTATACAAAAATCCACTCAACATGGATTAAAGATCTAAATCTATGACCCAACACCATCAAATTATTAGAGAACATAGAAGAAATGCTGCAAGATATAGGTACCGGCAAAGACTTCTTGGAAAAGACCCCAGAGGCACAGGCAGTCAAAACCAAAATTAACATTTGGAATTACATCAAATTGAGGAGTTTCTGTACTGCAAAAGAAACAGTCAGGGAAGTGAAGATGCAACTGACAGAATGGGAAAAAATATTTGCAAATTATGCAAGCGATAAAAGATCAATAAAGATCAATAACCAGAATCTTCAAAGAGATCAAGAAACTCCACAACAACAAAACAAACAACCCACTTAAGAGATGGGCCAAAGACCTCAATAGACATTTTTCAAAAGAGGCAATCCAAAGGGCCAACAGACACATGAAAAATGTTCAGGATCACTAGCATTCAGGGAAATGCAAATCAAAACCACAATGAGGTTTCACCTCACCCCGGTGAGAATGGCTTATATACAGAAATCAACTAACAACAGATGCTGGCAAGGATGTGGGGGAAAAGGGACACTAATCCACTTTTGGAGGGAATGCAAACTGGTACAGCCACTTTGTAAGTCACTTTGGAGATTCCTCAGAAACCTCAATATAGTCCTACCATACAACCCAGCCATCCCACTCCTTGGAATCTACCCAAAGGAAATTAAATTGGCAAATAAAAGAGCGGTCTGTACCTCAATGTTTATTGCAGCTCAATTCACAATAGCTAAGACATGGAAGAAAACTCAAATTGCCCATCAACAGAAGACTGGATAAAGAAATTATGGGATATGTACTCTATAGAATACTATACAGCAGTAAAAAAAAATGAAATCTGGTCTTTTGCAACGAAATGGAGGAATCTGGAAAACATCATGCTGAGTGAGATAAGCCAGTCCCAAAGGGACAAATATCATATTTTCTCCCTGATTGGTGACAACTAACTGAGCACCTAAAAGGAAACCTGTTGAAGTGAAATGGACACTAAGAAACAATGTCTTGATCAGCCCTTGTCCTGACTATTGAGAAACAACTTACTATTTTATTCCTTTTAGTATTTTTTGTTCTACTTAATACCATTGGTTGAACTCTTTAATTAACACACAATTATTCTTAGGCATTTAAAATTAACTGAAAAGTGATTCCTGTTAAATATAAGAGTAGAAATAAGAGCGGGAGATGTACAGTTCGACACATGCTCACTCGGACTTACCCCTCATGGTAGAGCTAGAATTGTGCCAGGGGATTCCATTTCAATCCCATCAAAGTGGCATGTACCAATGCCATCTTACTTATTAAAGTGATCAGCTTAAATTAATAATTGATCAAAAAGATAGGATTAAATCTCAAAGGGATTACATAAATAAAACCTGTGTCTGCAAATAATAACTGATAGAATTAAAAATGAGAGAATGATCCTACATGGGAAGCAGAATACACAGCAAACTCATAGAATGGCAAATGCCCTAAACAGCACTCTGGCCTCAGAATCAACCCTTAAGGCATTTGGATCTGGCTAAAAAGCCCATGAGAGTTTTGCAGGCATGGAAAGCCAAGACAGTGTGGCAAAAAAAAAAAAAATGACCTAAGTGAAAGATCTCTGTGAGTGAGAACCCAGCGGAAAAGAACGGGCCATCAAAGAAGGATATACCTTTCTCTGAAGGGAGGAGAGAACTTCCACTTTGACTATGGCCTTGTCTAAATAGGATTGGAGTTGGTGAACTCAAGAGGCTTCCATAGCCTTGGCAGCTGATGAGAAAGGCCTTGGGTGATTACTGATGTCATAAATAAAAGTGTCAATTGTTAAATCAACAATGGGAGTCACTGTTCACCTGCTCCTCAAGTAGGACTTCTGTCCTCAATGTGTTGTATTATGGGAATTAATGGTAAAACTACTACTCAAACAGTACACCATAGTTTGTATGTCTGTGTGGGTGCAGTCTGTTGAAATCTTTACTTAGTATATACTAAGTTGATCTTCTGTATATAAAGATAATTGAAAGTGTATCTTGACGAAGAATGGGATAGGAGAGGGAGTGGGAGATGGGATGGTTGCAGGTGGGAGGGAGGTTATGGGGGGGAAAGCCACTATAACTCAGAAGCTGTACTTTGGAAATTTATATTTATTAAATAAAAGTTGAAAAAAAAAAGAGTCACACTGTTCCAAAATGGCTCTCCCATGCTGCATTCTCACCAGAAATGAATCGAAGTTTCTGTTGCTCAGCATCCTATCCAAAATTTAATTCCTTCCTTCCTTCTATCCAGGCTTCCTTTCTTCCTTCTTTCCTTCCTCCCTCCCCTCTCCCTCCCTTTCTTTCCTTTTCTTCTTTCTTTCAGTTCTCTTTCTGTCTCTCTCTGCTTCTGGTTTGAATTTTAGCCAATCTAATAGGTGTGTGGTACTATTTCACTGTGGTTTTAATCTACGTTTCTCTATTGACATGATATTGAGCATCTTTTCAATGTTCACTTGCCACCAATACACCTTTACTGAAGTGTCTGTTCAAACCCTTTGCCCATTTTTAAATCAGGTTGTCTTCTTATTAATTTGTAAGAATTGTTTATATATTCAAGATGGAATTCCTTTATTGACTATATGGAATAGTTTTCTAGCTTCTATATTTTTCCCCCAGTTACTGTGAATTCCCAGTTACTAATGTGTAGATCCCTAAGAGACTATTAAGAGTAAACAGAGCAACCACTCACCTCTGAAACTGTAACTTTATTGGTGTGCTTGTAAACCCTTGCTGTTGTCGAAGGGATTTTATCTGTTTCCAAGTCCGTAATATGTTCTTTAGTAAGGAGAAGTCCTTATTTCTTTCTAAGTCATATAGTTGTTTTGTATTACTACAACAATAATGATAGATCAAAAAATAGTGGAACTAACTGCAAACCATTAAAAGTGGCATAGGGGAATGTATTGCATTAATACTTCTGAACTCCCCCTACTTTATTTTTTTTTCATTTTACCCACATATGAAATCTCTGCCTTATTATTTCTTTTCATTTTAATCACTGAAATTCCATAACTAAAAATTCATAATATAAAAACCTTGTTCCTTTATAACTCTGTCTCCACCCCTTTCAGTTGTTGATATCACAAATTGCCCCTTTTTAAATCATTTGTTCCCCATAGACTAGTAATTCATTTAAGTACATTAGTCTCTTAAATCATACAGAAAACAAAAAGTAGAATTACAAACTGCTATTAATACCAGCATTTATAATGACCCATACACTTTTGTCTGGGATCTTTATTTTATCATATAACTTTGGGTTACTTCTAGTGTCATTTCAGCCTGCAGGATTCCCTTGAGAGCTTCTTGCAGGAAGATCTAGTGGTAACACTCCCTCAACTTTTATCTAGGATTGTCTTAATGTCTCCATCATTTTGAAGGAAAAATTTTCCAGTTACAGAATTCTTGGTTAGGAGTTTTTTTTTTTTAATCTATCGTCCCACTGCTTCCAGGCCTCCCAAAGTTTCTGATGACAAATCTGCTGATACTGAGAATCATTTGTATGTGAAGAGTCACTTCTCTTTAGTTGTTTTCAAAACTATTTGTATCTTTGGCTTCAAAAATTTAGTTAAAACATGCCCTGCAACAGGTCTCTGAGTTAATTTTACTTGAAGTTAATTGAATTTCTGAAATGTTTGTATTCATATGCTTCATAAAATTTGGGTAGTTTTTGGTCATTATTTCTTTTTCTTTCTTGCACCTTTCTATCTAATTCTTCTGGATTTCCTACAATGAGTATATTAGTCAATTGATGGTATCTCACATATCCCTTAGGCTCTATTTGCTGTTCTTCAAAATATTTCCTTTTTGTTCCTCAAACCAGATAATTTACATTATCCTATCTTTAAGTTCACTGATTCTTTTCTTCTGCCTGCTCAGATCTGCCTTTTAATCCCGCTAGTGATTTTTCATTTCAGTTATTATATTCTTTAGTTTCATAATTTTTCTTTGGTTTCTGCTTTAATTTTCTCTTTACTGATATTTCCATTTTGTTCATACCTGCTTTTCTTGACTTTCTCTGCATTTTCTTTTCTTTTTTTTTGAGCATCACCAGAACCGTTGTTTTAAAGTCTTTGTTTAGTGGACCTACCATCAGATCATTTTCAAGGACAGTTTCTGTTGATTCATATTTTTCCTTTGAGTCGAGTATACCTTTACTTCTTTGTGTCCTTTCTAGTTTTTTTGTAACATTGAACATTTTAATCTAATAACATAACTCTGAAAATCAGACTGTTCCCCTTCTCCCAAGGTTTCACACTTTTTATTACTGTTTTAATTTATTCTCATAATTGTAGGCTGTGTATGCCATAAGATATAAATATGAGGTCTTCGCAGGTTGTTTTTGTGTCTGTCCCTTTTCCTAGGCATACACTATCACTTTATAATTTTCCTCATATATACAGTTGCTTTTTAATGTCTTGGTTTTTAATATCTGGATCCCAAAAGGAAAAAAAGAGAAAAATGAAGAGGTGGGGGAAACAGGGCACCAGCCTTTTAAATCTCCTGGAAATGACTTCGGCCAGAGAGGAAAGGCTTACAACAATGGGCGGCAGTAAAGGAACAAAGCCCCCCTCCTTGGACCTCTGTAACTACAAGCAGCACTCAGTGATCAGATCCTAGGTCCCCAATATTTGGAGGACACAGTAGTTTATTGTCTACCCTGGCTCCTACAAAATACATGCAAGTTGATCCAGGATGTGAACAGATGCCTGCCATGGGGCTGAAGGGTGGGAGATGGGAAGCTGTTGCCGAGCTAAGTTGAAACTTACCAAAATTGACTGCAATTTACCATCCAAGACTTCACCTGGATGTTAGAAGCCTTCAATAGCTTCCAGAGCTCAGAACAGTCACATCAGATAGATTCTGCCAGCACAGCTGTCTGAGAGGGAGCTAAATTCTTGGTGCTTTTTGCTGTTCTTCCTTTTCCCAGAACCTACCTTCTTCCTTTAAAATTTTAATTTCATATTATTCATTTCCTGCGTTTAGTAGGGAGTTGGATCAGAAGTGGGACAGCCAGGACACGAACATAGGAAATGCTTAACCCACAACTCCAGTACACTAGCATCACTTTGTTTCTGACTTCTGTAGATTCTTTACCATTTCGTCACTTTAACAATAAAGTTTTGCATTTTGTCAGAAATTTTTAGTTATTTTTATTAGGAGGGACATTCAGGCAATCTACTTTACTATACTAGATGAAATAGAATATACAAATGGTTCAAAACTCACCTTATCTGCCAATAATAATCTTCTAAAGATTCTCTAGTCAACTGGTTTATTTCCAAATTTTCATTTGCTAATTTTGTAGCATCTTTAAGTGCTTTCAGCTATAACAAAGAAAAGGCATCTTTTGTTGCATTTCACCCATTTGTTACTATTACTCCAATTCACCTGCAGATCTAGGTATGTGCGGAAGCACAGCTGTATAACTTTTTCCCATATTATTATCTTGTCTCCCAAAATATATTTCATTTAATCACCTTGGGGAAAAATTGAGAAGAGCCTATATATGTCTAAGCAATAAATATATTCTGAGGATGTTTGCCAATCGGTTTATCAATTGATAAAAAGAAATTGCATTAAATCAAGATGGATAGAAATCTACCCTAGCTTTCACCTAAAATCCCATGGTCATAGAAAATATTTTTGTCTGTCATTATCCATACCCATTGCCATCATCAATCCAAATTTATATGCTTGTATTAATAATTATCTGCATGCATCTCTATTAAAGTATGAGGGAATAATAATGTAGGAAAATAAAAATAAAATCAAGAGAACAAGATATACTGCAGAATGTATAAAGTAGCATAACATCCACAATATCCATATGGAAATAAAACTAGAAGAAATTATACTCTAATACACAAGCACAGTTAGAAGCAGTTTGTAGGAACTTGGAGACTAGAGTCAATTGAAACAAGTTTTTATTGGAACACAAAAGAAGACCTAAAACAACAGGAAGACATTCTATATTCTTGAATGAGGAAAGCCAATATTTATAAAGATAAAATTTCTTTCAAAATTAATATAATACAATACAATCACACTAAAGGTAGTAATAGGATTTTAAAAATAGGAGGTGACAAGCTAATTCTAAGGTTCATATAGAAGATTAAATCTATAAAAGCATGCACCTTCTCTCTTTTCCTCTCCCTCTCTATAACTGCCTTTTCCGTAAGTAAATCTTTAAAGAGAGAGAGAGAGGTACAGCAGGTTAAGCCTGCTGCATGCAGTGCTTGCAACCCATATGAGGAGCATCAAAGTCTTGACTGTTCTACAACCAATCCAGCTCCCTGCTCATGTGTCTGGGAAGGCAGCAGAAGATGACCTAAGTGCTTGGGCTCCTGGCCACTCATATGAGAGACCCAAATGGAGTTCCAGCCTCCTGGTTTTTTTTTTTAACTTTTATTTAATGAATATAAATTTCCAAAGTACAGCTTATGGGTTACAATGGCTTCCCCCTCCCAAAACTTCCCTCCCAGCCACAACCCTCCCCTTTCCCGCTCCCTCTCCCCTTCCAATCACATCATGATTCATTTTCAATTCTCTTTATATACAAAAGATCAGTTTAGTATAAATTAGGTAACGATTTCAACAGTTTGCCCCCATATAGCAACACAAAGTGAAAAAAAAATACTGTTGGAGTACTAGTTATAGCATTAAATAAGAGTGTACAGCACATTAAAGGCAGAGATCCTACATATTATTTTTTTTAAATTAATTAATTTTCTATGCCATTTCCAATTTAACACCAGGTTTTTTTTTTTTTTTCATTTCCAATTATCTTTATATACAGGAGATCGATTCAGTATATAATTAGTAAAGATCTCATCAGTTTGTACCCACGCAGAAACACAAAGTGTAAAAATACTGTTTCAGTACTAGTTATAGCCTCATTGCACATTAGACAACACATTAAGGACAGATCCCACATGGGATGTAAGTACACAGTGACTCCTGTTGCTGACTTAACAATTTGACACTCTTGTTCATGGCGTCAGTAATCTCCCTAGGCTCTAGTCATGAGTTGCCAGGGCTATGGAAGCCTTTAGGGTTCGCTGACTTTGATCTTATTCCGATAGGGTCACAGTCAAAGTGGAAGTTCTCTCCTCCCTTCAGAGAAAGGTACCTCCTTCTTTGATGGCCCCGTTCTTTCCACTGGGATCTCACTCACAGAGATCTTTCATTTAGGTCTTCTTCTTTTTTTCTTTTCCATGGTATCTTGGCTTTCCATGCCTACAATGCTCTCATGGGCTCTTCAGCCAGATCCGAAAGCCTTAAGGGCTGATTCTGAGGCCAGAGTGTTGTTTAGGACATCTGCCATTCTATGAGTCTGCTGTGTATCCCACTTCCCATGCTGGATCTTTCTCTCCCTTTTTGATTCTATCAGTTAGTATTAGCAGCCTCCTGGTTTTAATCTGGCTCAGTCTTGGCTGTTACAACCATCTGGGGAGTGAACTAGAGATGGAAGATCTCTCTGTCACTCCCCTCCCTCTCTGTAACTCTGTCTTTTAAATAAAGAAAGAAATCTTTTTTAAAAAGAATACCTAAAAGCATTATAAAAAGAAAAATAATGAGGAGGTATTTGTCCTACTATATATCATAACTTATTAATGAAGTACAATGAAAACAGAGCAGGGCTAGGCAATATCACAATGAAATAAATTCTTAAACTATATAAATTGTGTAGCTAGTTTAGGATAAACCATCTTTTTTTATTAAAAAGACAGGGTGACAGAAGGAGAGGTAGAGAGAGCATAAGATGGTGAGAGAGAGGGTAGGAGAGGGAGAAGAAGAGGGAGAGAGGGAGTGAATATTCCATCCTCTGATCCACTCTGCAAATGCCCATAATAGCAAGAGCTGGGTCAGGCTGAAGCCAGGAGTCTGGAACCCTATCCGGGTCTCTCACATGGTTGGCAGGGATCTAAGTATGTAGGTCATTACCTGCTGCCTTCCCAGGCACGTTAGCTGGCAGCTGGATGTAAGTAGAATAGACAGGACTCAAATCAGCATTCTGAGATGTGGGCATCCCAAGTAGCAGCCCCATGCACTGTGCCACAACACCCACCCTCAAAAGTATTTTAAATAGGTTGGAAAATAATGGTATTTGGATATTAGTATAGTATCTTTTGGGGAAAGAACTGAGAGTCCAATTTCACCCAACCTACAAGTACAGACTCTAAATAAAAGGCCAGAAAACACACACACATATACATATGCATAGAAACACATGTAATAAATATATCCCAAGAATATATAGAGAGGTGTCTGTACTTTTGGTCTGTCAGGAAATAATGGTCACCCCAAACAATCACTTTTCTAGGTTGGCAGGATTTTTCAATTGTTTAATCTAAATGCTTCAGAGATAAACTCTGATTAGTACAGCTATTTGCAGCAATTTCATTCTTTTTGCCAGTGACTGTTATGAGCATAATCATGTGATAAAATTCTAGTCAATGGAATACGAGGGAACATCTGCCAGGGGACAGAGTAGAAACCAGGGAAGTTTCTTAAAATGAAACATTATGCTGCATATTTTGTCTGGTCAGAATGTTGTAAACTGCAACAATCATATGGTTAACCAAGTCAACTTGCTGAAAATGAAGAGTAGGAAATAAAAGGCTAGGGTTATTGATGATATTGTTCAGTCTCCAAACTAACCAACCCTGGAGTTGCTCTGTGGTTTTATAGTTCTATTTTTAAAAGTAAGTAGGTATTAAGGTGCAATTATGGCTAGCTTATTGAGATATCTTGAGGATTCCATCAGGATTTAATGTTTAATTAAATATCTCACTAGGTATGTATTTTCAAATATATTTATTAGTTGACTGAGATTTATCAAAATACCTCTCTGGGAATGGATGGTTAGCCTAGTGGTTAAGATGCCCACATCCTACATCAGAGTACCTAGATTTGATTTCAGCTCTGGCTCTTTACTCCAGCTTCTTGCCAATGCAGACCCTGGGAAGCAGTGGTGAAAGTAACTGGGTTCCTGCTTCCCATGTGGGAGACCTGAGTTGTATTCTCTGCTCCTTACTTTGGCTCTGGCCCAGCCCTGGCTTTTGTGGTTATTTGGGGAGAGATACAGAGAATAAAAGTTCTGCCTACCTGGCTTGCTCTCTTTGTCAAATAAAGTTTTTAAAAAATACTTCTGAGAGAACATTAGTTAACAAAATTATCATGGATTAGAAACTCAGCAGAGTTTAAATTAATTTATGTTTGTAAAAACAATCAGTTTGATTTCCCTTCAGACTTTTTAGACTCTTCATAACATCATCAGATGATGACCTAGATTAGTCATCCTCAGACCAGGACTATTTACAATTCATATGTTCAAGATACCTAACATTTTTATCAAAACACAGGCACATGGCAATTTTCCTTGAGTAATAAGACCAACAACACCATGGATTAGTAACCTATTTATATGTATGTATTAGCTATCCTGCAGGATTTGTTTGAGGCTGTTTCCTTCCCAGGCAACTCCTTAGTTTCTTTCCAGAAAAATAAAAATTAAACTAATGTTTCAATTGGTTAAATATTCAAAGTGTGATGTAATTTTCTTTCTCTTTCAACAGTAAATGTTCAGATGTAAGAATATAATGAAAGCCATTCATACCTTCTCATAAAGCAGCTGAGGTAAATTCTGTTGCTGCCTGTCTTGAAAACATTCATAAAGCTGAAGCAGCCTAGCACACAATACTTGTTCTTGATTGAAGAGAGGATGATGGCTGAATTGCAAACCCACAATATTGAGATCTAGTTGATACATTTCCCTTTGACCTTCCATTTTGTTCCTGAAAGTGCTTCCAAGGTCAGATTTTACTGCCTTTTAAAAAATATAGGTGCAAAATATTAATTTTATTAAATTTCTCTTGAAATTACAAGTTTTTTTGTAAATAAAAGTAACATGTCAATAGGAGGAAAATCAAGAGAGACAGAAAAGAAAAAATAATAATGATTTGATCTTTATTCTTTGAAATTATGGCTCTTAATTTCATAAAACATATAACAGCTTTTTGATCATCTTGCTGTAAATTTTTATCTTCTGCCTCACTATTGTGTGCTGGCAGAGGCTGGACTTTCAAGTTATAAGACCAATAATCATTTCCTATAGGACACTATAGGAACATTATTACAAAATAATGTAATAATGTAATATTGTTTACAACAATAATGTATTATTGTTGTAATCATGTAATATTGTTTACAACAATAGTTTGGTGACATATGATGGAACAATCCTCTATGGGCCAGAGTTAAATGGTAATTACCTACCTATTAAGACATTTTGTTTCTAAATGAATGTATTGGTGCTCTTATGAAAAATTCCTCTGAGGAACCTGTGTCCTCTAAGCAAATGCTGCATTAATAGGAGATCATCTCCCTTTGTACATTATACTGTCTCTATTTGGGTATCAGATTGTCCCCAAATTAGTTCAAGTCTGTTGGCCTCAGATTACATGCAAAATCATTCTTCTGTGTTTTATTCCACCCTTTTGAAGTAATCACAAATGTTTGCATATGCATGTGATTAGTTTCCAGTGATGTAATTTGAGAGTTAGTGGGTTACTAATCATGTGCAGGTTAACATGAATGCCTAGACACTTCCAGTGAGAGCCATGATCACATTCAACTAAAAAAGGAAGAGCAGGGAGTGCTGTCTCTGGATCCGTCTGGGATAAAATGAAAGGCCCTTCAGTCTGTGCCACTGCTATTACATCTGCTGTTACACTGAAAAAGTTGTTGTCCCACCCTCCCCTGGAATGGTAATGGCAGTACTCCTTCCTTAAAGACTGCAGGCCACCAATATAGTGCCTAATCTCTACCTCCCTATTGACCCTCCTCTTCTTCAGGGAGACAGGAGAACATCATAAAGCTTGTTGTTTAATCCATATCTGGTAAGTGTTCTCTATGTAGGAACCAGCTGAAAGGGGAAACCTTCCTCTTGATTCCACCCAAGGGATTTAGTCAATTGGTAGTAAATTTGTAAACTGGTCATTAACCAGGAGAAAAACATTAAAGGAAAAAAGTGTTTCAATTTTAAACAACCAAATTACAAAAGGACTTTTGGTAATTAAAGTTCCTAAACTAGAGATGCCTGTCTTGTTAAACATAACTGCATTGCTTACTTGCTCTGGGCCTCAATTGGAGTGGCACAAGCCCCTGGTCCTATCCTATTCAGTACCTGATGACTGTGGTGCTCAGAAGCCACAAAGAGTGTAACTGAGATTTTGAAATATCTAACAACAATAAAAGGATGTGAGTTTCTACTAGAAAGCAAAAATTAAAGGTAGAAGTTACTACGGGGTACAAAAATTTGAAGGGCTGTCAAGAAGTGAAGTATTTCATGAATTTTCCATTGCCCAAATGAGGTCAAATGAGTAAAAGTTATGAGGAGTCAAATTTTAATCCAACAACACAAAACAATAAATAGTTAGATCTGTTCAATACTGGGATGAATTCTTTTATGGGCCAGTAAGCTCCCTGATGGACTAGTTGTAAGCAGCAGTTACTAAGGGGAATTAGGTAAGCTTTATGAACCAGACAGAGGTATTACACCAAAAGCACACAGATAAAAGTACAAAAGACATCCAAGCTTGGGGACACATATAAAGTCTATGTAAATATATAAGAGGAGTGTTAGAAGGAGTACAGTGAAGAGCACAGTCAACTCATCAGATGAAACTTTTCAGAAGATATTAAATAAAGTACCTGGCAGAGACAGCAGCAAAGGCAGGAACCTGATACTCAGGGTTTCTGTAACTTTTCATATATAACATATGGGACACAATTTTTAAAAATCAGAGTAAAAGCTAGGACTGAATGATCAAAACCTAGAGAAAAAATACAATAAAAACAAACCTAAAATGGCCCAGATATTGGTTATCAGATATTGTTATGGCCTGGAAAATAATTTGAGTGTTTCCCAGAGAGCCATGTATTAATAAGTCTTTTTTTTTTTTTTTTTGAATATAAGTTTCCTTTTATTTTGAAATTGAAACAGCGGAATGCAGTGGTTTGTCACGGGGAAGAGAAGCGGAGGGTGTGCCCTGCGAAGGTCAGAGCCAGCGGCCCCAACCCCCAGACAAGCACAGAACAGACTCAAGGCTGGGAAGAGAGGTACAATCAGAATTGGGGTGGCGATGGCTGGCAGATTTCCAGCCATGTACAGTTTTCAAAGTTATCGCGATTACAGAGTAAGGTAGCGCTTGTTCTGAGAATCACAAGTCACAAGAGGGAGTGCTCAGCCCTCCCCTCCCCCCACATTCATAAAAATACACCTGCCGCTCTCCCGCGTCGGGAGGAGATGCACACCAACCCCCTGACATCAGGAAAGGGGCTCTTGTGACACATTCTGGCTTCAGATTCTGGAAAAAGAGCGAGAACTCACAGAGAAACAGAGGTGGTTCATTCATGCCAACTCACGAGCTGCTGAAATTCATTCCGAACACCCTCCCGGAGCAGTGGCTTCCAGGAAATCCACACAGAAATGTTACAAGGGGTCCCCCAGCCCCTCCGGAGGCAGTGCAGGGTCCAGACGTCAGCGCCCACGACACACACATACACACACGCCTTCGTCCCTGGAGAGGCCCCGGGAAGTCACCTGGCTGGGAGGGGGAGGAGGTGAGGGGTCCAGGTAGGGCTCCTTGGAACGGGGTACGGGTGAGAAGAGCCAAGGGGACAGAGTGACAGGTGCACCTGTCAGAACAGCTAGAGCGTTATCTTAAACACGTGAAGAAAATCGCCAAAGAGTGAAACTTCATTATGGGGGAAAAAAAAAAAAAGTAAAGTTTGGGAAATTAAAACAATCCAGTGGTCACTGGAAAATATCTCCCTCTTTTTATCAAAAAAATTTTTTTTGGTTTTTTTTTTTTTTTTGTAGTTTTTTGGAAAGTATTTTTAAGGTAACTTTTTTTTCCTTTGGAAAAAGACATCTTTTCCCCCCTAACCTAAGCAAGTGGAGTTGCCACTACTAATTCATCTCTATTGCCTGCTAAGAGGTAGATAAAACAAAGTGAAACGGGGCTTCTAGGAGGAGGTCCATCAGCGGGTGGGGAGGGGCCGGCTTCGCACGGTGACGCTCCCCCACTACAAAGACGGAGGCCGGGACCTCGGACCACCTTCCGCGCCCCCGAGTCAGCCGTCCCGCTGAAGACGGTGGGGGACCATGGGGGAGGCGGGGGACCCCAAAGACAACGGCTGAAGAGGGTCTCAGCTCTGGCCCCCTAGCTTCCTGATGTTGGGGCCGAGTGATGGGCGCCAGGCCAGGCCCAGACCCCAGCCCCAGCCCGTGCAACCCCTCTGGGGTCGGGGGCAGCTACGCCTTTCCTCACCATCTGGTCCAACATGGCTGTAGCAGTGAGAGCTGACGGGGTGGAACATAGGCAAGGAAGGTCAGGGGTGGGGGCCGGAAGAAGCAGTCCCCCCAGGACCCAACCTGTCTGAGTGGGGGTCCTGGCAGGCCTGTCTGTCCCCCGAGGACAAACATTAATAAGTCTTAATCCTCAGACTCTTGTATTAATGGATTGTGGCTGGAACCTAATCTAATTATGGTGTCTGAAGACGAGGCCTTGGAAAGTGGTTCGATTGGATTATGCTGATAGATTGGAGACCATGACTGAATCGTGCTGCATGAGGAGGACAGACTGCACAGAGAGCAGATGAAGGCCATTGCTCCCTGTCTGTCTGCTACCTTCTCCCCTTGCGATCGTCCCTCTGCCATCCTTGGCAGGGCATCACCAGATACTTTAACCAACATGGCTGCCAGCCTGGGACTGTGAACCTCCAAACTGTGAGCCAAAATAAGCCCTTTTCTTTCCTAAGAAGATATTTTACCTGCTACGCCACAGCACTGGCCCTGAAATACCTCATATCCACCAGAATGGTTATGACTTCAACACAGAAAAGACATCAGCAGTGTGATACAGCAGGTTAAGCTACACTTGATATGCTGGCGTCCCATGTTGGAATGTTGATTCAAGCCTTAGCTGCTCTGCTTTCAATCCAGTTTCCTGCTAATATGCCTGAGAAGGCAGCAGATGATGGTCCAAGTACATGGACCCCTGTCACACATGTGGGAGACAAGGATGGAGTCCCCGGCTACTGGTTTCATCTTGGCCCAGACCTGGCTGTTGTGGCCATTTGGGGAATGAATCAATGAATGGAATCTCTCTGTCTTTGTCACTCTGTCTTTTAAATAAACAAGCAGGACAGGGGGTGGTGCGGGGCCGGGCCCCCAGCGGGGTTCTGCTAGAGCACAAGCGGGCGCAAACGCGGGCGCGGGGTTGCAGTCCCCGCCTCCCGCAGCGGAGCCCGACACCTCCACGCACTGGCGCGGAGGGGCACCGGCGGCGTCGCGGGGCTCGCGGGTGGCCGCCGGAACGCGTGTCGGGACCGACCCCCGCGCGGCCGAGCGCCACCCGAGGCGGCGGAGGAGCGGCGCGGCGCGGCTCTGGCGTCGCGGCAACGTACTGTAAGGCGATATTACTTTAATCCTCTTCACATCAATATTTATGGAGTAGCCACAGGTGCCTCATCCTTTAGGGAGAGTTAATTATACATTTGTCGGCCAAAAATAAGTCTCCTAATGATGGATAGAAAATCGTCTTAATACGAGATGTTGAATAATATATCCCTCTCCAACTGATTTGAAATTCCCTATTAATTGTAATGGGCTGCAATCCGTGGGGACGCCTCCAGAGATAACAGTCACCCCATGGACTCCTTTGGGCAGCACAGGGCAGAAGAGCAGCCAACAGTCGTCAGCAGGATGCAAAAGAAATACTGGAAAACCAAGCAGGTCTTCATCAGAGCGACGGGCAGGAAGGAGGACGAGCACGTGGTGGCGTCCGACGCGGACCTGGATGCTAAACTTGAGGTTTTTCGCTCCATTCAAGAGACATGCACTGAACTTCTGAAGATAGTCGAGAAATATCAGCTAAGACTCAATGTTATATCAGAGGAAGAAAATGAGCTAGGCCTCTTTTTAAAGTTTCAAGCAGAACGGGATGCAACTCAAGCTGGCAAAATGATGGATGCCACTGGCAGAGCACTCTGTTCTTCAGCCAAGCAAAGATTGGCCCTGTGTACTCCCCTGTCTCGTCTTAAGCAAGAAGTGGCCACGTTCAGCCAAAGGGCAGTGTCTGACACCTTGATGACAATTAATCGGATGGAGCAGGCACGCACAGAATACAGAGGCGCTCTGCTGTGGATGAAAGATGTATCCCAAGAACTGGACCCAGATACCTTAAAACAAATGGAGAAGTTCCGAAAAGTACAGGTCCAAGTGAGAAATAGCAAAGCTTCTTATGACAAGTTAAAGATGGATGTTTGTCAGAAAGTGGATTTGCTTGGAGCTAGTCGCTGCAATATGTTATCCCATTCACTCACTACCTACCAGAGAATACTACTTGGATTCTGGGAGAAAACAGCTCGAAGCATGTCCCAGATCCATGGGACCTGCGCTGTCTGCCATCCATGTGATTTTGTAGCACTCAAGCGACTACAAGACACTCCAAGCAAGCTTATTGAAGACCACAAAGAAGAACAAACAGAAAGCAGCTTTCTTAGCAAAAACCTCCACAAGTTAGCATTGTCAGTTGAGGAAGTGAGCTTAGGGAATGAGCCAGCAGTTGCAAAAGATCTGCCTGTGGATTCACTGGAAGGAGAAGATTTTGAGAAGGAATTCTCGTTCCTGAACAGCATCCTGAGCCCCAGCTCCTCGGGCACGGGTGAATCCCCCCCGGAGGGCCAGACGGCCTCTGGGAGCCCCCATGCCAGCCTCGCGCCCCAGGAGTCTCCCGTGGGGCCCGAGCCTCTCGCTCACGCGTCTCAGTTCCTCCCCTCCCAGCTCTTTGACCTTGGCCTCCATGCTGCCGGAGCGTTCAACAGCTGGGTCCAAGAGCGATCAGAACTTCCTCTTTTACACAGTGATAACCAGCCAGTGCCTTCACAGAGTCCAAAGAAATTAACAAGATCTTCCAAGAATGGTAACCAAGACATGTCAGCCTGGTTCAATCTATTTGCAGACTTGGATCCACTTTCAAACCCAGATGCTATTGGACACTCAGATGATGAGCTTCTCAATGCTTGACTGAAGTTGTGTCATTTTCATGGCCTTGAGACATCAATTTTGCAACATATTGCCTTTGTGGAAAGGAATTTCTTTGTAACCCACACACAAAATTATGGTGTTTGTGAATATAACACCTCTCGGCCAACTTTAGACAGATGGTAAGGACTGCATTTGAATAGATTCAGTATATCATTAATAGCTTGAATTGGTTTTATGTGGAAAATGTTAGAAATTACGGAGGCTGCAATACTTAGATACCAACGTTTTTGTCACAATGACAGCTCGGGATAATTCTGTCAATAGGAGTTGAAGTTATTTCTTTGGAAAGATGTTTAAGTTGTCTTGCTGGTATGAATTCTGTACGTGGATAAGATAGCATGAAATTGGGTTGTGGTTTGGGGGCTGGTTTTTAAATAGTAAGGGGAGGGGGGATGTCTTGTTATAGAAAACAGCACTAGAGGCAGACCAGGTGTCTTTGTTAGCAAGGCACAGTGAGTCTGAGCACTCAATTGCTATATGAATCACAAAGAACCTTGTACTCTTCTCCATTCGGAGGCTAAAGTGTAATGTTACCTCTCATGGAAAATCATGGACACTCTCCGATTCCATTATTAAATCTTCATGGGGGAAAAAAATTAAAAAAAATAAAAATAAATAAAAAAAATAACAAGCAAGCAAATAAATAAATTAATTAATTAAAATAATTTAACAGACAATACCAAGTGTTGGCAAGAATATAAAGCATCTGGAATTTGTCGAATTTGGTACAAGCCACTCTGGGAAAGTAACACCATATAATAGAACTGAACACAGATAAAGCTATGACACAGTACTTCTACTCTGAGATATTACCCGATGCAAAAAGGATATACATAAAATTATCAGAATATATGTGCAAAACTTTCCTAGTAGTGCTATTAGTAATAGCCAACAACTGGATGCAACTTATATCGTTCAAAAGCAAAAAGGATATATAATTGTATTTGTATATAATGGAGTTCTATACAACAACAAAAATGAGCAAACAACTGCTCCACACAACACAGAGTACCTATTTTATGTAAAACACACAAAACAAATAAGTAAGAGTAATCTATAGTGGTAGAAATTAAAATGATAGCCCAAATACTATTCATTCATTCACTCACTCGATATCTATTTTATAAAATTAGGATCATGTATATTTTTGTATTCTGAGCTTTTCACTTTATAATTTGTCTTGAGCATTTCTTCATGTCATTCAATATTTGTTTTTGTTTTTTTTCTTTTTTCTTTTTTCTGACAGGCAGAGTGGACAGTGAGAGAGAGAGACAGAGAAAGGTCTTCCTTTTCCGTTGGTTTATCCCCCAGTGGTCACTGCGGCCGGTGCTCTGTGCTGATCCAAAGCCAGGAGCCAGGTGCTTCTCCTGGTCTCCCATGGGGGTGCAGGGCCCAAGGACCTGGGCCATCCTCCACTGCACTCCCAGGCCACAGCAGAGAGCTGGACTAGAAGAGGAGCAACTGGGACAGAATCCAGCGCCCCGACCGGGACTAGAAGTTGGTGTGCCGGCACTGCAGGCGGAGGATTAGCCTAGTGAGCCATAGCGCTGGCCTGCAATATTTGTTAAAATACAATTTTAACTTCTACTTAACATTTCATTATAGTTCTAACATTATACAAGACAATAGCTTTAAAGGGTAAATCAACATCACAAAAACATAAGTTGTAACTGATAGTACAAAAATTCTAATCATAGTTACAAGTAAAATACTGTTGGTTACCTTCCTGTATATGGTCTTTAGTGTTGGATTTAAAGATTCTTTGCTTATATTTAGTCTGAAATTCCATGACTGCCTAATAGGTGAAGGTAATGACATTATTTCTCCATTCTCTTCAAACCAATACTTTCCCTATCAAAAACATTTAAGAAATACAGTAATTAAATATTTCACTGAACAAATACAATATACTATCATCCAGTGGTTTGTTAGCTCTTGCACTTGCCTCATCTAGTTTAAGCAGGCGATTTTCCATCTTGTTGCAGGTTTTCTTACATATTTCTGGCTTTCTCTGAATATAGAATCCTTCATCTTCTAAAATGCGTGGCATCATATTTTTTGGCAGTTTACGCTGGCTGATCACTTAGTAACAAAATTTAATTAGTTAAACTAATATTGACCAAATATGAAGCATAAAGGAGCTATTATCAGACCTTACAAATGAAGTATAGCAGTGTGTAATACACACACACACACACACACACACCAGGATCTTCAAAAAGTTCATGGAAATGTATATTATGGAAAAACTTCATGGATCTCAAATGTGTTTGTACCACAATAAACTTATCTTTAATTCCATTTTCCTATGAACTTTTTGAAGTATGATATATACATATATGATGAATGAGTTCTCTTAATTTCCTTAACTTACAGAAGGTATGAAAACATAGAAAACTTGTTATAAGTTTAAATCAGTACTTTTTGTTTATCCAGCATACATAGAAGCTACTATTCTATAATATTATTAAAGACTTGAATATTTCATTGGAAAAAAATATTACCTGGAGAACAACTTGGTACAAAAATATTTGTCGCCTGTTTTTTCATTTGTTCCTGATCATCTTCATATTCAGCAGCTTTTACCTCAAGTAAGTCTGTAAAAATGACTTCTTCCATAAAATCTTCATCTTGACCCTCAGCAATATTTTGTAAATTATCACCAAGTGAAAAGTATTTAGGGTAACTATCATTTCCTGATCTCTGTTGAAGACAAAAAAAGAAAAAAATATACAATATGATTGTTTCCAATGATAAATATAAAGACTATAAAATATACTAGAACCTTAACTGTGAACAGTCTTTTTTACTTTTTTAAGGGATTTATTTAGCTATATGAAAGGCAGAGTGACAGAGAGAGGGATATAGAGAGGAAGAGAGAGAAGGATGAGGAGAGGGAGGAGAGAGATCTTATCTGCCAGTTTACTCCCCAAATGGCTGCAACAGCCAGGCCAAAGCCAGGAAACAGGAACTGCATCCTAGTCTCCCACATGGGTGGTAGGAGCTCAAGTCCTTGGGCCATCTTCTGCTAACCTCCCAAGAACCTCAGCAGGAAGCTGAATCGGAATACAGCTTAACCCACTGTGTCACAACACCAGCCCCTCTGGACAGTCTTTTTTATGTAAGCCACCTAAATCAAATTCTAGCTGAAACTAATTGTAATGAAATTTCACCATAGAGGAACTCATTTAATGTATACAATATGATTTTGCTATAGCCTATATTTGGAATTCTCCAATGAGAGTCTGCTGAAGTAGAATTATAATTTAAGCCCCTCCTGCTCTGCTCTATGGAAACGCTAAAACATTAAAATTATTTTCAACTATTGAGAATGCAAAGTGTGGGGCAGAGTCAAAACACATCAGGCCATGTGGCCTTAACTCTTCTCCTTTTATCTTCATCAGTCAGAGAATAGCAATATCTAAAATGATTTGGTACTGGTATGCTGTTTTCTATAAGGCATTTAAGGAAAACTAAATGAAAGAAAAGAT
This sequence comes from Lepus europaeus, assembly GCF_033115175.1. Classification (NCBI taxonomy): domain Eukaryota; kingdom Metazoa; phylum Chordata; class Mammalia; order Lagomorpha; family Leporidae; genus Lepus; species Lepus europaeus. The sequence continues at coordinate 33,108,149 of NC_084843.1, forward strand.
TCAGTATCAAAGAATACAGTGATTACAGTGAAATTCTGAAATGTATATATGGAATATAGGGATGAAGCATAAATTACTAAATATTACATGCTATTTCTTATTTTATGACCAGAAAATTAATATGAACTTGTTCACTAAATGAACTCAGCTTATTTTCAATTTCTTTACTTATCTAATTTGAAATCTATATATTTTAAAGAAAGAGAGTACTGTGAGTCATGCACATACTTCAATTCTCAAAAACATACATTTAGAATAAATAATAAAAACAATTAAACACAGAATTCCTTCGACTAGAGGACCTTACATGGTCCTGACTGACACTAACAGAAGTAATAAGTAATGCTTGTAAGCATTACCCTGGTTCACAGCAAGTGATCATAGCATCACATCCTTTCCAACCCTGTGAGGAAATCAAGAAAATATTTTATATCTAGAAATCTTTGGGGAAGCATTTTTAGAATTCAAACAAGGTATGACACCAATATTTGGGAGCAAGATTTAGAGGATATGGACATGGGACATCTCTTAGAAGATTCTAAATGTGGGCAGGCGCCGCAACTCAATAGGCTAATCCTCCGCCTGCGGAGCCGGCACACCGGGTTCTAGTCCCGGTCGGGGCACCGATCCTGTCCCGGTTGCCCCTCTTCCAGGCCAGCTCTCTGCTGTGGCCAGGGAGTGCAGTGGAGGATGGCCCAAGTGCTTGGCCCTGCACCCCAGGGAGACCAGGAGAAGCACCTGGCTCCCGGCTTTGGATCAGTGTGAAAAGAAGAACCATATGAAAGTAACCTCAGACCTACTCTAGGTCGCCCAGATGAGATATTTGGGACCAGGGCTCCTCTCCTAGCAAGAAGCAGAGTCTTGGCAAACTCAGCCTCTCATATTATAGGAGCTTTCTCTTCTCTGTGATGGGGAGAGTAATTTTTTGTGGACCTTAAAGTCACCAAGTATATGGATTTTCCAGAAAACCCCTCTAAAAAGCTCACTTCTAAACTTCCTCATGCTCAGTATATGTCATTTGTCTCACCTCAAACCCTTACCAACCTAATTTCTCTCAAGCTCACCCCATGAGAAGGAAAGGCAGCCCAAACCACAACCCCTGGTCCTGGCATACTCTGCTGGGTGGGAGGATTAGAGACCGGGCTTTCTTTTGTTTTCCCAGAAATGTTTATTCTTCAACCCAAATAGTGGAGTGCTATGAAGTCAGGTGATTTGTCATTCAAGTGCATGAGCATGTTTGATACCCATTTATTCAATATTTACCCAAATATTCATTGAGTGTCTACTATGCTTCAGGAAGAAAATAAACAAATTGACAAAAAAATATTTTAGATGGTGATAAGGGTTAGGAAAAAAAAAAACATGGTAAAGAAATAGCAGACACTGGGCTGGGTGAATTGAGGGATATTATTTCAGATACTGTTGTCAAACACAGTATCTTTGATCATATGGCATTTCAACATAGACCCAGAGTTGGTGAGGGGTAGAGAACTAGGATAAAGGAAGAATTTTCTAGGCAGATAAACAGGTGCAAAGACTGTTAAGACAAGAGCATAGTGTAAGTAATGAAGAAGAAAGAAGCTAATGTGCTGGAGTTAGTGAAAGGGGGAAAGTAATAAGAAATGAAATGAAATGAAATGAAATGAAATGAAATGAAATGAAATGAGGGAGACACCAAGGGGACCAGGTCATATATGCCTTGAAGGCCCCTCCAAGAACTTCAGCTCTTATTTTAAGTGAGATAGAAAACCTCCAGAAGGTATAAGCAAAAGAATGGTCTGTCTCAGATTTTAACAGGATCACACTGAATACTGTAGGGTATTAAATGTAGACTAAAAGGGAAATAATAAATACAAAGAGGAAGTTTGGCAATGATCCAAATGACAGATTATGGGGGGTTAAACTAGGGCAGTACCATTGAAAGTAACAAAAAGTGGGCCAGATTCTGCAATACTTTGAATGTAGAACCAAAAGAATTTGTGATGAATTGGATATAGGCATGTTGAGTAAAAAAAGAAATCAAAGATGACACCAAGGTTTGGCTGAGCAATTGGGAAAATGGAATTGTCATTTACTACTATGATGGTGTTTATATAAAACTATGCATTCATGCACAAGGATGAGCACAGAAAAATATATAAAAATAATCTAGTGGTTATTCAGGGTGGAAGATTTCAGTGACTTCATTTTCTTTTTCTTCATTTCCTGCATTAAGTTTCTACTTGTTCAAAAATTTAAAAAACAGTGTTATATTATGGAAAAAAAACAACAATTAAAGGAAGGAAAGGCGCAAAATTCAAAGAAAGGGGATTGAAAGAGTCTGGG